>NW_027490092.1:662182-1324364 GCF_050948175.1 Xylocopa sonorina | reverse complement strand
CAATAGAGTTCTAATGCTTCTTAAAACGCGATATCGCATCTCATTTCTATGTTTCATGATAAGATATAATATTCGTTGTAAAGTGTCATGTATACCTCTTATTCACTTCCAGTGAATGTAAATGCGACTCTTTCTTGCTGGGAAATAACGATTGCAGATGTCTACGTATCGAAGCAATAGAGTTCTAATGTTTCTTAAATCGCGATATCGCATCTTATTTCTATGTTTCGTGATAAGGTATAATATTCATTGTGGAGTGTTATGTATACCCCTTATTCACTTCAAAAGAATGTAAATGCGAGACTTCCTTCCTGGGAAATAGTGTTTCCGGATATCTACGCAACGTAGCAATAGAATTCTAGCACTTCATAAAACGCGATATCGCATCTGATTTCTATGTTTCATGATAAGGTATAATATTCATTGCGAAGTGTCAAGTCTACCTCGTATTCACATCAAAAGAATGTAAATGCAACACTTCCTTCCTAGGAAATAGCGTCTCCAGATATCTACGTATCGTAGCAATAGTGTTCTAATGCTTCTTAAAACGCGATATCGCATCTAATTTCTTTGTTTCATGTTAAGGAATAATATTCGTTGTGCAGTGTCATGTATACCTCGTATCCACTTCAAAAGAATGTAAATGCGACACTTCCTTGCCAGGATATAGCGTCTGCAGATGTCTACGTATCGTAGCAATAGTGTTCTAATGCTCCTTAAAACGCGATATCGCATCTCATTTCTATGTTTCATGATAAGATATAATATCCATTGCGAAGTGTCATGTATACCCAGCATTCTCTTCAAAAGAATGTAAATGCGACACTTCCTTGCTAGGAATTAGCGTCTCCAGATATCTACGAATCGTAGCAATAGAGTACTAATGCTTCTTAAAAGGCGATATCGCATCTCATTTCTACGTTTCATGATAAGATATAATATCAATTGGGAAGTGTCATGTATACCTCGTATTCACTTCAAAAGAATGTAAATGCTACACTTCCTTGCTAGGAAATAGCGTTTGCAGATGTCTACGTATCGTAGCAATAGTGTTCTAATGCTTCTTAAAACGCGATATCGCATCTAATTTCTTTGTTTCATGTTAAGGAATAATATTCGTTGTGGAGTGTCATGTATACCTCGTAGCCACTTCAAGAGAATGTAAATGCGACACTTCCTTGCCAGGATATAGCGTCTGCAGATGTCTACATATCGTAGCAATAGAGTTCTAATGCTCCTTAAAACGCGATATCGCATCTCATTTCTATGTTTCATGATAAGATATAATATCCATTGCGAAGTGTCATGTATATCTCGTTTTCACTTCAAAACAATGTAGATGCGACACTACCTTGCTAGGAAATAGCGTTTGCAGATGTCTACGTATCGTAGCAATAGAGTTCTAATGCTCTTAAATCGCGATGTCACATCTCATTTCTATGTTTCGTGATAAGATATAGCATTCATTGCGAAGTGTCATGCATACCTCGTATTCACTTCAAATGAATGTAAATGCGACGTTTCCATCAAAGGAAATAGCGTTTGCAGATGTCTACGTATCGTAGCAGTAAAGATCTAATGCATCTTAAAACGAGATGTCGCATTCCATTTCTATGTTTCGTGACAAGATATAATATTCACTGCGAAATGTCCCGTATACCTCATATTCACTTCAAAAGAAAGTAAATGCGACACCTCCATGCTAGGAAATAGCGTTTGCAGATGTCTACTTATCGTAAGAATAATGTTCTAATAATGCTTAAACCGCGATATCGCTCTTCACTACTATGTTTCAAGACAGGATATAATATCCATTGCGAAGTGTCATGTATACCCAGCATTCTCTTCAAAAGAATGTAAATGCGACACTTCCTTGCTAGGAATTAGCGTCTCCAGATATCTACGAATCGTAGCAATAGAGTACTAATGCTTCTTAAAAGGCGATATCGCATCTCATTTCTACGTTTCATGATAAGATATAATATCAATTGGGAAGTGTCATGTATACCTCGTATTCACTTCAAAAGAATGTAAATGCTACACTTCCTTGCTAGGAAATAGCGTTTGCAGATGTCTACGTATCTTAGAAATAGTGTTCTAATACCGCTTAAAACGCGATATCGCATCTCAGTTCTATGCTTCATGATAAGATATAATATCCATTGCGAAGTGTCGTGTATACCTCGTATTTACTTCAAAAGAATGTAAATGCGATGTTTCGATTCTAGGAAATAGCGTTTGCAGATGTCAACGTATCGAAACAATAGAGTTCTAATGCTTATTAAAAGGACATGACGCATATCATTTCTATGTTTCATGATAAGATAAAATATTCATTGCGGAGTGTCATGTATACCTCGTATTCACTTCAAAAGAATGTAAATGCGACCCTTCCTTCTAGGAAATAGCGTCCCCAGATCTCTACGCATCGTAGCAATAGATTTCTAATACTTCTTAAAACGTGATATCGCATCTCATTCCTATGTTTCATGACAAGATATAATATTCATTGCGAAGTGTCATGTCTTCCTCGTATTCACTTCAAAAGTATATAAATGCGACACTTCCTTGCTAGGAAGTAGCGTTTCCAGATGTCTACGTATCGAAACAATAGCGTTCTGACACTTCTTATAACGCGATATCAAATCACATTTCTATGTTTCATGATAAGATATAATATCCATTGCGAAGTGTCATGTATATCTCGTATTCACTTCAAAACAATGTAGATGCGACACTTCCTTGCTAGGAAATAGCGTTTGCAGATGTCTACTTATCGTAGGAATAATGTTCTAATACTGCTTAAACAGCGATATCGCTTTTCACTACTATGTTTCAAGACAGGATATAATATCCATTGCGAAGTGTTATGTATACCCAGCATTCTCTTCAATAGAATGTAAATGCGACACTTCCTTGCTAGGAATTAGCGTCTCCAGATATCTACGAATCGTAGCAATAGAGTCCTGATGCTTCTTGAAACGTGACGTCGCGTATCATTTCCATGTTTCATGATAAGATAAAATATTCATTGCGGAGTGTCATGTACACCTCGTTTTCACTTCAAAAGAATGTAAATGCGACACTTCCCTGCTAGGACATAGCGTTTGCAGATGTCTACGTATCGTAGTAATAGTGTTCTAATACCGCTTAAAACGCGATATCGCATCTCAGTTCTATGCTTCATGATAAGATATAATATCCATTACGAAGTGTCATGTATACATCGTATTCACTTCAAACGAATGTAAATGCTATACTTCCTTGCTAGGAAATAGCGTTTGCATATGTCTACGTATCGTAGCAAGAGTGTTCTAATGCTTTTTAAATCGCGATTTCGCATCTCATTTCTATGTTTCATGATAAGATATAATATTCATTGTGGAGTGTTATGTATACCTCGCATTCACTTCAAAAGAATGTAAATGCGACAATTCCTTGCTAGGAAATAGCGTTTGCAGATGTCTACGTATCGTAGCAATAGAGTTCTAATGCTTCTTAAAACGCGATATCGCATGTCATTTGTATGTGTCATGATAAGATATAGTATTCATTGTGGAGTGTTATGTATACCTCGTATTCACTACAAGGGAATGTAAATGCAACACCTCCTTGCAAGGAAATAGCGTTTGCAGATGTCTACGTATCGTAGCAATAGAGTACTAGTGCTTCTTAAAAGGCGATATCGCATCTCATTTCTATGTTTCATGACAAGATATAATATTCATTGCGAAGTGTCATGTGTACCTTGTGTTGACTTCAAAAGAATGTAAATGCGACACTTCCTTGCTAGGAAATAGCGTTTCCAGATGTCTATGTTCCGAAACAATAGAGTTCTAATGCTTCTCAAAACGAGATGTGGCACCACAGTTCTATGTTTCATGATAAGATATAATATTCATTGCGAAGTGTCATGTATAGCTCGTATTCACTTCAATAGAAAGTAAATGCGACCCTTCCTTGCTAGGAAATAGCGTTTCCAAATGTCTACGTATCGAAATAATAGTGTTCTATTGCTACTTAAAACGAGATGTCGCATATCATCTCTATGTTTCATGATAAGATATAATATCAAAAGCGAAGTGCCATGTATACCTCGTACTCACTTCAAAAGAATGTAAATGCGACACTTCCTTGCTTGGAAATAGCGTCTCCAGATATCTACGTATCGTAGCAATAAAGATCTAATGCATCTTAAAACGAGATGTCGCATTCCATTTCTATGTTTCGTGACAAGATATAATATTCATTGCGAAATGTCACGTATACTTCGTATTCCCTTCAAAAGAAAGTAAATGGACACTTCCATGCTAGGAAATAGCGTCTCCAGATGTATACGTATCGTAGCAATAGGGTTCTAATGCTTCTTAAAACGCGATATCGCATCTCATTTCTATGTTTCATGATAAGATATAATATCCATTGCGAATTGTCATGTATACCTCGTATTCACTTCAACAGAATGCAAATGCGACACTTCCTTGCTTGGAAATAGCGTCTCCAGATATTTACGTATCGCAGCAATAGAGTACTAATGCTTCTTAAAACGCGATATCGCATCTGATTTCTACGTTTCACGATATGATTTAATATCCATTACGAAGTGCGACGTATACCTCGACTACACTTCAAAAGAATGTGAATGCCACTTTTCCTTGAGAGGAAATACCGTTTCCACATGTCGACGTGTCGAAGCAATAGTGTTGTAGTGCTTCTTAAAACGCGATATCGCGTCTCATTTCTATGTCTCACTTCGCAATGAACATCATATCTTATCATGTAACATAGACCTCAGATGCGATATCGCGTTTTAAGAAGCTCTACAACTTTATTGCTTCGATACGTAGACATCTGGAAACGCTATTTCCTAGCAAGGAAGTAGCGCATTTACATTCATTTGAAGTGAATACGCGGTGTACATGACACTTCGTAATGAATATTATAACTTATCATGAAACATAGAAGTGAGATGCGATATCGCGTTTTGAGAAGAATTAGGACCCTATTTCCTCGTTGCGGAGTCATCCGCAAACGCTATTTCCTAACATGGAAGTGTCGCATTTACATTCTTTTGAAGTGAATACGAGGTGTACATGACATTTCGCAGTGAATATTGTATCTCATCATGAAACATAGAATTGAGATGCGATATCGCGTTAAATGAAGCATTAGATCTCTATTTCTTAGAAACGTAGACATCTAAAAACGCTATTCCGTAGCAACGAATTGTGGGACTTACATTCTTTGGAAGTGAATACGAGGTGTACATGACATTTCGCTGTGAATATTGTATCTCATCATGAAACATAGAAAAGTGATGCGATATCGCGTTTTAAGAAGCATTAGAACTCTATTGCTACGATACGTAGACATCTGCAAACGCTATTTCCTAGCAAGGGAGTGACACTTTTACATTCATTTGAAGTGTATGCGAGCCATACATGACACTTCGCAATGAATATTATATCTTATCATAAAAGATAGAAGTGAGATGCGATATCGCGTCTTAAGAATCATTAGAACTCTATTGCTACGATGCTTAGACATCTGGATACGCTATTTCCTAGCAAGAAAGTGTCGCACTTACATTGTTTTGAAGTGAATACGAGGTATACATGACACTTGGCAATGAATATTATATCTTATCCTGAGACATAGAATTGAGATGCGATATCGCGTTAAATGAAGCATTAGATCTCTATTTCTTAGAAACGTAGACATCTAAAAACGCTATTCCGTAGCAACGAATTGTGGGACTTACATTCTTTGGAAGTTTTGACGAGTTATACATAACGCGTCGCAATGATATTACATGTTATCATGATACATAGAAATGGGATGCGATATCGCGTTTTATGATGCGTTACAAACCTATTGCTTCGATACGTAGATGTCCAGAAACGCTATTCCGTCACAGGGAAGACTGGGATTTCCATTCTTTTGAAGTGTGGACGAGATATATGTAATGGGCTGCGTTGAATATTGCATATGATCATGTGACAAAGAAATGAGATGCAGTTTAGCGTATTATGAAGAATTAGAGCTGTATTGCTTCGATAAGTTGACGTCTAGAAACGCTATTCTGTCGCACGGATGTGTGGAATTTACATTCTCTTGAAGTATTGATGAGATATACATAGCACGTTGCATTGAATTACATCTTATCGTGAATCTTAGAATTGAGATGCGATGTCGCGTTTTATGTATCATTAGAACTCTATTGCTTCGATCCGTAGTGTAGCGTCTGGCGTACTGCCTTTCTACCTCTAATGCCTCCCACAGCATCTGGCAGCGACGTTCTCACCGTCAACAGCACCTAAAAACATGGGACGAGCGCTACCGCAACCGAACACACACCACGTCCGCCAAGCTAAGGCTGCTAGCAATGCACGAATACCCAGGAGTTTAAGTGACTGACCGCGCGACAACGCGCAGCATCTCCAAAGCAAGGGATGATACAGCATTCAGCCAGACGACTGGACCACTGGGCACAGCAGCGTTTTACCTTCTTCACCACAGCGTTATTCTCTTTTCTGCGGTATATGTTCGGAAATCCTCTAAATCCAAGTACTCGACACATGCATTGTACATACGCAGACAGCACATACGTAGTTTCTAAGATCGATGTAAACATCGATAATTATTAGTTGCGATACGCTCCAGCGGGCGTACTACGCGCGCGGCTCACGCGTAACGCGATCCGGGCACCAATCCAACCGGCCGCACCACTGCGCAGTCCGAGCGGCCACCCCAATCTGGTGTCGAGCGAATCGCGCGCCACGGGATCTAAGGATGTCGCGGATCCGCGATCCGAGAGTCAATCTACTCCGAGCCTCGTTCCAAGCTGATCATTAGACAGCTTCCATACCTTCGGGCTATTCGCCTGAATCGGAAGTGTTACCAAATCTATTCTAAATTTCAATTTTAATTCAATTCATCGAGTTTAGTTCTAGTTCCTATTCTAAACAATTAAGCCTACTTTTAATTTAGTATTATGGAAAGTACAGTGCAAGCTTAGGATTAACTTAAAATATACTTTGATTTTAACTCCTAACTACAAGTTCAGTTACTGATAACCTCCTTTAACTTGCCGCTTAGCTCCGCTGACACATACGAGAGACTCAGTGCAGATAACGTCGACATTTTACTCTCTGGACCGACAGGCTAGAGCTGATCGCCGCATAACCGAGTCGTATCTAGTCCGCTGAAATTAGACGCGAATGTGCAGCAATCTGAAACAAAAGGCTCGACGTGCGAGAAGGAAGAATTTTCTACGCCGTCTAATACGTGTTTACGTGGGCACCGAAGCCTTATCGTCGCACTGTTCATCCGCCAGCGTCACCGTCGCTTCTCAATGTTCTACGCCGCCAACGTCATCCCGTCCAGGGGAGCCGAACGTCGCCGAATCTCCGCAACGCTGGGCGCTCATCCTTATAGACATTCAGACTCGCAGTCCTTGCGCAGAATCGATTCCAGACTACGATCCATGGAAGCAGAGATACCTGAGGAAAGAGTATTGATTTGTTCTCTATCAAAACGACAAAGGTAGGGTATCTCCACACTTACCGCTTTCACCGTGCTCGTAAAAGCGTTCGTTGTAACACGGAAGCAACCCGGCATTAGTTGCAATTAAGCAAGCCGTTTCCGCGAATTGGCTGCGTGTCGTCTCCGAGTAAAGCGGAATTATTCCACCACCGTGACGAGACAGATGAAGTCTAGAAACGCCATTCCGTACCAAGGAAAAGTGGCATTTAAATTCCTTCGGGGTGTAGCCGAGATATACACAACGCGTTGCATTGATTTACATCTTATCATGAGACATAGAAATAAGATGCGATATCGCGTTTTACGATACATTGGAACAATGTTGGTTAGAAACGTAGACATCTAGATACGATATTCCGTAACAAGGGAGTGTGGTATTTACATTCCTTTGAAGTGTCGACCAGATATACATATCGCGTTGCATTGAATATTACGTCTTATATCATGAGTCATAGAAATGAGACGCGACGTCACGTTTTATGAAGCATTAGAACTCTATTTCTTTGAAACGTAGACATCTAGAAACGCTATAAAGTAGCAAGGAAGTGTGGTATTTGCATGCCTTTGAAGTGTCGACGAGATATACATAACGCGGTGTACTGAATATTACATCTTACCGTGGGACATTAAAATGAGATGCGATATCGCGACTTATAGAGCATACGAACTCTACTGCTGCGATACGTAGAAATCTAGAAACGCTATTCCGTCGGAAGGAAGTGTGGAACTTACACTCTTTTGAGGTGTTGACGAGATATAATTAACGCGTTGCATACAAATACATCTTATCATGAAACATAGAGATAAGATGCGATATCGCGATTTAAGAAGCATTAGAACTCTATTGCAACGATACGTACACATCTGCAAATGCTACTTCCTAGCAAGGAAGAGTCGCATTTACATTCATTTGAAGTGAATACGAGGTATACATAACACTCCACAATGAATATTATACCTTAACATGAATCATAGAAATGAGATGCGATATCCCCTTTTAGGAAGCATTAGAGCTCTATAGCTTCGATACGTAGACATCTGGAAACGCTCTTTCCAAGCATGCAAGTGTCGCATTTACATTCTTTTGAAGTGAATACGAAGTATACATAACACTAACAATGAATATTATATCTTATCATGAAACATAGAAATGAGATGCGATATCACGCTGTCAGAAGCATTAGAACACTATTGCTTCGATACGGAGACATCTGCAAACGCTATTTCCTAGAAAGGAAGTGTGGCATTTACATACATTTCAAGTGTAGGCGAGGAATACATAACACTTCGCAATGAATATTATATCTTATCATGAATCATAGAAATGAGATGCGATATTGCGTTTTAAGAAGCTTTAGAACTCTATTTCTATGATACATAGACGATACATCTGCAGACGCTATTTCCTAGCAAGGAAGTGTCGCATTTACATTCATTTGAAGTGAATGCGAGGTATAGATAACACTCAACAATGAATATTATATCTTATCACGAAACATAGAAATGAGATGCGATATGGCGTTTTAAGGGGCATTAGTACTCTATAGCTTCGATACAAAGATATCTGGGAACGTAATTTCCTAGAAGGGAACCTCCTCGCACCCCCCAGCATCAACCCCTGGACGCATGCAACCAGCCAAACTCGCCTGCAGAACCAGCAACTGGAAGAGTTCGCGCGCGCATACCTGCACGCGCTCACTCACACCGAGTTCCGCTGCCTCACTCGCACCGCCGAGTATACCTGTCTCGCTCGTACCGGGCACCAGTGTCTCACTCGCACCACCGAGTATACCTGTCTCGCCCGCACCAAGGACGGGCAGCCCTATCTCCCTCGCACCGAGGATTCCGTCCTGCAGGAAGACGTAGCCGCAGCCCATCACCTGAATGGGGTCTTTTCCAATTCCGGGAACAGGATCTGCTAGAACCTATATATTACTTCTAAGCTAGGACATACATACCATATCATGACGCATATATAAGAATTCCTAGATCTAAGTTACACTAAGTAAGATGCGTCCGGCCAGCGGCATGCGCCGCTAGCCCCATCACGAGCCGCGAGTCCCCACTCGCTGGACCGCGCGCTCTCCGCCTCGAGATGCGAGTCCCCCACTCGCGGGACCGCGATCTCCCTACCGCGAGCTTCCGCGACCGTAGCGCCCCGCGAACCGAGGAGGTCCAGTTCTTGTATACTTTAAACCTAGAATATATTTTATTTTTACTTTTACTATATCCAAGTACAAGTTCTTTTACCAAGTCTACAATTTCCACATCCATTAATTTTATCAAGTGTTAACAATACTAGTTCTACTTTTAACATTACATTTAACTACGAATTCTTCCACGGGTTCTTCCACACAACTGGGGTTGCTCTTCATCAAATTGAAGGTGTATAGAAATCGGCTTTGTGACGATGAGACCGCCGCTTATCCTTCAGATCTTAGTCGAATGTACAGAAAAACCTGGTGAATGAATCGTGCTTCCGGTTTGCGAAGAACACGACGTGCGAGTAGGAAGCATTTCATACGATCACTTGTGCGTGAATATTTGTAGGGTGTTCCGAGAGTCCTCGTATACCAGCGACCTGCCTTCGCACCAGTCCAGACGCCGCTTTTCGAAGCGACCGTCGACGCTTCCGATCCAGACACCACGACGCATCACGCCGATTCTGCCACATTCAGTATCATCGCTGAATTCCGACCGCCGTCCTTGTCTTCGCTGGCGACTAATCGAGATTTCCGTAGCAGCCAACAGAACGAAATCCGCTACGATCCCAGCGAACGATCCTCCACGCCGTTTCTACGTACAAATCGAGAGAGAAGTCATCGAAAGGTAGGGTCATTCCCTTATTATCGCGAGTGTTTTCGCTAGTGTCGCGTCAGCCGAAATTGTCGGACCCGGTCTTAACGCGTTCCCGCGGACCGAATTACCGAAAAATAGGCTCGTGTCGTAAAGCCTCCGGAGCAACGGAAAATAGATTCGCCGGACGTGACACCTCGAACTCACTTCAAAAGAATGTAAATGCGACACTTCCTTGCTAGGAAATAAGGTTTGCAGATATCTACGTATCGAAGAAATAGAGTTCTAATGCTTCTTAAAACGCGATATCACATCTCACTTCTGTGTTTCATGATAAGATATAATATATATTGCGAAGTGTCATGTATACTTCGTATTCACTACAAAAGAATGTAAATGGGACACATCCATGCTAGGGAATAGCGTTTCCAGATGTCTACGTATCGTAGCAATAGAGTTCTAATGCTTCTTAAAACGCGATATCGCACCACATTCCTATGTTTCATGATAAGATATAATATTCATTGTGGAGTGTTATGTATACCTCGCATTCACTTCAAAAGAATGTAAATGCGACACTTCCTTGCTAGGAAATAACATTTGCAGATGTCTACGCATCGTAGCAATAGAGTTTTATTGCTACTTAAAACGAGATGTCGCAATTCATTTCTATGTTTCGTGATGACATACAATATTCATTGTGGAGTGTTATGTATACCTCGTATTCACTTCAGAAGAATGTAAATGCGACACTTCCATGCTAGGGAATAGCGTTTGCAGATGTCTACGTATCGTAGAATAGAGTTCTAATGCTTCTTAAAACGCGATATCGCATCTCACTTCTGTGTTTCATGATAAGATATAATATTCATTGCGAAGTGTCATGTATATCTCGTATTCACTTCAAAAGAATGTAAATGCGACACTTCCATGCTAGGAAATAGCGTTTGCAGATGTCTACGTATCGTAGCAATAGAGTTCTAATGCTTCTTAAAATGAGAAGTCGTATTTCATTTCTATGTTTCGTGATAGGATACAATATTCATTGTGGAATGTTATGTATACCTCGTATTCACGTCAAAAGAATGTAAATGCGGCACTTCCTTGCTAGGAAATAACATTTGCAGACGTCTACGCATCGTAGCAATAGAGTTTTAATGCTACTTAAAACGAGATGTCGCAATTCATTTCTATATTTCGTGATGAGATACATTATTCATTGTGGAGTGTTATGTATACCTCGCATTCACTTCAAAAGAATGTAAATGCGACACTTCCTTGCTAGGAAATATTGTTTGCAGATGTCTACGTATCGTAGCAATTGAGTTCTAATGCTTCTTAAAACGCGATATCGCATCTCACATCTATGTTTCACGATAAGATATAATATTCATTGCGAAGTGTCATGTATACCTCGTATTCATTTCATAAGAATGTAAATGCGACACTTGCATGCTAGGAAATAGCGTTTGCAGATGTCTACGTATCGTAGCAATAGAGTTCTAATGCTTCTTAAAACGAGATGTCGCATTTCATTCCTATGTTTCGTTATAAGATATAATATTGATTGTAGAGTGTCATGTAAACCTCGTATTCACTTCAAAAGAATGTAAATGCGACACTTCCGTGCTAGGAAATAGCGTTTGCGGATGTCTAGGTATAGCAGCAATAGAATTCTAATGCTTCTTAAAACGCGATATCGCATCTCACTTCTATGTTTCATGATAAGATATAATATTCATTGCGAAGTGTTATGTATACCTCGTATTATCTTCAAAAGAATGTAAATGCGGCACTTCCATGCTAGGAAATAGCGTTTGCAGATGTCTACGTATCGTAGCAATAGAGTTCTAATGCTTCTTAAAATGAGAAGTCGTATTTCATTTCTATGTTTCGTGATAAGATACAATATTCATTGTGGAGTGTTATGTATACCTCGTATTTACTTCAAAAGAATGTAAATGCGACACTTCCATGCTAGGAAATAGCGTTTGCAGATGTCTACGTATCGTAGCAATAGAGTTCTGATGCTTCTTAAAACGCGATATCGCATCTCACATCTATGTTTCATGATAAGATATAATATTCATTGCGAAGTGTCATGTATACCTCGTATTCACTTCAAAAGAATGTAAATGCGACACTTACATGCTAGGAAATAGCGTTTGCAGATGTCTACGTATCGTAGCAACAGAGTACTAATGCTTCTCAAAACGAGATGTCGCATTTCATTTCCATGTTTCGTGATAAGATATAATATTCATTGTGCAGTGTTATGTATACCTCGTATTCACTTGAGAAGAATGTAAATGCGACACTTCCCTGCTAGGAAATATAGTTTGCAGATGTCTACGTATCGTAGCAGTAGAGTTCTAATGCTTATTAAAACGCGATATCGCATCTCACTTCTATGCTTCATGATAGGATATAATATTCATTGCGAAGTGTCATGTATATCTCGTATTCACTTCATAAGAATGTAAATGCGACCCTTCCATGCTAGGAAATAGCGTTTGCAGATGTCTACGTATCGTAGCAATAGAGTTCTAATGCTTCTTAAAACGAGATGTCGCATTTCATTCCTATGTTTCGTTATAAGATATAATATTGATTGTAGAGTGTCATGTAAACCTCGTATTCACTTCAAAAGAATGTAAATGCGACACTTCCGTGCTAGGAAATAGCGTTTGCGGATGTCTAGGTATAGCAGCACTAGAATTCTAATGCTTCTTAAAACGCGATATCGCATCTCACTTCTATGTTTCATGATAAGATATAATATTCATTGCGAAGTGTTATGTATACCTCGTATTATCTTCAAAAGAATGTAAATGCGGCACTTCCATGCTAGGAAATAGCGTTTGCAGATGTCTACGTATCGTAGCAATAGAGTTCTAATGCTTCTTAAAATGAGAAGTCGTATTTCATTTCTATGTTTCGTGATAAGATACAATATTCATTGCGAAGTGTCATGTATACCTCGTATTCACTTCAAAAGAATGTAAATGCGAAACTCACATGCTAGGAAATATTGTTTGCAGATGTGTACGTTTCACAGCAATAGAGTACTAATGCTTCTTAAAACGAGATGTCGTATTTCATTTGTATGTTTCGTAATAAGATATAATATTCATTGTGTAATGTTATGTATACCTCGTATTCACTTCAATGGAATGTAACTGCGACATTTCCTTGCTAGGAAATATTGTTTGCAGATGTCTACGTATATTAGCAATAAGGTACTAATCCTTCTTAAAACGAGATGTCGTATTTCATTTCTATGTTTCGTAATAAGATATAATATTCATTGTGTAATGTTATGTTTACCTCGTATTCACTTCAATGGAATGTAAGTGCGACATTTCCTTGCTAGGAAATATTGTTTGCAGATGTCTACGTATATTAGCAATAGAGTTCTAATGCTTCACAAAACGCGATATAGCACCTCATTCCTATGTTTCATGATAAGATATAATATTCATTGCGAAGTGTCATGTATATCTCGTATTCACTTCAAAAGAATGTAAGTGCGACACTTACATGCTAGGGAATAGCGTTTCCAGATGTCTACGTATCGTAGCAATAGAGATCTAATTCATCTCAAAACGTGATATCGTAACTCATTCCTATGTTTCATGATAAGATATAATACTCATTGCGAAGTGTCATGTATACCTCGTATTCACTCCAAAAGAATGTAAATGCGACACTTCCATCCTAGGAAATAGCGTTTGCAGATGTCTACTTATCGTAGCAATAGAACTTTAATACTTCTCAAAACGCGATATCGCAACTCATTCCTATGTTTCATGATAAGACATAATATATTCACTGCGATGTGTCATGTATACCTCGTATTATCTTCAAAAGAATGTAAATGCGACACTTGCACGCTAGGAAATAGAGTTTGCAGATGTCTACGTATCGTAGCAATAGAGTTCTAATGCTTCTTAAAACGCGATATCGCATCTCACTTCTATGTTTCATGATAAGATATAATATTCATTGCGAAGTGTCATGTATACCTCGTATTAACTTCAAAAGAATGTAAATGCGGCATTTCCATGCTAGGTAATAGCGTGTGCAAATGTTTACGTATCGTAGCAGTAGAGTTCTAATGCTTCTTAAAACGCGATATCGCATCTCACTGCTATGTTTCATGATAAGATATAATATCCATTGCGAAGTGTCATGCATACCTCGTATTCAATTCAATGGAATGTAAATGCGACACTACCATGCTAGGAAATAGCGTTTGCAGATGTCTAAGTATCGTAGCAATAGAGTTCTAATGCATCTTAAAACGAAATGTCGCATTTTATTTCTATGTTTCGTGATAAGATATAATATTCATTGTGGAGTGTTATGTATACCTCGTATTCACTTCAAAGGAATGTAAATGCGACACTTCCTTGCTAGAAAATATTGTTTACAGATGTCA
The DNA here is from genome assembly GCF_050948175.1 of Xylocopa sonorina. NCBI lineage: Eukaryota > Metazoa > Arthropoda > Insecta > Hymenoptera > Apidae > Xylocopa > Xylocopa sonorina. Next base: position 1,309,582 of record NW_027490092.1, on the reverse strand, counting down.
ACGTATCGTAGCAATAGAGTTCTAATGCTTCTTAAAACGCGATATCGCATCTCACTTCTATGTTTCATGATAAGATATAATAATCATTGCGAAGTGACATGTATATCTCGTATTCACTACAAAAGAATGTAAATGCGAAACTTCCATGCTAGGAAATAGCGTTTGCAGATGTCTACGTATCGCAGCAATAGAGTTCTAATGTTTCTTAAAACGAGATGTCGCATTTCATATCTATGTTTCGTGGTAAGATATAATATTCATTGTAGAGTGTTATGTATACCTCGTAATCACTTCAAAAGAATGTAAATGCGACACTTCCATGCTAGGAAATAGCGTTTGCAGAAGTCTACGTATCGTAGCAAGAGAGATCTAATGCTTCTTAAAACGCGATATCGCATCTCACACCTATGTTTCGTGATAAGATACAATATTCATTGTGGAGTGTTATGTATAGCTCGTATTCACATCAAAAGAATGTAAATGCGAAGCTTCCATGCTAGGAAATAGCGTTTGCAGATGTGTACGTATCGTAGCAATAGAGTTCTAATGTTTCTTAAAACGATATGTCGCATTTCATATCTATGTTTCGTGGTAAGATATAATATTCATTGTAGAGTGTTATGTATACCTCGTAATCACTTCAAAAGGATGTAAATGCGACACTTCCTTGCTAGGAAATAACAGTTGCAGATGTCTACGCATCGTAGGAATATAGTTCTAATGCTTCCGAAAACGCGATATCGCATCTCACTTCTATGTTTCATGATAACATATAGTATCCATTGCGAAGTGTCATGTATATCTCGTATTCACTTCAAAAGAATGTAAATGCGAAACTCCCATGCTAGGAAATAGCGTTTGCAGATGTCTACGTATCGAAGCAATAGAGTGCTTTTAATATTTCCTAAATAGCGATATCGCATCCCATTTCTATGTTTCATGATAAGATATAATATTCATTGCGAAGTGTCATGTATACCTCGTATTCACTTCATGAGAATGTGAATGCGACACTTACATGCTAGGAAATAGCGTTTGCAGATGTCTACGTATCGTAGCAATAGAGTTCTAATGCTTCTTAAAACGAGATGTCGCATTTCATTCCTATGTTTCGTTATAAGATATAATATTGATTGTAGAGTGTCATGTAAACCTCGTATTCACTTCAAAAGAATGTAAATGCGACACTTCCGTGCTAGGAAATAGCGTTTGCGGATGTCTAGGTATAGCAGCACTAGAATTCTAATGCTTCTTAAAACGCGATATCGCATCTCACTTCTATGTTTCATGATAAGATATAATATTCATTGCGAAGTGTTATGTATACCTCGTATTATCTTCAAAAGAATGTAAATGCGGCACTTCCATGCTAGGAAATAGCGTTTGCAGATGTCTACGTATCGTAGCAATAGAGTTCTAATGCTTCTTAAAATGAGAAGTCGTATTTCATTTCTATGTTTCGTGATAAGATACAATATTCATTGCGAAGTGTCATGTATACCTCGTATTCACTTCAAAAGAATGTAAATGCGAAACTCACATGCTAGGAAATATTGTTTGCAGATGTGTACGTTTCACAGCAATAGAGTACTAATGCTTCTTAAAACGAGATGTCGTATTTCATTTGTATGTTTCGTAATAAGATATAATATTCATTGTGTAATGTTATGTATACCTCGTATTCACTTCAATGGAATGTAACTGCGACATTTCCTTGCTAGGAAATATTGTTTGCAGATGTCTACGTATATTAGCAATAAGGTACTAATCCTTCTTAAAACGAGATGTCGTATTTCATTTCTATGTTTCGTAATAAGATATAATATTCATTGTGTAATGTTATGTTTACCTCGTATTCACTTCAATGGAATGTAAGTGCGACATTTCCTTGCTAGGAAATATTGTTTGCAGATGTCTACGTATATTAGCAATAGAGTTCTAATGCTTCTCAAAACGCGATATAGCACCTCATTCCTATGTTTCATGATAAGATATAATATTCATTGCGAAGTGTCATGTATATCTCGTATTCACTTCAAAAGAATGTAAGTGCGACACTTACATGCTAGGGAATAGCGTTTCCAGATGTCTACGTATCGTAGCAATAGAGATCTAATTCATCTCAAAACGTGATATCGTAACTCATTCCTATGTTTCATGATAAGATATAATACTCATTGCGAAGTGTCATGTATACCTCGTATTCACTCCAAAAGAATGTAAATGCGACACTTCCATCCTAGGAAATAGCGTTTGCAGATGTCTACTTATCGTAGCAATAGAACTTTAATACTTCTCAAAACGCGATATCGCAACTCATTCCTATGTTTCATGATAAGACATAATATATTCACTGCGATGTGTCATGTATACCTCGTATTATCTTCAAAAGAATGTAAATGCGACACTTGCACGCTAGGAAATAGAGTTTGCAGATGTCTACGTATCGTAGCAATAGAGTTCTAATGCTTCTTAAAACGCGATATCGCATCTCACTTCTATGTTTCATGACAAGATATAATATTCATTGCGAAGTGTCATGTATACCTCGTATTAACTTCAAAAGAATGTAAATGCGGCATTTCCATGCTAGGTAATAGCGTGTGCAAATGTTTACGTATCGTAGCAGTAGAGTTCTAATGCTTCTTAAAACGCGATATCGCATCTCACTGCTATGTTTCATGATAAGATATAATATCCATTGCGAAGTGTCATGCATACCTCGTATTCAATTCAATGGAATGTAAATGCGACACTACCATGCTAGGAAATAGCGTTTGCAGATGTCTAAGTATCGTAGCAATAGAGTTCTAATGCATCTTAAAACGAAATGTCGCATTTTATTTCTATGTTTCGTGATAAGATATAATATTCATCGTGGAGTGTTATGTATACCTCGTATTCACTTCAAAGGAATGTAAATGCGACACTTCCTTGCTAGAAAATATTGTTTACAGATGTCAACGTATCGTAGCAATAGAGTTCTAATGCTTCTTAAAACGCGATATCGCATCTCACTTCTATGTTTCATGATAAGATATAATAATCATTGCGAAGTGACATGTATATCTCGTATTCACTACAAAAGAATGTAAATGCGAAACTTCCATGCTAGGAAATAGCGTTTGCAGATGTCTACGTATCGCAGCAATAGAGTTCTAATGTTTCTTAAAACGAGATGTCGCATTTCATATCTATGTTTCGTGGTAAGATATAATATTCATTGTAGAGTGTTATGTATACCTCGTAATCACTTCAAAAGAATGTAAATGCGACACTTCCATGCTAGGAAATAGCGTTTGCAGAAGTCTACGTATCGTAGCAAGAGAGATCTAATGCTTCTTAAAACGCGATATCGCATCTCACACCTATGTTTCGTGATAAGATACAATATTCATTGTGGAGTGTTATGTATAGCTCGTATTCACATCAAAAGAATGTAAATGCGAAGCTTCCATGCTAGGAAATAGCGTTTGCAGATGTGTACGTATCGTAGCAATAGAGTTCTAATGTTTCTTAAAACGATATGTCGCATTTCATATCTATGTTTCGTGGTAAGATATAATATTCATTGTAGAGTGTTATGTATACCTCGTAATCACTTCAAAAGGATGTAAATGCGACACTTCCTTGCTAGGAAATAACAGTTGCAGATGTCTACGCATCGTAGGAATATAGTTCTAATGCTTCCGAAAACGCGATATCGCATCTCACTTCTATGTTTCATGATAACATATAGTATCCATTGCGAAGTGTCATGTATATCTCGTATTCACTTCAAAAGAATGTAAATGCGAAACTCCCATGCTAGGAAATAGCGTTTGCAGATGTCTACGTATCGAAGCAATAGAGTGCTTTTAATGTTTCCTAAATAGCGATATGGCATCCCATTTCTATGTTTCATGATAAGATATAATATTCATTGCGAAGTGTCATGTATACCTCGTATTCACTTCATGAGAATGTGCATGCGACACTTACATGCTAGGAAATAGCGTTTGCAGATGTCTACGTATCGTAGCAATAGAGTTCTAATGCTTCTTAAAACGAGATGTCGCATTTCATTCCTATGTTTCGTTATAAGATATAATATTGATTGTAGAGTGTCATGTAAACCTCGTATTCACTTCAAAAGAATGTAAATGCGACACTTCCGTGCTAGGAAATAGCGTTTGCGGATGTCTAGGTATAGCAGCACTAGAATTCTAATGCTTCTTAAAACGCGATATCGCATCTCACTTCTATGTTTCATGATAAGATATAATATTCATTGCGAAGTGTTATGTATACCTCGTATTATCTTCAAAAGAATGTAAATGCGGCACTTCCATGCTAGGAAATAGCGTTTGCAGATGTCTACGTATCGTAGCAATAGAGTTCTAATGCTTCTTAAAATGAGAAGTCGTATTTCATTTCTATGTTTCGTGATAAGATACAATATTCATTGCGAAGTGTCATGTATACCTCGTATTCACTTCAAAAGAATGTAAATGCGAAACTCACATGCTAGGAAATATTGTTTGCAGATGTGTACGTTTCACAGCAATAGAGTACTAATGCTTCTTAAAACGAGATGTCGTATTTCATTTGTATGTTTCGTAATAAGATATAATATTCATTGTGTAATGTTATGTATACCTCGTATTCACTTCAATGGAATGTAACTGCGACATTTCCTTGCTAGGAAATATTGTTTGCAGATGTCTACGTATATTAGCAATAAGGTACTAATCCTTCTTAAAACGAGATGTCGTATTTCATTTCTATGTTTCGTAATAAGATATAATATTCATTGTGTAATGTTATGTTTACCTCGTATTCACTTCAATGGAATGTAAGTGCGACATTTCCTTGCTAGGAAATATTGTTTGCAGATGTCTACGTATATTAGCAATAGAGTTCTAATGCTTCACAAAACGCGATATAGCACCTCATTCCTATGTTTCATGATAAGATATAATATTCATTGCGAAGTGTCATGTATATCTCGTATTCACTTCAAAAGAATGTAAGTGCGACACTTACATGCTAGGGAATAGCGTTTCCAGATGTCTACGTATCGTAGCAATAGAGATCTAATTCATCTCAAAACGTGATATCGTAACTCATTCCTATGTTTCATGATAAGATATAATACTCATTGCGAAGTGTCATGTATACCTCGTATTCACTCCAAAAGAATGTAAATGCGACACTTCCATCCTAGGAAATAGCGTTTGCAGATGTCTACTTATCGTAGCAATAGAACTTTAATACTTCTCAAAACGCGATATCGCAACTCATTCCTATGTTTCATGATAAGACATAATATATTCACTGCGATGTGTCATGTATACCTCGTATTATCTTCAAAAGAATGTAAATGCGACACTTGCACGCTAGGAAATAGAGTTTGCAGATGTCTACGTATCGTAGCAATAGAGTTCTAATGCTTCTTAAAACGCGATATCGCATCTCACTTCTATGTTTCATGATAAGATATAATATTCATTGCGAAGTGTCATGTATACCTCGTATTAACTTCAAAAGAATGTAAATGCGGCATTTCCATGCTAGGTAATAGCGTGTGCAAATGTTTACGTATCGTAGCAGTAGAGTTCTAATGCTTCTTAAAACGCGATATCGCATCTCACTGCTATGTTTCATGATAAGATATAATATCCATTGCGAAGTGTCATGCATACCTCGTATTCAATTCAATGGAATGTAAATGCGACACTACCATGCTAGGAAATAGCGTTTGCAGATGTCTAAGTATCGTAGCAATAGAGTTCTAATGCATCTTAAAACGAAATGTCGCATTTTATTTCTATGTTTCGTGATAAGATATAATATTCATTGTGGAGTGTTATGTATACCTCGTATTCACTTCAAAGGAATGTAAATGCGACACTTCCTTGCTAGAAAATATTGTTTACAGATGTCAACGTATCGTAGCAATAGAGTTCTAATGCTTCTTAAAACGCGATATCGCATCTCACTTCTATGTTTCATTATAAGATATAATAATCATTGCGAAGTGACATGTATATCTCGTATTCACTACAAAAGAATGTAAATGCGAAACTTCCATGCTAGGAAATAGCGTTTGCAGATGTCTACGTATCGCAGCAATAGAGTTCTAATGTTTCTTAAAACGAGATGTCGCATTTCATATCTATGTTTCGTGGTAAGATATAATATTCATTGTAGAGTGTTATGTATACCTCGTAATCACTTCAAAAGAATGTAAATGCGACACTTCCATGCTAGGAAATAGCGTTTGCAGAAGTCTACGTATCGTAGCAAGAGAGATCTTATGCTTCTTAAAACGCGATATCGCATCTCACACCTATGTTTCGTGATAAGATACAATATTCATTGTGGAGTGTTATGTATAGCTCGTATTCACATCAAAAGAATGTAAATGCGAAGCTTCCATACTAGGAAATAGCGTTTGCAGATGTGTACGTATCGTAGCAATAGAGTTCTAATGTTTCTTAAAACGATATGTCGCATTTCATATCTATGTTTCGTGGTAAGATATAATATTCATTGTAGAGTGTTATGTATACCTCGTAATCACTTCAAAAGGATGTAAATGCGACACTTCCTTGCTAGGAAATACCAGTTGCAGATGTCTACGCATCGTAGGAATATAGTTCTAATGCTTCCGAAAACGCGATATCGCATCTCACTTCTATGTTTCATGATAACATATAGTATCCATTGCGAAGTGTCATGTATATCTCGTATTCACTTCAAAAGAATGTAAATGCGAAACTCCCATGCTAGGAAATAGCGTTTGCAGATGTCTACGTATCGAAGCAATAGAGTGCTTTTAATATTTCCTAAATAGCGATATCGCATCCCATTTCTATGTTTCATGATAAGATATAATATTCATTGCGAAGTGTCATGTATACCTCGTATTCACTTCATGAGAATGTGAATGCGACACTTACATGCTAGGAAATAGCGTTTGCAGATGTCTACGTATCGTAGCAATAGAGTTCTAATGCTTCTTAAAACGAGATGTCGCATTTCATTCCTATGTTTCGTTATAAGATATAATATTGATTGTAGAGTGTCATGTAAACCTCGTATTCACTTCAAAAGAATGTAAATGCGACACTTCCGTGCTAGGAAATAGCGTTTGCGGATGTCTAGGTATAGCAGCACTAGAATTCTAATGCTTCTTAAAACGCGATATCGCATCTCACTTCTATGTTTCATGATAAGATATAATATTCATTGCGAAGTGTTATGTATACCTCGTATTATCTTCAAAAGAATGTAAATGCGGCACTTCCATGCTAGGAAATAGCGTTTGCAGATGTCTACGTATCGTAGCAATAGAGTTCTAATGCTTCTTAAAATGAGAAGTCGTATTTCATTTCTATGTTTCGTGATAAGATACAATATTCATTGCGAAGTGTCATGTATACCTCGTATTCACTTCAAAAGAATGTAAATGCGAAACTCACATGCTAGGAAATATTGTTTGCAGATGTGTACGTTTCACAGCAATAGAGTACTAATGCTTCTTAAAACGAGATGTCGTATTTCATTTGTATGTTTCGTAATAAGATATAATATTCATTGTGTAATGTTATGTATACCTCGTATTCACTTCAATGGAATGTAACTGCGACATTTCCTTGCTAGGAAATATTGTTTGCAGATGTCTACGTATATTAGCAATAAGGTACTAATCCTTCTTAAAACGAGATGTCGTATTTCATTTCTATGTTTCGTAATAAGATATAATATTCATTGTGTAATGTTATGTTTACCTCGTATTCACTTCAATGGAATGTAAGTGCGACATTTCCTTGCTAGGAAATATTGTTTGCAGATGTCTACGTATATTAGCAATAGAGTTCTAATGCTTCTCAAAACGCGATATAGCACCTCATTCCTATGTTTCATGATAAGATATAATATTCATTGCGAAGTGTCATGTATATCTCGTATTCACTTCAAAAGAATGTAAGTGCGACACTTACATGCTAGGGAATAGCGTTTCCAGATGTCTACGTATCGTAGCAATAGAGATCTAATTCATCTCAAAACGTGATATCGTAACTCATTCCTATGTTTCATGATAAGATATAATACTCATTGCGAAGTGTCATGTATACCTCGTATTCACTCCAAAAGAATGTAAATGCGACACTTCCATCCTAGGAAATAGCGTTTGCAGATGTCTACTTATCGTAGCAATAGAACTTTAATACTTCTCAAAACGCGATATCGCAACTCATTCCTATGTTTCATGATAAGACATAATATATTCACTGCGATGTGTCATGTATACCTCGTATTATCTTCAAAAGAATGTAAATGCGACACTTGCACGCTAGGAAATAGAGTTTGCAGATGTCTACGTATCGTAGCAATAGAGTTCTAATGCTTCTTAAAACGCGATATCGCATCTCACTTCTATGTTTCATGATAAGATATAATATTCATTGCGAAGTGTCATGTATACCTCGTATTAACTTCAAAAGAATGTAAATGCGGCATTTCCATGCTAGGTAATAGCGTGTGCAAATGTTTACGTATCGTAGCAGTAGAGTTCTAATGCTTCTTAAAACGCGATATCGCATCTCACTGCTATGTTTCATGATAAGATATAATATCCATTGCGAAGTGTCATGCATACCTCGTATTCAATTCAATGGAATGTAAATGCGACACTACCATGCTAGGAAATAGCGTTTGCAGATGTCTAAGTATCGTAGCAATAGAGTTCTAATGCATCTTAAAACGAAATGTCGCATTCTATTTCTACGTTTCGTGATAAGATATAATATTCATTGTGGAGTGTTATGTATACCTCGTATTCACTACAAAGGAATGTAAATGCGACACTTCCTTGCTAGAAAATATTGTTTACAGATGTCAACGTATCGTAGCAATAGAGTTCTAATGCTTCTTAAAACGCGATATCGCATCTCACTTCTATGTTTCATGATAAGATATAATAATCATTGCGAAGTGACATGTATATCTCGTATTCACTACAAAAGAATGTAAATGCGAAACTTCCATGCTAGGAAATAGCGTTTGCAGATGTCTACGTATCGCAGCAATAGAGTTCTGATGTTTCTTAAAACGAGATGTCGCATTTCATATCTATGTTTCGTGGTAAGATATAATATTCATTGTAGAGTGTTATGTATACCTCGTAATCACTTCAAAAGAATGTAAATGCGACACTTCCATGCTAGGAAATAGCGTTTGCAGAAGTCTACGTATCGTAGCAAGAGAGATCTAATGCTTCTTAAAACGCGATATCGCATCTCACACCTATGTTTCGTGATAAGATACAATATTCATTGTGGAGTGTTATGTATAGCTCGTATTCACATCAAAAGAATGTAAATGCGAAGCTTCCATGCTAGGAAATAGCGTTTGCAGATGTGTACGTATCGTAGCAATAGAGTGCTTTTAATGTTTCCTAAATAGCGATATCGCATCCCATTTCTATGTTTCATGATAAGATATAATATTCATTGCGAAGTGTCATGTATACCTCGTATTCACTTCATGAGAATGTGAATGCGACACTTACATGCTAGGAAATAGCGTTTGCAGATGTCTACGTATCGTAGCAATAGAGTTCTAATGCTTCTTAAAACGAGATGTCCCATTTCATTTCTATGTTTCGTGATGAGATATAATATTCATTGTGGAGTGTTATGTATACCTCGCATTCACTTCAAAAGAATGTAAATGCGACACTTTCTTGCTAGGAAATATTGTCTGCAGATGTCTACGCATCGTAGCAATAGAGTTCTAATGCTTCCTAAAACGCGATATCCCATCTCACTTCTATGTATCATGATAACATATAGTATCCATTGCGAGGTGTCATATATATCTCGTATTCACTTCAAAAGAATGTAAATGCGAAACTTCCTTGCTAGGAAATATTGTTTGCAGATGTCTACGTATCGTAGCAATTGAGTTCTAATGCTTCTTAAAACGCGATATCGCATCTCACTTCTATGTTTCATGATAAGATATAATATTCATTGCGATGTGTCATGTATACCTCGTATTCACTTCATAAGAATGTAAATGCGACACTTGCATGCTAGGAAATAGCGTTTGCAGATGTCTACGTATCGTAGGAATAGAGTTCTAATGCTTCTTAAAACGAGATGTCGCATTTCATTCCTATGTTTCGTTATAAGATATAATATTGATTGTAGAGTGTCATGTAAACCTCGTATTCACTTCAAAAGAATGTATATGCGACACTTCCGTGCTAGGAAATAGCGTTTGCGGATGTCTAGGTATAGTAACAATAGAATTCTAATGCTTCTTAAAACGCGATATCGCATCTCACTTCTATGTTTCATGATAAGATATAATATTCATTGCGAAGTGTTATGTATACCTCGTATTATCTTCAAAAGAATGTACATGCGGCACTTCCATGCTAGGAAATAGCGTTTGCAGATGTCTACGTATCGTAGCAATAGAGTTCTAATGCTTCATAAAATGAGAAGTCGTATTTCATTTCTATGTTTCGTGATAAGATACAATATTCATTGTGGAGTGTTATGTATACCTCGTATTCACTTCAAAAGAATGTAAATGCGACACTTCCATGCTAGGAAATAGCGTTTGCAGATGTCTACGTATCGTAGCAACAGAGTACTAATGCTTCTCAAAACGAGATGTCGCATTTCATTTCTATGTTTCTTGATAAGATATAATATTCATTGTGGAGTGTTATGTATACCTCGTATTCACTTAAAAAGAATGGAAATGCGACACTTCCTTGCTAGGAAATAGCGTTTGCAGATGTCTACGTATATTAGCAGTAGAGTTCTAATGCTTCTCAAAACGCGATATAGCACCTCATTCCTATGTTTCATGATAAGATATAATATTCATTGCGAAGTGTCATGTATACCTCGTATTCACTTCAGAAGAATGTAAATGCGACACTTCCGTGCTAGGGAATAGCGTTTGCAGATGTCTACTTATCGTAGCAATAGAGGTCTAATGCTTCTTAAAACGAGATGTCGCATTTCATTTCTATGTTTCGTGATAAGATATAATATTCATTGTGGAGTGTTATGTATACCTCGTATTCACTTGAAAAGAATGTAAATGCGACACTTCCTTGCTAGGAAATATTGTTTGCAGATGTCTACGCATCGTAGGAATGGAGTTCTAATGCTTCTTAAAACGCGATATCGCATCTCACTTCTATGTTTCATGATAAGATATAATATTCATTGCGAAGTGTCATGTATACCTCGTATTCACTTCAAAAGAATGTAAATGCGAAACTCACATGCTAGGAAATATTGTTTGCAGATGTGTACGTTTCACAGCAATAGAGTACTAATGCTTCTTAAAACGAGATGTCGTATTTCATTTCTATGTTTCGTAATAAGGTATAATATCATTGTGTAATGTTATGTATACCTCGTATTCACTTCAATGGAATGTAACTGCGGCATTTCCTTGCTAGGAAATATTGTTTGCAGATGTCTACGTATATTAGCAATAAGGTACTAATCCTTCTTAAAACGAGATGTCGTATTTCATTTCTATGTTTCGTAATAACATATAATATTCATTGTGTAATGTTATGTTTACCTCGTATTCACTTCAATGGAATGTAAGTGCGACATTTCCTTGCTAGGAAATATTGTTTGCAGATGTCTACGTATATTAGCAATAGAGTTCATTGCGAAGTGTCATGTATATCTCGTAGTCACTTCAAAAGAATGTAAATGCGACACTTACATGCTAGGGAATAGCGTTTCCAGATGTCTACGTATCGTAGCAATAGAGTTCTAATTCATCTCAAAACGCGATATCGTAACTCATTCCTATGTTTCATGATAAGATATAATACTCATTGCGAAATGTCATGTATACCTCGTATTCACTCCAAAAGAATGTAAATGCGACACTTCCATCCTAGGAAATAGCGTTTGCAGATGTCTACTTATCGTAGCAATAGAACTTTAATGCTTCTCAAAACGCGATATCGCAACTCATTCCTATGTTTCATGATAAGACATAATATATTCATTGCGATGTGTCATGTATACCTCGTATTAACTTCAAAAGAATGTAAATGCGACACTTGCATGCTAGGAAATAGAGTTTGCAGAAGTCTACGTATCGTAGCAGTAGAGTTCTAATGCTTCCTAAAACGCGATATCGCATCTCACTTCTATGTTTCATGATAAGATATAGTATCCATTGCGATGTGTCATGTATATCTCGTATTCACTTCAAAGGAATGTAAATACGACACTTCCATGCTAGGAAATAGCGTTTGCAGATGTCTACGTATTGTAGCAATAGAGTTCTTATGCTTCTTAAAACGCGATATCGCATCTCACTTCTATGTTTCATGATAAGATATAGTATCCATTGCGAAGTGTCATGTATACCTCGTATTCACTTCAGATGAATGTAAATGCGACACTTACATGCTAGGAAATAGCGTTTGCAGATGTCTACGTATCGTAGCAATAGTGTTCTAATGCTTCTTAAAATGAGAAGTCGTATTTCATTTCTATGTTTCGTAATAAGATATAATATTCATTGTGGAATGTTATGTATACCTCGTATTCACTTCAAAAGAATGTAAATGCGAAGCTTCCATGCTAGGAAATAGCGTTTGCAGATGTCTACGTATCGTAGCAATAGAGTTTTAATGCTACTTAAAACGAGATGTCGCATTTCATTTCTATGTTTCGTAATAAGATACAATATTCATTGTGGAGTGTTATGTATACCTCACATTCACTTCAAAAGAATGTAAATGCGACACTTCCTTGCTAGGAAATATTGTTTGCAGATGTCTACGTATCGTAGCAGTAGAGTTCTAATGCTTCTTAAAACGAGATGTCGCATTTCATTCCTATGTTTCGTGATAAGATATAATATTCATTGTAGAGTGTCATGTACACCTCGTATTCACTTCAAAAGAATGTAAATGCGACACTTCCATGCTAGGAAATAGCGTTTGCAGATGTCTACGTATCGTAGCAATATAGTTCTAATGCTTCTTAAAACGCGATATCGCATCTCACTTCTATGTTTCATGATAAAATATAATATTCATTGCGAAGTGTTATGGATACCTCATATTATCATCAAAAGAATGTAAATGCTGCACTTCCATGCTAGGAAATAATGTTTGCAGATGTCCACCTATCGTAGCGATAGTGTTTTAATGCTACTTAAAACGAGATGTTGCATTTCATTCCAATGTTTCGTGATAAGATACAATATTCATTGTGGAGTGTTATGCATAGCTCGTATTCACTTCAAAAGAATGTAAATGCGAAGCTTCCATGCTAGGAAGTATTGTTTGCAGATGTCTACGTATCGTAGCAATAGAGTTCTAATGCTTCTTAAAACGCGATAACGCATCTCATTTCTATGTTTCATGATAAGATATAATATTCATTGCGAAGTGTCATGTATATCACGTACTCACTTCACAAGAATGTAAATGCGACACTTACATGCTAGGAAATAGTGTTTGCAGATGTCTACGTATCGTAGCAATGGAGTTCTAATGCTTCTTAAAACGAGATGTCGCATTTCATTCCTATGTTTCGTGATAAGATACAATATTCATTGTGGAGTGTTATGTATAGCTCGTATTCACCTCAAAAGAATGTAAATGCGACACTTCCATGCTAGGAAATAGCGTTTGCAGATGTCTACGTATCGTAGCGATAGTGTTTTAATGCTACTTAAAACGAGATGTCGCATTTCAATTCTATGTTTCGTGATAAGATATAATATTCATTGTGGAGTGTTATGTATACCTCGTATTCACTTGAAAAGAATGTAAATGCGACACTTCCTTGCTAGGAAATATTGTTTGCAGGTGTCTACGCATCGTAGGAATGGAGTTCAAATGCTTCTTAAAACGCGATATCGCATCTCACTTCTATGTCTCATGATAAGATATAATATTCATTGCGAAGTGTCATGTATACCTCGTATTCACTTCAAAAGAATGTAAATGCGAAACTCACATGCTAGGAAATATTGTTTGCAGATGTGTACGTTTCACAGCAATAGAGTACTAATGCTTCTTAAAACGAGATGTCGTATTTCATTTCTATGTTTCGTAATAAGATATAATATTCATTGTGTAATGTTATGTATACCTCGTATTCACTTCAATGGAATGTAACTGCGGCATTTCCTTGCTAGGAAATATTGTTTGCAGATGTCTACGTATATTAGCAATAAGGTACTAATCCTTCTTAAAACGAGATGTCGTATTTCATTTCTATGTTTCGTAATAACATATAATATTCAATGTGTAATGTTATGTTTACCTCGTATTCACTTCAATGGAATGTAAGTGCGACATTTCCTTGCTAGGAAATATTGTTTGCAGATGTCTACGTATATTAGCAATAGAGTTCTAATGCTTCTCAAAACGCGATATAGCACCTCATTCCTATGTTTCATGATAAGATATAATATTCATTGCGAAGTGTCATGTATATCTCGTATTCACTTCAAAAGAATGTAAATGCGACACTTACATGCTAGGGAATAGCGTTTCCAGATGTCTACGTATCGTAGCAATAGAGTTCCAATTCATCTCAAAACGCGATATCGTAACTCATTCCTATGTTTCATGATAAGATATAATACTCATTGCGAAGTGTCATGTATACTTCGTATTCACTCCAAAAGAATGTAAATGCGACACTTCCATCCTAGGAAATAGCGTTTGCAGATGTCTACTTATCGTAGCAATAGAACTTTAATGCTTCTCAAAACGCGATATCGCAACTCATTCCTATGTTTTATGATAAGACATAATATATTCATTGCGATGTCTCATGTATACCTCGTATTAACTTCAAAAGAATGTAAATGCGACACTTGCATGCTAGGAAATAGAGTTTGCAGATGTCTGCGTATCGTAGCAGTAGAGTTCTAATGCTTCCTAAAACGCGATATCGCATCTCACTTCTATGTTTCATGATAGGATATAGTATCCATTGCGATGTGTTATGTATATCTCGTATTCACTTCAAAGGAATGTAAATACGACACTTCCATGCTAGGGAATAGCGTTTCCAGATGTCTACGTATCGTAGCAATAGAGTTCTAATGCTTCTTAAAACGCGATATCGCATCTCACTTCTAAGTTTCATGATAAGATATAATATTCATTGTGGAATGTTATGTATACCTCGTATTCACTTCAAAATAATGTAAATGCGACACTTCCTTGCTAGGAAATATTGTTTGCAGATGTCTACGTATCGTAGCAATAGAGTTCTAATGCTTCTTAAAACGCGATATCGCATCTCACTTCTATGTTTCATGATAGGATATAATATTCATTGCGAAGTGTTATGTATACCTCGTATTATCTTCAAAAGAATGTAAATGCGGCACTTCCATGCTAGGAAATATCGTTTGCAGATGTCTACGTATCGTAGCAATAGAGTTCTAGTGCTTCTTAAAATGAGAAGTAGTATTTCATTTCTATGTTTCGTAATAAGATATAATATTCATTGTGGAATGTTATGTATACCTCGTATTCACTTCAAAAGAATGTAAATGCGACACTTCCATGCTAGGAAATAGCGTTTGCAGATGTCTCCGTATCGAAGCAATAGAGTTCTAATGCCTCCTAAATCGCGATATCGCATCTCATTTCTATGTTTCATGATAAGATATAATATTCATTTAGAAGTGTCATGTATACCTCGTATTCACATCAAAAGAATGTAAATGCGACACTTCCTTGCTAGGAAATAACATTTGCAGATGTCTACGCATCGTAGCAATAGAGATTTAATGCTACTTAAAACGAGATGTCTCAATTCATTTCTATATTTCGTGATGGGATACAATATTCATTGTGGAGTGTTATGTATACCTCGCATTCACTTCAAAAGAATGTAAATGCGACACTTCCTTGCTAGGAAATTTTGTTTGCAGATGTCTACGTATCGTAGCAATTGAGTTCTAATGCTTCTTAAAACGCGATATCGCATCTCACTTCTATGTTTCATGATAAGATATAATATTCATTGCGAAGTGTCATGTATACCTCGTACTCACTTCATAAGAATGTAAATGCGACACTTACATGCTAGGAAATAGCGTTTGCAGATGTCTACGTATCGTAGCAACAGAGTACTAATGCTTCTCAAAACGAGATGTCGCATTTCATTTGTATGTTTCTTGATAAGATATAATATTCATTGTGGAGTGTTATGTATACCTCGTATTCACTTGAAAAGAATGTAAATGCGACACTTCCTTGCTAGGAAATAGCGTTTGCAGATGTCTACGTATATTAGCAATAGAGTTCTAATGCTTCTCAAAACGCGATATAGCACCTCTTTCCTATGTTTCATGATAAGATATAATATTCATTGCGAAGTGTCATGTATACCTCGTATTCACTTGAAAAGAATGTAAATGCGACACTTCCTTGCTAGGAAATATTGTTTGCAGATGACTACGTATCGTAGCAATAGAGTTCTAGTGCTCCTTAAATCGCGATATCGAATCTCACTTCTATGTTTCGAGATAAGATGTAATATTCATTGCGAAGTGTTATGTATACCTCGTATTCACTTCAAAAGAATGTAAATGCGAAACTCACATGCTAGGAAATATTGTTTGCAGATGTGTACGTTTCACAGCAATAGAGTACTAATGCTTCTTAAAACGAGATGTCGTATTTCATTTCTATGTTTCGTAATAAGATATAATATTCATTGTGTAATGTTATGTATACCTCGTATTCACTTCAATGGAATGTAACTGCGGCATTTCCTTGCTAGGAAATATTGTTTGCAGATGTCTACGTATATTAGCAATAAGGTACTAATCCTTCTTAAAACGAGATGTCGTATTTCATTTCTATGTTTCGTAATAACATATAATATTCAATGTGTAATGTTATGTTTACCTCGTATTCACTTCAATGGAATGTAAGTGCGACATTTCCTTGCTAGGAAATATTGTTTGCAGATGTCTACGTATATTAGCAATAGAGTTCTAATGCTTCTCAAAACGCGATATAGCACCTCATTCCTATGTTTCATGATAAGATATAATATTCATTGCGAAGTGTCATGTATATCTCGTATTCACTTCAAATGAATGTAAATGCGACACTTCCATGCTAGGAAATAACGTTTGCAGATGTCTACGTATCGTAGCAATAGAGTTCTAATGCTTCTTAAAACGCGATATCGCATCTCACTTCTATGTTTCATGATAAGATATAATATTCATTGCGAAGTGTCATGTATACCTCGTATTCACTTCATAAGAATGTAAATGCGACACTTACATGCTAGGAAATAGCGTTTGCAGATGTCTACGTATCGCAGCAATAGAGTTCTAATGTTTCTTAAAACGAGATGTCGCATTTCATATCTATGTTTCGTGGTAAGATATAATATTCTTTGCGATGTGTCATGTATACCTCGTATTCACTTCAGATGAATGTAAATGCGACACTTACATGGTAGGAAATAGCGTTTGCAGATGTCTACGTATCGTAGCAATAGAGTTCTAATGCTTCTTAAAATGAGAAGTCGTATTTCATTTCTATGTTTCGTAATAAGATATAATATTCAGTGTGGAATGTTATGTATACCTCGTATTCACTTCAAAAGAATGTAAATGCGACACTTCCTTGCTAGGAAATAACATTTGCAGATGTCTACGCATCGTAGCAATGGAGATCTAATGCTTCTTAAAACGCGATATCGCACCTGATTCCTATGTTTCATGATAAGATATAGTATCCATTGCGAAGTGTCATGTATACCTCGTATTCACTTCAAAAGAATGTAAATGCGACACTTACATGCTAGGAAATAGCGTTTGCAGATGTCTAAGTATTGCAGCAATAGAGTTCTAATGTTTCATAAAACGAGATGTCGCATTTCATATATATGTTTCATGATAAAATATAATATTCATTGCGAAGTGTTATGGATACCTCATATTATCTTCAAAAGAATGTAAATGCGGCACTTCCATGCTAGGAAATAGCGTTTGCAGATGTCTACGTATCGTAGCAATAGAGTTCTAATGCTTCTTAAAATGAGAAGTCGTATTTCATTTCTATGTTTCGTAATAAGATATAATATTCATTGTAGAGTGTTATGTATACCTCGTAATCACTTCAAAAGAATGTAAATGCGACACTTCCATGCTAGGAAATAGCGTTTGCAGATGTCTACGTATCGTAGCAATAGAGTTCTAATGCTTCTTAAAACGAGATGTCGAATTTCATTCCTATGTTTCGTGATAAGATACAATATTCATTGTGGAGTGTTATGTATAGCTCGTATTCACTTCAAAAGAATGTAAATGCGAAGCTTCCATGCTAGGAAATGGCGTTTGCAGATGTCTACGTATCGTAGCAATAGAGTTTTAATGCTACTTAAAACGAGATGTCGCATTTCATTTCTATGTTTCGTGATAAGATACAATATTCATTGTGGAGTGTTATGCATACCTCACACTCACTTCAAAAGAATGAAAATGCGACACTTCCTTGCTAGGAAATATTGTTTGCAGATGTCTACGTATCGTAGCAATGGAGTTCTAATGCTTCCTAAAACGCGATAACGCATCTCACTTCTATGTTTCATGATAAGATATAATATTCATTGCGAAGTGTCATGTATACCTCGTATTCACTTCATAAGAATGTAAATGCGACACTTACATGCTAGGAAATAGCGTTTGCAGATGTCTACGTATCGTAGCAGTAGAGTTCTAATGCTTCTTAAAACGAGATGTCGCATTTCATTCCTATGTTTCGTGATAAGATATAATATTCATTGTAGAGTGCCATGTACACCTCGTATTCACTTCAAAAGAATGTAAATGCGACACTTCCATGCTAGGAAATAGCGTTTGCAGATGTCTACGTATCGTAGCAATATAGTTCTAATGCTTCTTAAAACGCGATATCGCATCTCACTTCTATGTTTCATGATAAAATATAATATTCATTGCGAAGTGTTATGGATACCTCATATTATCATCAAAAGAATGTAAATGCTGCACTTCCATGCTAGGAAATAGCGTTTGCAGATGTCCACCTATCGTAGCGATAGTGTTTTAATGCTACTCAAAACGAGATGTCGTATTTCATTCCAATGTTTCGTGATAAGATACAATATTCATTGTGGAGTGTTATGTATAGCTCGTATTCACTTCAAAAGAATGTAAATGCGAAGCTTCCATGCTAGGAAGTATTGTTTGCAGATGTCTACGTATCGTAGCAATAGAGTTCTAATGCTTCTTAAAACGCGATAACGAATCTCAATTCTATGTTTCATGATAAGATATAATATTCATTGCGAAGTGTCATGTATACCTCGTACTCACTTCATGAGAATGTAAATGCGACACTTACATGCTAGGAAATAGTGTTTGCAGATGTCTACGTATCGTAGCAATAGAGTTCTAATGCTTCTTAAAACGAGATGTCGCATTTCATTCCTATGTTTCGTGATAAGATACAATATTCATTGTGGAGTGTTATGTATAGCTCGTATTCACCTCAAAAGAATGTAAATGCGACACTTCCATGCTAGGAAACAGCGTTTGCAGATGTCTACGTATCGTAGCGATAGTGTTTCAATGCTAATTAAAACGAGATGTCGCATTTCAATACTTTGTTTCGTGATAAGATACAATTTACATTGTAGAGTGTTATGTATACCTCGTATTCACTTCAAAATAATGTAAATGCGACACTTCCTTGCTAGGAAGTAACATTTGCAGATGTCTACGCATCGTAGCAATAGGTTCTAGTGCTACTTAAATCGCGATATCGCATCTCACTTCTATGTTTCGAGATAAGATATAATATTCATTGCCATGTGTTATGTGTACCTCGTATTATCTTCAAAAGAATGTAAATGCGGCACTTCTTTGCTAGGAAATATTGTTTGCAGATGTTTACGTATCGTAGCAATAGAGTTCTAATGCTTCTTAAAACGCGATATCGCATCTCATTTCTATGTTTCATGATAAGATATAATATTCATTGCGAAGTGTCATGTATACCTCGTATTCACTTCAAAAGAATGTAAATGCGACACTTACATGCTAGGAAATAGCGTTTGCAGATGTCTACGTATCGCAGAAATAGAGTTCTAATGTTTCTTAAAACGAGATGTCGCATTTCATATCTATGTTTCGTGGTAAGATATAATACTCATTGCGATGTGTCATGTATACCTCGTATTCACTTCAGAAGAATGTAAATGCGACACTTCCATGCTAGGAAATAGCGTTTGCAGATGTCTACGTATCGTAGCAATATAGTTCTAATGCTTCTTAAAACGCGATATCGCATCTCACTTCTATGTTTCATGATAAAATATAATATTCATTGCGAAGTGTTATGGATACCTCATATTATCATCAAAGGAATGTAAATGCTGCACTTCCATGCTAGGAAATAGCGTTTGCAGATGTCCACCTATCGTAGCGATAGTGTTTTAATGCTACTTAAAACGAGATGTCGCATTTCATTCCAATGTTTCGTGCTAAGATACAATATTCATTGTGGAGTGTTATGTATAGCTCGTATTCACTTCAAAAGAATGTAAATGCGAAGCTTCCATGCTAGGAAGTATTGTTTGCAGATGTCTACGTATCGTAGCAGTAGAGTTCTAATGCTTCTTAAAACGCGATAACGCATCTCACATCTATGTTTCATGATAAGATATAATATTCATTGCGAAGTGTCATGTATACCTCGTACTCACTTCATAAGAATGTAAATGCGACACTTACATGCTAGGAAATAGTGTTTGCAGATGTTTACGTATCGTAGCAATAGAGTTCTAATGCTTCTTAAAACGAGATGTCGCATTTCATTCCTATGTTTCGTGATAAGATACAATATTCATTGTGGAGTGTTATGTATAGCTCGTATTCACCTCAAAAGAATGTAAATGCGACACTTACATGCTAGGAAATAGCGTTTGCAGATGTCTAAGTACCGTAGCAATAGAGTTCTAATGCTCCATAAAACGAGATGTCGCATTTCATTCCTATGTTTCGTGATAAGATATAATATTCATTGTGGAGTGTGATGTATACCTCGTATTCACTTCATAAGAATGTAAATGCGACACTTACATGCTAGGAAATAGCGTTTGCAGATGTCTACGTATCGCAGCAGTAGAGTTCTAATGTTTCTTAAAACGAGATGTCGCATTTCATATCTATGTTTCGTGGTAAGATATAATATTCATTGCGATGTGTCATGTATACCTCGTATTCACCTCAAAAGAATGTAAATGCGACACTTACATGGTAGGAAATAGCGTTTGCAGATGTCTACGTATCGTAGCAATAGAGTTCTAATGCTTCTTAAAATGAGAAGTCGTATTTCATTTCTATGTTTCGTGATAAGATACAATATTCATTGTGGAGTGTTATGTATACCTCACATTCACTTCAAAAGAATGAAAATGCGACACTTCCTTGCTAGGAAATATTGTTTGCAGATGTCTACGTATCGTAGCAATAGAGTTCTAATGCTTCCTAAAACGCGATAACGCATCTCACTTCTATGTTTCATGATAAGATATAATATTCATTGCGATGTGTCATGTATACCTCGTATTCACTTCATAAGAATGTAAATGCGACACTTACATGCTAGGAAATAGCGTTTGCAGATGTCTACGTATCGTAGCAGTAGAGTTCTAATGCTTCTTAAAACGCGATATCGCATCTCATTTCTAAGCTTCATGATAAGATATAATATTCATCGCGAAGAGTCATGTATGTCTCGTATTCACTTCAAAAGAATGTAAATGCGACACTTCCATGCTAGGAAATAGCGATTGCAGATGTCTACGTATCGTAGCAATATAGTTCTAATGCTTCCTAAAACGCGATATCGCATCTCACTTCTATGTTTCATGATAAAATATAATATTCATTGCGAAGTGTTATGGATACCTCATATTATCATCAAAAGAATGTAAATGCTGCACTTCCATGCTGGGAAATAGCGTTTGCAGATGTCCACCTATCGTAGCGATAGTGTTTTAATGCTACTTAAAACGAGATGTCGCATTTCATTCCAATGTTTCGTGATAAGATACAATATTCATTGTGGAGCGTTATGTATAGCTCGTATTCACTTCAAAAGAATGTAAATGCGAAGCTTCCATGCTAGGAAGTATTGTTTGCAGATGTCTGCGTATCGTAGCAATAGAGCTCTAATGCTTCTTAAAACGAGATGTCGCATTTCATTCCTATGTTTCGTGATAAGATACAATATTCATTGTAGAGTGTTATGTATACCTCGTATTCACTTCAAAATAATGTAAATGCGACACTTCCTTGTTAGGAAATAACATTTGCAGATGTCTACGCATCGTAGCAATAGGTTCTATTGCTACTTAAATCGCGATATCGCATCTCACTTCTATGTTTCGAGATAAGATATAATATTCATTGCCATGTGTTATGTGTACCTCGTATTATCTTCAAAAGAATGTAAATGCGGCACTTCCTTGCTAGGAAATATTGTTTGCAGATGCTTACGTATCGTAGCAATAGAGTTCTAATGCTTCTTAAAACGCGATATCGCATCTCATTTCTATGTTTCATGATAAGATATAATATTCATTGCGAAGTGTCATGTATACATCGTATTCACTTCAAAAGAATGTAAATGCGACACTTACATGCTAGGAAATAGCGTTTGCAGATGTCTACGTATCGTAGCAATAGAGTACTAATACTTCTTAAAACGAGATGTCGCATTTCATTCCTATGTTTCGTGATAAGATATAATATTCATTGTAGAGTGGTATGTATACCTCGTATTCACTTCAAAAGAATGTAAATGCGACACTTCCATGCTAGGAAATAGCGTTTGCAGATGTCTACGTATCGTAGCATTAGAGTTCTAATGCTTCTTAAAACGCGATATCGCATCTCACTTCTGTGTTTCATGATAAGATATAATATTCATTGCGAAGTGTCATGTATACCTCGTATTCACGTCATAAGAATGTAAATGCGACACTCACATGCTAGGAAATAGCGTTTGCAGATGTCTACGTATCGCAGAAATAGAGTTCTAATGTTTCTTAAAACGAGATGTCGCATTTCATATCTATGTTTCGTGGTAAGATATAATATTCATTGCGATGTGTCATGTATACCTCGTATTCACTTCAGAAGAATGTAAATGCGACACTTACATGCTAGGAAATAGCGTTTGCAGATGTCTGCGTATCGTAGCAATAGACTTCTACTGCTTCTTAAAACGAGATGTCGCATTTCATTTCTATGTTTCGTGATAAGATACAATATTCATTGTGGAGTTTTATGTATACCTCGTATTCACTTCAAAATAATGTAAATGCGACACTTCCTTGCTAGGAAATAACATTTGCAGATGTCAACGCATCGTAGCAATAGGTTCTAGTGCTACTGAAATCGCGATATTGCATCTCACTTCTATGTTTCGAGATAAGATATAATATTCATTGCGATGTGTTATGTATACCTCGTATTATCTTCAAAAGAATGTAAATGCGACACTTACATGCTAGGAAACAGCGTTTGCAGATGTCTACGTATCGTAGCATTAGAGTTCTAATGCTTCTTAAAACGCGATATCGCATCTCACTTCTATGTTTCATGATAAGATATAATATTCATTGCGAAGTGTCGTGTATACCTCGTATTCACGTCATAAGAATGTAAATGCGACACTTACATGCTAGGAAATAGCGTTTGCAGATGTCTACGTATCGCAGAAATAGAGTTCTAATGTTTCTTAAAACGAGATGTCGCATTTCATATCTATGTTTCGTGGTAAGATATAATATTCATTGCGATGTGTCATGTATACCTCGTATTCACCTCAAAAGAATGTAAATGCGACACTTACATGGTAGGAAATAGCGTTTGCAGATGTCTACGTATCGTAGCAATAGAGTTCTAATGCTTCTTAAAATGAGAAGTCGTATTTCATTTCTATGTTTCGTGATAAGATACAATATTCATTGTGGAGTGTTATGTATACCTCACATTCACTTCAAAAGAATGAAAATGCGACACTTCCTTGCTAGGAAATATTGTTTGCAGATGTCTACGTATCGTAGCAATAGAGTTCTAATGCTTCCTAAAACGCGATAACGCATCTCACTTCTATGTTTCATGATAAGATATAATATCCATTGCGAAGTGTCATGTATATCTCGTATTCACTTCAAAAGAATGTAAACGCGACACTTCCATGCTAGGAAATAGCGTTTGCAGATGTCTACGTATCGTGGCAATAGAGTTCTAATGCTTCTTAAAATGAGAAGTCGTATTTCATTTCTATGTTTCGTAATAAGATATAATATTCATTGTGGAATGTTATGTATACCTCGTATTCGCTTCAAGAGAATGTAAATGCGAAACTTCCTTGGGATTAAATAGCGCTTGCAGATGTTTACATATCGTAGCAATAGAGTTCTAATCCTTCCTAAAACGCGATATCGCATCTCACTTCTATGTGTCATGATAAGGTATAATATTCATTGCGAAGTGTCATGTATACTTCGAATTCACTACAAAAGTATGTAAATGCGACACTCCCATGCTAGGAAATAGCGTTCGCAGATGTCTACGTATCGTAGCAGTAGAGTTCTAATGCTACTTAAAACGAGATGTCGCATTTCATTTCTATGTTTCGTGATAAGATACAATATTCATTGCGAAGTGTCATGTATACCTCGTATTCGCTTCAAGAGAATGTAAATGCGAAACTTCCTTGGGATTAAATAGCGCTTGCAGATGTCTACGTATCGTAGCAATGGAGTTCTAATGCTTCTTAAAACGCGATATCGCATCTCACTTCTATGTTTTATGATAAAACAAAATATTTATGCGAAGTGTCATGTATACCTCGCATTCACTTCAAAAGAATGTAAATGCAACACTTCCTTGCTAGGAAATAGCGTTTCCAGATGACCACGTATCGAAAGAATAGAGTTCTAATACTTCTTAACACGAGATGTCGCATCTCATTTCTATGTTTCATGATAAGATATAATATCCATTGCGAAGTATCATGCATACCTCGTATTCACTTCAATGGAATGTAAGTGCGACACTTCCATGCTAGGAAATAGCGTTTGCAGATGTCTACGTATCGTAGCAAGAGAGTTCTAGTGCTTCTTGGAACGCGATATCGCATATCACTTCTATGTTTCATGATAACATATAATAATCATTGCGAAGTGTCACGTATATCTCGTATTCACTTCAAAAGAATGTAAACGCGACACTTCCTTACTAGGAAACAGCGTTTCCAGATTACCACGTATCGAAAGTATAGAGTACTATTACTTCTTAAAACGAGATGTCGCTTCTCATTTCTATGTTTCATGATAAGATATAATATCCATTGCGAAGTGCCATGTATACCTCGTATTCACTTCAACGGAATGTAAATGCGACACTTCCTTACTAGGAAATAGCGTTTCCAGATGACCACGTATCGAAAGAATAGAGTTCTAATGCTTCTTAAAACAAGATGTCGCATTTCATTTATATGTTTCGTGATAAGATATAATATTCATTTTGGAGTGTCATGTATACCTCGTATTCACTTCAAAAGAATGTAAATAAGACACTTCGATGCTAGGAAATAGCGTTTGCAGATGTCTACGTATCACGGCAATAGTGTACTAATGCTTCTTAAAACGAGATGTCGTATTTCATTTCTATGTTTCGTAATAAGATATAATAGTGATTGTGTAATGGAATGTATACCTCGTATTCACGTCAATGGAATGTAAGTGCGACGTTTCCTTGCTAGGAAATGGAGTTTGCAGATGTTTACGTATCGTAGCAATAGAGTTCTAATGCTTCTCAGAACGGGATATAGCACCTCATTCCTATGTTTCATGATAAGATATAATATTCATTGCGAAGTGTCATGTATATCTCGTATTCACTTCAAAAGTATGTAAATGCGACACTTCCATGCTAGGAAGTAGCGTTTGCAGATGTCTACGTATCGTAGCAATAGAGTTCTAATGCTTCTTAAAACGAGATGTCGCATTTCATTCCTATGTTTCGTGATAAGATACAATATTCATTGTGGAGTGTTATGTATAGCTCGTACTCACTTCAAAAGAATGCAAATGCGACACTTCCATGCTAGGAAATAGCGTTTGCAGATGTCTACGTATCGTAGCAATAGAGTTCTAATGCTTCTTAAAACGCGATATCGCATCTCACTTCTATGTTTCATGATAAGATATAATATTCATTGCGAAGTGTCATGTATACCTCGTATTCACTTCAAAAGAATGTAAATGCGACACTGACATGCTAGGAAATAGCGTTTGCAGATGTCTACGTATCGCAGCAATAGAGTACTAATGCTTCTTAAAACGAGATGTCGCGTTTCATTCCTATGTTTCGTGATAGGATATAATATTCATTGTGGTATGTTATGTATACCTCGTATTAATTTCAAAAGAATGTAAATGCGACACTTCCTTGCTAGGAAATAGCGTTTGCAGATGTCTATGTATCACAGCAATAGAGTTCTAATGCTTCTTAAAGCGCGATATCGCATCTCAATTCTATGTTTCATAATAAGATATAATATTCAATGTGGAGTGTTACGTATACCTCGTATTCACTTCAAAGGAATGTTAATGCGACACATCCCTGCTAGGAAATAGCGTTTGCAGATGTCAACGTATCGAAGAAATAGGTTTATAATGCTTCTTAAGACGCGATATCGCATCTCGTTTCTATGCTTCATGATAAGATATAATATTCATTGCGAAGTGTTATGTATACCTCGTATACACTTCAAATGAAAGTAGACACCGCACTTCCTTGCTACGGAATATAGCTTGCAGATGTCTACGTGTCGGGGCAGTAGAGTTGTAATGCTTCGTTAAACGCGATTTCGCAGATGATTTCTGTGAAAAATGACAAGATGTATTTGTATGTAACGCGTTATGTATATATCGGCAACGCTTCAGAGGAATGTAAATCTCACACTTCCTTGCTACGGAATAGCGCTTCTAGATGACCAGATATTGAAGCATTAGAGTTCTAATGCTACATAAAGTGCGATGTTGCATCATATTTCTATGTTTTTTGTTGAAATGTAAATCAATGCATCGTGTTAATTATATCTCGTCAGCACTTCGAAGGAATGTAAATCTCACGCTTCCTTACGACGAAATCGCGTTTCTAGATGTCTACGTATCAAAGCATTAGAGTTCTAAGGCTTCATAAAACGCGATATCACATCTCATTTCTATGTCTCCAAATAAGATGTACTATTCATTGCAACAAGTTATGTATGTCTCATCTAGACTTCAAAATAATGTAAGAGCCACACTTCCTTGCTTCGGAGTAGCGTTTCCAGAAGTCTACATATCGATGCAATAGATTTCTAATACTTCATGTAGCGCTACATCGCATCTCATATCTATGTCTCATGTTAAGTTGCAACGTCAACTCAAGCGTTACGTATATCTCGTCTGCACTTGAAAATAATGCAAATACCGCACTTGCTTGCTACGGAACAGTGTTTCTAGACGTCTACGAATCGAGGCATAGGAGTTCTAATGCTTCATGGAACGCGATATAGCATTTCACATCAAGAGTTCGAAGTATGTATGTAGATTTTGATGCACTGTATATATCATTATGCTCATCTGCTTCTGCGCCCCAAAAGTGTGGTTTCCACACTTCCTGACAAGAGGATAGCGATTCTGGTTGTAAATGTGTCGAAGCAATAGAGTTCTAATACATCATTCATCGCGATCTCGCATCACATTTCAATGTGTAATGTAAGATGTAATATTCAATGCAGCGCGTTACGTTTAACTCTTCAACACTTCTAGCGAATGTGAACCCTACACTCCCTTGCAGGGGAATAGCGTTTTTAGATATATACTTGTCAAAGCAATAAAGTTCTATTACTTTATAAAAATCCTACAATATCTTGCCAGGAGATAGCGTTTCTAGATGTGCACGTATTGAAGCAATAGATTTCAAATGCTATATAAAATGCGATATCGCATTTGATATCGACAGTTCGAAGTACGTAAGTAGATAAAAATACTCTACACATCTCGTTATGCTTGTCTGCATATACACGCCAAAAGACTGTGATTTCTACACTTCCTTGCAAGGGAATTGCGTTCTTAGATGTCTACTTTTCGAAGCAATAGAGTTCTATTGCTTCATTCAACACGATGTCGCAAGTCATTTCATTGATTCATGGTAAATTGCAATGTTCTATGCAATATGTTACATTTGTCTGCATCTAGACCTTAGAAGGATGTGAATCCTATACTTACTTGCAACAGAATATCGTTTCCAGATCTCTACGTGACCAAGCAAGACATTTCTAATACTTCATGCAGCGCAATGACGCATCTCATTTACACGTTTCAAAGCAAAGAATCTGTAATCATATATCCATAACAGTATGCTTAACTGTTAGAGGTCTTCAATAGAATGTGAACTATATAATTCCATACAACGGCATGGCGCTACGTAGTTTCTGTCTGTTAAAGCAATCGAGCTAGAATTCTCCATGCAATGCGCTGGCGCATCACATTTCATCGTTTCAAAGTAAGAATGCTGTAATCTCTTATGCATAGCTCTATGCTTATCTGCTTTAAAACTTCATAAGAATGTAAATTCCACAGCTCCATGCAACAGGATTGCCCTTCGTAGTGTCTACATGTCGAGAGAATAGAGTACTAATGCATCATACCATGCCATGACTCATCTCATTTCAACGTTTCGAATTAAGTAATCTTTAATCTTCTATGAAAAGCATTATAATTATCTGCTTCTACTCTACAAAAGAATGAGAATTCTATAGATCCAAGCAACAGGAGGGCGGGCCCTCCACCATCCTACTGCCTGCCCTGATGCGGGCAAAGGATTCCCAGGGCCACTCAAACCGCGACCAACATCTATCTTATACTCTAACCGATTCATCGTTATGCGTTTTCCATTAAGCTTGCCGGGATCAGTGATATTGATTCGCTCAATCTAAATTATTATTTTCTCTTTAAGTTTCTCGATTTTTTTAGTTTCTCTCACGATATCGTCTATTTCGTTGTACCTTACCCTTACAGTATGGTATATAATCTGTTGTTTGATATTTCTAGGATTTCCTCTTAATAAATGCAATGCTTCCACATATTTTCTTTCTCTTTCTCTTTAGTTACATTGTTGTTATTTTATGCTTTTCACCCTCCACATTCCCTCTCTACACCATCTCGGAACAGGCGTTATACGATTACTGCAGGATGACGCCCCGGTCTCGTTATACCGAGATCGAGTGTTCGAGAAACGAACGGGGGGGGGGGGGGGGGGGGGAGGAAGGTTCTACCATCGTGTATTTCACGCTCCTCGCAAATACAGCTATCGCAATGGTCCGTGTCGCGCTTCTCGCATGGGTGGTGATCTGCGAGCTAGTCTAACCGAAGCAGGGGGGGGGGGGGGAATTCGGAATGATGCACTAAAAAGCATCCCAGATAACAAACGGCAAGATGATAGCGACACCACGCCGGCACTATATTGCCACTTCCGGGGAGTGTCAACTGATTCGTAGTCATCTGTGACCGGATTCGTTAACTAAAATGCCAGAACGTGTTACCAGCACATTCTAGACAAGCGAATCGCACAGCACCAGCACTATGGTGACACGCGTATCATCGCTCCATTCATGAATCTCCTCAGCAATGACGCAGGATCACATTTGGCAATGGGGAACCTGTGCTTTCATACAAATTAGAACCGTTAGATGTCAGTAGATGTTCAGCATATGAGTATTGATAGACATTTTGATGGTCGTTTTCCTATATTTATAGTTATTGAGCGAGTCGTATATATTTCTTTCAATCCATCATAGACTAAAAATATTATTTATCAAAAAAATATTACTTATAAAATAAAAATTCATGCTGTTGCGTCCCTAACTTCGCCTTGTATAATTTTTGAAATAACATGCTGTCATCGTATTTAATGTAACCCTCAATTGCATGAATTTGCAACAATAAATTGAAGAAAATATATATAAAATAAGTGTGTATATTTTTATGACAAAGTAATTATCGACTTTATGGAAAAAATCGTCCTATCGAGCTAGTTTATAGAAAATAATAAAATCGAGTTCTTATATCTTTGTTTTGTGCCGGTGTTTCTATTTTGGAATCAAAATAAATAAATTGCACACTTTAGTCATTTTTCATATTTGCTTATAATTTTTATGGAAACAGCTTCCCCATTAGTAAATGTCAGCCTACGCCACAACCACGCGTGTAGCTATGGTGAGCTGATAGTGTCATTGTCACGGCCGTGTAGCACGTGTGCTATATCTCGGTGCTTTAATAGTGCCGTGATACGAATGCCACCCCAGTACTAACAATATGCCATTTCGAAAGCTGAGTAGGAGCACTTTGTTAGCACAGTTCTGTCACGGAATTCGTTCCATCCGTTGTCATTGGCGTGCCAATCGCTGGCTGTTTGGGATATTGTAGTGCATGAGGCAGACTTGTTCCTTATCATCGTCAAGGAGATGGATTTTCACTCCCCCCTTTTTGAATTTTTTAAATTATTGTTTGGAATTTTTGCCGTTTCTGTATCTCTATGACCGCATTGTGGATTCAACTTATGTACGATCTTTTTGGTCTTCATCTTTTATTACATGTAATATTATATATGTGATGCACGTTTGTTATGTAATGCTCCGATTTGTAAGCCTCAGATACTTTTATTCTTTGGTAAAGCAACTTATTCGATTAATATATATTTATTAGACATAGATATAAACAATTAGAAAAATGTTATTAAAACGCTATTAAATATGTTGTTGCAATTATATATTTAAGGTCTGAAGATGTAGATGCAATTAATGTCCGATATTTTACGTGATCCAATCGACGTATCAAGTGAAGCTATGAAATTTAAAAATCTTTTACTATTCTTCGACCCCTTTACATGTTACATGAATGATAAGTTCTGCAAGACAAGAAGCCTAAATTAGTGAGATATCTAGGAACATAAGTAATTTGTAAGTAACACATCTTTTCTCTTCGAAATATTTGCCTTTGCATAGAATAGAACGTATAGATATAATTGCCTGTTTTTTACCCATTTCGGTCCAATTCTATTATAGCCTTTGAGCAGAAGTAATATTGATTGTACTTGATTTTTGCAATAGTTCTTTAATTAACAGATTTTATTAACCTAGAATCATCATTTGACGGATGTATCAATCTACTTTGTAGCTCTATCAGTTTCTTTTTCTGCTCGCTACTTTCCATTTTCAGTTCCGTATACTTATCCTTTATCACCATCATATATGTTGCGTAAAATTACAATAACTTTTTGTCCTCAAATTTTGCGGATATTTCAATTAAATTTCCTTTGATTAAATAAACGGAAATTAAAAAACAGTGGCACGAACCATTTCTTGGAAACGTTGTATCGTAATTTGCATCTGACTGTTTTGAAAGGCACGCACTTTACTTAACGTTTGAAATGATTCGGTTAGCGAAGTAAAGTAATATTCTACTTTCGAAATTGTTGGCTCTTGTAATTCTAAGGCAAATATATTCATCTGTCGACAGCGTGAACATTGTTTTTTGGCAAAATTCCAGAAAAACAAATATACTATAAGTAAAATAATAAACATCATAATATTAAATTTAACTCTGTTCATCGTTGCCTTGTTGGACACATCCATAACAATATACAGGATGGGGCAGTAATAATCAGCACCTCAGATATCCACGAAACTATAAGTTTCATAGAAGTTTTTGCTAATATAAAATTGCATAGTACAAAGGGGCCATCCGTTGATGAAAATAGTTTTTTTGTAAGTGGAGTTATGTTGGACATATGAAGGTTACCTTCATTTTTTAAAATGAATTGGTATGTCCATTCTTCCGTAATACGATAGAGCATTTTAAAGCAAGTTTAACGATCTGTAACATGAAGGCATTGAAGGTTACAAAAAGTAAAGAAAGGCGATAATACTCACGGTTTTGATAGTAAATGAAACATACGTATTGTAAACAGTGGTGGAAGGCGTAATACTTACCGTTTACTTCACTGTGAATAAACACTTTTCGAAGGGCATTTCAATAGTTTGCAGCATAAGTTAAACATGATAAGATTAGTATTGAAAAATCGGTTCGAATACGTTTGGTTAGGCTGTTCTTTGTGTCGTTCATTTTATAAGTACTGAGCTGCGGATTCCTGAGGACAGCTCACAAAATTGTTGAACTATGGAAGATTATCATTGTGAATTTGAATCAAAAGGTAATTAAATTCCATTAGATTGTAAACAGATCTCAATGTTTCATTTTAGATAGTAAGATTAAATACTCTTTACAAAACTACAAGAATGGATACATACCTTTCTGTTATTATTATTTCATAAAGAATTATAATTGCAATTATATAGTTCATTACGATAAAAAATATTTCTCAGAAAATTCTAAATATTAGATAAAAGAATCAAGTAAAACATTTTTAATAATTACGAATATGAAAAATACTTGAACATTCCAATAGAAAGATGTCTAAACAAGAGCAAGAAAAGTCAAACATTCAATTTCAATTCCAGAATTCATCTATAAGAGGTAAAATGTTTCGAAAGCTTTAATTACAGTCTTTAATGCAAGCAGTTGGGCAGTATTTCAATTTTTAAGAAAATTGATGAAAGTCAACCATTTTGAAGTGGTCAGAATCTTTGTCGTTTGAGCAATAAGTGAATAACAAATAACTGCATAAATTCCAGGCTTAAAAACTTATGGATTAAATCCTATGCAGACTCGTTTATGAGCGAGTTACTAAATAATAATCCACACTAATTAATCATTTTAAAACTTAAACGATTACATCTCGTGAACTTTCAAAGATATCAGAAGTGTGAAAAGTATGTGGTTTATCAAAAACTCTTCTAAAAGAACGGACGAAGCCAATAGAAATCTTTGTTGAAGTAAGCAAGTTCTAAAGTTCTAAGCAACACGATGGCCCTTGTCTGCCTATGTTTCATAGCAAGTAAGTTCTGAATTTCTATGAAATCCGATGGAATTCCTCACTACTAACGTTTCAAAGTAAGTTCTCAAATTCTCAGTTCTACGTTTAAAACTATGTGTGTTCTATATATCTATGTAAAGTGATGGTTCCTATTAGTTGTGACGGAAACCTATATATAGTAAGTCAGGGAAGCTCGAAGGGGTTAATTATCCAAATGCTTTAAGGTGTAAAACGTACTTTAATCTAAAGCGATCTATCGTTCCAAGGTATCCGCTCACGTACAACTTTTCTTGGGCGCCAGTTGCTCAGAAAGTAGCAAAGGGATAGACTACACGACCCCGGGAACGCTGGGGCGGAACAACCCTTGAAATTTCGAAATGCTCCTCCTCTCGACTACGCCTAGCCAAGTACACACACTCAGGTCGCGAGATACTGAAGTGACGGCATGTTTATTTATGGTCTCGACGTGGGTTTAACTAACAAGGGCTACGGGAAACTACGCACCACGCCGCGAATTACCGGGTATCATAACTCGCTTCACGATATAAGATAAAATATACAATATGCGACACAAGAAATGGGACGCTTTAGCGAATAAGCTCTCACGTTCTCTTCTTCAGGTTCCTTGAATTTGCTGGTGGTCCTCGGGTCTCCTGCATCCTCCTCGGGGCTCCTTGGTGGAGTGGGCTGTAGGCTTCGGCATTGTTCGGGTCCATCGATCAGTGGATTTCGGCGATTTCATCTTCTCGCCCGCTTGGGCGTCACTGAGGGGATCCTCCTGATCATTTAAATTGCATAGCGCCTCGCGAGCCGTGCTCCCATGGCCCGCCTGCAAGGCCGCTGGACTTTTGACTTCTCTTTAGGGGGTTAAGGATGGTTGAGGACCGTCTCACATCCCAGAGCATTATAAAGCACAAAAGCAGATAAGCATATTGCGATGCATAGAGCTTTACAACCTTCTAACTTACTTTAAACTGTTTACATGAAATGCGATACTGCGGTGCATGAAGCATGACAAATTAATAGCTTCGGCACCAGGACATCTAGAAACGCTATCCCCGGGCAAGAAAGGGTAGGGTTCACATTCAATTCATGTGCAGAAGCAGATAAACATAACGCGATGCTATGAATATTACATCTTATCATGAAATATAGAAGTAAGATGCGCAGCCGCGTTTTACGAAGCATTATAACTCTATTGCTACTAAACCTTCAGATATAGAAACGATATTCCGTAGCAAGGAAGTGATGCATTTACATTCGTTTGAAGTGTAGAGGAGATATAAATAACGCGTTGCATTGAAATTACATCTTATCATGTGACACAGAACTGATATGCGATATCGCGTTTAATAAAGAGTTAGAAATCTATTGCTTCGATACGTAGACATCTGGAAACGCTATTTCCTAGCCAAGAAGAGTGACAATTACATTCCTTTGAAGTGTAGACGAGGTATTCATTACAATTCGCAATGAATGTTATATCTTATCATGAAACATAGAAAAGAGGTGCGACATCGCGTTTTAAGACGCATTAGAACTCTATTGCCTCGATACATAGACATCTGGAAACGCCATTTCCTAGCAAGGAAGTGTGGCATTTACGTTCTTTTGAAGTGTAGACGAGCTATACCTAACACTTCGCAATGAATATGATATCTTATCATGAAACGTAGAAATGAGATGCGTTATCGCGATTTAAGAAGCATTAGAACTCCATTGCTTCGATACGTGGACAACAGGAAACGCATTTCCAAGGAAGGAAGTGTGCAATTTACATTCTTTTGAAATGTACACGACGTATGCATAACACTTCGCAATGAACATTATATCTTATCATGAAACACAGAATAGAGATGCGATATCGCGTTTAAAGAAGCATTAGAACCCTATTACTTTGATACGTAGACATCTGAAAACGCATTTCCTAGCAAGGAAGTGTGGCATTCACATTCCTTTGAAGTGTAGGCGAGGTATACATAGCACATCGCAGTGAATATTATATTGTATCATGAAACATAGAACTGAGATGCGTTATCGCGTTTTAAGAAGCATTAGAACTCCATTGCTTCGATACGTAGACTCCAGGAAGCGCATTTCCTAGCAAGGAAGAGTGGCTTTCACATTCTTTTGAAGTGTAGACGAGGCATACGTAACACTTCGCAATGAATATGATATCTTAACGTGAAACATAGAAATGAGATGCGATATCGCGTTTTAAAAAGCGTTACGACTCTATTGCTTCGATACGTAGACATATTGAAACGCTATTTCCTAGCAAGGACGTGCGAAATTTACATTCTATTGAAGTGTAGACGAGGTATACATAGCACTTCGCAATGAATAATATATCATATCATGAAACATAGAAATGAGATGCGTTATCGCGTTTTAAGAAGCATTAGAACTCTATTCCTTCGATACGTAGACATCTGGAAACGCATTTCCTAGCAAGCTAGTGTGGCATTTAGATTCTTTTGAATTGTAGACGAGATATAAATAACACTTCGTAATGAATCTTGTATCATATCATGAGACATAGCAATGAGATGCGATATCGCGTTTTAAGAAGCGTTACAAATCTATTGCTTCGGCACGTAGACATCTGGTAACGCTATTTCCTAGCAAGGAAGTGTGGCATTTACATTCTTTTGAAGTGCAACGAGGTATAGATAGCACTGCGCAATTAATATTATATCTTATCATGAAACATAGAACTGCGATGCGATATCGCGTTTTAAGAAGCATAAGAACTCTATTGCTTCGATACCTAGACATCTGGAAACGCTATTTCCTAGCAAGGACGTGTGACGTTTACATTCTTTTGAGGTGTAGACAAAGTGTACATAACACTTCGCAATGAATATTATATCTTATCATGAAACATAGAAATGAGACGCGATATCGCGTTTTAAGAAGCATTACAAAACTATTGCTTCGATACGTAGACTTGTGGAAACGCATTTCCTAGCAAGGAAGTGTGGAATTCATATTCCTTTGAAGTGTGGACGAGGTATACATAACACTTCGCAATTAATAGTATATCATATCATGAAACTTAGAAATGAGATGCGATATCGCATTTTACGACACATCAGAACTCTATTGCTTCGATACGTAGAGATCTGGAATCGCTATCTCCTAGCATGGAGATGTGGCATTTACACTCTTCTGATGTGTAAACGAGGTATACATAACACTTCGCAATGAATATTATACCTTATCATCAAACATTGAAATGAGATGTGATATCGCGTTTTAAGAGGCATTTGAACTCTATTGCATCGATACGTAGACATCTGGAAGCGCTATTTCCTAGCAAAGGACGTGTGACATTTACATTCTTTTGAAGTCTAGACAAGGTATACATAACACTTGGCAATAAATATAATACGTTATCATGAGACAGAAATGAGATGCGATATCGCGTTTTAAGAAACAGTAGAACAAAATTGCTTCGATAAGTGGGCTTCTGGAAACGCATTTCCTTACAAGGGTGTGTGGCCTTTACATCCTTTTGAAGTGGTGACGAGGTATACATTAAACTTCGCAATGAATACTGTGTTTTATCATGAACTGTAGAAATGAGATGCGATATCGCGTTTTGAGGAGCATTAGAACTCTATTGCTTCGATAGGTATACATCTGCAAACGCATTTCGTAGATAGGATGTGTGGCATTTACAATCTTTTGAATTGTAGACGAGGTATACATAACACTTCGCAATGAATATTATATCTCATCATGAAACATAGAAATGAGATGCGATATCGCGTTCTAAGAAGCATTAGAACTCTATTGCTACGATACGTAGACATCTGCAAACACTATTTCCTAGCCTGGAAGTGTCGCATTTACATTCTTTTGAAGTGAATACGAGGTATACATAACGTTCTACAATGAATATTATATCTCATCACGAAACATAGAAGTGAGATGCGATATCGCGATTTAAGAAACGCTAGAACTCTATTGCTACGATGCGTAGACATCTGGAAATGTTATTTCCTAGCAAGGAAGTGTCGCATCTACATTCTTTTGAAGTGAATACGAGGTATGCATAACAGTCCACAATGAATATTATATCTTATCATGAAACATAGGAATGAGGTGCTATATCGAGTTTTGAGAAGCATTAGAACTCTATTGCTAATATACGTAGACATCTGCAAACTCTATTTCCTAGCAAGGACATGTCGCACTTACATTCCACTGAAGTGAATACGAGGTGTACATAACATTACACAATGAATATTATATCTTATTACGACACATAGAAATGAAATACGACATCTCGTTTTAAGAAGCATTAGTACTCTATTGCTGTGATACGTAGACATCTGCAAACAATATTTCCTAGCAAGAAAGTGTCGCATTTACATTCTTTTGAAGTGAAATCGAGGTATACATGACACTTCGCAATGAATATTATATCTTATCATGAAACATAGAAGAGAGATGCGATATCGCGTTTTAGGAAGCATCAGAAATCTATTGCTGCGATACGTAGACATCTACAAACGCTACTTCCTAGCATGGAAGTGTCGCATTTACATTCTTTTGAAGTGATTACGAGGTATACATGACACTTCGCAATGAATATTATATCTTATCATGAAACATAGAAGTGAGATGCGATATCGCGTTTTAAGAAGCATTAGAACCCTATTGCTACGATACGTAGACGCCTGCAAACGCTACTTCCTAGCATGGAAGTGCCGCATTTACATTCTGTTGAAGTGAGTACGAGGTATACATGACACTTCGCAATGAATATTACATCTTATCATGAAACATAGAAGTGAGATGCGATATCGCGTTTTAAGAAGCATTGGAACCCTATTGCTACGATACGTAGACATCTGCAACCAAAATTTCCTAGCAGGGAAGTGTCGCATTTACATTCTATTGTAATGAATACGAGGTATACATAACATTCCACAATGAATATTATATCTTATTACGAAACATAGAAATGAAATACGACTTCTCGTTTTAAGAAGCATTGGAACTCTATTGCTACGATACGTAGACATCTGCAAACAATATTTCCTAGCAAGGACGTGTCGCATTCACATTCTATTGAAATGAATACGAGGTATACATAGCACTCCATAATGATTATTATATCTTATCGTGAAACATAGAAGTGAGATGCGATATCGCGTTTTAAGAAGCATTAGAACTCTATTGCTGCGATACGTAGACATCTGCAAACGCTATTTCCTTGCATGGAAGTGTCGCATTTCCATTCTTTTGAAGTTAATACGAGGTATACATGACATTTCGCAATGAATATTATATCTTATCTCGAAACTTAGAAGTGAGATGCTATATCGCGATTTAAGAAGCACTAGAACTCTATTGCTACGATGCGTAGACATCTGCAAACGTTATATCCTAGCAAGGAAGTGTCGCATTTACATTCTTTTGAAGTGAATACGAGGTATACATAACATTACACAATGAATATTATATCTTATTACGAAACATAGAAATGAAATACGACTTCTCGTTTTAAGAAGCATTAGAACTCTATTGCTACGATACGTAGACATCTGCAAACAATATTTCCTAGCAAGGAAGTGTCGCATTTACATTCTTTTGAAGTGAATACGAGATATACATGACACTTCGCAATGTATATTATATCTTCACATGAAACATAGCAGTGAGATGCGATATCGCGTTTTAAGAAGCATTAGAACTCTATTGCTACGATACGTAGACATCTGCAAACGCTATTTCCTAGCATGGAAGTGTCGCATTTACTTTCTTTTGAAGTGAATACGAGATATACATGACACTTCGCAATGAATATTATATCTTATCACGAAACATAGGCATGAGGTGCTATATCGCGATTTGAGAAGCATTAGATCTCTATTGCTACGATACGTAGACATCTGCAAAGTCTACTTCCTAGCATGGAAGGGTCGCATTTACATTCTTTTGTAGTGAGTACGAGGTATACATATCACTCCATAGTGAATGTTATATCTTATCATGAAACATAGAAGTGAGATGCGATATCGCGTTCTAAGAAGCATTAGAACTCTGTTGCTACGATTCGTAGACATCTGCAAACGCTATTTCCTAGCATGCAAGTGACGCATTTACATTCTTTTGAAGTGAATACGAGGTATACATGACACTTCGCAATGAATATTATATCTTATCATGAAACATAGAAGTGAGATGCGATATCGCGTTTTAAGAAGCATTAGAACCCTAATGCTACGATACGTAGACATCTGCAAACAATATTTCCTAGCAATGAAGTGTCGCATTTACAATCTTTTGAAGTGAATACGAGGTATACATAACACTCCAAAATGAATATTATATCTTATCACGAGACATAGAAATGAAATGCGACATCTCGTTTTAAGAAGCAGTAGATATCTATTGCTACGATACGTAGACATCTGCAAACGCTATTTCCTAGCATGGAAGTGTCGCATTTACATTCTTTTGAAGTGAATACAAGGTATACATGACACTTCGCAATGAATATTATATCTTATCATGAAACATAGGAATGAGGTGCTATATCGCGTTTTGAGAAGCATTAGAACTCTATTGCTAATATACGTAGACATCTGAAAACTCTATTTCCTAGCAAGGAAGTGTCGCATCTACATTCATTTGAAGTGAATACGAGGTATACATAACAGTCCACAATGAATATTATATCTAATCATGAAACATAGGAATGAGGTGCTATATCGAGTTTTGAGAAGCACTAGAACTCTATAGGTAATATACGTAGACATCTGCAAACTCTATTTCCTAGCAAGGAAATTTCGCACTTACATTCCACTGAAGTGAATACGAGGTATACATAACATTACACAATGAATATTATATCTTATTACGAAACATAGAAATGAAATACGACATCTCGTTTTAAGAAGCATTAGAACTCTATTGCTACGATACGTAGACATCTGCAAACGCTACTTCCGAGCATGGAAGTGTCGCATATACAATCATTTGACGTGAATACGAGGTATACATGACACTTCGCAATGAATATTATATCATATCATGAAACATAGAAGTGAGATGCGATATCGCGTTTTAAGAAGCATTAGAACTCTATTGCTACGATACGTAGACATCTGCAAACGCTATTTCCTAGCATGGAAGTGTCTCATTTACATTCTTTTGAAGTGAATACGAGGTATACATGACACTTCGCAATGAATATTATACCTTATCATTAAACATAGGAATGAGTTGCTATATCGCGTTTTGATAAGCATTAGAACTCTGTTGCTACGATTCGTAGACATCTGCAAAGTCTATTTCCTAGCATGGGAGGGTCGCATTTGCATTCTTTTGAAGTGAGTACGAGGTATACATATCACTCCAAAATGAATATTATATCTTATCACGAAACATAGAAATGAAATGCGACATCTCGTTTTAAGAAGCAGTAGAAATCTATTGCTACGATACGTAGACATCTGCAAACTCTATTTCCTAGCATGGACATGTCGCACTTACATTCCACTGATGCGAATACGAGGTATACATAACACTCCACAATGAATATTATATCTTATCACGAAACATAGAAATGAAATGCGACGTCTCGTTTTAAGACGCATTAGAACTCTATTGCTACGATACGTAGACATAGGCAAACGCTATTTCCTAGCATGGAAGTGTCGCATTTACATTCATTTGAAGTGAATACGAGATATACATGACACTTCGCAATGAATATTATATCTTATCATGAAACATAGGAATGAGGTGCTATATCGCGTTTTGGGAAGCATTAGAACTCTATTGCTAATATACGTAGACATCTGCAAACGCTATTTCCTAGCAAGGAAGTGTCGCATTTACATTCTTGTGAAGTGAAATCGAGGTATACATGACACTTCGCAATGAATATTATATCTTGTCATGAAATATAGAACTGCGATGCGATATCTCGCTTTGAGAAGCATTAGAACTCTATTGCTAATATACGTAGACATCTGAAAACTCTATTTCCTAGCAAGGAAGTGTCGCATCTACATTCTTTTGAAGTGAATACGAGGTAAACATAACAGTCCACAATGAATATTATATCTAATCATGAAACATAGGAATGAGGTGCTATATCGAGTTTTGAGAAGCATTAGAACTCTATTGCTTATATACGTAGACGTCTGCAAACTCTATTTCCTAGCAAGGAAATTTCGCACTTACATTCCACTGAAGTGAATACGAGCTATACATAACATTACACAATGAATATTATATCTTATTACGAAACATAGAAATGAAATACGACATCTCGTTTTAAGAAGCATTAGTACTCTATTGCTGTGATACGTAGACATCTGCAAACAATATTTCCTAGCAAGGAAGTGTCGCATTTACATTCTTGTGAAGTGAAATCGAGGTATACATGACACTTCGCAATGAATATTATATCTTGTCATGAAATATAGAACTGCGATGCGATATCGCATTTTAAGACGCATTAGAACTCCATTGCTTCGCTATGTAGACATCTGGAACCGCATTTAATAGCAAGGAAGTGAGGCGTTTACATTCCTTTGATGTGTGGACGAGGTGTACATAACACTTCGAAATGAATATTATATCTTATCATGTAACATGGAAATGAGATGCGATACCGCGCTTGAAGAAGCACTAGAACTCTATTGCGTCGATACGTAGACATCTGGAAACGCTATTTCCTAGCAAGGAAGTGTCGCATTTACATTCTTTTGATGTGAATACTAGGTTTACATAACACTCCACAATGAATATTATATCTTATCATGAAACATAGAATTGAGATGCGATATCGCGCTTTAAGAAACATTAAAACTCTGTTGCTACGATACGTAGACATCTGAAAGCGCTATTTAATCCCAAGGAAGTGTCGCATTTACATTCTCTTGAAGTGAATACGAGGTATACATGCCGCTTCGCAATGATTATTATATCCTATCATGAAACATAGAAATGAGATGCGACATCTCGTTTTAGGAAACATTAGAACTCTATTGCTACGATACGTAGGCATCTGCAAACGCTATTTCCTAGCAAGGAAGTGTCGCATTTACATTCTTTTGAACTGAATACGAGGTATACATAACACTCCACAATGAATATTATATCTTATCATGAAACATAGAAATGAGGAGCTATATCACGATTTAAGTATCATTAGAACTCAATTGCTAATATACGTAGAAATCTGCAAACGCTATTTCCTAGCAAGGAAGCGTCGCATTTACAATCTTTTTAAGTGAATACCAGGTATACGTAACACTCCACAATGATTATTATATCTTATCATGAAACACAGAATTGGGATGCGATATCGCGTTTTAAGAAACATTAGAATCCTGTTGCTACGATACGTAGACATCTGCAATCGCTATTTCCTAGCATATAAGTGTCGCATTTACATTCTTTAGAAGTGAATACGAAGTATACATGACACTTCGCAATGAATATTTTATATTATCATGAAACATAGAAATGAGATGCGGTATCCCGTTTTAAGTAGCATTAGATCTCTATTGCCTCGATACGTACACATCTGCAATCGCTATTTTCTAGCAATGAAGTGTGGCATTTACATTCATTTGAAGTGAATACGAGGTAAACATGACACTTTGCAATGAATATTATATCTTATCACGAAACATGGAAGAGAGATGCGATATAGCGTTTTCAGAAGCATTAGAACTCTATGGCCTCGATGCGGAGACATCTGCAGACGCTATTTCCTAGCATGGAAGTGTCGCACTTACATTCTTTTGAAGTGGATACGAGGTATACGCGACACTTCGCAATGAATATTATATCTTATCACGAAACCTATAAATGAGATGCGATATTGCGATTTAAGTAGCATCCGAACGCTATTGCTACGATACGTAGACATTTGCAAACGCTATTTCCTAGCAAGGAAGTGTCGCATTTACATTCTTTTTAAGTGAATACCAGGTATACATAACACTCCACAATGAATATTATATCTTATCACGAAACATAGAAATGAAATGCGATATCGCGTTCTAAGAAGCATTAGAACTCTATAACTAATATACGTAGACATCTGCAAACTCTGTTTCCTAGCATGGACATGTCGCACTTACATTCCACTGAAGCGAATACGAGGTATACATAACACTCCACAAAGAATATTATATCTTATCATGAAACATAGCAGTGGGATGCGACATCGCGTTTTAAGAAGCATTAGAACTCTATTGCTACGATACGTTGACATCTGCAAACTCTGTTTCCTAGCATGGACATGTCGCACTTACATTCCACTGAAGCGAATACGAGGTATACATAACACTCCACAATGAATATTATATCTTATCACGAAACATAGAAATGAAATGCGACGTATCGTTTTAAGAAGCATTAGAACTCTATTGCTACGATACGTAGACATCTGCAAACAAAATTTCCTAGCAGGGAAGTGTCGCATTTACATTCTATTGTAATGAATACGAGGTATACATAACATTCCACAATGAATATTATATCTTATTACGAAACATAGAAATGAAATACGACTTCTCGTTTTAAGAAGCATTAGAACTCTATTGCTACGTTACGTAGACATCTGCAAACAATATTTCCTAGCAAGGAAGTGCCGCATTTACATTCTTTTGAAGTGAATACGAGGTATACATGACACTTCGCAATGAATATTATACCTTATCACGAAACATAGAAATGGGATTCGATATCGTGATATAAGATGCACTAGAACTCTATTGCTACGATACGTAGACATCTGCAAACAATATTTCCTAGCAAGGATGTGTCGCATTTACATTCTTTTGAAATGAATACGAGGTATACATAACACTCCATAATGAATATTATATCTTATCACGAAACATAGAAATGAAATGCGACATCTCGTTTTATAAGCATTAGTACTCTATTGCTACGATACGTAGACATCTGCAAACAATATTTCCTAGCATGGAAGTGTCGCATTTACATTCATTTGAAGTGAACACGAGATATACATGACACTTCGCAATGAATATTATATCTTATCATGAAACATAGGAATGAGGTGCTATATCGCGTTTTGAGAAGCATTAGAACTCAATTGCTAATATACGTAGACATCTGCAGACGCTATTTCCTAGCATGGAAGTGTCGCATTTACATTCTTTTGAAGTGAATACGACATGTACATGACACTTCGCAATGAACATTATATCTTATCACGAAACATATGAATGAGGTGTCATATCGCGATATAAGTAGCATTAGAACGCTATTGCTACGATATGTAGACATCTGCGAACGCTATTTCCTAGCAAGCAATAGTCGCATTTACATTCTTTTGAAGAGAATACGAGGTATACATGACACTTCGCAATGAATATTATATCTTATCACGAAACATATAAATGAGATGCGATATCGCGATTCAAGTAGCATTAGAATTCTATTGCTACGATACGTAGACATCTGCGAAAGCTATTTCCTAGGATGGAAACGTCGCATTTACATTCTTTTGAAGTGAATACGAGGTTTACATGACACTTCGGAATGAATATTATAACTTATCACGAAACATAGAAATGAGATGCGATATCGCGATCTAAGAAGCATTAGAACCCTATTTCCTCGATGCGGAGAAATCTGCATACGCTATTTCCTAGCATGGAAGTGTCGCATTTACATTCTTTTGAAGTGAATTCGAG
The DNA here is from genome assembly GCF_050948175.1 of Xylocopa sonorina. Lineage (NCBI taxonomy): Eukaryota > Metazoa > Arthropoda > Insecta > Hymenoptera > Apidae > Xylocopa > Xylocopa sonorina. The sequence continues at coordinate 1,264,790 of NW_027490092.1, read as the reverse complement.
GTATACATGACACTTCGGAATGAATATTATAACTTATCACGAAACATACAAATGAGATGCGATATCGCGATTTAAGTAGCATTAGAACTCTATTGCTACGATACGTAGACATCTGAATACGCTATTTCCCAGCAAGGAAGTGTCGCATTTACATTCTATTGAAGTGAATACGAGGTATACGTGACACTTCGCAATGAATATTTTATCTTATCATGAACCCTATAAATGAGATGCGATATCGCTATTTAAGTAGCATTCGAACGCTATTGCTACGATACGTAGACATTTGCAAACGCTATTTCCTAGCAAGCAATAGTCGCATTTACATTCTTCTGATGTGAATACGAGGTATACATGACACTTCGCAATGAATATTACATCTTATCACGAAACATACAAATGCGGAGCGATATCGGGTTTTAAGGAGCATTAGAACTCTATTGCTTCGATACGGAGACTTCTGCAAACGCTACTTCCTAGCAAGGATGTGTCGCATTTACATTCATTTGAAGTTTATGCGAGGTACACATAACACTCCACAATGAATATTACATCTTATCATGAAACATAGAAATGAGGATTGATATCGCGTTTTAAGAAACATTAGAACTCTATTTCTTCGATACGTAGACATCTGGAAATACTACTAGATAGGAAGTGTCGGAATTACATTCATTTGAAGTGTATGTGAGGTATACAAGACACTTCGCAATGAATATTATATCTTATCATGGAACATAGAAATGAGATGCGATATCGCGTTTCGAGACTCATTAGATATCTAATGCTACGATACGTAGACATCTGCCAACGCTATTTCCTAGCAAGGAAGTGTCGCATTTACTTTCGTTTGAAGTGTATACGAGGTATACATAACACTCCACAATGAGTATTATATCTTATCCTAAAACATAGAAATGAGATGCGATATCGCGTTTTAAGGAGAATTAGAACTCTATAGCTTCGATACAGAGATATCTGGGGACGTAATTTCCCAGAAAGGAAGTGTCGCATTTTGTGACGTCAGGTGTACCGCCTGCCACCCATCAACCTCCTCGCACCCCCCAGCATCAACCCCTGGACGCATGCAACCAGCCAAACTCGCCTGCAGAACCAGCAACAGAAGTGTTCGCGCGCGCATACCTGCACGCGCTCACTCACACCGAGTTCCGCTGCCTCACTCGCACCGCCGAGTATACCTGTCTCGCTCGTAACGGGCACCAGTGTCTCATTCGCACCACCGAGTATACCTGACTCGAGGATTCCGTCCTGCAGGAAGTCGTAGCCGCAGCCCATCACCTGAATGGTGACTTTTCCAATTCCGGGAACAGAATCTGCTAGAACCTATATATTACTTCTAAGCTAGCACATACATACCATATCATGACGCATATATAAGAAACCCTAGTTCCAAGTTACACACGACACGAATGTAAGACACAAACAACACACACATAATTCTAAGTCCATATTGTATTTGCTCATCCCCACTCGCTGGACCGCGCGCTCCCCGTCACGAGACGCGAGTCCCCCACTCGCGGTACCGCGATCTCCCTACCACGAGCGTCCGCGACCGTAGCACCACGCGAACCGAGGAGGTCCGAGACGCGTCTCCAGAGCACACACTCTGACTTGAGATCTCCTACCGTGGAGTCGAAACCTCTAGTTCTAGATCGTTAGCCATCTCAATGTGGGGTTCAGGCATCGTGTTTCTATTTCCATTTTAACTTAGACTTAGTCTTAGAATAATTCCAGTTCTTGTATACTTTACACCTAGAATATATTTTATTTTTACTTTTACTATATCCAAGTACAATTTCTTTTACCAAGTCTACTATTTCCACATCCATTAATTTTATCAAGTGTTTATAATACTAGTTCTACTTTTAACATTACATTTAACTACGAATTCTTCCACGGGTTCCTCAATACAGCTGGGGTTGCTCTTCATCACATTGAAGGAGTATAGAAAACGGCTTTGTGACGTTGAGATAGAGCGGATCGCCGCTTATCTTTCAGATTTTAGTCGAAAGTACAGAAAAACCTGGTGAATGAATAGTGCTTCTGGTTTGTGAAGAACGCGACGTGCGGGTAGGAAGAATTTCTTACGATCACTTGTGCGTGAACATTTGGAGGACTATCCTAGAGTCCTCGTATACCAGCGAACTGCCTTCGCACCAGCCCAGCCGCCGCTTACCCAAGCGACCGTCGACGCTTCCGATCCAGACACCACGACGCATTACGCCGATTCTGCGATATTCGCAGCCGAAGCTGCTACTATCACCGCTGGTTCCTCTGCATCATCGCTGAATTCCGACCGCCGTCCTCCTCTTCGCTGGCGACTGATCGAGATTTCCGTAGCAGACAACCCACCGAACTCCGCTACGATCCCAGCGAACGATCCTCGACGCCGTTTCTAAGTACAAAATCGAGATAGAAGTCATTGAAAGGTAGGGTCATTCCCTTACCATCGCGAGTGCTTTCGCTAGTGTCGCGTCAGCCGAAATTGTCGGACACGGTCTTAACGCTATCCCGCGGACCGAATTACCGAAAAATAGGCTCGTGTCGTAAAGCCTACGGAGCAACGGAAAATAGTTTCGCCGGACGTGACACCCCGTACTCACCTCAAAAGAATGTAAATGCGACACTTCCTTGCTGGGAAATAGCGTTTTCAGATGTCTACGTATCGTAGCAATAGACATCTAATGCTTCATAAATCGCCATATCGCATCTCATTTCTACGTTTCATCATAAGATATAATATTCATTGTGCAGTGTTATGTATACCTCGTATTCACCTCAAAAGAATGTAAATGCGACACTTCCTTGCTAGGAAGTAGCGTTTGCAGATGTCTACGTATCGAAGCAATAGAGTTCTAATGCTTCTTAAATCGCCATATCGCATCTCAATTCTATGTTTCATGATAAGGTATAATATTTATTGTGCAGTGTTATGTATATCTCGTCTATACTTCAAATGGATGTAAATGCGTCACTTCCCTGCCAGGAAATATCGTTTGCAGATGTCTACGTATCGTGGCATTAGAGTTCTAATGCTTCTCAAGACGCGATATCGCTTCTCATTTCTATGTTTCATGATAATATATAATATTCATTGTGGAGTGTTATGTATACCTCGTATTCACTTCAAAAGAATGTAAATGCGACACTTCCTTGCGTGGAAATAGCGTTTGCAGATGCCTACGTATCCAAGCAATAGATTTCTAAAGCTTGCTAATTCGCGATATCGCATCTCATATCTATGTTTCAAGATAACTTATAATATTCATTGCAAAGTGTCATGTACACCTCGTATTCCTTTCAAAAGAATGTAAATGCGACACTTCCTTGCTAGGATGTAGCGTTTGCAGATGTCTACGTATCGAACCAATAGATTTCTGATGCTTCTTAAATCGCCATATCGCATCTCATTTCTATATTTCATGATAAGATATAATATTCATTGTGCAGTGTTATGTATATCTCGTCTAAACTTCCAATGATTGTAAATGCGACACTTCCTTGCTAGGAAATAGGGTTGGCAGATGTCAAAGCGTTGTAACAATAAAGCTCTAATTCTTCTTAATTCGGGATATCGCATCTCATTTCTTTGTTTCATGATATGATATAATATTAATTGCGAAGTGTCATGAATACCTCGGGTTCACTTCAAAAGAATGTAAAAGCGACACTTGCATGCTAGGAAATAGTATTTGCAGATGTCTACGTATCGAAGCAATAGGGTGCTAATGCTTCTTAAGACGGAATATCGCATCTCATTTCTTTGTTTCATGATGTGATATAATATTAATTGAGAAGTGTCATGAATACCTCGTATTCACTTCAAAAGTATGTAAATGCGACACTTCCATGCTAGGAAATAGCGTTTGCAGATGTCTACGTATTGAAGCAATAGAGTTCTAATGGTCCTTAGAACGAGATGTCGCATCTCATTTCTATGATTCATAATATGGTATAATATTCACTGCGAAGTGTTATGTATTCCTCGTATACACTTCAAATGAATGTAAATGCGACACTTCCTTGCTAGGATATAGCGTTTGGAGATGTCTACGTATCGAAGCAATAGAGTTCTAACGCTTCTTAAAACGAGATATCGCACCTCATTTCTATGTTTCATGATAAGATATAATATTCATTGCGAACTGTTATGTATACCTCGCATACACTTTAAATTAATGTAAATGCGACAGTTCCTTGCTAGAAAATAGCGTTTGCAGATGTCTACGTATCGAAGCAATAGCTTTCTAATGCTTCTTAAATTGTCATATCGCATCTCGTATCTACGTTTAATGAAAAGATATAATATTCTTTGCGAAGTGTCATGTATACCTCGTATTCCTGTCAAAAGAATGTAAATGCGACACTTCCTTGCTAGGAAGTAGCGTTTGCAGATGTCTACGTATCGAACCAATAGATTTCTAATGCTTCTTAAATCGCCATATCGCATCTCATTTCTATGTTTCATGATAAGATATAATATTCATTGTGCAGTGCTATGTATATCTCGTCTATACTTCAATTGAATGTAAATGCGACACTTCCTTGCTAGGAAATAGCGTTTGCAGATGTCTACGTATCGAAGCAATAGTGTTTTAATGCTTCTTAAATCGCCATATTGCATCTCATTTCTGTTTCATGATAAGATATAATATTCATTGTGCAGTGTTATGTATACCTCGTATTCACTTCAAAAGAATGTAAATGCGACTCTTCCTTGCTAGGAAGAAGCGTTTGCAGATGTCTACGTAACGAAGCAGTAGAGTTCTAATGCTTCTTAAATTGTCGTATCGCATCCCATTTCTATGTTTCATGATAAGATATAATACTCATTGCGAAGTGTCATGTATACCTCGTATTCCTTTCAAAAGAATGTAAATGCGACACTTCCTTGCTAGAAAGTAGCGTTTGCAGATGTCTACGTATCGAACCAATAGATTTCTAATGCTTCTTAAATCGCCATATCGCATCTCATTTCTTTGTTTCATGATGTGATATAATATTAACTGAGAAGTGTTATGTATTCCTCGTCTACACTTCAAATGAATGTAAATGCGACACTTCCTTGCTAGGAAATAGCCATTGCAGATGTCTACGTATCGAAGCAATAGACACCTAATGCTTCTTAAATCGCAGTATTGCATCTCATTTCTATGTTTCATGGTAAGATATAATATTCATTGTGGATTGTTATGTATACCTCGTATTCACTTCAAAAGAATGTAAACGCGACACTTCCTTGCCAGGAAATAGAGTTTGCAGATGTCTACGTATCGAAGCAATAGAGTTCTAATGCTTCTTAAATCGCCATATCGCATCTCAATTCTATGTTTCATGATAAGGTATAATATTTATTGTGCAGTGTTATGTATATCTCGTCTATACTTCAAATGGATGTAAATGCGTCACTTCCCTGCCAGGAAATATCGTTTGCAGATGTCTACGTATCGTGGCATTAGAGTTCTAATGCTTCTCAAAACGCGATATCGCTTCTCATTTCTATGTTTCATGATAATATATAATATTCATTGTGGAGTGTTATGTATACCTCGTATTCACTTCAAAAGAATGTAAATGCGACACTTCCTTGCGTGGAAATAGCGTTTGCAGATGCCTACGTATCCAAGCAATAGATTTCTAAAGCTTGCTAATTCGCGATATCGCATCTCATATCTATGTTTCAAGATAACTTATAATATTCATTGCAAAGTGTCATGTACACCTCGTATTCCTTTCAAAAGAATGTAAATGCGACACTTCCTTGCTAGGATGTAGCGTTTGCAGATGTCTACGTATCGAACCAATAGATTTCTGATGCTTCTTAAATCGCCATATCGCATCTCATTTCTATATTTCATGATAAGATATAATATTCATTGTGCAGTGTTATGTATATCTCGTCTAAACTTCCAATGATTGTAAATGCGACACTTCCTTGCTAGGAAATAGGGTTGGCAGATGTCAAAGCGTTGTAACAATAAAGCTCTAATTCTTCTTAATTCGGGATATCGCATCTCATTTCTTTGTTTCATGATATGATATAATATTAATTGCGAAGTGTCATGAATACCTCGGGTTCACTTCAAAAGAATGTAAAAGCGACACTTGCATGCTAGGAAATAGTATTTGCAGATGTCTACGTATCGAAGCAATAGGGTGCTAATGCTTCTTAAGACGGAATATCGCATCTCATTTCTTTGTTTCATGATGTGATATAATATTAATTGAGAAGTGTCATGAATACCTCGTATTCACTTCAAAAGTATGTAAATGCGACACTTCCATGCTAGGAAATAGCGTTTGCAGATGTCTACGTATTGAAGCAATAGAGTTCTAATGGTCCTTAGAACGAGATGTCGCATCTCATTTCTATGATTCATAATATGGTATAATATTCACTGCGAAGTGTTATGTATTCCTCGTATACACTTCAAATGAATGTAAATGCGACACTTCCTTGCTAGGATATAGCGTTTGGAGATGTCTACGTATCGAAGCAATAGAGTTCTAACGCTTCTTAAAACGAGATATCGCACCTCATTTCTATGTTTCATGATAAGATATAATATTCATTGCGAACTGTTATGTATACCTCGCATACACTTTAAATTAATGTAAATGCGACAGTTCCTTGCTAGAAAATAGCGTTTGCAGATGTCTACGTATCGAAGCAATAGCTTTCTAATGCTTCTTAAATTGTCATATCGCATCTCGTATCTACGTTTAATGAAAAGATATAATATTCTTTGCGAAGTGTCATGTATACCTCGTATTCCTGTCAAAAGAATGTAAATGCGACACTTCCTTGCTAGGAAGTAGCGTTTGCAGATGTCTACGTATCGAACCAATAGATTTCTAATGCTTCTTAAATCGCCATATCGCATCTCATTTCTATGTTTCATGATAAGATATAATATTCATTGTGCAGTGCTATGTATATCTCGTCTATACTTCAATTGAATGTAAATGCGACACTTCCTTGCTAGGAAATAGCGTTTGCAGATGTCTACGTATCGAAGCAATAGTGTTTTAATGCTTCTTAAATCGCCATATTGCATCTCATTTCTGTTTCATGATAAGATATAATATTCATTGTGCAGTGTTATGTATACCTCGTATTCACTTCAAAAGAATGTAAATGCGACTCTTCCTTGCTAGGAAGAAGCGTTTGCAGATGTCTACGTAACGAAGCAGTAGAGTTCTAATGCTTCTTAAATTGTCGTATCGCATCCCATTTCTATGTTTCATGATAAGATATAATACTCATTGCGAAGTGTCATGTATACCTCGTATTCCTTTCAAAAGAATGTAAATGCGACACTTCCTTGCTAGAAAGTAGCGTTTGCAGATGTCTACGTGTCGAACCAATAGATTTCTAATGCTTCTTAAATCGCCATATCGCATCTCATTTCTTTGTTTCATGATGTGATATAATATTAACTGAGAAGTGTTATGTATTCCTCGTCTACACTTCAAATGAATGTAAATGCGACACTTCCTTGCTAGGAAATAGCCATTGCAGATGTCTACGTATCGAAGCAATAGACACCTAATGCTTCTTAAATCGCAGTATTGCATCTCATTTCTATGTTTCATGGTAAGATATAATATTCATTGTGGATTGTTATGTATACCTCGTATTCACTTCAAAAGAATGTAAACGCGACACTTCCTTGCCAGGAAATAGAGTTTGCTGATGTCTACGTATTGTAGCATTAGTGTTCTAATGCTTCTCATAACGCGATACCGCTACTCATTTCCACGTTTCATGATAGTGTATAATATTCATTGCGATGTGACATGTATACCTCGCATTCACTTCAAATGAATGTAAATGCGACACTTCCTTGCTAAGAAATAGCGTTTGCAGGTGTCTACGTTTCGTAGCAATAGAGATCTAACGCTTTTTAAAACGCGATATCGCATGTCATTTCCATGTTTCATGATAAGATATAATATTCATTGTGCAGTGTTATGTATACCTCGTATTCACTTCAAAAGAATGTAAACGCGACACTTCCTTGCCAGGAAGTAGCGTTTGCAGATGTCTACGTATTGTAGCATTAGAATTCTAATGCTTCTCATAACGCGATACCGCTACTCATCACCATGTTTCATGATAATATATAATATTCATTGCGAAGTGTCATGTATACCTCGCACACACTTCAAATGAATGTGAATGCGACAGTTCCTTGCTAGGAAATAGTGTTTGCAGATATCTACGTATCGAAGCAATAGAGTTCTAAAGCTTCTCAAAACGCGATATCGCTTCTCATTTCTATGTTTCATGATAATATATAATATTCATTGTGGAGTGTTATGTATACCTCGTATTCACTTCAAAAGAATGTAAATGCGACACTTCCTTGCGTGGAAATAGCGTTTGCAGATGCCTACGTATCCAAGCAATAGATTTCTAAAGCTTGCTAATTCGCGATATCGCATCTCATATCTATGTTTCAAGATAACTTATAATATTCATTGCAAAGTGTCATGTACACCTCGTATTCCTTTCAAAAGAATGTAAATGCGACACTTCCTTGCTAGGATGTAGCGTTTGCAGATGTCTACGTATCGAACCAATAGATTTCTGATGCTTCTTAAATCGCCATATCGCATCTCATTTCTATATTTCATGATAAGATATAATATTCATTGTGCAGTGTTATGTATATCTCGTCTAAACTTCCAATGATTGTAAATGCGACACTTCCTTGCTAGGAAATAGGGTTTGCAGATGTCAAAGCGTTGTAACAATAAAGCTCTAATTCTTCTTAATTCGGGATATCGCATCTCATTTCTTTGTTTCATGATATGATATAATATTAATTGCGAAGTGTCATGAATACCTCGGGTTCACTTCAAAAGAATGTAAAAGCGACACTTGCATGCTAGGAAATAGTATTTGCAGATGTCTACGTATCGAAGCAATAGGGTGCTAATGCTTCTTAAAACGCGATATCGCATCTCATTTCTATGTTTCATGAATACATATAATATTCAATGCGAGGTGTCATGTATACCTCGTATTCACTTCAAAAGAAAGTAATTGCGACACTTCCTTGAAAGGAAATAGCGTTTGCAGATGTCCACGTATCGTAGCAACAGTGTTCTAATGCTTCTCAAAACGCGATATAGCATCTCATTTCTGTTTCATGATAAGATATAATATTCATTCCGAAGTGTTATGTATACCTCGTATTCGTTTCAAAAGATTGTAAATGCGACACTTCCTTGCTAGGAAATAGCGTTTTCAGGTGTCTACGTATCGAGGCAATAGAGTTCTAATGCTTCTTAAAACGCGATATCGCATGTCATTTCTATGTTTCATGATAAGATATAATATTCATTGCGAAGTGACATGCATACCTCGTATTCACATCAAAAGAATGTAAATGCGACACTTCCTTGCTTGGAAATATCGTTTGCAGTCGTCTACGTATCGTAGCAATAGAGTTCTAATGCTTCACAAAACGCGATATCGCATCCCATTTCTACGTTTCATGATAAGATATAATATTCATTGCGAATTGTCATGTATGCGTCGTATTCACTTCAAAAGAATGTAAATGTGACACTTCCTTGCTAGGAAATAGCGTTTGCAGATGTCTACGTATCGAGGCAATGGAGTTCTAATGCTTCTTAAAACGCGATATAGCATCTCATTTCTATGTTTCATGATAAGATATAATATTCATTGCGAAGTGTCATGTATACCTCTTATTCGCTTCAAAAGAATGTAAATGCGACACTTCCTTGCTAGGAAATAGCGTTTTCAGGTGTCTACGTATCGAGGCAATAGGGTTCTAATGCTTCTTAAAACGCGACATCGCATCTCATTTCTATGTTTCATGATGAGATATAATATTCATTGCGGAGTGTTATGTATTCCTCGTCTACCCTACAAAAGAATGTAAATGTCACACTTCCATGCTTCTAAATAGCGTTTCCAGATGTCTACGTATCGGAGCAATAGTGTTCTAATGCTTCTTAAATCGCCATATCGCATCTCATTTCTATGTTTCATGATAAGATATGATATTCATTGTGAAGTGTCATGTATACCTCGCATACACTTCAAATGAATGTAAATGCGACACTTCCCTGCTAGGATGTAGCGTTTGCAGGTTTCTACGTATCGAACCAGTAGACTTCTATTGCTTCTTAAAACGCGATATCCCATTTCATTTCTATGTTTCATGATAAGATATAATATTCATTGCGAAGTGTTATGTATACCTTATCCACCATTTAAAAGAATGTAAATGTCACACTTCCTTGCGACGAAATAGTGATTCCAGTAGCCTACGTATCGCATCCATAGGCTTCTAATGCTTCTTAAAACGCGATATCGTATCTCATATCTATTTTTCATGATAAGATATAATATTTATTTCGATGTGATATGTATACCTCGTCTTCAATTCAAAGGAATGTATATGCGACACTTCCTTGCTCGGAAATTGCGTTTGCATATGTCTACGTATCGAAGAAATAGAGTTCTAATGCTTCTAAAAATGCAATATCGCATCCCATATCTATGTTTCATGATAAGAAATAATATTCATTTTGAAGTGTTATGTATACCTTGTCTACCCTACAAAAGAATGTAAATGTCACACTTCCATGCTTCTAAATAGCGTTTCCAGATGTCTACGTATCGAAGCAATGGAGTTCTAATACTTCTTAAAACGCGATATCGCATCTCATATCTATGTCTCATGATGAGATATAATATTCATTGCGATGTGTTACGTATACCTCGTATTCACATCAAAAGAATTTAAATGCGACACTTACTTGCTAAGAAATATCGTCTGCAGATGTCTACGCATCGAAGAAGTAGATTTCTATATCATTATAAAACGCGATATCTCATCTCCTTTCTATGTTAGTTGATAAGATGTAATTCAGTGCATCGCGTTAGTATATCAAATGTATGTAACTGTATTGCTTCAATACGTAGTCTTCTAGAAACGCTATTCCGTTGCAAAGAAGTGTGGGATTTACATTCTCTTGAAGTATGGACGAGATATACACAACGCGGTAAATTGACATTACATCTTATCATGAGACATAGAAATGAGATGCGATATCGCGTTTTAGGAAACATTGGAACTCTATTTCTTCGATACGTAGACGTTTAGAAACGCCATTACGTCGGATGGATGTGTGACATTTACATTCTTTTGAAGTGTTGTCCAGATGTACGTATCGCGTTGCATTGAATATTACATCTTATCATGAGACAATGGAATGAGATACTATATCGCGTTTTATGCACTAAATATTACATCCTGTCATGAGACTTACAAATGAGATGGGATGTCGGGTTTTATAAAATGTTAAAACCCCATTGTTTCGATACGCAGAGCATCTAGAATCGCTGTTCCGTAGCCAGGAATAGTTGCATTTACATTCTTTTTATGTATAGACGAGATATACATATGAGTTGCACTGAATATTACATCTTATCATGAGACATTGAAATGATATGACATATCGCGTTTTATAAAGAGTTAGTACTACATTGTTTCAGTATATAGAGATCTAGAAACACTGTTCCGTCGCCAGGAAGGGCGACATTTACATTCTGTAGAGGTGTAAACGAGATATACATAACGAGTTGCATTAAATATAAAATCTTATCGTGACACACAGAAATGAGATGTTATGTCGCGTTTTATGAAGACTTAGAACTTTATTGCTTCGATACGTAGACATCTAGAAACTCTTGTCCGTAGCAAGGATGTGTGGTATTTACATTCTTTTGAAGTGTAAACGAGATAAACATAACGCGTTGCATTTGGTATTACATCCTATCGTGAGACATAGAAATGATATGCGATATCGCGTTTAATGAAGCATTAGAGCTCTATAGCTGCGATATGGAGATATCTACAAACGCTACTCCGTCGTAAGAAAGTGTGGGATTTACATCCTTTTGATGTGCTGACGAGACGTACATAACGCGTTGCACTGACATTATATCATGTCATGAGTTGCGATGTCGCGTTTTGTGAAGCATTAGTACTCTATTGCTGCGATATGTAGACATCTGGAAACGCTATTCCGTAGCAAGGAAGTATGGCATTTACATTCTTTTGACGTGTAGACGAGGTATATGTAACGCGTTGCATTGATATTCTAGAAGAATACAACTGTGATGCTCGCCGAACCTCCCGGTACCTCCTACACCCCCGGCAAAGCCGCATACTGCGCCTGCCGCCATTGCAGAGACGAGCAAACCGACACACGGTAACACAGTCTGATCACCGAGCTATGGCAGCCACCCTCGCACCAAGGAGTTGAACCACACGATCGCGCCTCGATGCGCATACGTCAAACAGTTGGAGCAGACACCAGCCACAGCCTCCGCACGATGACCATTTCACGCACCACGAGGGTCGCCCGCAGTTACGCACACATATTCGTATTATGCTCATGTCTATAACCAAGCGAATTCTAGTATTTAAGCATACGGCACTCTATGTACAAACAGGACGCAACACACAAGTATAGCATAAGTCATTTCATGTGTAATCATAATTTTAGAAAGCGTATTATTCATAATTAGAGCCGCGCCAGCTCACGCCGGCCGCGCACGCCTCACCACGACCGTCCGCACCACCGCGAGTGTCGAGCGTCCGTCCCACTCCAGGGCCTAGCGACTCGCGTTCCCGCGCCATCCGAGGAGGTCGCGGTTCCGCGAGTCAACGGAGAGATCAAGCCCAGCGCTCGACGAGTACAGATCGATCCAAGCGCTCATCGCGACCGTACCTATCATGCCTGCGGGCCTTACTCCACCTCAGTTGAAGATGTTTGCTATTTCGTTGCTATTCTAACTCAGAATTCAAGGTGCTATTTCCAATTCTAACTTTAACTTTATTCTAAATAAACGATTCTAGTACTTAGTCATCCTTAGCATGGAGCAGTAAAGCGTAGGCTTAGATTTTACTTAGAATATATCTTATTTTTACCAGTATTTACAAACTCTCATTATTCTCAATGCATTCCTTGTCTTATATTACATTAAATTCATTACGGTACGTCTTCCACGAGTTCACGCGTCTTCCAAAATCATTCAAGGAGTTCTGACCCTTAGTTGCATTGTGCCACAGTTCAACTAAGGAGAAGATATACATCGTTTTCCATATCTCTGGATCGGCAAACTAGAGCGACCCCCTCCGCTAGTGGACCCGTAGCTGGAGTTTTGGAATCCGATTTGAATGCGCCGTTCGGCTACGAATAAACGAATTCGACGCGTGGGAAGGAAGAACTTCCTGCGTTCTCTAGTGCGTGAATACTTGGGTACAAGTAGCTATTCCATCGTCCACCACTTCACCGTCTCATCTCCTGCTGTCTGCCGACCGGACAGCCATTCCGTATCGCCGCCCCGTCGCCGATCCGCACCAGAGACAAGCCTGCCTGGGTACTCGTTCTATTGTCGATTCCGCCTCACAGCCCGTATGCAGAAACCATACCAGAGGATGATCCTCGCCGAGGACGATACCTGGAACGACGTTAGTAATTAGCGGCTTCCAAGACTTCGAAAGGTAAGTCCCCTTTTTTATATACTCGCGTCCGTGACTTTCGCGCAGTGTTTCGCGATCCAAAAAGAACCCGCTTTTCCATCCAATTGTGCGAGTCGAACCATTCGAGACTGCGTGCTGCTCCGCCATACGGTTAATTTCCGCGACCCCAGACCTGATACATCTATGAAAGGAAAAATATTTGAAAACTTTAATTATAGTCTTTAATACAAGCAGTTGGACAGTATTTCAATTTTTGATGAAATTGATGAAAGTCAACCATCTTCAAATGATCAGAATCTTTGCCGTTTGAACAATAAGTGACTAACAAATAACTGCATAAATTTCAGGCTTATGAACATACTGATTAAGTCTTATGCAGACACGTTTATAACCGAGTTACTAAATAATAATCAACACTAAATAATCATCTTTAAACTTAAACGATTACACCTGGCATATATATAAAAATATTGCAAACGTGAAAATTAAGTGGTTTATCAAGAACTCTTCTAAAAGAACGGACGAAGCCAATAGAAATCTTTGTTGAAGTAAGCAAGTTCTAAAGTTTATCTGTCTACGTTACATAGCAAGTGAGTTCTGAAGTTCTACGAAAGCCGATGGAGCTCCTCACTATCGACGTTTCAAAGCAAGTTCACAAATTCTAAGTTCAACGCTTAAAACTTTGTGTGTTCTATATATCTATGCAAAGTGATTGTCCCTATCAGTTTATACGTTTCAGAGTACGTAAGATGCAAAGTTCTATGCAACATGATTTCGCTTCTTATTTCTACGTTTCATAGTAAGCACTTCCTATATCTTCATACAACGCGATGCAGCTTCACAGTCCTGCGTTTCAAAGTAATTCCCAAAGTTCCACGAAAAGGGATGTCGCATCTGAGTGTCTACATGTCAGTATGAGCAGCTTTGAAGATTCCTTGCAACAAGATGGAGCATCTCAGTACTATAATTCGTCGTAAGCAATAAAAAAATATTCTGTGCTACAAGATGGTGCTTCTCAGTTTCACACTTCAAAGCAAGTATGTAATGTTCTATGCATCGCATTGTGCTTACCTGCTTCTACATTTCAGAATAATGTGAATGCTACAATTCCCTCCAACGGAATGGTCCTTCATAGTGTCTACGTTTCAGAACAATAGAGTTCCTATGCCCCATGCAATGCCATGGCGCATCTTATTTCAACGTTACAAAGTAAGTAAGCAGTAACATTCTATGCATTGCATTATGCTTATTTGCTCCTACATTCCAAACGACTGTGAAATTTACAGTTTCAAGCAACGAGATGGTGCTTCATAATGTCTGCATTTTAAGGCAATAGAATTCTAATGCTCCATGGAATGCAATGGCGCATCTCATTTCAATGTTCCGAAATAAGTAGGTTGCAATCTTCTATGCACAGCAATATGCCGATCTGCTTCTATATTTCAAAAGAAAGTGAAATCTACAGTTCCTTGCAACGGGATGGTGTTTCAGTGTCTGCGTTTTGAACGAGCAGAGTTCTAATGCATATGCATCGCGATGATGCATATCATTTCAACGCTTCAAAGTAATTAGGTTGTAATGTCTTATGTTTCACATTATGCCTCTCTGCTACTACGCTTCAAAAGAATGTGAATCTTACAGTCGCTTGCATCGGGATGGCAATTCATAGTATCTGCTTTTCAAACCAATAGATTACTTTGTACATCGCGAGGGCGCATATCATTTCAGCGCTTCAAAGTAAGTAGGTTGTTATGTTCTACGCATCGAAATCTTCTCATTTGCTTCTATGCTTCAAAATAATGTGAATCCCTCATCACTTCATTGCAACGGAGTGGTTTTTTATAATGTCGTTGTATCAGAGGAATATATTTCTAATGCTTCATGCATCGCGATGGCCCATATCTTTTCAACGTATCTAGATAAGTAGGTAGTAATGCTCCATGCGTCGCATTATGCTTACCTGTTACAACGCTCCAAAAGTATGTGTAATGTACAGTACCCTGCAACCAGATGGCGCCTTGCAGTGTCTTCGATGCAACGCGGTAGTGTTCTATTGCTCCATATAATGCGATGGCTCTCGACGTTACAAAGTGAGCAGTAACATTCTATGCATCATATCATGCTTATTTGCTTCTACATTCCAAAGGAATGTGAATTATACAGTTCCGTGAAACGAGAGAGAGAACGTTATTGCTCTGGAAGGTAGATACTACGAAGTGCCATTCCGTTGCATGGAACTGAAGAATTCACATTCTTTTGAAGTATAGAAGCAGAAAACAATATTTCTGCGAGTAGAAGATTGCAACTTACTTTCTTCGAACCGTTGCACCGGGATGCGCTTCCGCATTGCAAGGAGCATTACATCTTTATTGCTTTTACACGCAGACACTATGATGCGCTATCCCGTTGCAAGTAACTATGTTCTTCATATACTTTTGATGTATAGAGGGAGATGAAATCAATACATTGTATAGAACATTAGAACTTACTAACTTTATAACATTTAATGAGATGTGTCACCGCATTGAATGGAGTGTTAGAACTCTATTGCTTTGACACGTAGGCATAATGATGCGTAATCCAGTTGGAAGGAACTGTGAAGCTCAGATTCGTTTAATGTGTAGAAGCAGATAAGAATGAAGCAGTGCATAGAAGATTACAGCTACTGGAGTTTTTATAGTGTCTATTCTGCTTAGATTTAGCGGAGAGTGTAAGTATATATACTAATTAGAAATGTTTATTTAAAACATCCTGAAATGATACAAAATTATATGGAATTTAATTGTACTGGAGCAATTGGACGGCGGATTACCTATTTACTCTTGACTAAAATATATGATAAGTGTGAATATATATACTAATTTGAAATTTTTACTTTGAACATCATGAAGTGTGAATTCAACAGAGACATTTAATTGTAGAACTGAGAAACACTATCGCGTTGCATGGACGTTTGGAACTCAATTACTTTGACAAGTAGACATTATGAAGCTCTATACAGTAACATGGAACTATAGAAATAATATACATAGTAGTGTAGAAACTAGTAAGCACGATTGTATTGTGTAGAACCTTACAACTTACTTACTTTGATACATAGAACTAAGAATTTCCATCGCGTTGCATGGAAAATTGGATGTTAATTACATTGACAAACTGGTATTTAGGAGAGCTATAGAGTAACATGGATATGTAGAAATTGCATGTAATTGTATTGTAGAACCAAGTATGCATAGTGGCTTGTATTGAAGCTTACTACTTACTTACGTTGAAAGGAGAAGCCATCACGCTACAAGGAACTGTAGAATTCACATCACTTTGAAGTCCAGAAGCAGATAAGCATAACGCAATGTATAGAACGTTACAGCTTACATGCATTAAAACGTAAGAAGGAGATGCGCCAACGCATTGCAAGTAGCCGCAGAACTTTATTGCCTTGACAACTAGACACTGTGAAGCGCAATCCCCTTGTAAGGAATTGTGGAATTCATATTCTTCTGAAGTGCAGAAGTGGATAAGCATTATGCTATGCATGGAACATTACAACTTACTTACTTTGTATCGTTGAAAAGAAATGTTGCATGGAGCATTAGATGTCAATTACTTTGATAAGTTGAGACTTAGAGAAAATCTTCACATGTGTAGATGCGGTGCCCTCCGTGGCATACTGAACACTTTTGGGTTCTTATGGTTGTCTGCTTGTTCTGCTTTCGGTGTAATCGTCATCAGAATGTCACCTGATTTCTCCGTAGTACGTTGATTCGTGGAACGTGAATGGTCCGATAGTCTCCCGTCGACCCGACTTGCGGTTGAGCTTGCCCTTGCGTTCATCTCTGGTACACAGTTGGCCCGATTCTCCAAATCTCCAAAAACTCTAGAAGATCCCTGTAAGACGGCACCTTGTTGTCTTTACTGTGAGTCCCATTGGAATAACGTATTAGCATTTATCTTTCCTCGAATGATGGAAAGCAGAAGTGTTCCATTGCGAGATGTTTTCTTTGGAATTTTTCAGTGCGCGCAGAAGTTGGTTGACGATGTCGACGATATTGCCCAGTGTTTCTGCAGTGTTCCTTGGCGGTTTAAGAATATTCCAGATTGCATCACAATATTTAGTGGCAGCCCGACTTATACGGTCGTATTTACCTTTCAATAACTCAATCGCGTCGAGTTATGATATCGAATCAGAGCGAGTTGTGATAGAGAAGTAGTCGTTTTGAATTTTGTAAAGACGTGACGTTTCTGTTTCGTTTTATTCTTCGAGGTCAAATTGGATGCCATCGAATCGTTTCCACGTTTCAGTTAACGCGTAAAGATGGGTTTGTAGTAAACGTATATCCGGTTGTTCTGATGTTTTGCCTGTATTAAGGAGTCGCGTGAAGGTAGTGATTTGACCGAATGTGGTACCACGTTTACGCCGCAGTGAACTGAGAATAATTTCATGGGGAATGGACTGAGCTTTTTCGAGCGATCGGGTTGTCATCGTGGAACATGAATAAGAAAGGAACGGACGAATAAACGAGTCTACCTTTTCAATGTGAAGATATCAGGTTTGTTAAGCTCTGTCATGATGTCTGGATTCCCTGGTATGTCCGACTTGTTGCTGCTGAGAATCTCAATTTGTCCTGGAGCGTTGGCTTGATCACTGGCATGATTCTTCGATCACTGAATGTTGATTGATTGACACTGTAGTTCGGGCACTCACGTCACTGATTTTAACTGTTCGTTTTTATAACTCGCAGTCGACGAGGCTCATTTTCGGTTGATAAGCCTACGAAGGACGTAAATCTTCATTACGTATCTTTTCGTCACAGTTGCAACGTGCGCTCTAATACCTGTTACAGTAATAGGGAAGTAGATAGATATAATTGGAATTGATACGATTCCTTAACAAACAATTATACTTAACTTAAAATGAATTAAAAGGTTTTAGTGTTTTTCATGTTCTCGGATATGTCTGAATCTGAATTTCTACTAAGCTCATCAGTCATGAAGTCAGAGTGTTTTAATGTGAATTTGTATGGAGGGGTGGTCAAGGGTGTGGCAAATCAATGAGACGTTATTGGTGGAAAATCTGTAGATTTGCTTCTTTCTCTGGAACTGGGAGGAGACAAGAAGGCGCGAAGAGTGGGACCAACGGTTGTAGGTTGGTTGCGACAATTGTGAGAAGCGGGAAATAAGACAATAAAACGGCCAGCTGCATGGTATACACAATTTGAAGAATCACTACGAAGGCTTGATTTTGAAATTTACGATGAGACGACATCTTGTTGCTTTACGAGTTTATTGCTACTATGTGTTTAATAGGGATTTTGCAGAATTTGTGAAATGAGGATGCATGGAGCATGAGAACTGCATTGCATTGGCACGCAAGCATCATGAAGCGCTATTTCGTTGCATGGAATTAAAGAATTTCCATTCTTCGGAAATGTAGGAACAAATAAGTATAGCGATGTGTACAGATGATTACAGCTTATTTATTTTGAAAGGTAGAAATGGGATGTGCTATCACATTGCATAGATTAATAGAGCTCTACTGCTTTGACACTTAAACTCTTTTATGCTCCATGAAATTGCATGGATCTGTAGTATTCACATTCTTATGAAGTGCAAAAGCAGGAAGGCGTAACGCTACGTATAGAGGAGTACAACTTAATTACATCGAAGCGTTGAAATGAGATGCTCCATCGCATTGCATGTAGCATTAGAAATCTACTGCATTGATGCACAGACACTATGAAGTATCATCTCCTTGCAAGAAACTGTGGAATTTACATTCTTTTAAAGCGTAGGAGCAGGCAAACATAATCGTGAGCATAGAAAGTTACATCTTACATCGAAATGATGAAATGTGATGCGCCATCGCATTGCATGCAGCAGTAGAACTCTGCTGCTATAATACGTGAACACTATAATGCCGCAACCCAATGAATGGAACTATAGAATTCACATTCGTTAGAAGTGTATAAGCAGATCAGCATAATGATATGCTTAAAAGATTACAGGTTACTTACTTTGAAAAGTTGAAATGAGATGTATTATCGCGTTGCGTGGAAGATTAGAACTTCATGGTTTTCACACGCAGATACTGTGAAGCACCATCCCGTTTCAAGGAACTGCAGAGTATACATTCCTTTAATGTGTAGTTGCAGGCAAGCATAATGTTATTGAAGGATAATGAAATAATCTTAATTTAAATGTTAATCAATAACTCAGGTTTAATGTCAATCTTACGTACGTGGAATATTCTACAATGCGAGTGAGAGCGAATGTGCGAAGCAAAAGAGTTTTTCGTGTGAGTGTTTATAATAATGAAGCAGTTGTACATTAGCAGTCTTTGGAGTAATATCTCAGTTGAAAAGAACTATTTAATGATATAAAAAATCTTATAATTGTCTTTTATTAATAAGTTTCCTACAATTTTGGGGTCTCGGGCGTAGTAATTATCAAGAAGACATTCAAGAATTAAATCGGATACGTTCTAAAGATTGAAGTATTATCGAATATTTGAAGACAGAGCGTTCAAGATAATTCCTTGACGGTCTAGAACGTTCGAGAAGATACTCAAGCGATGCGAGTGTAGTTTTTAGAGATAGTGCGAGAACGAAAATTAATTATTCGTGTGGAGACACTTCGAGTTTAAACGCAAGTGTCGAGTAATAATTTTTACAATGATCGATTTGAGAAAAATTATTTTTATTAATTACAGTTACAGCTCTAAGAGAGGTATTAATAGAGCATAAACTACTTACTGCTGGTTTGAAAGCTGAATTAATTTCCCGTTTGATGGAAGTTGACCCAGACGGAACGTGAAGTTCATGAAGATAATGAGGAGTCGTGTGCTGGTGTATTAGCAGAACGTGAGTTAGCCGTGTTGCGCCTTGAGTTAGATCCGGTGCGACAAAAATTACAGGTTGAGTAAAATTCGAAAAATGAGCAACGAAGATCGATGCGTAATTTTGAAGGCGAAGTATTTAATGTTGTTAGTAGCGGTGACAATTTCTTAATAGTCTAAAGTAAATCTGGTGATTATAAAATTTGGGAGAAGCAAACCAAATTATTCAAGACGACATATAAATTGGAAGATGACGTTGCACGAATACTTATCGGTATGCTACTGAAGGGAAAAGCACTTGAATGATTTCTTTCTAAACCAGAATATACAACTATGGCATTCAACCGACTGCTGGAAGAATTATGAGTTGTTTTATCATCCGCAAAGCAAAATTGAAACGAAGAAGAAATTTGAAGAGCGGTTATGGAACAGGAACGAGACGTTTCATGAATATTTGCACGAGAAGAACATTCTTGGAAATCGAGTACCAATCAACGACCATGAAATACTTGAATATCTGATTGACGGCATTCCCGATGAAATGCTCCGGAACCACGGGCGTATTCTACAGTTTACAACAACCAATCAACTTTCGAAAGCGTTTGAAAAGGTAATTCTTCGAGATCGAGGTATGTCGAGTGTGCAGAGGTCAACAAAGTTTGAGATATGTAATGACAGTTTCGTTAGAAATGAAAGAAAAGAGATTGTCAATGTGGATGAGATAAAAGAATTTATCGGTAATATTGTACGATGTTATATTTGTGGTGGGCACGATCATATTAGCGTGAATTGTCCAACGAAAGATCGCGGTGTAAAATGTTTTACATGTCAAGAACGTGGACATATTGCGTCGAAATGTCCCAAGAAATTTAAAGCGAGTAAGAGAACTGCGCGACATTAGGAGTATCGTACCGAAAGTATCTCAAAAATGATTTACCTAACGGATACGGGATCGAAGCATTAGTGGAATCAGGAAGTGATTTTAGTTTAATTCACACAGACGAGTTTATTAAGCTCGGTTTCCGAAATTACGACACAATGAATTACATTTCGATGGTATAGGTTAAAAAAAGAAAAATTACCGTAGATGGGCACTGATATCCGATTTGTATAGAAGTAATCTCTGATACCATTGTTCGGCACAAGCTGTTGATAGGAACGAATTTCTTAAATGTAACCGATGTTAGCATTAGAGGTGGTAAAGTAAGCTTTCGTTGATTACCGAAAGTAACGCGCGAAATTGTTCAAAGAGAAAGCATTGTACCGAAAATATTTAAAACAGATGTGACGAGTGACGTGTTAGAAGTGAATCAAGTTGATGTGTCTCATGTATTAGATCCTAATTAGCGAGTGGCGATAGAAAATCTTATTAGTAATTACAAGCCGAGGAAAACCTTTGAACGTGAAATTGCAATAAAATTAATATTGAAAGGCAAATAGTCCGTATATCAATCGGCGAGACGATTGTCAGCGTCGCAAAAAGAGATTGCTAATGTGTAGATAGAACAGTGGATTGCGGCTGGAGTCACTCATTTATCTACTTCTGATTATGCGAGTCCGGTTGTTCGCGTTCGGAAGAAAAATGATTCGTTTAGATTATGTGTGGATCATCGACAAATTAATAAGAAGATTATTAAATGTAGATATCCGTTACAACTGATTGAAGATAAATTAGATCTGTTACAAGTCGCGCGCTATTTCAGTACTCTTGACTTGAAAAACAGGTTCTCTCACGTGCAATAGGATAAATCAAGTCGAAAGTATACAGCATTTATTGTACCAGATAGTCATTATGAGTTCTTACGAGTCCCTTTTGGTTTATGTAATTCTCCGGCAGTTACTACCACTTTTCTCCAGCAGTAAGACAACTTCTACTGCATCTAAATACAGTAGCTACGAGTTTGAAGTTTTAGCAATAGTAAAAGCGTTGAAGAAATTTGGAGTTCCTTTATTAGGAATTTCGTTTATTATTGTTATTGATTGCCGAGCTATTACTCCTACAATGAATAAGAAAGATCTTCGTGTATGTGTTGCATGATGAGCATTATCGTTCAAAGAATTTGATTACCGGATAGAGCATCGTCCAGGGAAGGACATGATACATGTTGATGCGCTTAGTAGAAATCCTCTTCCTACGAATTTCCTAATCGATGGATCTGATGCAAGTCTTACAACGCGTTTGTGGAAAGCACAGGAAGAAGATGAGACTGTATTAAAACTTCGAGATTTGGTACTTCAAAACAAGACGAATGATTATGTTCTACGGGGAAATTTTCTGTACAGAAACTCTGGAGGTAATATTCAACTAGTAGTGTCATGTCGGATGCAGATACATAAAATAAGGTAGGCTTATGAGTGTGGACATTTTTCTGTGGTCAAGACTAAAGCTATCGTACGTAAAGATTATTAGATTCCAAACCTTCGGCAGCAAGTTGAACAGGTGGTAAGAAATTGTGTTGCATGCATCTTAGCCGAAAAGATGCTGGGGAAGCAGGAGTGTCATTTAAATCCGATTGAAAAGGGGAGTATTCCTTTTGATACATTTCATATCGATCATATTAAACTACTGCTATCGACAAATATAAACGTATCAGTATATATTTGTAGTGATAGATGCTTTTACAAAATTTACATGGCTTTATACTACATCATCTACTACTACAGATAAAGTTTTGTCACTCATGAAGAAGCAAGCGACTATTTTCTGTAATCTGCGTCGAATAATTTCTGATAGGGGAACAGCTTTCACAGCAAATGATTTCAAGCATTATTCTCAAGAAGATAATATAGAACATGTTTCAACAACAACAGGAAATCTTAGAGCTAATGGTCATGTTGAACGTCGTAATAGAACATTCATACTGTTGTCAGCAATATTAGCTACAACCTAAGCCCTGTGAATGATATAAGTATTTAGAAGTAGATCAACAATGTTTGAAATCAACAATACATCGAAATATTGGCACGTCACCGTTTCATCTTCTCTTTGGGACACATCCTCGACTTAAAGGTTATCTTGACATCCGAGACATACTTGATAAGGAATGGATCGCACCTTTTCAAGATAATCGAGATGAAGTACGACTTCAAGCAAGTAAAAATATATCCAGCGTCCAATAAGAGAATAGGCGAACTTTTAACAAAAGTAGACGAAAAGCTAGAATTTATCGTGAAGGAGATCAAGTAGCAATTAAACGTATGCAACAGAGTACTGGTCTAAATATAGCTCATAAATATTTTGAACCGTATGTAGTTGCACGAGTTTTACACAATCAACGGTTTGTAGTTTGAAAGGTAGGGCAAGGAGAAGGACCCCTATAAACATCGATGTCAGCAGATTCTATGAAATTGTGGATCGAAGAAATCTATGATATTTATCTGAAATCGAAGACGACATGAATGAAGAATGACGGCATGACATTCGGAACGATTGTTCATGCAGGACGGCCGAGTGAAGAATAACTCACTCACTAATGCATGGAGAATTAGGACTCTCCTCATTTGACACGCAGACACTGTGAAGCGCCATTCCATTGCATGGAATCGTAGAATTCACTTTCTTCTAAAGTGTAGAAACAGTTAAGCATAATACTATGCATGGAGGATTGCAGTTTACTTTGATTGAAACGTTGGAATGAGATTTGCCCCAGTATTGAATGGGGTATTAGAACTTCGTTGCTTTGACGTGTAGACATTATGAAGCTGCTTCCTGTTGCATGGAACTGTAGAACTTACATTCTTTGAGTGTTGAAGCAGCCGGCATAATGTCATGCATAGTAGATTACAGACTACTTACTTCTATACGTTGAAATGAGATGCGCTATCGCATGGCATGGGGCATTAAAACCCTACTTCTTTGATACGCAGACACTATGCAGACGGACCCCGTTGCATTGAATTATAGAATTCACATTCTTGTGAAGTGCACACGCAGATAAGTATAATGCTATGCACAGAAGGTTAGAGGTTACAAAGTTTGTAATGTTGAAACGAAATGGCCCATTGCACGGCATGTAGCATTAGAGCTCTATTGTTACGACACGCAGACAATGCGATGCGAAATCCTGTTTCAAGAAATTGCAGAATCCACATATCTTTGAAGTGTAAAAGCTGACAAGCGTAATCCTATGCATAGAATGTTTCAGCTTACTTACTTGTAAACATTGATGTGAGATTCGCCACTGCATGTCATGAAGCATTAGGATCCTGTTGCTCCAACAGGCAGACTGTATGAAGGGCTATCTTGTTGCATGGACATATAGAATTAACGTTCTTTTGAAGTGTTGTGGCAGATATTTGTAATGCTATACATAACAGCTTACTGCTATTGCATTATTTCAAATGTCAACGGAGAAACAAAAATGAATCTTGAGTTAGGAAATGGAATCCAGTATATAAACTGTGAAATAGTTCTGTCGGTTCGAGTAGGGTTCACGACTGTTTATACCTCGTGGCCTGAAAGGAAAACACGTGCAGACTTTGCGCCGTCTATTTCTTTAGGAGGGAGGACCCTATATTTCCTATGCGGTGTCCTCACAATTATTAGAGCGTTTAAACGTAAGGACGTACCATCAAACCTTAAGAATAAAGTTACAGACTATAAAGAACTTTGGACAGCTTTTCGTTTATATTTACCCATAATTCAATAGGTTGTGGGCCCAGTTTACGTATTTTAATAGTATTAACACTTTAGTAGATATTCTTTTTAGTGATAACTTTTGTGTACGTGATTATGTGATTATAAGTGTAATATCAGAAGTATAAATAAGTGATTATACTATTAAAGGAACATTATTAGTGAATATAAACCTTTCCTTATGAAAGAAAAGAGAAATATGGAAAGTACAAAAACCAAGAGGAACATTAAACAATTTGATGGTGATCGCTACAGTATGTTGCAATTAAGAATTGATACTCTGTTAAGCGAATTGGATAATTATTGATGAATCCATTCCAGTAAAAATAACTGAAAATTGGAGGAAAGCAGAGAGGATGCTGAATATTTAGCAGATTCCATTTTGAACTTCGCAAATAATGCGAAAACTGCTGCTGAAATTTTGCAGAAATTGGATGACATATATGAAAGAGATAGTTTAGCCACGCAATTGGCTGTTAGAAAAAAACTATTAAATTTAAAACTACAGGGAGAGCAGCCCTTGATAAAACATTTTACACCACTCAATGACATAATCACGGAACTCTTAGTAGCGTGTGCAAAATTAGAAGAAACGAATAAAGCTTTCCATTTACTACTAATCCTTCCAACATACTATGGCGAGTAATTACGGCAATAGAACATTTCCCGAAGACAATCCAACATTAGCATTTCTAAAAACTGGTTTATTGGTCCATGAAGTAAAATTACGAACAGGCTGCTCGACAAGCGCGAAAGTATTACATACTGAGAAGATACATACAGATAGAGATAATTTAAATGGCCAAAGAAACGATAAATATAAAATGCCATGATTGTGGGCGAAAGGGCATAAAATAGAAGAACGTTTCTATTATAAAAGAACGGTCCAGCATGCAGAAAAGAAAAAGGTCACTCACCCAAGCAGCTCCAGTAACAGAAGAATTGGATATTACAAAGATTTGGTCATCCTCGTTTGCCTTTATGACGGGGTACAATGAAAATGGGGAAGACGATAAAAACAAATTAAAGTTTCTGTTGGATTCCGGAGCGTCGGATCACATTGTCAAATGTGATAATGTCTTTCCGACATTCGACAAGTTGAGTCCACCCTTGAAGATTTCGGTGGCAGAAAGGTGCTGTCCGATAGAGGGATGCAAGAAGCAGGAATGGACATCGTATATGTAACAGATGGAAACGTTCAAGTAATGAAAACTGGTGAGAAAATAATCAAAGGTAAGGAATAAAATAGCTTATCTATTACTGATTTTCACATGAAAAATGGTGAAAAGTTGATTAATCACCAGATTCATAGTACAATAAATAATGACTATGAACTGTCGCATCAGCGTTTGGGCCACATTGGAAGATCAAAATTCGTAGACTTGATGAATAAAAAAATGGTCAATGATGTAAATCATATTGAAATGATAGTGCCGAATGATAATTTATGTGAGGCTTGCATTAAAGCTAAGCAAGCACGGTTATCATTCGAAAAGGTAAAGAATATGAAGCATGTAAAGCGACCATTGTTTATTATTTATTCAGATGTATGTTGTTTTATTATTCCTTTAACTATTAACGGAAAGAATTATTTTCTCCTGTTTGTGGTCGAATATACACTTTACCGTGCAACATACCTGATTACATATAAATCAACAGTATTTTCTGCACTTAAAGATTTTGCAACTAGATGCGAGGCCCATTTTAATTTAAAAGTTGCTCAGTTGTATAGCGATAATGGCAGAGAATATCTGTCAAATGAGATGAAAGATTATTGTGTAGAAAAGAGTACTAGTTACCATCTAACAGTTCTGCGAACTCCCCAATTGGTGTTTCTGAGAGAATGGTCAGAAACGTAACAGAAAAGGCACGCACGATGATAAGTGGTGCCACTTTAAATAAACTGTTTTTGATGGAAGCAGCTTTAACTGTGACGTATTTAATAAACTTAAGCCCAACAAAGGCTTTAAAACAAAGCAAAACGCCATTTGAAATGTGGCTTGATAAAAAGCCTAAAGTAAAGTATTTACGAATTTTCGGTTCCACAGCTTATATTCATGATAAGACTCGAAAAACCATGTTTGATGAAAAATCTTGGAAAGGCAATGGAAATCATGGCCAATAGATAATATTATGCCTAATGATTGTGATTTCTACTGTTACATGCAACGGGATGGCGCTGTTCTGAGTCTGCTTGTGGAAACGGAAGAGGTCTAGTACTTCATGCAATTCAAAGGCGTACCTCATTGCAAATTTTCAAAGTAAGTGAGCTAAAACTTCTAAACAAAGCAATATGCTTATCTGCCTTTACATTTCCAAAGATTGTGAATTATACATTTCCATGGAACGGAATAGCGCTTCATAGTGTCTGCGTGTCAAAGCGGTAGAGTTCTAAAGTACCATGCAATGCGACAGCGCATCCCATTTAAACGTTTCAAAGTAAGTAAGCTGCAATCTTCAATTAATAACATTATGCTTATCGGCATCTACACTCCCTATAAACATGAATTCTACAGTTCCGTGCAACGGGATGGCGCTTCAGTGTGTCTGCGTGTCAAAGCAATGGAGTTGCAGTGTTCCATGCAGTGCGAATGGCTCTTGTTATTTCAAAGTTTCAAAGTAAGGATCCTGTATGTGAATTCTACAGGTTCATGCAAGAGGAAGTGACTTCATAATGTCTACGTATCAAATGGAGTTTTAATGGAGTTTTAATGGAGTTTTAATGCTCCATGCATTGCTATGCCGCATATCATTGCAACGTTTCAAATTAAGTGAGCTGTAATCTTCTATGCATAGCATTATGCTTATTTGTATCTATACTTCAGAAGAATCTGAATTCTACAGTCATATGCATCGGGACGGCGTTTCATAGTGTCTTCGTGTAAAAACAATGGAGTTCCAATGCTGTATGCGGTGCGGTGGAGTATCCCATTTCAACGTTCGAAAGCAAGAATGTTGTAATGTTCTATGTATCGCATTACCCTTACCTATTTCTACACTTCAAACGAATGTAAATTAGACTGTACCTTGCACCGGGCTGGGAATTCTTATTGTCTGCTTGTCAAAGCTGTAGTGATCTAATTCTCCGCATTGTAAACAAACATTCAATACTTAAAATATAACAAATCAATATTATAAACCTAACATAATTATTTAATCTTTTTATGTAATTTTTCAAAACATGTTGGGTAGAGTTTTGGTTGGCCCTTACATCGGTTACAACAGGTTTTTATTTTTATCGCCTTATTCGCGGCATACTACCCGCCATTTATCCTAGACATCCGTTTATAATATTCTTTACAGCTCTGCCTTGTTTTTCTCGCGCGGCCTTGGAACGACCGCAGAAAATGTGTACGTTTCTTGGGCACTGCTTAAGTTTCAGATGACGTTTGTTCACCGTGATGATCCACTGTACTGAAGAGATAATCAATAACTTTTTCGCGGAAGTTTAATATTTTCATACCTTTAGTACTCCATTTTCTATATATATAGCAGGCATTAACTAGAGAAGCCCCGCATACTAATTCGATAACTATTTTTCTATACCACTTTACTGTTCTGCGTAATCAACTGTGATAAGAAGACATCTGGTCGGATGGTCAAACCCTTTCTTAGCTTTGTTATAAAGAAACACAATGTCCGGTTTTAACTTATTGTTACCACCCTGAACAATGACACATTTGTGGTTTTCAGAAGTGGCTAGCATGCATACCGGCCTCTTATCCGTCCACTTTAATAATTTAAAGCCACTCCGATTTTGAAAATACATAAAACCACCCCGTTGCTGTTTTCGTATGGCCTACAGCTGGGGAAATTTTTTATTAATTTTTACTGGACCACAAATAAATGTTCCCTTTTGCAGAAGTTCCTCGGCCAATGGGACACTATTGTCAAAACCATCTGCGTATAATACGCGGCTTCCAAATAATAATTCAACTTCCAACGTCATAACAACAGCATGCGCATGTACTTTAACTATTATAGTTGCATTTTTTCCGACGTAAATAAGAATGTTGTGAGTGCATCCTTCAGGAAGGCACAGTTAACAAAGTCTTATACCATATTTATGCCGCTTTCCTGGGATATATTGGCAAGAACTGAGGCGTCCTCGCCACGAAACCATGGTTTCGTCGATTACAATATTTTTACAAGTCTTAACAGTAATTGTGAAAGTGTCGACAATTTCGGTAACAATATTTCTAAGTTTATTCAAACGGTCCTCAGTCCAAGCCGTGAAAATGTAGGATAAGTGTAAATATCTATGTATCGATGTAAACCGGTCGCGCTTTTCATACCCGCGTTTGTATACATATCCTTTTTTTGAGATCAATATAATCTAATTTCTAGCAGTGGCGCTACAACCAATATAAGCAGGACACCAATAAAAATGTTCATTTCGTTTTCTGTCATAGGCTGCCAGGCCAGTTGGTGTCTAGAAGAAAAAAAATTTTTAAGTGTAGAAGCAAATAAGCATAATGCTATACATAGAGAATTACAAATTACTTACTCAGAACGTTGAAATGAGTTGCGCCATCGCATTGCATGGAGCATTAGGACTCTACTGTATCGACACCGAGACACTGTGGAACGCCATCCAGTTGCTTGGAACTGTAGATTTCACATTTTTTAGAAATGTAGAAATAGAAAAACAAAATGCTATGTATGGAGGATTGCAACTTACTTACTTTGAAACTTTGAAATAAGATGCGCGACACCATTGAATGGAGCATTAGAACACTTTCTGTTGTAATGCAAAAGCAGAAAAGGATAATGCTATTCATAGAAGATTACAGCTCACTAACTTCGAATCGTTGAAATGAGGTGGGCCATTGGAATGCATGGTGTTTTTTAGAATATCATTGACTTGCCACGCAGACACTATGAAGCGCAATCCAAGTGTAAGGAGCTCTAGCATTTACTTTCTCTTGAAATGTAGAAGCAGATAAGCATAATGCCATGCATCGAAGTATACCGCTTACTTACCTCGAAGCGATGAAATGCTATGTGCCATCGCATTAGTACTCTTCCGCTTTGACACACAGACACCATGAAGCTCCATTCCATTGCATGGAACTGTACAATTCACATTCTTTTGAAGACCTGAAGCTGTTAACACATTGACAGCCGCCCCCGCGATAACGCAGGTTTTTGAGTATGTCACTTGAGCGCCGGTCCCGTGAAAACGCGGGTTTCTGAGTCTGACGCTTGTGTGCTGATCCCACCATGATATGCAATTTTTTTGCTGGTTTGAATATCTTGTACATCAATTTGTATGTA
The DNA here is from genome assembly GCF_050948175.1 of Xylocopa sonorina. Lineage (NCBI taxonomy): Eukaryota > Metazoa > Arthropoda > Insecta > Hymenoptera > Apidae > Xylocopa > Xylocopa sonorina. The sequence continues at coordinate 1,234,486 of NW_027490092.1, read as the reverse complement.
CTTGCCATGGTTATGTCGATCTTCATTTCATATGCCCAAGACATAAAACTTATGCGATAGTTTGGAAACAATCAAAGCAAGAATTATTCTTGAACAATGCAGTCCATAGTCATCTTCTGTTTCGTAGGCTTACGCTTCTAGTTTACCAGTATAACAAGGTTCATTATTTTGTAACTTTTTACTCACATAATATGAGTGATACTATTGATGAGTATATTGCTGACTTTCTATCGGATTATTCGGTACATTCAGAAGATTCTGATATAAATGTCGAGGACTGCTATATTGATGTGGGTCCAAGAATAAGATCAACAGCCATTCCACTACAGCATTCAAGCGATTCCGATGATTCCAGTCATTGTGTAATGTTCACAGGATTGTATAGTTACAGCGAAGAATGATCAGATGTCGATAAAATTCCTACCACATCAGATTTTACGGTTGAGCTAGGTCCCAAAATATTCCCTATTGATAAGAAAAGCCTAAAAGGAATCTATTCTAATGTTGCATGCAACTGGATGACGCTTCATAGTATTTGCGTTTCAAAGCAATGGAGTACTAATGCTTAATTCATTTCTGTGGCGATTGTCATTTTAACGTTTCAATGGAAGTAGGTTTAAATTTCCTATGTATCGCATAAAATATATCTGCTTGTACGCTTTAAATGATAGTGAATCCTCCTGCTGAATGTAAAGAGCTGTCGTTTCATAGTGTCTGCGTTTCAAAGCAATAGGGATCTAATGCTTTATATATCGCAATGGTCGCGTTTAATTTCAGCGTTTCTAAGTTAGTAGGGTACAATCTTCTAAGCATTCCAATATGCTTAACTCCGTTTACACTTCTAAAGGATGTGGAGTCTACAGGTCCACGCAGTGTGTAGGCGCTTCATTCTGCCTACGTGTTAGAGTAATAGAGTTATAATGCTCGATTCAATGCAATGGCGTTTCTCAGTTCAACCATTCAATTTAAGTAAAATGTATAGTTCTATTCAAAGCAGCTATAATTACCAGGTTGTTTGATACAAAGTATGTAATTTCTACAGGTACATGTAACAGAATAGCGCTTCTAAGTATCAAATTGTCTAAATAATTTACTTGCAAATGTCCATGTAACGCGATTTTGTTTCTCAGTTCAGCGTTTCAGTGTATGTTAGTTCTAAGTTTCTATACATACCAATTTTACTTACTAGGTACTTCATAACAATGTATGCAATTCCTACAGATCCATGTAATTGTTGGCTCTTCTAACTGTCAAATTGACATAGTAATTGACTTCCAATGGTCCATACAGCTTCTTAGTTCTACGTTTCAAAGTAAGCGAGTTGTAGGTATCTACACAACGCAGTTACGTTTACCTGGTGCTACGTTACAAAATGTGCAATATCTACAGTTCCGTATGACTATTCTGCACTTCTAAGTATCAGCTTGTCAAAGTAATTGACTTCGGAAGTTCATTGCAACGCGATGGCGAATCTCAGTTTTACAATTCAAAGTTCCTCATCTAAACGCGTCTGTAGAAATAGCACTTTATGATGTTCTAAGTGCATGTTTCAAGTTATTATATATGTTTACTCTTATCGTGTATTACAGTTGATTGTCAATAGATTACCATTACTAAATACCCTATTACATCCAAAATCCTAATTAATTTTACATTATTTCATGACTTTTTAATAATAAATATTCCATATTAGTATATATATTTATTCTTATCATATATTTTAATTGATTGCTAGTAGAATACTCCCGCTAAATAGTCCATTACATCTAAAATCCCATCTAATTTCGTACTATTTCACGATTTTTTAAATAAATATTTCAAATTGGCACAAATATTTGGAGACATTTATTTTAATTGTAAAAAGGATTTCCCCTCGAAACGTTAGATTAAACCTAAAATTGTGCCTCATTATATATAATTTCATGACGCTTTAAATAATTACTTCAAATTATTATATATGCTTCAACTTAACATATATTTTAGTTAATCCTAAATGGAATATCCTCTAAATACTACAATTGTATCTAAAATCTTATCTAATTTTGTATTATTTCTTGACATTTTAAATATATATTTCAAAGTAGTACATATATTTACACTTATCATATATGATAGTCGATTCTAAATAGAATATCCCCACTAAATATTCCATTAGATCTGCATTCCTACCTAATACTATATAATTTCACTATGTTGGAAGTAAATATTTCAAACTAATGTACAAGCTTACACTTACCATGTATTTCAGTTAAATTCAAAGAGAATATCCCCTCTAAATACTCTAATACATCCATATTCCTATGTAATTTTATATATTTTTATGATGTGTTAAATAAGTATTTCAAATTAGTGTATATGTTCACACTTATCATAAATTTTATTGAAGTGTATATATAATATCCCCTTTAAATGCTTCATTACACCTAAGTTCTATCTAGTTTTATATGATTCCATACTGTTTTAATTAGTTACATCAAATTGGTACATATACTTACACTTATCATATATTTTAATTGACTGCAAATAGAATATTCCCCTAAATACCAATTACATTTAAAATCTCATCTAATTTTATATAATTTCGTGACGTTCTAACCCTTTCACTACGGACACCGACTATAGTCGGCGGCCGCGCGAAGCGCTGTGAGTACTGATGCCGGCTATAGTCGATGTTCGCGAGACCTGCTATGTGTACGGGTCCCGACTATAGTCGGTGCCGCGTGATCACCTACGCTGACTCATTTGGTAAAATAGAATCTACCGTATCGGTAGAATATCTTTTGAATCTAGTGGCTCGTACTGTACTAAAGCCTGCCAAACACATATTCGACATACGAAGTATTTGTAAGCCACAAAACTATAATAAAAAACAGGGATTATAATATAAAGTCTTTCTTGTACCAATATAAGTCGGACAACATGTAAGTTGAATAGATTATTGTCGACTTTTACAGTTGAGGTAAATTCTAAGATTATAAATGATTATCTAAAAATTTTAGTTTTATGTTTGCGTAAAATTTGTTTTTTAATTTTTAATTGCACCCTCGTTACAATTTCTGGACGGAGTTCAAAAGGAATTCAATTTTTGATTGGATTAACTGATTACGAAAATGATACCGTGAGTAAAAACAAAGATAATTTCGCCGAGCACAAAAGAAGAAGGTATACATGTAGTACCTTAGACTCAGAAGTAGAGAACAATGAGCCAGACAATATGGACGATTGCGATTCCTGGACGCCAAACACATTCATCCCTAAGTTACATCCATTTACCCCCCAAAAGACAGGAATTATACCAAATATTAGCAGATCAGAAAAAGCAATTGATTACATTCAACTCTTTGCTTCAGACGAGTTCGTGCAATTTATTTTAAATGAAGCAAATGCCTATTGGAAAAAAATAACTATAATATGAAAGATGGTGAAGCGACAATGCTGTCCGAAATATACTGCTTTTTTGCTGTGTCATTGCTAATGACACGCAATAAGAAGTTGTCCTTAGAGGAATACTGGAGGGTAGACAAGCGTAGTGACATTTTTGCTGAGATTATGCATAGAGACAGCTATTTTAAATTGTTATCGTTGCTACATTTCAGTCAAGATATCACGTATACCAATGGTAAATTATATAAAATAAGGAACGTGGTTGATATGCTCCGAAAAAATTTCTGCCAGTCATTTTATTATTACCAAAAATTATGCATCGATGAAAGTATACTTCTATATAAAGTGCGGCTTTCATTCGAACAATACATTCCTTTGCAAAGAAGTAGATTTGGGATAAAATCATGTATTCTTTGTGATTGTCGAACTGGTTTTGTACAAGACCTTATTTTTTAAGCTGGGTCATCGACTGTAGTCAACAGCCAAAATAAGAAAATTAGAAAATCGAGAACGATAGCAGAAGCCTTAATGGCGCCATATCTAGGAAAGGGACATACAGTTTACCTAGATAATTGGTATTTAAGTCCAGCCTTGCTTAATTTACTATATAATAATCATACAAATGCGTGAGAGACCGTAGCAAAAAAGCGACAAGGAATACCAAAGATTACTGATACACTGAGAAAAGGAGGGGCATCTTCCCGGCCAACTAAAAATTTATTAGTTGTGAAATGGCTGGATAAAAAAGAAATATATATGCTATCCACTATGCATACTTCAGAGTGTGCAACGGTTGTTAGACATGAAGGAAACGAAATTATTCAAAAAGCGCCTATGCGTCGTTAACTATAATAATTGTATGGGTTGTGTCGACAAAGACGACATAGTGATAAGCACTTTAAATTCGACACGGAAATCTGTAAAATGGTAACGTCAATATTTTTTCATTTGCTGGACATATGAATATGGAATGCATATTGTCTTTATAAGGATAACACAAGAAAACCGAAATCTATGGCTAAATTACACTTGAATTTAATCCGAAAAATGCTGAAAAATTATCATATGAACATTTCTTAATATCATCAAAGAGACAACAACAATCCATTACGGTCAACAGAACGGCATTTTCCTTCGCTGTATGAACCACGAAAAAAAACCGAAATAGAAGATGCATCGTCATTACGACATACAAGAGACGCGTGTCTCGATATGAATGTAAATATTGTAATGTTGGACTTTGCGTGGAACCTTGCTTTAGAATTTACCATACCGAGTTGCATTACTAAAAATTAACGTATAATTTGATATCTCACTAACTCAACTGTATTTTTAGTTATAATAGCAGTAAAATTTTTTAATATTTATATTTCTGAATACTCAAAATATACTCATTTTTATGTTTTTCATATAATATGACGAAACAGTTGTTACATAGCTCTCAAAAAAGTATATACACAAGAGAATTCCAAGGTGCCAATGAAAGACGTAAGTGCGAACACCGAAACCTACAGATGCGTAATATGCACACTGCATGGCGCGGTGCCCCGTTCAGTGGCGCTACTGGTACGGAAAGGACTGCCGTAGCGAAAGGTATAAGTAAACATTTCAGGTTAGTGTATATATTTAAACACATCAAGAACTTTCTATAAACGTAAATAAAATGTCCCCTCCAAATACTATATTACATTTAACACCCTACCTACCTAATTATATATCGTTTCATGATATTTTACATAAACATTTCAATTTGGTATATATATTTACACATATAATATATCTCAGCTGTTTGGGAATAGAATATCCCCACTAAATACATTACATCACCCAAAATTCTATCTAATTTTATAGCACTTTATGACGTTTTAAATAAAGATATTTAATCAGTATATATACTTACAATATTCATATATTATCTCTAATTCTAAATACTACCGCCCCTATAAATGCTCCATTAGCTTTAATCTACTATGCAATGCATTATGCTCATCTGCTTTTACAATTCAAATGAATGTAAATTCTACAGAGCCATGCAACGGGATGGCGCTTCATAGTACCTGCGTCTCAAGGCAGCAGAGTTGTAATGGTCCATGCTATCTGGTGGCAGATCTCATTTCATCGTTCGATCAGCGTTTTTATAGACTTTGATACGCTGAAAGGAGATGCGCCATGTCGTTGCATGGAACTGTAAATTTCACGTTATTTTAACACGTTCACGCCGGCGTGACCCACCGGTGGGTCACACTTGACTGTTCCGTGGGGCGGCGTGACCCACCGGTGGGTCACACTTGACTGCTCCGTGGGGCGGCGTGACCCACCGGTGGGTCACGCGTTTTCAGAAAATCAGTCGTTTCTTCAGACGAACCACTTTCCTCCAGATCCATTCTATCTATTGTTTATAAGGGCAAAAATTCAAATATATTCTAACCGCCTCTGTAGAAGAAAAGATAATTTTACCTTCGCAATAAGCGAGTTCAAATTTGCAACGATATTGCCCCGCCCCACGAAGCTTAACGCGATAAGACAGTCCCGCCTCACGCGGAGAAACGTAGATTTTCGCCCCGGCGTGAACGTGTTAAAGCAGAAACAGATAAGCATTTTGCTATGCATAGCAGTCTACAGACTACATCCCTTGAAACGTTCAAGTGAGATGCACCATCGTAATGAATGGTGCATTAGAACGCCATTGCGTCGACAAGCAGACACTATGAGGGGTCATCCTGTTGCATGGAAATGCAGAATTTACATTCTTGTGAAGTGTAGATGCAGATAAGCATAACGCGTTGCATTGAATATTACAACTTATTATGAAACATTGTAATGAGATGCCACATCGCGTTCAATGATGTATTAGAACTCTATTGCGTCGACACGTAGATACTTAGAAACGTAAATCCGTTTTAAGGAAGCGTAGGATTCACATTCTTTTGCAGTGTAGGAGCAGATAAGCATAATGCGATGCATAGAGCATTACAACCTAGTTACTTACTTTGAACTGTTGAAATGAATTGTAATATTACGACGCCTGAAGAATGCCTTATGATTACTAGCTTTAAAGAATATGATTAACTTCACTTCAAAATAAATCACTTATAAAATGAATAAATCGCTTCAAAAGAATATGAATAATGTTCTTTCTTGCAAAGGAATCGCGTTTCTTGATATCTACGTGTAGAAGCAATAGAGTACTAGTACTTCATTCAACGGAATGTCGCATCTCATTTCAGACATACAAAATATCATGTAATATTCAATGCAAAAAGTTATGCTTTTCTGTTTCTACACTTCAAAAGAATGTAAATCCTGCATTTCCTTGCAAAGATATAGCGTTCCTATATGCGTACGGGTCCAAGCAATAGATTTTTAATAGTTCATTCAACGCGATGTCGCATCTCACTTCAATGTTTCATGATAAGATGTAATTTTCAATGCGACGTGTTAAGTTTATTCCGTACAATCCTACACATCGAGAGAATGTAAATCCCACACTTCCATGCTACGAGATAGCGTTTCTAGGTGTCGAAGCAATAGAGTTCTAATACTTCATTTGTGGCGATGTCGCATTTCATTTCAATGTTTCGTAATAAGATGTAATACTCTATGTAACGCGCTCTTTGTATCTGCATCTAAACTTCAAAAGAATGTAAATCCTGTACATCCTTGCTACGGAAGAGCGTTTCTAGGTGTCTGCGTATCTCAGCAATAGATTTCTATTACTTCATAAAATAAAACGCGATAATACATCACATTTCTATGTTTCATGACAATATGTATCATCAAATGCAACTCGTTATTTTTCTCTCGTCCACACGACTAAAGGATTTAAATCCCATACTTCCTTTCTACAGGATAGCGATTCAAGATGCCTAGGAATCGAAGTAATAGTGTCCTAATACTTCATAAAACGCGATATCGCATCTCAATTCAATGTCTTGTGATAAGATGTAATATTCCCCGCAACACGTTATATTTGTCTCGACTACACGTCAAAAGGATGTAAATGCCACACTTCCTTACTACGGAATAGCGTTTCTAAATGTGCACGTACCGAAGCAATGTAGTTCTAATGCTTCACAAAACACGATATGGCATCTCGTTTCTATGTTTCACGATTAGATGTAATATCAATGCAACGCGTTATGCATATCTCGTCAACACTTCAAAGTAAAGTAAATCCCACATTTCCTTGCCGCGGAACTGCGTTTCTAAATGTGTACGTATCGAAGCACTAGAGTTCTAATGCTTCATAAAACGGGATATCGCATCTCATTTCTGTGTTCCATGATAACATTAAAATCAGTACAACGCGTTACATCTCGTCAATACATCAAGAGAATGTAAATCCCAAACTTGCTTGCGGTGGAATAGCGCTTCTAGATGTCTACATATGGAAGCAATAGAATTCTGATGCTTCATAAATCGCGATATCGCAAATCATTTCTATGTCTCATGATATGATGAGATATCAACGCAACGCGTTGTGCATATCTTGTCTGCACATCAACAAAACGTAAACGCCACACATCCTTGGTGCAGAATAGAGTTCCTAGATGTCTACATTTCGAAGAAGTGGAGTTCTTATACTTCATAAAACGCGATATTGCATCTTTCTATCTCTCATGATAGGATGTAATATTCCATGCAGAGCGTTAGGTATATATAGTATAAACTTCAAAAGAATGTAAAAACCACACTTCCTTGCTGCCGAATAGCGTTTTTAAATGTCTACGCATCGAAGCAATACAGTTCTAATTCTTCGTAAAACGCGATGTAGCATCCCATTTCTATGTCTTATGATAGGGTGTAATATTGAATGCAACGCATTATGCTTACGTGCTTGCACCCTTCACAAGAATGCGAATCCTTCACTTCCATGCTTTGGGATAATGTCCCTAGGTGTCTGCATGTCGTAGCAATAGGGTTTCAATTCTTCATTCAACGCGATATCGCATCTCATTTCAATGATGCATGTTAAGATGTAATATTCAAAGCAACGCATTTTGTTTGTCTGCTTCTACATTTCAAAAGAGTGTGTGTGCTATACTTTCTTGCTTAGGTATAGCCTTTCTCATGTTTCATGCATCGCGATATCGCTTTTCATATCAACAGTTCAAAGGAAGTTAGTATGTTGTGGAGCTTTATACATCGCATTATGCTTGTTTGCTTTTGCACCTCGAACGAATGTGAATCTCAAACGTCCTTGTAATGGGATAGCGTTTCTAGATGTTTATGGGCCGAAGCAATAGAGTTATAATACTCTATTCATCGTGATGTCGAATCCGAATTCAAAGTTTCGTGATAAGATGTAATATTCATCGCAACGCGTGATTTTCATCTGCTTCTATACTTCAAAAGTATGTGAATTCTACAGTTCCATGCAACAGGGTGGGGCTTTAAAGGTTCTACGTATCAAAGCAATGGAGTTCTAATGCTTGATGCAATGCGATGACTCATCTCACACCAGCGTTCCAAAGTAAGTAAGTTGTATACTTCTATACATGGAGTTATGCCTGTCTGCTTCTACGATTTGAAAGAATGTGAATTCCACAATTCTATGCAACTAGATGGCGCTTTATAGTGTCTGCTCATCAAAGCAGTTGTTTTCTAGTGTTCCATGCAATGCAATGGTATATCTCATTTCAGCGTCTGAAAGTAAGTAATATGGTATCCTCTATGCATAGCACTATGCTTATCTGATATTATACTTCATTAGAATGTGAAGTCTACAGTTCCATGCATTAGGATTGCCCTTTAATGGGTCCACTTGTCAATGCAATAGAGTTACAATGCTGCATGCAATGCGATGGCGCAACCAATTTCAACGTTTCATAGTAAGTATGCTGTATTCTTCTATGCGTACCATTATACCTAGGTGATTCTGCATTTCAAAAGAATGTGGATTCTACTTATCCATGCAACGCAATGGCGAGATCTTATTCGCTAAAGCGTCCCATTTTCATGCCGCATTTTTTGTATCGCATATTGTATATTGTAACTTATATCGCGAAGCGGGCGGCGATCCCCGGTGATTCGCGGCGTGTTACGTAATTTCGCGTAGCGCTTGTTAGTTAATCCCACATCGAGGCCATAAATAAAGAAGCCGTGACTTCAGTATCCCACGACCCGAGTGTGTGTACTCAGCTAGGCGTAGTCGAAAGGAGGAGCATTTCGAAGTTTCGAGAGTTGTTCCGCTCCGGATTTTCTGAGGCCGTGTAGACTATTTCTTTGCTGCTTTCTGCGCAGCTGACGCCCAAGAAACTAGTACTCGCAGTTTCGAAATACCCGCCGTTTCGGTGATTATTTTTGCGTTCGCGAGCACGTGAAAAGTTGTACGTTAGCGGATACCTTGTAACGATAGATCGCTTTAGATTAAAGTACGTTTTACATCTTAAAGCATTTGGATAATTAACCCCTTCGAGCTTCTCTGACATACTGTAGATAGGTTTGCGTCACAACTGATAGAGACCATCACTTTACATAGATATATGGAACACACATAGCTTTAAACGTAGAACTGAGAATCTGAGAACTTACTTTGAAACGGACGACATAAAGAACAGCTTAACCAAACGTAATCGAACCGATTTTTCAATACTAATCTTATCATGTTTAACTTATCCTGCAAACCATTAAAATGCCCTTCGAACAGTGTTTATTCACAGTGAAAATGCATTTAAAATTCTCTATCGTATTACGGAAAAATGAACATACCAATTCATTTTTAAAAATGAAGGTAACCATCAAATGACCAACATACGTACACTTACAAAAAAACTATTTTCATCAACGGATGGGCCCTTTGTACTGTGCAATTTTATCTCAGCAATGATGAACAAAGTTAAATTTAATATTACGATGTTTAATATTGTGACGGTGTTCCCGTTACGATTCGCAAGAAGGGGTAATTATACCAGTAATAAGGGATGTAGAACAGTTTTAATCCGGTGTTAGGTAGGTGTACAAAATATGCGCGTGCTTACACTTTCCGCGGATTCGCCAACGCAAAGTAAAAGAACAAGATAATTGCCTAACCAGGGGGTATTTCGAAGCTGCGAGGCTGGGACTTTTTGGGCGCCAGCTACTCAGGAAGTAGCAAAAACTAATGGACTACACAACCCGGGGAAACCCGGGGCAGAACAACCCTCGAAACTTCGAAATGCTCCTTCTTTCGACTACGTCTAGCCAAATGCGCAAATTCGGTTCGCGGGATACTGAACTCACCGCTTCTTTTTATATTGCCCCGACGCGGAATTACTAATAAGGACTACTAACTGTTACGCGGTACGCTGCGAATGACCTGGAATCAACACCCGTTATACGATATAAAATACAATACATAATATCAAAAATGCGGCAGGAAAAACTGGACGGTTTAGCGTATATGGACTCACGCTCTCCTTTCCAGGCTCCTGAATGCTGATTCTCTCTCTCTCTCTCTCTCTCCTTTACTTTCTCTCGTTTTCAAAACCGCTCGCTTGTCAAATCTGGCTCGACGCTTGCTAACTCGCTCGCTCAATGAATCCGCTGGTGGTCCTCGGATCTCCTAGATCCTCCTTAGGGCACCTTGGTGGCGTAGGCTGTACGCTTCGATATTGTTCGGGGCATCAATCGGTGGATTTTGGGGATCTTCTCATCTCGCCCCCTGGGGTGTCTTTAGGGGGAGGGGGTCCTTCTGATCATTTGATTTGCGGCGCGTATCGCGCGCCGCTCTTTCCACGGCTCACCTGCAAGTCCGCTGTACTCTTGAACTTCTCTCTTAGTGTGTTCAGGGGGAGGGGAGGTTCTTCTCACACCCAAAAACCATCCTATGCGTCTCCATGGACGATGGCAGCGGTAATATCTTCGCAAGGCCTTGGATAATATCCCGCGGTCTGCTTATCCGATGAAGGGACGTCTTTTGGATCGTTTCTTCCATCAGCTCGGCAGTCTAATCCTTAAGATAAAGAGAGAAGAGAAAAAGGGGGAGGGAAGGGGAAAAGTTTCTACCATCGTGTACCTCATGCTTCTCACAAATACAGCTATCGCGATGGTCCGCGTCGCGCTTCCCGTATAGGTGGTGATCAGCGAGCTAAGCTAACCGAAGCAGGGGAGGGGGGGTAAAGCGAGTCTTGTGACGACACCACGTCACAATATGTTCCTTATAATATATTTGGTTTTCTGTAATTTAGCCAAAAAATAGTGTTCACGATATCGGCAGATGAATGTACTTGCCTTAGAATTACAAGAGCCTACAATATCGAAAGTAGAATATTTCTTTGCTCCGCTGACCGAATCACTGAAAACGTTAAGTAAAGTGCGTGCCTTTCAAAACAGTCAGATGCAAATTACGATACAACGTTTCCAAGAAATGGTACGTGTCACTCCTTTTTCATCTCCGTTTTTTTAATCAAAGGAAATTTAATTGAAATATCCGCAAAATTTAAAGACAAAAAAGTTATTATAATCTTATGCAACATATATGATGGTGATAAAGGATAAGTATATGGAACTGAGATTAGAAAGTAGCGAGCAGAAAAAGAAACTGGTAGAACTGCAAAGTAGAAATATACATCCCTCAAATGCTGCTTCTACGTCGATAAAATCTGTTAAATAAACAACTATTGCAAAAATCAGGTATAATGAATATTATTCCTGCTCAAAAGCTATAACAGAATTGGATCGAAATGGATATAAGACAGGAATTTATATCTATACATTCTATTCTATACAAAGGCAAATATTTCAAACAGAAAAAATGTATTACTTACAAATTACTTATGTTCGTAGAGATCTTACTAATTCAGGCTTCTCGTCTTGCAGAACTAATCATTCCTTTAACATGGAAAGGGGTTGTGGAATAGGAAAAGGTTTTCATATTACATAGCCTTACTCGATATGTCGATTGGATCACATAACACGGGACACTAATTCCATCTACACTTTTAGACATTAAATATATAATTGCAGCAACATATGTAATACCGTTTTAAGCATTGTCTAATTACTTACATATATGCCTAATAAATATATGTTAATAGAATAAGTTGCTTTACAAAAGAGTAAAAGAATCTGAGTATTACAAATCTGAGCATTACATAACAAACGTGCATTACATACATAATGTTACATGTAACAAAAGATGAAGACCAAAAAGAACGTACATAAGTTAAATCCACAATGCGGTCATAGAGATGCAGAAGCAGCAAAAATTCCAAGCAATAATTAACAAAAATCAAAGAGGGGAAGTGAAAATCCATCTCCTTGATGATGATAAGAAACAAGTCTGCCTCATTTACTACAATATCCCAAACAACCACCGATTGGCACGCCAAGGACAACAGATGGAACGAATTCCGTGGCAAAACTGTGCAAAGACAATGCCCCTACTTAGTTCTCGTAACGGCATACTCTCAGTACTGTGCCGACACGCATAACACGGCACTATTAATGCACCGCGATATAGTACACGGGTTACACGGTCGTGGCAATGACACTATTAGCTGACCATAGCTACATGCGTGGTAGTGGCGTGGACTGACATTTACTAATGGGAAAACTGATTCCATAAAAATTATAGGCGAATATGAAAAATGACTAAACCAAGCAATTTATTTATCTTGATTCCAAAATAGATACACCGGCACGAAACGAAGATGTAAGAACTCGATTTAATTATTTTCTATAAACTAGCTCAATACGGCGATTTTTTCGATAAAGTCGTTAATTACTTTATCATAAAAATATATACATTTATTTTCTATGTATTTTTCTCAATTCACCGTTACAAATTCATGCAATTGAGGGTTATATAAAATACGATGACACCATGTTACTTAAGAAACTGCACAAGATGATGCTAGGGACGCAACAGCATGTATTTTTATTTTATAAGTAATATTTTATCTTATAAATAATATTTTTAGTTTATGACAGATGGAAAGAAATATATATGACTCTCTCAATAACTATAAATATTGGGAAACAACTATCAAAATGTCTGTCAATACTCATATGTTGAACATCTAGTGACATTTAATGGTTTTAATTTGTATGAAACCACAGGTTCCCCATTACCAAATGTGACCCAACGTCATTGCTGAGAAGATTCATGAATTGAGCGATGACACGTGTTTCACAATAGTGCTGGCGCTGCGCGATTCACACGGAGTTTTATGCTAGTCTAGAACGTGCTGGTTACACGTTCTCACATTTTAACTAACGAATCCGGTCACAGATGGCTACGGATCAACTGACACTCCTCCGAAGTGACAATATAATACTGGTATGGAGTCGCCATCATTTTGCCGTTTGTTATCTTGGATGCTTTTTAGAGCATTACTCGGAATTGAATTTATGCATAACTGCATAGAAACGATGTCATATACTTTCATAATCAATGAGATATAAGAATATAAAACGAAGATCTATCTACTCGTACCAAGAGTAAAGATAGTGTTTGATACTCAAGGTTCGTTGTAAATTACAATCAAGTAGTTAATATATCAAATCACAGCACATAGTAAATTACTGAAAGTATAATGATAGGAATAGTAAGAAAAACATATTTATTTGTTAGATGTTTATAAATTCAAATTTAAAAGTCCAATTTACATTTAATATATTATTGTTTAGCAAGGTGATTTAATGTTGTTTCAAATAGGCGTGGAGAACTAGCTGGTACTTCTGCCAGTGTAATTTCATTTCTGCTGGATACAGTAAAAACACATTTGCAATTTAAGCAAGGTTTCACTAGATCTGGCGGATTTTCCAAATTTTAGAATGGGATGATGGCAGTAGTAGTTGGTTCAACGCCAGGCGATAAACATATACAACAAGTAAAGTAACGTAAACGGATTTAAGATGTTCAAGATTATATAAATGAAACTATTACACTTTTCTAATCCATGTAGCGTTTCTGTTCTTTGTAACTTAGAAAGAGTCTTAAGAATGTAACGCCATGTAAAGAAGTTTGGAAACAAAGAAAGCAGGCCTTAATCTCAGATAAAGGAACCTTGGATCTGTTGTGTATCGTGGTTACCGGCGTGCTGCTTTAAGGGATATGTCATTCGGTTTTAATTTTCTAAACGAGAACAATTCAAATAAATCTGGAGTCGACACATTGCAAGAAAAATTCTACCAGTTAAAATTGCTGTATGCAGTGTAAGAGCAGCTTCACATCTCCTTAATATTCTACAGAAAATCTTATGTTATTTTACTTGATTCACAAGAATCGAAACCATGAAACATATTATGTGGTATTTCTGCAACTGCTACTATATATACACGCGCGCGCGCACACACACACCCACACACACGGACATACGAAATCCATCAAGATTAAAGATACTGTGTATGTATTGTAGGATGCGTACAACAAGAAAGGACTATTACATGGGTAAATTGTAGATTTCCATTTGTAATTGATAATTAGATTATAAACATTTATATGCTTTTATCGGAAATTTAAATACATCAAAATTGCGGAACGCAGGTGTGTAAATATCACTTTGCGATCTCATTTCATTTTGGCAGTTATACTTATATGTAAGCATCCATCCAGACATAAAGCTTGATAATCTTTCAACTATAAAATAATTATAAAACATTAGACTTTTTCCTGGTATTGGTCTATTTTATCATTTTCGGAACTTGTGAAGCAGCTAGAACTATAACAACAAAGTACTTTATATCTTTGCTCATTGTTTAAAAAAAGAAAAATTAAATGTGAATAACTATGTTCATTTTATTATAAATGTATGAGTAAAGATCAATCTATATAATTCAATATTTTCAAACGCAATTTGTTTAATTTTTATCATTTAACGTTACGAAATATATTAGAAAAATATATAAAAATATATTTTACTTTAGCTTTTTAATATTTAAAATATTTTATATTATCATATTAAAATTTTACAAAAAGTAACAAAATTTTTATAAGTAGGAATGATTTTTCCTTAATTAGTTAATATGTCGGTTTCTTTTAAGAAAACGATATTCAATTATTCAAAGTAAGTTTCGACTTTTAATTGACCATTAATATTTCTTATTTCATTGTTTTTCGTAGATCAGCGCTAATTTTCAACTATTCCATTACAACTTTGCCGATGCGAGTATCAATTCTCCGAAAGATATATAATATTATATTACTAGTAAATTTATTTTGCATTTCTAATTAATTTGAATGTAAAAAATATTTTTTTGATGAGAAAGCATTGCGAGAAAATTTTGAGAAACCATTTTTAATGTTGTACCTAGTGGTTGACTAGGTTCTCCTCTCCCTGCCGCATCTTTCTACCATTTTTAAGATCCAAGAACCGTGTACCGGCTTCATCACCTTTAAAATTTACGAAATTTACATATTGTAAATTTTTGCAAATGTGATATTAATTAACTTCTGAATTACGGTTGCTTGGGCAAAAAATCAGACTGATCTATGACGTGCTGTAATGTACGAAGACCAATAAATTTTTTTTAACATAATGAACAATAGATAATATTTGAGCTTACAGTTTTGTTAACGAACTCGCTGTTTAAATTAATTTGGATGACGATTAATATTTGCATGATCTTTTCCATTGTCATATATAATTATCCAAATCTATCTGTTCCAAATTCTCCTCTAGCGAGGAATCAGGCATCAACTTATCTTATCAATAATACTTATATTCTGCAAAATAAATTGATTTGTTTACTAAAATATATATTATACATTCATATATTAATTGTAAACCTTTATTTAATTATTCACATCTAGATTACACGCATAATGGGTAAAATCAGACATTCCTTCAGTTTTTTTTATATCGCCTCATCGATTAAAGACTGATTTACTGTCCTCGCAAAATAAAACTGTACATTGCATCATCCATTATTTCCAGCTTCCCATTATAATTTTGTGATTCTTGCTGGTGTTGCTTGTGATTAATAATCCATAAATTATCGATGACTGGAGTTACCAACAACCGATAACGTATGATATCACACACGAGTGGTGTAACCAATAATAGGTAACTCAAGACTTATCAACGACTGGAGTTTCCTGCGGTCGAAAACTCACGATATATCGACAGTAGGTGATGCATGAGGTCGATAACTCATGATATTATAATGGCCAGTATTACCAATAGTCGGTAATTCAAGAACAATCGACGGTTGACATTGCCAACTATCGATAATCCATTTCTTTCTTGGCTTAACTTAATCTATCATCCTCTAAAATTAATTTAAACCAAGCTAACCCTAGTTACACCTAATCTGACTTACCCTGCCTTCACTCAAATTTAACCCAACCTAACACAATCGAACTTTCCCTCTTTCAAACATAAACAAATCAAACATACGCTTTCTTAAATCTATCCCAACATAACCGAGCAACTTAACAAACATTCCCAAACATAACCCAACCTTAACTGACCTAGCGTAACCTAACTAAATCCAACGTAACCACACTTCCATCTGGGGACGGAAGTAACCTTCGGAACTTTCCCAGAGATGAGGCTATGCAGTAAGTCTTCCACAGGTTTGGAGTGGCAGATATCCGCTCCGATTGAACGCTTATTCACGTAACGTAATGTAATGATCGGTGGGTTTAATCGGAGCGGATCCGCATGGAATACAGGAGCGCCTTCGGCGAGTAGTAGAAAACGAATAGTCGGAAAAGAATAAAACCCTACTAAAAAATCGTACGGAAATCCAATATTTCGACGCGTTTCTAATAAACATCTAACGAAAACGTAAATTGAAAAATACAAAGGATAAGAGGAAATATTCTCCAATATTTGACCTATATATATTAACGGATGCAAGGGAGAACAATCGATCTTGGGATAGCGAGACCGGAGCTTCATCCTGAGATAATCGTATAACGCTGGTTCCGGGATGGTGTAGACAGGGAATGAGGAGGATGGAAAGCATAAAATAACAACAATGTAACTAAAGAGAAAGAAAAAGAAAATCTGTGGAAACATTGTATTTATTAAGAGGAAACCCTAGTAATATCAAGCAACAAATTATATACCATACCGTAAGGACAAGGTACCACGAAATAGACGGTATCGTGGGAGAAAGTATAAAAATCGAGAAACTTAAAAAGAAAATATTAATTTACATTGAATGAATCAATATCACTCATCACGACAAGCTTAATGGAAAACGCGTGACTACGAATCGGTTAGAGTATATGATAGATGCTGGTCGCGAGTTGAGTGGCCCTACGAGTTTCTCGCCCGTATCAGGGCGGACAGTAGGATGACGGAGGGTCTGCAGCCCTCACCCCCGTCATGAGCGAGGCTGCTGGCATATGCCGCTGAAACGTGCTGCTGGCTCGAGATTCGGTATCAGCGCCATCGTACCCTGGCAGAAGATTAAAGGTTGGGCAGGCAGTTCGGAGCCTTCTGTCGATGACACAAAAGGATAGGGAAATAGAAAAGTATACGAAAAGTGTATATAAAGGAGAAAAGAAAGCCTCGGAAGGAAGCAAAGACAAGGAAGGAGAAGCATCAGGAGTCGAAGTAAGTGCAGGATAATGGGAAAGTTACCGATAAGAATAACGCCTACACTTTTAAATAGTCGAATAGGCAGCCACGCATCAGACGTAATGATAGATATTCTGAGCAAGGATACGGCGAAGCTAATGACATATTAGAAAACGTTAATGGAAAACATCAGACATGTATAAAAACTGATATCGAACACTTGGTCGAATTTTCTGGCGAACGGTACAGAGAATATTATATACTATATATATTATATAATATTAATATGTATATATATGTATTTATAACGTGTAACTTGGATTTATGAATTTCTATATGCAGCAATACATTAGTCCGCATATATATATATATATATATATATATATATATATATATATATATATATATATATATATATATATATATATATATATAAAGTGGAATACAGGTTCTGATAAAGTTGGCTTCCTGAATTGGAAGAGTCCCCATTGAGGTGCGAGGTAGACAAGGGTGTTCGTTTTTGGTGCGAGCGAGGTAGATATACTCGTTAGTGGGAGTGAGACAATAGTGCTCTTCGGTGAGATTGTAACAGCGATGACTGGTGTGAACGAGCCATGTATACCGGTCGGTTCGAGTGATACAGCGGTACTTGGTGTGTGTGAGCGTGTGCAGGTGTGCGCGCATGAACGCTGCCGGTTGCCGGTGCTGTAGGAGAGCGCGGTAGGTTGCCTGAAGTCAGGGGTTGATAATGGAAGTGCGAGAAGGCTCATGTGTGGAACGAGTGGCAGGGGCTACACACGACATTACACTTAGAGATGCTATCCCGTTGCATGAATTTGTGGAACTTACATTCCTTTCAAGAGCAGAAGCAGATAAGTATAATGCAATGCATAGAAAATTACAAATAACTTACCTTGTAACGTTGAAATAAGATGGGCTCTTGCGTTGCATGAAGCATTAGAACTCTCATGCATTGGCACGCAGACACTACGACACGTCTTCACAATGCATGCAACCGTAGGATTCATAGGATACGTAAGTATCGAAGAAATAGAGTTCTAACGCTTCATATATCGCGATGACACATTTCATTCCAATATTCCAAAGCAAGTAAGTTGTAATCTTCTAAGCATAGTATTATGCTTATATATTTCTACACTTCAAAGGAATGTGAATTCTACAGTTCCATACAATGCCATGTATAGCATTATGCTTATCTAATTGTATACTTTGAAATTTTCTTTTCTTCTAAACACCAAGTGGTCAGGAAGCCTCTGACAGAGAACGAACTGAACATTTTTATTCGTGTCCTGCTTATATTGGCTGTAGCGCCCTTTCCTGAAATCAGATTATAAGATTTAAAAGGAAATGTATACAAATGATCGAATAAAAAACGCGGTGAAGCGCAATCGGTTTATATCGATACTTTTCATTTCACCATTACTTCCACGGCTAGGACTGAGGATCGTTTGTATAAACTTAGAATTGTTGTTAACGCAATTCTTTACACTTTCGAAAATACTATTATTACGTTGAGTGCAACGCCGATCTTGCTGCACTTCTCGCTCAGGCGGCAGCGCGTGAGCACTTGATGCCGAATGCTTGTCTAATGGGTATAAACAAACGATAACTTTAATACACTGTATCCGTTTCGTTTGGACTGTCGAAATGATACAAGCAATGCATTTGTATACAATGTGTGAACATAAAATAATGGGATGGGAATGCCAGAGAGGCGAAAGAGCAAATACAAGTCGAGTGTCATTCTGAAAAAGCCACAGAAGTATAAAGACCTATTGCAGCAGAGAGAATTCAGTTTTATAGTGACTATTTTGAAAAAGTTTTGGTATCCATCAACTAAAAATGTTGAGAGGACATTTGTACCAAATGTCGGCGTGTAATACAACTATCATCTTCAGATAGTGACAATTCATCTAGTAGTTCACTAAGGAATACTGAAACAAATGATCCAAATGATTGGTTTGATCCGGGAGACAACCAGCCAAACATTATACCTTCCTCAAGTAGGGAGGGATTTCTTCGCTCATGAAGAAATGCAAAATTGTTGCACAGTGGAAGATTTTTACGGCCTTTATGTGAAGGATAAATTATTTTAACATATAAGCGAACAAACAAATATTTATGCGACACAAAGAACAATCGCTTCCAAACGTGATGAAATGTGGGTGCCAACAGATAAGGACGAAATAAAGAGGTTTTCTGGAGTGGTTTTGTGGATGGGATTGGAAAAGCTCCCATCTTTGTATCTGTATTGGTGTAAGGATACATTGTTTATTCAAACATTCCCGCGGAAAATTATGAGTAGAGACAGATTTCAAATTCTGTTGAGAATGTTGCATTTTGCCGACATTACAAAAGTGGATGCTTCCAACCGTCTTTCAACGGTTGAATTATTAATAAAAGAATTAAATATAAATTTTAAAAAATATTATGATCCCGTTGAAATGTTATGCGTCGACGAGACGGTAAGACCATTCCGTAGACGGATCATATTTAGACAGTGCATGAAGCAAAAAAAGCATAAATATGGCATAAAAATGCTTAAATTGTGCTGTGATAATCATTACACATATAATCATTGCATTTACACCGGCAAATCATTGGATAAAAAAAATAAACCACCCAGAGATGTTGTCATGAATTTATGTGAAAATGTGTTTCACAAAAGCCATACTTTATACACTTATAATTGTTATACGAGTGTGTATTTAGTAAACAAACTCATAACAAAAAAACACACATTTGGTTGGTACTCCTCGACCAAATCGAAGAGGCAATCCAAGTTGTGAGGCAATCCAATGTGCGAGCTGTGACAACCAAACTGCGACGCGGAGAAGTCATTGCTCAGGAGAACAGTAGAGGAATTACAATAATGAAATGGAAAGACAAGAGGGATGTTTTAGTTCTTTCGATCAAGCATTCTGACGAAATGAAATCTGTAATAACAAGAACAGGGGTATCCTGCAAATCAAAAATTATTATTGATTATAATAAAGGTAAAACAGCGTTTGATCGGTCTTATCAATTGGGCTTACAGCAGTCCACTTAAAAGGTCACTAAAATGATATAGAAAACTGGCATTCGACCTTCTTTTGAATATTGTCGTCGTGAATGCGTTACATATGTTCCAAAATGTAACAGGAAGAAAGATGTCAATTACAACATTCCGAAAAGAATTGGTAAATGC
Source organism: Xylocopa sonorina (assembly GCF_050948175.1). Classification (NCBI taxonomy): domain Eukaryota; kingdom Metazoa; phylum Arthropoda; class Insecta; order Hymenoptera; family Apidae; genus Xylocopa; species Xylocopa sonorina. Next base: position 1,213,438 of record NW_027490092.1, on the reverse strand, counting down.
TCTCACACGACATTCATACGAGGAAACCCCAATTAGGGCCTATACCAGTAGACGAATTCACAAATTTTATAAGAAAGAAGGAAAGGCGCGTGAAGTACGAAAATATTGTGTTGAATGTTAGAGCACAAACACAAAAATATTCGGACGCCAGTTAGCGAGGAAAATGACAAAGAAAGTTACTACATACTGTAAAATGTGCAAATCTCAGCCACATCTTTGTTTAAAATGTTTTAATAAACTTCATTAAATATTAGCATAAATTTTTTAATTGTCATTTTTAATTTAACCCTTTACAGTGCCGGTCTGATGCATCAATGTCGACCGAAGAAGAAGTTCGCTGTCAGCCCCTAGAATCCACGTTGTCAAAACGAAAAATCGATTGTCTGTCCCTGGGGACTGACGCCGCCTGAACGGAAAGTTCACTGTCAGATATGGTACAAAACTTTGTAAACTGTGCCTTCTGGAAGGATACACACATAATATTCTTATTTACGCCGGAAATAATGCAACCAGAATAGCGAAAGCACATGCGCATGCTGCAGTTATGACGTTGGAGGGTGAATTATTATTCGAAAGCCGCATATTATAGGCAAATAGTTCATATACTTGTGTCCCTTTGGCCGAGAAACTTCTGCAAAAAATAACATTTATTTATAGTACAGTAAAAGTTAATACAGAATTTCTTCCGCTGCAGGCAAAACGGGTACTGCAACGCGGTAGCTTTATGTATTTTCAAAGTCGGAGTGGTTTTAAATTTTTAAAGTGGACGGATAAGAGGTTGGTATACATGCTAGCTACTTCTGAAAACCACAGGTGTGTTATTGTTCAGGGTAGTAATAATAAGTTAAAGCCGGACACAGTGTTCCTTTATAACAATGCTAATAAAGGGTTTGACCATCCGACCAGATGTCTTTTTATCACAGTTGATTACGCAGAACAGTAAAGTGGTATAGAAAAATAGTTATCGAATTAGTATGCGGGACTTCTCTCGTCAATGTCTATTATATGCATAGAAAATGGAGTACCAAAGGTATGAAAATATTAAACTTCCGCGAAAAAATTATTGATTATCTCCTCAGTACAGTGGATCATCACGGTGAACAAACGTCATCTGAAACTGAAGCAGTGCCCAAGAAACGTACACATTTTCTGCGGTCGTTCCAAGGACGCGCGAGAAAAACTAGACAGCGATGTAAAGAATGTTATAAACGTATATCTAGAATAAATGGTAGACAGTATGCTGCGAATAAGGCGATAAACGTAAAAATCTGTTAAGGCCAAATCTGTAAGGGCCAACCGGAACTCTACCCAACATGTTTTGAAAAATTAAATAAAAAAATTGAATAATTAAGTTAGGTTTATAATATTGGTTTGTTATGTTTTAAATATAGAATGTCAGTTTATAATGCTGAGAATTGAAATAAAATCCTATTTAGTACTATCTACTTTGTGAAATATAAGTTCGATGCACGCCGGCCCACGAAATAGACGCGTGTGACTCACCGAAAATGCACACTGCCTCACGCAACAGACACGTGCGACTCACCTGTGATGCACGCGGGTGTTAACGTGCCAAACGTAGAAATTAGATGTGCCATCGCATTGCGTGGAGCATTAGATTACTACAGCTTTGACAAGCAGACAATATGAAACCCCAGCCCGTTGTAAGCAACAGTCGAATTTCCATTCGTTTGAAGTGCAGAGGTAGGTAATGATAATGCGATACATAGAACATTACAACGTTCTTGCTTTCGAACGTTGAAATGAGACAGTCCACCACACAGCATATAGCATTAGAACTCTATTGCTTATACACGTAGACACTATGAAACGTCATCCCAATGCATTTATCTGTAGAATTCGCATACTTATGAAGTGTAGATACAGATCAACAAAATGCAAAGCGTACAAAGTTACAGCTAACTTACTTTGAATCGTTGAAATGATTTGCGCTATCGCATTGCATGGAGAAATAGAACACCATTGCTTTGACACACAGACATTTTAAACCACCATCCTGTTACACGGAACTGTATAATTTACATTCTTTTCAAGAGCTCCAGCTAATAAGTATAGTGCTATGCATAGCAGATTCTACCTTACTTTCTTCGAAACGTTGAAATTCCTTACATTCATTACATTCTATAGAAATATAGAAGCAGATACGCATACTACCATGCACAGAAGATTAAACGTTAAAATGTAGTACACCATCGCAATCCATCAAGCATTAGAGCCCCATTGTCTTCACACGCAGACACAATGAAGCGCAATCCCGTTGCATGGAACTGTAGTATTCAGATTCTTTAGAAATGTAGAAGCAGATAAGCATAATCCGATACAACGAGCATTACAACATACTTATTTATTTTGAACTGTTGAAATGGAATGCGATATCGCGATGCAAACATTAGAAATTAAATGCTTCGACACTTAGAAATCTAGAAACGCTATCCCCTTGCAAGGAAGTGTGAGATTCAAATTCTTCAAAAGAGGAGAAGCGGATAAGCTTAACGCGATGCATAGAACGTTACAACCTAGTTAATAACTCTCAGCTCGTGAAATGGAATGCAATATCGGAATGCATGAAGCATTAGAAATCAAATGCTTCGATAAGTAGACATCTACGAACGCTATCCCTCAGCAAGGAAGTGTAGGATTCACCTTCTATCGGTGTTAGAGGCAGATAAAGATAACATGTTGCATTGAATACTACATCTTATCATGAAACATTGAAATGAGATGCGACATTTCTAGAATGGTGTACTAGGGCTCCATTGTTTCGAGACGTAGAGATCTTGAGAAGCTATCCCGTTACAAGGAAGGGTAGGATTACAAACTTTTTAAATGTAGGGCCGACAAACATAACTGGTTACATTGAATATTACATCTTATCATGGTACATTGTAATATGATGCGATATCGCGTTTTGCGATGAATTGGATCTATATTTCTTCGATACGAAGATATTTATAAACGCTATATCGAAGCAAGGATGTGTGGCATTTAGATTCTTCCGAAGTGTAGACGAGATATACACAACGCGTTGTATTGAATATTTATCATATCACGGTACATAGGATTAAGATGCGATATCGCGTTCTATGATGCATTAGAACTCTATTGCCTCGAAACGTTCACTTCTAGAAACGCCATGCCGTAGTAAGGAAGTGTGACATTTACATTATTTGGAAGTGTTGACGAGATATAAATAACGCGTTGCATTGAATTACATCTTATCATGTAACATAAAAATGATATGCTATATCGCGTTTTATGAGGCATTAAAATCTTATCATGAAACATAGGAATAACATGCGATATCGCGTTCTAGGAAGCATTAGAACTCTATTGCTCCGAAACGTAGACATCTAGAATCGCTATTCCGTATGACGGAACTGTTGTATTTACATTCTTTTGAAGAGTGGGCGAGATATACATTACGCGTTGCATTCAATATTACATCTTATCATAAAACATAGAAATGAAATATGATATCGCGTTTTATGAGAAATTAGAATTGTATTGCTTCGATACATAGACATATAGAAACGCTGTTTCGTAGCAACGAAGTGTTGCATTTACATTCCTTGAAGTGTAGACGAGATGTACATATCGCCGTTGCATTGAGTATTACATCTTATCATAAGGCATAGAATTGAGATGCGCTATCGCGTTATATGAAGGATTAATACTCTATTGCTTCGATGTGTAGACATTTAGAAACGTTGTACCCTTCGAAGGAAGTGTGGGATTTACATTCTTTTGGAGTGTTGACATGATATTGTCTGCCCTGAACCAGGACGGTGATCGGGAGTGCTTTCTCACACGGACGGGTATACGCAAGCGGAATCTACCATCTACCTTTCTGTTACACCCACCTCACTAAAACGGGCGATGGAAAAATCCTGATGTGCCGCGGCACCTTTCCCACTGGTGAGTCCTTCAGCTACCCCGTCGGAGAGGACGAATCCTAACCGCCGGAGTACCCACGGGGAACCTCGGGGAGGCGAACTCGCTACGTGTACGCGAACACGCTCACTCTGACCCTTTTTGAATTATTAAGCATCAGTTTGACCAAATTTATAGATGCTCCAGACTGCCTGCTCAGTCTATTCATGTTTGCTCTACGAAAAGATTCGGACTATTTTGGACAATCGATAATACACCAAACCTCCGAATCTCCGTTTAATTCGATATGGTAGCCCCAGAGCCCCGTTAGCCACCGGGCAAGCCCGGCGCCCAAGTTCCACCACGAGGTGGTGGGAATGGGTACATGCTGGACAACCAGGTTCTGGAACCCGTGTTGACAAGATATACATAATGCGTTGCATTGATATTGCTGTGACGTCCGCCGAACCTTACGATACCTCCTACACCTCCCGGCAAATACACCGCCGGCTGCCATTGCAGAGACGAGCATACCGACACACGGTAACACAGACCGATCACCGAGCTGAAGCAGCCACGCTCACACCAGTGGAGTTGGAACACACGATCGCGTCAGGATGCGTACCTGCCAGACAGCTGGAGCACGAGCGAGCCACAAATCCTCGAATTTAAGCACACTGCACTCGATGTACATACATGACACAGCACACACGAGCTAGTATAAGGAATCACATGTGTAGTCCCAACTTTAAGAGTGTATCCAACCGAAATAGGATATAAGCAAAGCGTCCGAGCGAGCGCCAGACGCTCGTCGCTCACGCCGAACGCGCGTGGCCCACCGCGACCGTCCATCTCACTCCGCGGGCCGAGCGTCCGCCCCACTCTGGCGCCCCGCCACTCGCACGCCACGCAATCCGATGATTATACGCGTCTTATGTTTATCTCATCAACTCTCCAAAAGAATGTAATGCCCACACATCCTTGTTGCGGAATAACGTTGCGAGATATCTATATACCGAAGCAATGGAGTTCCAATACTTCATAAAAGGCAATATCCCATCTCATTTATATGTCTCAAGATAAGATGTAATATTTACTGCAACGCGTTCTGTATACCTCAACTACACTTCAAAGGAATGAAAGTGCGACGCTACCCTGCAACCGAATCGTGTTTCTATGTGTACATATCGAACCAGTACAGTTCTAATTCTTCATGAAACGCAATATCGTATCTCATTTATTTGTTTCATGATAAAATGTAATATCAATCCAACGCGATATGTATATCTCGTCGACACATCAAAAGAATGAAAGTGCCACATTTCCTTGCGACAGAATAGCGTTTCTAGATGTCTACGTATCGAAGTAGTATTTCTATGTATCACGATAAGATCTAATATTCATTGAAACGCGTTATGAATATCTCGTCTGCACATCAAAAGAATGTATATGCCACACTACCTTGCCGCGCAATAGCGTTTCTGGATTTATACGTATCTAAGCAGTAAAGGTCTAATGCCACATAAAACGCGATATCGCATCTCATTTCTATGTCTCTTGATAAAATGTAGTATTCAATGGAGCGCGTTATGTGTGTCTCGTCTACACTTCCTTGCTACTTAATTCCACGATTCCTAGCAACGGAATAGCGTTTCTGGATGTCTACGGTTTTAAGCAATAGATTTTTAGTGCTTCTTAAAACGCGATACCGTATCCCACTTCTATGGTTCATGATAAGATATAATATTCATTGCGAAGTTTTATGTACACCTCGTCTACACTTCAGAAGAATGTAAATGCCACACTTCCTTACTAGAAAATAGCGTTTCCAGATGACAACGTATCAAAGCAATAGTGTTCTAATGCTTCTTAAAACGCGATATCGTATCCCATTTCTATGTTTCATGATAAGATATAATATTCATTGAGAAGTGTTATGTATACCTCGTGTACGGTTCAAAAGAATGTGAATGCCACACCTCCTTGCTAGGAAATAGCGTTCCCAGATGCCTACGTATCAAAGCAATTGTGTTCTAATGCTTCTTAAAACGCCATATCGTATCCCAGTTCTATGTTTCATGATAAGATGTAAAATACAATGCAGCGTGTTATGTATGTCTCCTCTAAACTCTAAAAGAATGTAAATGCCACACTTCCTAGCTACGGAATAGCATTTCTAGATATCTACGTTTCGTAGCATTAAAGTTCTAATGCCTCTTAAAACGCGACATCGCATCTCATTTCTATGTTTCACAGTAAGATGTAGTATCAGTGCAACGTGTCATGTATATTACGTCAACAGTTCAAGCGAATGTCACGCCCACACTTCCTTGCTACGGAACACGTTTCTAGATGTTAACATATCGAAGCAATAGAGTTCACAGGGTACATAAATCGTGATATCGCATCTCATTTCTATGTTTCACGATGAGATGTAATACTCAATGCAGCACGCTATGTATTTCTCGTCTACACTTTGAAAGAATGTAAATCCCATACTTGCTTCCTACGGAACAGCATTTCTAGATGTCTACGTATCGATGCAATAGAGTTCCAATACATCATAAAACACGATATCGCTTGTCATTCCTATGTTTCATGATAAGACTTAATTCAATGCAACGCGTTAATTTTATCTTGTAAACACTTCAAAAGAATGTAAATCCCACACTACCTTGCGATGAAATAGCGTTCCTAGATATCAATGTATCGAAGCAATACAGTTCTAATTCTTCATAAAACACGATATCATATCTTATTCCTATGTTCCATTATAAGGTGTAACATCAATGCAGCGCGTTATGTATATCTCGTCCATACTTGAAGAGAATGTAAATCCCACACTTCCTTGCAACGGAATAACGTTTCTAGAAGACTATGTATTGAAGCAATACAGTTACATACATTTGATATACTAACGCGATGCACTGAATTACGTCTTATCAACTAACATAGAAAGGAGATGTGATATCGCGTTTTATGATGATATAGAACTCTACTTCTTCGATGCGTAGATATCTAGAAACGCTATTCCATAGCAAGCATGTGTGGCATTAACATACTTTTGAAGAGTACACGAGATATACATAACGCGTTGCATTGAATTACATCTTACCATGAAGCATAGAAATGAGATACGATATCGCGTTTTATGAAGCCTTAGAACTCTATTGTTTCGATACTGAGACATCTACAAAAGCTATTCCGTTGCAGGGAAGTGTGGCATTTACATTCTCCTGAAGTGTAGACGAGATAAGCATAACGTTTTGCATTGTATATTACATCTTATCATGCGGCATTGAAATAAGATGCGACATCGCGTTGCATGAAATATTCGTTATCTAGTTCTTCTAAAGAGGAGTAGCAGATGAGAATATTGCATTGCGTGGGGCATTACTACTTACTTGCTTTGAAACGTTGGAGTAAATTGTGTCGTCGTAATACATGAAGCGTTAGAACTCTATTTCTTCGATGCTTACGAATCCTATGAATCCTACGGTTGCATGCAATGTGATGGTGTTTCATAGTGTCTGCGTGTCAATGCATGAGAGTTCTAATGCTTTATGCAACGCGAGAGCCCATCTCATTTCAACGTTTCAAGGTTAGTTATTTGTAATGTTCTATGCATTTTATTATACTTATCTGCGTCTGCTCTTGAAACGAATGTGAGTTCTACAAATTCATGCAATGAGATAGCGTTTCCAAGTGCAATGTCGTACGTAGCTCCTGCCACCCATTCTACACATGAGCCTTCTTGCACTTCTATCATCATATAGTATATCCGGACTAATGTATTGCTGCATATAAGAATTCATAAATCCAAGTTACACACGTTAAGAATCCAAGACACGAACAACACACGCGTAATCGTAGGTTCATGCTGCACTTACTTCATTATACAATTTCATAAGTTAAACGCGAAAGACGCACCGCTAGTCCCACGACGAGACGCGAGTCCACACTCGCTGGACCGCATGCTCCTCGCAACGATCCGTTAATCCCCACTCGCTAGACCACATGCTTTCATGATTTTTTAAGTAAATGTATCAAACTGGTATAAATATTAATACATATTTTATATTTTAGTTAATTCCAAATACAATATCTCCTTAAGATACTTCATTAAATCTAAAATCCTATCTAATTTCATATCACTTCATGATATTTTAATTAAATATTTGAAATTGGTTTATATAATTACATTCATCATATATTTTAGTTACTTAAATATAGATCATCCCCTCTAAATGAAAATAAATATCTATATATTATATAAGTCGATCATTTATTTGCATCGTTCGAGTTCGCTTTCTTTCCATCGAGGCTTGCAAATCCCTCTTCGTTATTCTTGTAATTCGTACTTCAGAAGGTATGTAGTACGTATTGATGGTCCAACGCTGAAAATATCTCAAACACTTCTGCTATACTCAACTTAGCGTATATGCAATCTCCTATCAACATTATGTCTATTTTTTACTTGTTTTGGTTCTTAAAGTATGTATGGTCTCCTTTCGGATTGATCGCGATTTGATCGTTTCTTAGAGCCATTTTGATGATCTTTTCCTCTCTATGGTTGTTCGTCTTACTACCCCAGATTACCGATTTTTCATTCAGGTCGCCCGCAGTTATTATTCTGTTTGCTTTCTCTCCCTCTTCTATGTTAACCTCAACTTGGTTTATAAATTCTTCGATTTCTTTCCGTTCCTGTTAAGCGAGAAGTAGCAGCTTATAGCTTTTGTTCCTTCGACCATTGCATGAACGATTCCGGTCGAGGAATATGTGGTACCATATATGAAACATTTTCGATTAACACCGGTTATCCATACCACAACGTCACCGTTCTCGTCATGCAGTCAGTATTCTTCCATCTTTTGTGCTTCCGATATTATTACCACGTTTGTCTCTTAAATCATTCGCATTTGTAGGACTTTGAATTCCATATTCGTTTCTTGTTCTTTTCTATCAACGCTTTTCTGTAGGCCAGACAATTAAACCTCCGCTAACGTGTCTGATCTACGGATTCCTTCTTCCTGCCTCGCTGCAGACGATTCATTTCGGTTTATTCGCGATGCAACCGATCATCGTATAAATCTGAGATCCGCATCTTCTGTAGATTCCCTTATTATCTTTGACTTCTTCGCAATTTCTGCCGATACGTCCCAGTTTATGGCATTTGAAGCATCTCTCGATTCTCGGTAGCACTTTGCAGAGACAAGGTGTTAATGGTATTTTGAGTCGTCTGATCTTCTCCAACTCTTTACTGTATTCCTGTCCAAATTCAACTAACACGATTCGGTTGCCTCTCCACGTTTGTTTTAGCAACTTGACGTTTATACCGCTATCCTTTCCTTCGATTATTTTCAGTGTTCGGTTTATGTAATCATTCATTTCTTCTCTGGTCACCTAACGGGTATATGTCCCTTAATTGGAGAATTATACTCGCACTTGTATGTTTTTCTTCAAATTCTGTTTCTAGAGTTCCTTTTATCTCCTTTATTACGTTCTATATACCTGTTTTCTTGTTAAATTCTAGGATTATATCACCCTCTCTCGATTTTCTTGCCTCATCTATTTGTATTTTTGTCGTTCCTCTATACCGTTCGCCACTAGTTCGATCTAGTGTTCGATCTCAGGTTTTTTTTATATACCTGATGTTTCCCATTAATGTTTTCTAATATATCATTACCTTCGTCCTATCCTCGCTCATAATATTTATCATTACGTCTAATGTGTGGCTGCCTATTCTTCTATTTGAAAGTATGGACGTTAATCTTATCGGTAGCTTTACCATTATTCTGCCCTTTCCTTTGCTTCCCTTACTTCGGCTCCTGATGCTTCTCCTTTCGTGCCTGTGTTTTCCGAGGCTTTCTTTTCCTCTTTTATATTTTCCTATCCTTTGGTGTCATCAACAGGGGGCTCCGAACCGCCTGCCCAACAATTAATCTTCTGCCAGGACCCGACGGGGCTGATTCCGAATCACGAGCCAGCAGCACCTTTCATCAGCATATGCACAGCAGCCTCGCTTAGGCCGGTGGTGGAGGTTGGGGGGGGGGGGGCAGGCCCACCACCATCCTACTGCCTGCCCTGATGCGGGCGAGGAACGCAGCGCCACTTGAAACGCGACCAGCATCTATCTTATACTCTATCCGATTCGTTGTCGCGTTTTTCATTAAGCTTGCCGGAATAAGTGATATTGATTCGTTCAGTCTAAAGTATTATTTTCTTTTTAAGTTTCTCGATATTTTTATTTTCTCTCACGATATCGTCTATTTCGTTATACCTTGCCCTGACGGTATGGTATATAATCTGTTTTTTGATATTCGTAGGTTTTCCTCTTAATAAATGCAATGTTTCCACAGATCTTTTTCTTTCTCTTTAGTTACGTTCTTGTTATTTTATGTTCTCTATCCTCCACATTTTCTCTCTGCACCATACCGGAACCGGCTTCATGATGGTGCCCCGGTCTCGCCACCCCGAGATTGAGTGTTCTCCCTTGCATCCGTTGATTTGTATATGTCAAATATTGGAGAATATTTCCACTTATCCTTTGTATTTTTCGAATTACGTTTTAGTTAGATGTATATTGGATATGCATCGAATTATCTGACTTCCGTACGATTTGTTTGTAATGTTTTATTCTTTTCCGATTGGTTGTTTTCATTTAGTCGAAGGCGTTCCTGTATTCAATGCGGACCCGCTCCGATTGAACTCGCCGATTATTATATTATATTACGTGAATAAACGTTCAATCGGAGCGGATCTCTGTCACTCCGTAACTGCGGAAAGCTTACTGCATAGCCTTATCCCTGGGAATGTTGCGGAGGCTGCTTCCGTCCCGAGATGAAAGTGTGATTGTGTTAGATTTAGTTAGGTTACGCTAGGTTAGGTTAGGTTGAGATACGTTTGGGAATGTTTGTAGGTTGCTCGGTTATGTTGGGTTAGATTTAAGAAAGCGTAGGTTCGTTTTGTTTAGGTTTAAAGAAGATAATGTTAGATTGTTTTAGGTTGAGTTAGATTTGAGTGCAGGCAGGTTAAGTCAGATTAGGTGTAATTGAGGTTAACTTGGTTTAAATTAAGTTTAGAGGTTGTTAGATTAAGTTAAGCCAAGTAAGAGATGGATTACCGATAGCTGACAATGCCATTCTTCGATAGTTCTTGAATTCCCGACTATTGACAATACCATCCGTTATTATGTCATAAGTTATCGACCGCAATCATTATCTACTGTCGATATATCGTGAGTTACCGACCGCAGGCAACACCATCCATCGGTAACTTATACGTTATTTTTAATGGAAACATCCATCCGTAGGAATGTATTGACTCGTTTCGTCATCTCTTCAATCTGTGCTGAAACAGAATTGCGAACAGCTTGAGCAGTTTTCACAGAGATGACTTCACCGGTCTGGCAACAACGGGTGCTACATATAGGTTCTCACAAAACCATTTGCCGCACAACTCAGTACTGAAAGGGATAATAATGTTAGCGTTATTACATCTACCAGGCATAGAATCCATAAGTATAAAAAATTATGTCCTTGTGAATAATATCAATTCTAGAGGAACATTTCTAATGTAAGTAAAAAAGTTCTGTTTTAGGTGTAGAAATAATATTCTCCCATATGACACTACACTTTTTTTCAGATCCAAACTATCCTTACCATGTTTAAAGAAAGGCACAAATCCTCATATAATAAATGTCAGCCCACCATTAAGTATAAAAATTAAACGAATATGGTTTCAAACTCGTGTCGATTATATAATATCCAAGTTCGGAATGTTAATGTGTGCTCTTGGAAGGGCCGATAAATATGAAAATGATGGTATTGCTGAGAATGCACTCCTGTCAAAGACTGCACTAATTATATATATTTCTAACTTCATTGTTAAGGAAAATAATTCTCCCAATTTGAGATTGCCTTACGCACACGTTGTTTCAGGTATACATATGGCTGCAATGGATATGTTCGTTGGTTTAGAATCACAAAATTATAGTGGGAAGCTAAAAATAATGTGTGATGCAATGTACGCTTTTGTTTTACAAAGACAGTAAATCTGTTACTACTTAATCTTTAATGGATGAGGCAATATTAAAAAACTGAAGGAATGTCAGATTTTACCCATTATGCATATAATCCAGGTGTGAATAATTAACTAAAGGTTTACAATTAATACATGAATGTATAATATATATTTTAGTAAACAAATCAATTTATTCTATAGAATATAAATATTATTGATAAGATAAATTGTTGTCTGATTCCTTCCTAGAGGAGAATTTGGAACATATAGATTTGGATAATTATATATGACAATTGAAAAGAACAAACAAATTATACAGATAAATCAGAGGAAAAGATCATGCAAATATTAATTGTCATCCAAACTAATTTACACAGCGAGTTTGTTAACAGAACTGTAAGCTCAAATACTATATTGTTCATTATGTTAAAAAAAATTTATTGGTCTTCCTACATTACAGCACATCATAGATCAGTCTGATTAATTGTCCGAGCAACCATAATTCAAGAGTTAATTAACATCACTTTTGCAAAAATTTACACTATGTAAATTTCGTAAATTTTAATGGTGACGAACCTGGTACATGGTTTTTGAATCTTAAAAATGGTAGAAAGGTGCGGCAGGGAGAGGAGAACCTAGTCAACCACTAGGTACAACATTAAAAATGGATTCTCAAAACTTTCTCGCAGTGCTTTCTCATTTAAAAAATATATTTCTTATGTTCAAATTAATTAGAAATGCAAAATAATTTTACTAATAACATAATATTATATATCTTTCGGAGAATTAAAACTTCCATCGATGAAGCCGTAGTGGGAAAGTTGAAAATTAGCGGTGATCTACGAGAAGCAATGAAATTAGAGAAATTAATGAACAATTTAAAGTCGAAACTTACTTTGAAAAATTAAATACCGTCTCCTTAAAATGAACCGACATGTTAACTAATTAAGGAAAAATTATTCCTACTTATCAAAATGTTGTTACTTTTTCTAAACGTTTAATATGATAATATAAAATATTTAAAATATAAAAAAAACTAAAGTAAAATATATTTATATATATATATACTATATTATATTTTCTAATATATTTTGTAACGCTAAATGACAAAAATTAAATAAATTAAGCTTGAATATATTTATTTATGTAGATTGAACTTTACTCATACATTTATAATAAAATGAACATTATTATTCATATTTAATATTTTCTTTGGAAACAATGAGCAAAGATATAAAGCACTTTGTTATTATAGTTCTAGCTGCTTCACAAGTTCCGAAGATGATAAAATAGACCAACGGCAGCAAAACGTCTAATGTTTCATAATTATTTTATAGTTGAAAGATTATTAAGCTTTATGCCTGAATGGAAGTATAACTGCCAAAATGAAATGAGATCGCAAAATGATGTTTACACACCTGAGTGCTGCAATTTTGACGTATATAAATTTCTGATAAAATCATATAAATGTTTATAATCTAATTATCAATTATAAGTGGAATTCTCCAATTTATTTATGTAATAGTCCTTTCTTTTTGTACGCATTCTCCAATACATACACAGTGTCTTCAATCTTGATGGATTTTGTGTGTGTGTGTGTGTGTGTGTGTGTGTGTGTGTGTGTGTGTGTTTGTGGTAGCAGTTGCAGAAATACCACCTAATAGGTTTCATAGTTTCGATTCTAGTAAATCGAATAAAAGGGCATTAGAATTTCTGCAGAATATCAAGGCGATGTGAAGCTACTATTGCACTGCATACAGCATTTTTCACTGGAAGAATTTTGCTTCCAATGTGTCGACTCCAGATTTATTTGAATTGTTCTTGTTTAGAAAATTACAACTGAATGACATATCCCTTACCACAGCGCGTCGGTAACCACGATACCCAACAAATCCAAGTTTACTTTTTGGGAAACCCGTGGGTGTGGTTGAATAACACTCGGAAGTATATAACAAAATAATTTATTTCAACAAAGACAGATTGAAAGTCAACGCTAGAGACGCTAGGTACGTAGCTTCAAGCTCACTCTAAACACACTGATCTTGAGGGCTCCTTTCCCTCACATTTTATCTGCTTGTCACCCCCTCATTTCGATGCCGAAAAGGAGGAGGCACGTTCGTAGAAATCATCCTCAACCCTCGAAGACGAAGAGAAAGTTTGGAGTCAAACATATGTTTAATGTCTCCAGTCTCTTCGCTTCGAGGGTTAAGTGTGCTCTTCCGCCCTGCGCCACGGGGTGCAAAGGCGACTACGGTGGTCGCCACATCACCCCCTTACCAGTGATAGCGCTAAGGGACAAAAGAAGAGAGAAAAAAAAAGAAAGAAAAGGAATATAATACACGAAAAAAATAGTTCTACGACGTAAAAGAAAAATATGAGCGTACGAACCGTCACGCCAGTTCACGCTACGCTTATATCACTAAGTGTCGCTTGAAGGATAGTTATCCTTAAAAAAAAACTATTTCATATGCTAATATAATGGTATATAAGTATATATCTACGACTTCGTTATAACACGGAACACATAGAGTTAAAGTAAAATGAAATGAACGCCATACAAAAAAAAAAATACTTCCATTCCTAATATATTGTAATAAGGAAAAAAAAATGAAGTTATAAGCCGACTTGTAGTCGCTCGGGAAATCTGACACGTCTACCGGATCGCGTCTTATAGTCGGTCCTGGTAGTCGTGTCCTGGTCCTGTCGCGTCGTCGGTGCGTTTCTGCGTTCGTCATTGTTCCGTGCGTTACTGTCATGTCGTTGTTCGACATGTGGGTCGTCTCCGTCGTCAGTCATTATGAAGGCGGGTTTCAGACGATCAACGGAAACCTTAACTTGTTTACCCTTGATCTCAAGAGTGAAAGTTTTGTCGCCACGTTGTACTACTCTGAAGGGCCCATCGTAAGAGGGCTGTAAGGGACCTTTGACTGCGTCGTGGCGGAGAAAAACGTATGGCGACGTGGCGAGGTCCTTAAAAATAAAGGTTTTTCTCGTCCCATGACGAGTAATGGCAGAAGGCCTTAATCTGCTGAAGTGTCCTCGTAATTTACGTACGAATTCCGAGGATGCTTCATTTCTATTAGTTTCGAAAAGCTCGCCAGGCAGTCGCAGGCCGTTGCCATATAACATCTCCGCTGCCGACGCACTCAAGTCCTCCTTGTAAGCTGACCGAATACCGAGCAAAACGATAGGTAAAATTTCTACCCAGTCTTCGGTCTCGTGGCATTTTATTGCGGCCTTCAACTGGCGATGAAAACGCTCCACCATGCCATTTGCTTGCGGGTGGTAAGCCGTCGTCCGTAAGTGAGTAGCACCAATTGAACGTGCTAGTTCTTTAAATAAACCAGATTCGAATTGGCGTCCCTGGTCAGTGGTTATTCTCAAGGGAACGCCAAATCGAGAAATCCAAATGTGTATAAGTCCCGTAGCGACAGTCTGTGCGTCAATGTCGGTAATGGGCATGACTTCCGGCCAGCGAGAGAAACGGTCGACACATGTCAGGCAATACCTATAACCCTTGGAAGAAGGTAAAGTCCCTACGATGTCGACGTGTATATGGTCAAAACGACCGGAATCTTTAAAATCGACCGTAGGGGTTGTAACGTGCCTGGTGACCTTCGCTCGCTGACACGGTATGCAATGCTTCGTCCATGTCCTGCAGTCTTTGTTCATAGACGGCCAGACGTAGCGATCGGCTACAAATCGTTGGCCCGCGCGTACTCCCGAATGGGCAAGACCGTGAAGGGCTTCAAAAACGGCCCGTCGCAAGGATGCGGGTACATACGGCCTAATAGACGCGTTGGACGTGTCACAATATAATGCAGCATTGCACACGGGGAAATTAATTTTCTTTAAATCCAACGAATAGGGATTAGAAAGTAAAATATCCTTCAGCTCCTGATCCTGTTCCTGAGCTTGCTCGATAGTTTTGTAATCAGGGGCTGAAGTTAACGTTTCGATACGCGACAACACGTCTGCTACGTTATTATCCGTACCTTTAACGTGCCGTATGTCAGTAGTAAACTGACTTATAAAATCTAAGTATCGAAATTGTCTTGGCGAACATTTTTCCAATTTTTGTCGAAATGCGAATGTTAGCAGCTTGTGGTCAGTGTAGATTGTAAAATTTCGTCCTTCTACTAGATGTCTTAATCGCTTGATTGCGGCATAAATACTTAAAAGCTCGCGGTCGTAAGCGCTGTATTTTCGCTGAGGTGCAGAAAGGGCTGTCGTGAAAAATGCCAATGGCTGCCACGCGTCATTCGCAAACTGTTGGAGGACTGCGCCGACAGCATAGTCGGACGCGTCCACCATAATGGTTATTGGCGCACCTGGAATCGGATGCGCCAACATCGAGGCCTCGGCTAGACCCTTTTTTATACTATGGAAAGCCTTTTCCGCAGATTCAGTCCATGGTACCGGCGCGTTGCCTTTTTTCGCGCCCTTTAAGAGATCGTTTAGGGGTTGAATGATCCGTGCGGCGCTCCGTATAAAACGGCGGTAAAAATTTACCATGCCTAGAAACTTCCGCAGAACTCTAATAGTTGCGGGCTTCGGGAAATTCGCGACGGCTTCTACCTTTTCGGGTAAAGGTTTAATTCCGTCGCGGGTAACTGTAAAGCCGAGGAATGTAATGTCCTCGACCCCGAAAACGCACTTTGCCGCGTTGATCACTATTCCATGTTCTGATAGGCGATTAAATAAAATTCGGAGATGTTCCTTATGCTCGGCTTCGTTTTCCGACGCAATAAGGAAATCATCAATGTAGGCGAAGACGAAATCGAGTCCGCGACTAATTTGGTCTACGAAGCGCTGGCAAGTTTGAGCCGCGTTCCGCAGACCGAACGGCATAAAAATAAATTCGAAAAGCCCAAAAGGGGTGGCTATAGCCGTTTTTTCTATGTCACCCGGCGCGACGGGTATCTGGTTATATGCGCGAACTAAATCTATTTTGCTAAATATAGTCTTGCCGTGCAGGCTTTGCGCGAAATCCTCGATATGTGGAGGTGCATATCTGTCGGGTACTGTACGCGCGTTTAGGACCCGGTAGTCCCCACAAGGACGTATCGTGTTGCCGTCCTTCTTTGGCACCAGGTGCAGTGGTGATGCCCAGGGACTCTTCGAGGGCCGGATAACGCCTTGCCGGAGCAGCAGGTCAATTTCGGCCTTGGCTACTTGCATCCGATCCGGGGCGAGGCGACATGGCTTGCTGTAGACAGGCGGTCCTGGCGTTGTCTCGATGTGATGTTGTATTGTGTGCTTAACCTCTTCGGGGCCAAAAACAGGTGGCCTGGTGAGGTTTGGTTATTCAGCCAAAAGTTTATGGTATGCTGAATCCCCGATAACTGTTTTCACCGAACCTGCACCATTGCGCACAGTTACACCACACGTAAATAAGTTTGTGGTCTTGTCAATTAAACGTCTATTCCGCGGATCCACTAACAGGTTATAATATGCCAGGAAATCTACACCAATAATTGGTGTTTCGACGTCTGCCACTACGAAACGCCACACGAAATCACGGCGTAAAGAAAAATTTAATTTTAAAACGACCGTACCGTACGTCGCGATGGGGGTGCCGTTGGCCGCATGCAAGGAATAGTCTGCTTGCGGTGGCTTTCCCTGCACTCGCGAACGCGGAAATACGCATAAATCTGCGCCGGTGTCCACTAAAAATCGAACGCGCGTATCTCGGTCCGTTATGAAAATGCAACGGGCCATGGGACCGTCAAGCTCAGCCGTGTTCGCACCTGACGGTTCTACTCGTTTCCTGGCTTCGGACCGGCCCATTTGCATGGCGGGATGCAGCGGGCCGCACGCTCGGCATGCCGATAATGATACCAGCAGAGTGATTTCTGCTTGTCGCGGCTTTTGCTGCGAGGCCGATTTCCTCGCCTATCGCGAGAAACCGAGCGCCTTCGAGACCGTTCGCGATCATTTAACAACGCCTCTAACCGCGCACTCATTTTGTTTAGTTCGCCGCGTAAGGTATCTATCTCCGACGATTGAAAGGTAGCAGCAACCCTTTCGCTTGCTACTGGAATTTCGTGGACCCGGTCCGCTATTTCTGCCAGCTTAGCCCCGTCCTTGTCGGATGTGGCGGCTAAGACCAGCTGCATCTTCGTGGGGAACCGGTTTTTCCACATCTCCACTAAGAATTCTTCATTGACGGCGGAACCGACTAACTCTTTTAGCCGCCGCCAAAATTGTGTAGGCGTACGGTCGCCCATTTCTTCGGCCTCCAACAATTTCCGGACTCGGGTACTATCCGAGTCGGAAAGGCGTTTAATTAATTCGGCCTTGATTGTGTCATATTTCTTCGCGGCCGGTGGGTTGCAAATGATGTCCTCTACTTCTTCAGCGTGTTTACCTTCCAATTGAGCCACAACGTACCCGAACTTCGTCTCATCTTTAGTAATTCGCGCTATCGCGAATTGTGCCTAAAGCTGATGGAACCAAAGGGCTACCTTCTGGGGTCAAAATGCGGGTACCTTAATCGGAGCTGCTGCGAGGTTAATTACCTCCCTACTTCCTTCCGCCAAGGAAACGTCAACCATGGTGCAATTGAAGGCGTCCTCCATGTTAGTGTATATAATAATTTCACCGAATGTTCAAAAAAAAAAAAACTGATAACTACCACTCACTCACGCGTTCCCGTTTTTATATGTAAATCACGTCGGGGTCACCAATTTGGGAAACCCGTGGGTGTGGTTGAATAACACTCGGAAGTATATAACAAAATAATTTATTTCAACAAAGACAGATTGAAAGTCAACGCTAGAGACGCTAGGCACGTAGCTTCAAGCTCACTCTAAACACACTGATCTTGAGGGCTCCTTTCCCTCACATTTTATCTGCTTGTCACCCCCTCATTTCGATGCCGAAAAGGAGGGGGCACGTTCGTAGAAATCATCCTCAGTATGTTTAATGTCTCCAGTCTCTTCGCTTCGAGGGTTAAGTGTGCTCTTCCGCCCTGCGCCACGGGGTGCAAAGGCGACTACGGTGGTCGCCACAACTTTATCTGAGATTAAGGTCTGCTTTCCTTGTTTCCATACTTCTTTACATGGCGTTACATTCTTAAGACTCCTTGTAAATTACAAAGAACAGAAACGCTACATGGATTATAAAAGTGTAATAGTTCAATTTATATAATCTTGAACATTTTAAATCCGTTGCTTTTAAATACGTTGCTTTGCTTGATGTATATGTTTATCACCTGGAGCGGAACCAACTACTACTACCATCATCCCTTTCTAAAATTTGGAAAATCCACCAGATTTAATGAAACCTTGCTTAGGTTGCAGCAGAAATGAAATTACATTGACAGAAGTACCAGCTAGCTCTACACGCCTATTTGAAACAACACCAAATCACCTGGTTAAACAAGAATATATTAAATGTGACTTGGACTTTCAAATTTGAATTTATAAACATCTAACAAATAAATATGTTTTTCTGACTATTCATATCATTATACTTTCAGTGATTTATTATGTGCTGTGATTTGATATATTAACTGCTTGATTATATTTTACAACGAACCTTGAGTACCAAACATTGCTTTTACTCCTGACAAGAGTGAATAGTTCTTCGTTTTATATTCCTATATCGCATTGGTAATAAAAGTATATGATATTGTTTTTATGCAGTCATGTATAATTATGTACATACAAATTCGCGATTAAGTAGCTATGTGTTCAAATTCAATTCCGAATAATGCTCTGAAAAGCGTCCCAGATTACAAAGGGCAAGATGGCGGCGACACCATACCGGCACTATATTGCTACTTCCGAGGAGTTTCAGCTGATCCGTAGCCATCTGCGGCCAGATTCTTTAGCTAAAATACCAGAACATGTTACCAGCACGTTCCAAACAAGCATAACACACCGTGTGAATCACGCAGCACCAGTACTATAGTGACACGCGTATCATCGCTCCATTCATGAATCTTTTCAGCAATGACGTAGGGCCACATTTGGTAATGGGGTACCTGTGCTTTCATACAAATTAAAACCGTTAGATGTTCAACATATGAGTATTAATATTTATTTTGATAGTCGTTTTCGTATATGTATAGTTATTGTGAGAGTTGTATATATTTCTTTCAACCCGTCATAAACTAAAAATATTATTTATAAGAACAGTATTATTTACAAAGTACAAATTCATGCTGTTGCGTCCCTAACTTCGCCTCATGTAATTTCTTAAATGACATGCTGTCGTCGTATTTAATATAACCCTCAACTGCATGAATTTGTAACGATCAATTGAGAAAAATACATATAAAATAAATGTATATATTTTTATGATAAAGTAATTAACGACTTTATCAAAAAAATCGCCGTATTGAGCTAGTTTACAGAGAATAATAATGTCGAGTTTTTACATTTCTGTTTCGTGCCGGGGTATCTATTTTGGAATCAAAATAAATAAACTGCTTGGTTTAGCAATTTTTCATATTCGCTTATAATTTTTGTGGAATCAATTTTCCTATTAGTAAATGTCAGCTTACGTCACTACCACGCGTGTAGCTATGGTGTGCTGATAGTGTCATTGCCACGGCCGTGTAGCCAGTGTGCTATAGCGCGGTGCATTAGTAATGCCGTGATACAAGTGTCGCCCCAGTACTAATAGTATGCCGTTACGGAAGCTGTGTAGGTGCACTGTCTTTGCACAGTTCTGTCACGGAATTCGTTCCATCCGTTGTCATTGGCGTGCCAATCGCTGGCTGCTTGGGATATTGTAGTGCATGAGGCAGACTTGTTTCTTATCATCATCAAGGAGATGAATTTTCACTTTCCCCTGTTTGAATTTTGTTAATTATTGCTTGGAATTTTTGCCGCTTCTGCATCTCTATGACCGCATTGTGGATTTAACTTATGTACGATCTTTTTGGTCTTCATCTTTTGTTACATAAAACATTATATATGTAATGCATGTTCGTTATGTAATGCTCAGATTTGTAATACTCAGATTCTTTTATTCTTTTGTAAAGCAACTTATTCGATTAATATATTTATTAGGCATAGATATAAATAATTAGAAACATGTTATTAGAATGGAATTAAATATGTTGTTGCAATTATATATTTAAGGTCTGAAGGTGTAGATGCAATTAGTTTCCGATGTTTTACGTTATCCAATCGACGTATCGAGTGAGGCTATGAAATATCAAAATCTCTTACAATTCCTCGATTCCTTTCCATGTTAAATGAGTGATTAGTTCTGCAAGACAAGAAGCCTGAATTAGTGAGATCTCTGCGAACATAAGTAATTTGTAAGTAATACATTTTTTCTCGTTGAAATATTTGCCTTTCCATAGAATAGAACGTTTAAATATTATTGCCTGTTTTATATCCATTTCGGTCCAATTTTATTATAGCTTTTGAGCAGAAGTAATATTTATTATACCTGATTTTGTGCAGTAGTCTTTTGTTTAACAGATTTTATTGTTCCGTCAGTTTATTTTTCTGCTCGCTACTTTCCACTTTCAGTTCCGTATACTTATCCTTTATCACCATCATATATGTTGCGTAAGATTATAATAACTTTTTGTCTTCAAATTTTGAGGATATTTCAATTAAGTTTGCTCTGATTACAAAAACAGAAATTAAAAAAGAGTGGCATGTACCATTTCTTGGAAACGTTGTATGGTAATTTGCATCTGACTGTTTTGAAAGGCACGTACTTTACTTAACGTTTGCAATGATTCAGTTAGCGCAGAAAATAAATATTCTACATTCTAAACTGTCCGCTCTTGTAATTGTAAGGCAAATGCATTCATCTGTCGACATCGTGAACACTGTTTTTTGGCTAAATTCCAGAAAAACAAATATATTATAAGTATTATAATAAACATCATAATATTAAATTTAACTTTGTTCATCGTTGCCTTGTTGGGTACATCCATAGCAATATACAGGGTTGCGCAGTGATAATTAGCACCTCAGATATTCTCGAAACAATAAGTTCCATAGAAATTTTTGTTGATATAAAATTGTATCAAGGACCCAGACGTTGATGAAAATAGTCTTTTGTAAGTGGAGGTATGTTGGATATTTGAAGATCACCTTCATTTTTTAAAATGAAATGGTATGTTCATTCTTGCATAATACCATAGAGTATTTCAAAACGAGTTCAACGACCTGTAACATGAAGCCATTAAAGGCTACAAGAAGTAAAGAAAGGCGATAATGCTTACGGTTTTGATAGTGAATGAAACATACGTATTGCAAACAGTGGTGGAAGGAAGTGAGTAAACACTGTTCGAAGAGCATTTTAATAGTTTGCAGGATAAGTTAAACATAATAATATTAGTATTGAAAAATCGGTTTGATTACTTTTGATTAGGCTGTTCGTTTGTCGTCCATTTTATAAGAAGAATTTGAATCAAAAGGTAATTAAATTCCATTAGATTGTAAACAAATCTCAATGTTTCACTTTAAATAGTAAGGAACTACATTCATCGCGATGTTGCGATTTTAAATCAATGTTTAATGTAAGATGTAATATTTAATGCAACGCGTTACGTTTATCTTTTCTACATTGCCAACGAATGTGAACTCCACACTCCCTTGCAAAGGGACAGTGTTTGTAGATGTTTATGTGTCGAAGCAATAGAGTTCTAATACTTCATTCGACGCGATGTCGCATCACAATTCAATGTTACATGATAAGAAGTTCACTGCAACGCGTTTCGTGTATCTGCGTCTACACATCAAAAGAATGTAAATCTCACACTTCTTTGCTACTGGGTAGCGTTTCTAGGTGTCTACGTATCGAAGCTACATATCTTTAATTCTCCATAAATCGCGATATCGCATTTCATACAAACAGTTTGTAGTATGTAAGTATATTATTATGCTCTATACATTTCATTATGCATATTTGTTTCTACGCTTCAAAGAAATGAAATTTCTACACATCCTTCCGAGGGGATACGGTTTGTAGATGTCAACATGTCGAAGCAGTAGAGTTCTAGTCGTGCATTCGAAGCGATGTCGCATTTCACTTCGTTGTTTCGTGATAAGATGTAATATACAATGCAACGCGTTATTGTGTATCTGCATCTGAACTTGAGAAGAATGTAAATCCCATACTATCTTGCTACGGAATAGTGTGTCTAGCAGTCCATGTATCGAAGCAATAGAATTTCAAAGCTTCATAAACCGCGATATGGCATTTCATATCAACAGTTCGGAGTACTTATGTAGATTTTCGTGTTCTATACATCTCACTATGCTTTTCTGCTTCTGCACTTGAAAGGAATGTGATGTCTATACTTCCTCGCAACTTCTAACGTCAATAGAAGGTGAATCCTACACTTCCTTGCTAAGAGATAGCGTTTCTAGATTTATAGGTGTCGATGCATTTAGTTTCTAATGCTTCATGCATCGCGATATCGGATTTCATCTCAACAGTTCAAAATAGGTACAGTAAGTTCTAATGCTCATTGCATCGGTTTATGCTTATCTGTTTCTACATTTCTACAGAATCTGAATTATACAGTTCCATGCAACTTCCTCTGATGCTTCATCCATTGCGATGGTGCACCACATTTCAGCGTTTAATCTTTTATGCATGGCATTATGCGTATCTGCTTCTACATTTCTACAGAATGTAAATTCTACAGTTCCACGCAGCGGAATGGCACTTCATAGTACCTGCATGTCAAAGCAGTAGAGTTCTAATGCTGCATGCCATGTTATAACGCATCTCAATTCAACATTTAGAGTAAGTAGGCAGTAATCCTTTAAGCATAGCACTAAGCTTATCTGCTTCTACACATCATAAGGTTGTGAATTATACGCTTCCATGCAACAGGGTGATCTTTCACAGTGTCTGCATGTCAAAACAATAGGGTTCTAGTTCTCCATGCAATGCGACTGCGCATTTCATTTGTTTGTATCGAATTAAGTTAGCTATAATTTTGTATGCGTAATGTAGGAAACTCATTAATTAGAGACAATTACAAGATTTTGAAAATGATTAGATAGTTCCTTTCAACTGAGATATTACTCCTACAACTGCTAATCAACAACTGCTTCATCGTGTCAAAACATATACCAGAAATATCATTTATTCCGCACATTCGCTCTCTCGCATTCTAGAATGTTCCATGCACGTAACATTTGAAACTTGAATTATTGATTAGCTTTCAGATTTAGATAATTTCGTTATCCTTCACTCGGCCGTCCTGCATGAAAGTTTGTCCCGAATGTCTTCATTCATGTCGTCTTCGATTTCAGATAAATCAACATTGATTTCGTCGATCCACAATTTCAAAGAATCTGCTGATGTAGATGTTTGTAAGGGTCCTTCTCCTTCCCATACCATTCGAAATACAAATCGTTGATTGTGTAAAACTTGTGTAACTTCATACGGTCCAAAATATTTATGAGCTATTTTTAGACCAGGACTCTGTTGCATACGTTTAATTGCTACTAGATCTCCTTCACGATAAATTCTAGCCTTTCGTCTACTCTTGTTAAATGTTCGCCTATTCTGTGGTTGGATCCTGGATATATTTTTGCTTGCTTGAAGTCGTACTTCATCGCGTTTATCTTGAAAACGTGTGATCCGTTCCTTTTCAAGTATATGTCGGATGTCAAGATGACCTCTAAGACGCGAATGTGACCCAGAGAGAAGATGATATGGTGACCTACCAATACTTCGATGTATTGCTGATTTCAAACATTGTTGATCTACTTCTAAGTACTTACATTATTCACAGAGCTCAGGTGCAGCTAATTTTGCTGACAATAGTATGAATGTTCTATTAAGACGTTCAACTTGACCATTAGCTCTAGGAATTCCTGTTGTATTTGAAACATATTCTATATTTTCTTCTTGACAATATTGCTTGCAAACATTTGCACTGAAAGCGGTTCCCCTATCAGAAATTATTTGACGGACGCGGAATACAGAAAATAGTCGCTTGCTTCTTCAGGCGTGACAAAACTTAAGCTGTAGTAATAGATTTTGTAGCATAAAGCCATGTAAATTTTGTAAAAGCATTTACCCGATACAACTAGAAAATAATATTCAGGTTGAAAAGGTTGATCTTAGTTATTTGTTTGAAATAAAATCGATCTGTATCCTAACGCAGAAGCATCTGTATGCAACTCCGTCTTTACTTCTACTTGATACAAATTCAATATTGGTTTCTCACTCAATAAAAGCTTAAGTCGTGTGAATGCTTCCTTTTCAGTTGCTCCAAAACAAAA
Organism: Xylocopa sonorina; assembly: GCF_050948175.1. Lineage (NCBI taxonomy): Eukaryota > Metazoa > Arthropoda > Insecta > Hymenoptera > Apidae > Xylocopa > Xylocopa sonorina. Next base: position 1,188,299 of record NW_027490092.1, on the reverse strand, counting down.
TTAAGCATTCGCTCGCAGAAGGTTAGACAAATGTCATGCGATTACAGGGTATTCACGAATAAATTTACGGAAAATCCCGATTAGTCTTAGAAAACTTTGTACGTGTTTAACATTGGAAACCGTCGGACTGCATCAATTTTAGTGAGAGGCGAACATAACCATTGTTGATTACATGCCCGAGAAATTGGACAGAAGTTTGCAGAAAACAACACTTTTCCCAGCTGAGTATTGAACCGGCTCCGCTCGCAAAAATTCAAATCCTTTCAAGATTTTTGATCCCACTTTCAACATCATTTGATGAAATAATTGAATCATGTATGTATGCTACAACTATTCTGTCTCGAATAAGATCTCCAAATATGGTATTTATAAATCTTTGAAAAACTACTGCTGTATTACATAGACCAAAAGGGACTCGTAAGAATTCAGAATGACCATCTGGTACAATAAATGCTGTATACTTTCGACTTGATTTATCCTGTCGCACGTGAAAGAAACCGTTTTTCAAGTCAAGAGTACTGAAAATGCGAGCGACTCGTAACAAATTTAATTGGTATTCAATGAATTGTAACGGATATCTATATTTAATAATTTTCTTATTAATTTGTCGATAATCCACACATAATCTAAACGAATCATTTTTCTTCTGAACGCGAATAACCGGACTCGCATAATCAGAAGTAGATAACTGAACGACTCCAGTCGTAATCCACTGTTCTATCTGCACATTAACAATCTCTTTTTGCGACGCTGACAATCGTCTCATCGATTGATATATAGACTCTTCACCTTTCAATATTAATTTCATTGCAATTTCAGGTTTAAAGGTTTTACTCGGCTTGTAATTACTAACAAAATATTCTATTGCTAATAATATTGCTATAACTAATTTCACTAACAACGCATCGCATCTAACTCAAGGCGCAACATAACTAACTCAGCTTCTGCTAATTCTTTTTCCTTTATGGAAAAACCAATTTCTCGTTGCTGTAAATTCATTGCTGACTGCATGTTTGATGATACATCAACACACGAACCTTCATTATCTTCACGAACCTCCTTCAGCTTGTCATCCATCCACGTTCCGTCTGGGTCAACATCCTTCAAACGGGAAATTAATTTAGCTTTCGAACCAGCAGTAGGTAGTTTATGTTCCATTAATATCTCTTCTAGCGCAGTAACTGTGATTTTACTCAAATCTTTCATTGTGAAAATTTTCACTCGACACCCGCGTATAAACTTGAATTGCCTCTACACGAATGTTTAATTCCCGTTCTCGGACTATCTCTCAAAACTACACTCGCGTCGCATGAATAACTTCTCGAACGTTCTAGACCGTCAAGAAATTTTCTCCAACGTTCTGTCTTCAAATACTTGGTAATATTCCAATCCTTAGAACGTATCCCATTTTAATCTAGAATGTGTTCTTGATAATTACCACGCCTGAGATCCACAAATTGTAGGAAACTTATTAACTAAAGACAACCACAAGATTTTGTAAATCATTAAATAGTTCATCTCAACTGAGATATAACTCCAAAGAATGCGAATGAACAACAGCTTCATCGTTTTAAAATATTTACACGAAAAACTCATTTATTCCACACACCACTTCTTGCTCGCTATTTAGAATATTCCAATTGCATAACATTTGAAACTAGAATTATTAATTAACTTTTAAATTAAGATAATTTAATTATCCTTCAATAACATTAAGCATGTATGCCACTACAATTCAAGGGAATGTGAACCCTACAGTTCATTCAAACGGGATGGTGCTTCATATTGTCTGCGTGTCAGAGCAGTGACATTCTAGTGCTCCATGCAACGCCGACATGTATGGTATTATGCTTGACGACATCTACTCATTAGCAGAATGTGAATTTGACACTTCCGGCCAATGGTATTGCGTTTCAACGCAATGGTGATCTAGTGCTCCATGTAGTGCGATGTCGCATCTCATATCAACGTTTCAAAGTAAGTAAGCTGTCATCTTCTGTGCATAGCATTATGCATATCTGTTACTATATTTTTAATAAATGTGAAATCTACAGTTTCATGCAACGAGATGGCACTTCGCACTGTCTACGTGTAAAAACGATGAAGAACTAGTGCTTCATGCAATGCGATGGCGCTTTTTATTTTAACGTCTCAAAGTAAGTAAGCTGCAGTCATGAAAGCATAGCGTGATGCTTATCTGCTTCCACACTTCAAAAGAGTGTCACTTCTACAGTTCCATTAAACAGGATGGGGCTTCATATTGTTTGCGTGTCAAAGCACCGAAGTTCTAATGCTACATGCAATGTGATATCGCATTTCATTTCAACCCTTCAAAGTAAGTAAGCTGCAATCTTCTATGCACAGCATTACGCTTATGTGCATCTACACTTCCAAACAATGTGGATTCCACAGTTCCGTGAATGGGGATGGTGCGTCACAGTGCCTGCGTAACACTAGAGTAAAATCCTATTTCTCCATGCAATGCGATGTCGCATCTCATTTCAGCGCTTCAAACTGAGTAAACAGTAACATTCTATGCATAGCTTTATACATATCTGCTTCTAGATTTCAAATGTATGTTAATTCTACAGTTCCATGTATCGGGTTGTTGCTTCATAGTGTCTATATAACAGTATACTATAACTACTATAACAGTACAACGGTGTTCTAATACTCTATGCAATGCGATCGCAACTCACTTCAAAGTTTCAAAAAAAGGAAGATGCAATCTTTTATGCGTAGCTTATGCTTATCTGCTTTTACTGTTCAAAAGAATATGTATTATACAGTCCATTGCAAATGGATGGCGCCCCATAATGTCTGCGTGTCAATGCAGTGGTGTTACGCTGTTCCATGCAATGCAATGACGCATCTAATTTAATCGTTACAATGTAATTCAGCTGTAATCTTCTACGTACAGCATTATGCTTATATGCATCTATACTTCAAAAGAATGTGAGTTCTACAGTTCTATGCAACGGGATGACACTTCAATTTATCTGCATGTCAAATCCATGGTGTTCAAATTTTCCACGCAATGCGATGGCGCAATTCGTTTCAACGTTTCAAAGTACGTAAGCTGTAATGTTCAATGCACAGTACTATGCTTTTCTGCTTGTACACCTCAGCGGAATGTGAATTCTACTGTTTCATGCAACGGTATGGCGCTCCGGAATGTCTACGAGTGAATGTAATAGAGTTCTAATGCTCCTTGTAATGCGGAAGCGCATCCCGTTGCAATGGTTCGAAGTAAGTATGTTGTAATCTTCCATTCGCAGAAATATTGTTTTCTGCTTTCATACTTTAAACGACCATGAATTCTTCAGTTTTATGCAACGGAATGGCGCTTCGTAGTATTTACCTCTCAGAACAATAACGTTCTCTCTCCCGTTTCACGCAACTGTATAATCCACATTCCTTTGAATTGTAGAAGCAGATAAGCATAATGCGATGCACAGAACGTTATTGCTTACTTACTTTGTAACGTCGGAAGCCATCGCATTGCATAGAGCAATACAACCCTACTGCGTTGCATCGAAGATACTGCAAGTCGCCATCTGGTTGCAGGGTACTGTAGAGTTCACATTCCTTTGTAGCGTTGTAGCAGGTATGCATAATGCGACGTATGGAGCATTACTTTCTACTTATCTAGATACGTTGGAATGACATGGGCCATCGCGATGCATGAAGCATTAGAAATATATTCCTCTGATACGACGACACTATGAAAAACCACCCCGTTGCAAGGGAGTGATGAGGGATTCACATTCTTTTGAAGCATAGAAGCAAATGAGAGGATTGCGATGCATAGAACATTACAACCTATTTACTTTGAAGCGCTGAAATGATGTGCGACCTCGCGATGCATAAAGTATTAGAGATCTATTGGTTTGAAAAGCAGATACCATGAATTACCATCCCGATACAAGCAAATGTAAGATTCACATTCCTTTAAAGCGTAGTAGCAGATAGGCATAATGTGATACATAAGACATTACAACCTAATTACTTTGAAGCGTTGAAATGATATGCACCTTCGCGATGCATAATGCATTAGAACTCTGCTCGTTCAAAACGCAGACACTGAAACACCATCCCGTTGCAAGGAACTATAGATTTCACTTTCTTTTGAAATATAGAAGCAGATCGGTATATTGTAGTGCATAGAAAATTGCAGCCTACTTATTTTGGAACTTTGAAATGAGATGCCATTGCAATCCATGTAGCATTAGAATCCTATTGTTTTAAAATGCAGACATTATGAAGCACCATCTCGTTGCTTGAAACTGTAGAATTCACATTCGTTTGGAGTGTGGTAGCAAATAAGCATAATGCAATGCATAGAATGTTACTGCTTACTTACTTTGTAACGCTGAAATGAGATGCGCCATCGCATTGCATGGAGCATAGGAACTCTATTGCTCTGAAACGTAGACACTATGTAGGGCCATTCCGTTGCAGGGAATTAGAGCATTCACATTATTCTAAAGTGTAGAAGCAGGTAAACATAATGCGATGCATAGAACATTACATACTTGCTTTGAAGCGTAGAAATGGGAAGCACCATCTTGCAGCACAAAATATTTGTTATTAGCTACTTACTCTGACGTGTAGACACTCATATGCGACATCCTTTTTCGTGGAACTTTAGGAATTACTTTGAAACGTAGGACTGTGAAGTTTCATCGCGTTGCATGGAGATTTAGAAAGTGCCTACTATCGAACGCAGAAATCCGAAGCGAAATCATGTTGCATAGAACTTTGCATCTTACGTACTCTGAATCGTATAAACTGATAGGGACCAAAAGTTAACATAAATATATAGAACATACATAATTTTAAATGTTGAACTGAGAATTTGAGAACTCATTCATATTTCATAGAACTTCAGAACTTACTTGCTATGAAACGTAGGCAGATAAGGGCCATCGCGCTGCTTAAAACGTTAGAACTTGCTTACTTCAACAAAGACACTTACTGGCTTCGTCCGTACTTTTAGAAGAATTTTTGATAAACCACTTACACTTCACGTTTTCAATATTTTTATATGTATGCGAGGTGTAATCGTTTAAGTTCTTAAATGATTACTAAGTGTTGATTATTATTTAGTAACTCGGTTATAAACGGGTCTGCATAAGCTTTAATTAATATGTTCATAAACCTGAAATTTATGCAGTTAATTGTTAGTCACTTAGTGCTCAAACAGCAAAGATCCTGACCATTTGAAAATGGTTGACTTTCATCAATTTTCTTAAAAATTGAAATACTGTCCAACTGCTTGCATTGAAGACTATAATTAAAGTTTTCCAAATATTTTACCTCTTATAGATATGTCACGTCTAGGGTCGCGGAAAATTAACCGGTTTTCGGAGTAACACGCAGCCTCGAGCGGTTCGGCTCGCACAATTGCGTCGAAGACCGGGTTCTCTTTGGAACGCGGAAAACTGCGCGAAAGTCACGGAAGGAAGTATATAAAAAAGGGGATTTACTTTCGAAATCTTGGAAACCGCTAATTACTAACCTCGTTCCAGGTATCGTCGTCGGCGAGGATCTTCCCCTGTATGGACCCTGCGTATGGGCTGTGAGGCGGAATCGACAATGGAACGAGTACCCAGGCAGGCTGATCTCTGGTGCGGATCGGGGACGGAGACGGCGATGCAGAAAGGCTGTCCGGTCGGCAGACAGCAGGAGGTGAGACGGAACAGTAGTCGACGATGGAGTAACTGCTTGTATCTACGTATTCGCGCACTGGAGAATGCGGGAAGTTCTTCCTTCCCACGCGTCGAGTTCGTTTATTCATAGCGGAAAAGCGCATTCAAATCAGATTCCAAAACACCAGATACGGATCCACTAGCGGAGGGGACCGCTCTAGTTTGCCGATCCAGAGATATGGAAAACGATGGATATGTTCTCCTTAATCGAACTGTGGATTGGTACAGCTAAGCGGAGGGCCACTCTAACTGGTCGGTAACTACGTGTGACTAATGGTCAGAACTCCTTGAATGATTTTGGAAGACGCGTGAACTCGTGAAAAACTTCGTATCGTAATGAATTTAATTTAATATAAGGCAAGGAATGCTTCGAGAATAATGAGAGATTGTAAATACTGGTAAAAATAAAATATATTCTAAGTAAAACCTAAGCTTACACTTTACTGCCCTATGCTAAGAATGACTAAGTACTAGAATCATTGATTTAGAATAAAATTAAAGTTAGAATTGGAAATAGCAACTTGAATTCTGAGTTAAAATAGTACCGAAATAGCAAACATCTTCAAGTGAGGTGGAGTAAGGCCCGGAGGCATGATAGGTACGGTCGCGATGAGCGCTTGGATCGATCTATACTCATCGAGCGCTGGGCTTGATCTCTCCGTTGACTCGCGGATCAGCGACCTTCTCGGATCGCGCGGGAACGCGAGTCGCTAGGCCTTGGAGTGGGGCGGACGCTCGACACTCGCGATGGTGCGGACGGTCGTGGTGAGACGTGCGCGGCCGGCGTGAGCTGGCGCGGCTCTAATTATGAATAATACGCTTTCTAAAATTATGATTACACATGAAATGACTTATGCTGTACTTGTGTGTTGCGTCCTGTTTGTACATAGAGTGCCGTATGCTTAAATACTAGAATTCGCTTGGTTATAGACATGAGTATAATACGAATATGTGTGCGTAACTGCGGGCGACCATCGTGGTGCGTGAAATGGTCCTCGTGCGGAAGCTATGGTTGGTGTCTGCTCCAACTGTCTGACGTATGCGCGTCGAGGCGCGATCGTGTGGTTCAACTCCTTGGTGCGAGGGTGGCTGCCTTAGTTCGGTGATCAGACTGTGTTACCGTGTATCGGTATGTTCGTCTCTGCAATGGCGGCAGGCGCTGTATGCGGCTCTGCCGGGGGGTGTAGGAGGTACCGGGAGGTTCGGCGGACATCACAGTTGTATTCTGGAATTGAAATTGAATGTTTGATTTTTCTGGGTTCCAGAACCTGGGTGTCCAGGAAGTACCCATCCCCACTTCCTCGTGGTGGAACCTAGGCGCCGATCTTGCCCGGTGGCTAACGGGGCTCTGGGGTTATCGAATTAAACTGGACTCGGAGGTTTAGTGCATTATCGATTTGCTCAAGCTAGTCCGAGACACTTTCGTAGGGCAAACATGAATAGACTGGGCTGGCAGTCTGGATCATCTATAAATTTGGCCAAACTGATGCATCCTAATTCAAAAAGGGTCAGAGTGAGCGTGTTCGCGTATACGTAGCGAGTTCGCCTCCCCGAGGTTCCCCGTAGGTGCTCCGGCGGTTAGGATTCGTCCTCTCCGACGGAGTAGCTGAAGGACTCGCCCGCTGGGAAAGGCGCCGCGGCATATCTGGATTTTTCCATCGCCCCTTTCAGTGAGGTGGGAGTAACTAGTTGTTAGATGGTAGATTCCGTCGCGTATACCCGTCTAGATGAGGAAGCACGCCTGATCACCGTCCTGGTGTAGGGCAGACAATAAATCTGTTTAATTTTTCTATCTACTGATTAGATCATCTTTCTGTTGAAATGTTCAAGAATTTTTCATATTCGTAATTACTGACAACGTATTGCTTGGTTCGCTAACTTAATATTGAAAATTTGCTGAGATATTCTTATCTAATTCTTGTAAATAATTTTTTATCTTAGTGACGTATGTATCCATTCTTATAGTTTTGTAACGAGTATTTTACTTTACTATTTAAAATGGAATATTAAGATTTGTTTGCAATCTAATGGAATTTAAATACCTTTTGATTCAATTTCACAATGATAATCTTTCATAGTTCAACAATTTTGTGAGCTGTCCTCAGGTATCCGCAGCTCAGTACTTATAAAATGGACGACACAAAGAACAGCCTAAGCAAACGTAATCGAACCGATATTTCAATACTAATCTTATCATGTTTAACTTATCCTGCAAATTATTAAAATGCCCTTCGAAGAGTGTTTATTGACAGTGAAGTAAACAGTAAACATTACGCATTCCACCACTGTTTACAATACGTATGTCTCATTTACTATCAAAACCGTAAGCATCATCGCCTTTCTTTACTTTTTGTAACCTTCAATGGCTTCATGTTGCAGGTCGTTGAACTCGTTTTAAAACTCTCTATCATATTACGGAAGAATGAACATATCAATTCATTTTAAAAAATGAAAGTAACCGGTCATAGGTTTGCAAACAACCTATGTTTGGTAAACAACGAGCAACGAACGACACTCGTACCACGGCATTATTAATGCACCGCGATGTAGCACACGGGCTACACGGCCGTGTCAATGATACTATCAGCTCACCATAGCTACGCGCGTGGTAGTGGCGCAGGCATTTTCCTCAATTCATCGTTACAAATTCATGCAATTGAGGGTTATATTAAATACGATCACAGCATGTTATTTAAGAAATTACACAAGGCGAAGTTAGGGACGCAACAGCGTTAATTTTTATATTCTTAGTAATACTTTTTTATAAATAATATTTTTAGTTTATCACGGGTTGAAAGAAATATATACGACTCTCTCAATAACTATAAATATAGGAAAACGACTATCAAAATGTCTAACAATACTCATATGTTGAACATCTACTGACATCTAACGGTTCTAATTTGTATGGAAGCAGAGGTTCCCCATTACCAAATGTGACCCTACGTCATTGCTGAGAAGATTCATGAATGGTGCGCTGACACGCATATCATGATGGTCCTGGTGCTGCGCGATTCATACGGTCTGCTACGCTTGCCTAGAACGTGCTGGTAACACGTTCTGGCATTTTAGCTAATGAATTCGGTCACAAATGGCTACGGATCAGATGACACTCCTCAGAAGTGGCAATATAGTGCTGGTATAGGTGTCGCCACCATCTTGCAGTTTGTTATCTGGGATGCTTTCTAGAGCATTATTTGGAATTAAATTTGAACACATAGCTACTTAATTGCGAATTTGTATGTACATAATTATACATGACTGCATAAAAACAATATCATACAATCTTATAATCAAAGCGATATAAGAATATAACACGAAGAACTATCCACTCGTATGAGGAGTAAAAACAGTGTTTAGTGCGTAAGGTTCGTTGCAAAATACAATTAAGCAGTTAATATATCAAATGACAGCACATAATATATTACTGAAAGTATAATGATATGAATAGCAAGAAAAACATATTTATTTGTTCGATGTTTATAAATTCAAATATAAAAGACCAAGTCACATTTAATATATTATTGTTTAACAAGATGATATAATGTTGTTTCAGATAGGCGTGGAGAACTAGCTGGTACTTCTGTCAACGTAAATTCATTTCTTCTGGATACAGTAAATACACATTTGCAATCTAAGCATGTTTCATTAGATCTGGTGTAATTTCCAAATGGTGGCAGTAGTAGTTGGTTTAGCGCCAGGTGATAAACATATATAACAAGCAAAGCGACGTAAACGGATTTAAAATGTTCAACATTATATAAATTAAACTATTACACTTTTTTAATCCATGTAGCGCTTCTGTTCTTACAAAGAGTCTTAAGAATATAACGCAATGTAAAGAAGTTTGGAAACAAAGAAGGCCGGCCTTAATTTCAGATAAAGGAACCTTGAATCTGCTGGGTATCCTGGTTAACGGCCTACTGTGTCAAGGGACATGTCATTCAGTTTTAATGTTCTAAACGAGAACAATTCAAATAAATCTGGAGTCAACACATTCGAAGAAAAATTCTTCCAGTGAAGAATGCTGTCTGCTGTGCAATAGCAGCTTTACATCCACTTGATATTCTACAGAAAATCTTATGTCATTTTTTAACTATGAAACCTATTACGTGGTACTTCTGCAACTGCTACAGAAATTTAAATACGTCAAAATTGCAGCACGCAGGTGTGTAAATATCACTTTGTGATCTCATTTCATTTTGGCAGTTATACTTGTATATAAGCAACCATCCAGACATAAAGCTTGATAATCTTTCAACTATAAAATAATTATGAAACATTAGACTTTTTGCTGGCGTTGGTCTATTTTATCATTTTCAGAACTTGTGAAGCAGCTACAACTATAATAAGAAAGTACGTTATATCTTTGCTCATTGTTTCGAAAGAAAATATTGAAAATGTATAACTATGTTCATTTTATTATAAATATATGAGTAAAGTTCAATCTCCATAAATTAATATTTTCAAACGTAATTTATTTAATGTTTATCATTTAGCGTTAGAAAATAAATTACAAAAATATATAAAAATATATTTTATTTTAGTTTTTTTCATATTTTAAATATTTTATATCATATTAAACTTTCTAAAAAAGTAACAAAATTTTTATAAGTAGGAATAATTTTTCCTTAAATAGTTAATATGTCGGTTCTTTCTAAGAAGACGGTATTTAATTTTTTAATTAATTTTCATCACCCGCATCACCCATTATTTCCAGCTTCCCACTATAATTTTGTGATTCTGAACCACCTAACATCTCTATCTCAGCCATATGTATAACTGAAACAACACGTGCGTAAGGCAATCTTAAATTGAGAGAATTATTTTTCTTAAAAATGAAATTAGAAATATATATAATTTACTGCAGTCTTTGACAAGTCTGCATTCACAGCAATACCATCATTTTCATATTCATCGGCCCTTCCAAGAGCACACATTAAGATTCCAAACTTGGATACTAGATAATCGACACGAGTTTGAAACCATATTTGTTTAATTTTTATAGTTAGTGGTAGGCTGATATTTATAAAGGTAAGCATATCTTGGACCTGAAAATAAGTATAGTGTCATATTAGTGAATTTTATTTCTACAACTAAAACAGAACTTTTATACTTACACTAGAAATGATCCTCTAGAATTGATATTATTCATAAGATTATAATTTTTCATATCTATGGATTCTATGCCTGGTTAAAGTAATAGCGCTAGCATTATTAACCCTTTCAGCACTGAGTTGCATGGCAAATGGTTTTGTGAGAACCCAAGAGAAATATGTGGCGTTCGTTGTTGTCAGACCGGTGGAGTCATCTCTGTGAAAACTACTCAAGCTGTTCGCAATTCTGCTTCAGGAGTGATTGAAGAGATGGCGAAACGAGTCAATACATTGTGGCGTTACCGACGTTACCGACTTCCGCATATAAGCAGACACATTCACAGCCATCTGCTTCCGCTCCTCGGAGGGTACATTTTCGTTAGGAAATTGTTTCAAAATTAATTCACGTCATCTATAAACAAGAGACTCTCGTTTGCGACGTCTTTCAAATTTCTACGCTTTTCAAATTAATTATTCACTTATTTCTTCGCCATCAAAGAGTACACATCACAATTTGCCTTTGCCAAATCTAGATTTGTATTTCTTAGCTCCTACTTCAATTTACCTTAATTGTAAAGACTTGTTGCTGTTAAATAAAATTGTTATATAAAAGCCATCCTCAGTGAAAGTTAATTAGAAGAAAATATCGTGGACTACGACAAATCCACAACATTCCTACGGATGGGTGCTCCCATTAAGAATAACTTATAAGTTGCCGATGGATAGTGCTGCTGGTGGTCGGTTACTCGCGATCGAACGACGGTGCTGCTTGTGCTTAATAATACATAAATTATATACGACTGGTGTTACCAATAACCGACAGTGCATGCTTTCACATACAGCTGGAGCAGCCAATAGTAGGTAACTCATGACTTATGAACGACTGGTGTTGCCTGCGGTCGGTAACTCACGATATAACGACAGTAAATGATGCCTGTGTGGTCGATAAATTATGATATAATGGCGGGCAACAATATTGTTGCCAATAGCCGGGAATTTAAGAATTATCAACGGATGGCATTGTCAGCTATCGGTAATCCATCTCTTACTTGGCTTAACTTAATCTAACATCCACTAAACTTAATTTAAACCAACCTAACCTCAGTTACACCTAATCTGACTTAACCTGCCTTCATTCAAATCTAACCCAACCTAACACAATCTAGCATTACCTTTCATAAACATAAACAAATCAAACCTACGCCTTCTTAAATCTAACCCAAAATAACTGAGCAACCTACAAACATTCGCAAACATAACCCAACCTAACATAACCTAGCGTAACCTAACTAAAGCTAACATAAGCACACTTCCATCTCGGGGCGGAAGCAACTTCCGCAACTTTCACAGGGATGAGGCTATGCAGTAAGCTTTCCATAGTTACGGAGTGGCAGAGATCCGCTCCGATTGAACGTTTATTCACGTAATATGATATAGTAATCGGCTGATTCAATTGGAGCGGGTCTGCATCGAATACAGGAGCGCCTATCGTGAAATGAAAACGAACAGTCGGAAAAGAATAAGACTTTACTAAAAAATCGTACGGAAGTCCGATATTTTGACGCGTATCTAATATACATCTAATTAAAACGTAATTCGAAAAATACAAAGGATAAGTGGAAATATTCTCCAATATGTCACATATACAAATCAACAGATGCAAGGGAGAACACTCGATCTCGGGGTAGCGAGACCGGGGCGCCATCATGATGTAATCGTATAACGCCGGTTTCGGGATGGTGCAGAAAGGAAATGTGGAAGATAGAGAGGATAAAATAACAACAACGTAACTAAAGAAAAGAAAAAGAAAATCTGTGGAAGCATTGCATTTATTAAGTGGAAATCCTACAAATATCGAACAACAGATTATATAACATACCGTCCGGGCAAGGTACAACGAAATAGACGATATCGTGAGAGAAAATAAGAAAATCGAGAAGCTTAAGAAGAAAATAATACTTTAGACTGGACGAATCAATATCACTGATTCCGGCAAGCTTAATGGAAAACGCATAACTACGAATCGGTTAGAGTATAAGATGGATGCTGGTCACAGTTCAAGTGGTCCTGGGTGTCCCTCGCCCGTATCAGGGCAGGCAGTAGGATGGTCGAGGGCCTGCAGCTCCCCCCCGAAGTGAGTGAGGCTGCTGTGCATATACTGCTGAATGGTGATGCTGGCTCGGGATACGGAATCAGCCCCATCGAGTCGTGGCGATTGAAGATTGAACAGGCGGTTCGGAGCCCCCAGTCGATAACATAAAAATATAGGAAAATAGAAATGGATACGAAATGCATATATAAAGGAGAAAAAGAAAGCCTCGTAAGACACAGACACGGAAGGAGAAGCATCAGGAGCCGAAGTAAGGGAACCAAAAAGAAAGATCAGGATAATGGAGAAGCTACCGATGAGAATAACGTCCTCACTTTCACATAGAAGAATAGGCAGTCACACATCAGACGTAATGATAGATATTATGGGCGAGGATACGACGAAGTTAATGACATATTAGAAATCATTAATGGGAAACATCAGGCATATAAAAAAAACTGAGATCAAACACATGATGGAACTAGTTGCGGACGGTACAAAGAAAAATGAAACAATTAAAGAAGCAGTAAGCATTCAAGGACAAACAATGGGATGAGGAAAAGCAGAAGAAACGACAGAAATAGGAAAAGATGACGCAAGAAAATCGAGAGCGGGAGATATAATCCTGGAATTTAACAAGAAAACAGGTATAGAGAACAAAATAAAAGAGATAAAAGGAACTCTGGAAAAAGAATTCGAAGAATCGCATACGAGTGCGAGTATAATGCTCCAACTAAGGGACATATACCCGTTAGGTGACTAGAGAAGAAATGAAGGAGTACATAAAACAAAGACTGAAAAAAATGGAAAGAATGGTCAAGTTGTTAAAACAGATGTGGAGAGGAACCGAGTCGCGTTAATTGAATTTGGACAGAAATACAGTAAAGAGCTGGAGAAGGTCAAACGACTCAGAATAGCATTAACACCTTGTCCCTGCAAAATACTACCGAAAATAGAGAGATGCTTCAAATGCCATAAACTGGAACATATCGGCAGAAATTGCGAAGAAGTCAAAGATATTAAGGGAATCTGCAGAAGATGCGGATCCCCGATTTATACGATGATCGGTTGCATCGCGAATAAACCGAAATGTATCATCTGCAGCGAGGTAGGAAGAAAGAATCCGCACATCAGACACGTTACCGGAGCTTTAATTGTCCGGCCAACAGAAAGGCGTTGATAGAAATGAACGAGAAACGAATATGGAATTGAAAGTCCTACAAATCGATCTGAACAGATGCTGAATCGCGCAAGATATCATGCAGCAAATGCGAATGATTCAAGAGACAGACGTGGTGATAATATTGGATGCACACAAGATGGAAGAATACTGACTGCAAGACGAGAACGGTGAAACTGCGATATCGATAACCGGCGTTAATCGAAAATGTTTCACATAAGGCACCACATACTCATCGAATGGAATCGCTCATGCAATGGTCGAAGGAACGAAAGCTATAACCTGCTACTTCTCGCCAAACAGGAACGGAAAGAAATCGAAGAATATATAAACTAAACTGAGGTTAACATGGAAAAGGAAGAGAAAACAAATAGAATAATAATCACGGGGGACCTGATCGAAAAAATCGGTAATCTGGGATAGTAAGAAGAACAACCATAGAGTGGAAAAGATCATTAAAATGACTGTAAAAAACGATCTAATCGCGACGAATCCGAAAGAAGACTATACATAGTTTAAGAACCGAAGAAAATAAAAAATAGACATAAGTTTGATAGGAGATTGCATGTACGCTAAGCTGCGTAAAGCAGAAGTGTTTGAGGTATTTCCAGCGTCGGACAATCAATACGTACTACATACCTTCTAAAGTACGAATTATAAGAATAACGAAGAGGGATTTGCAAGCCTCGATGGAGAAAAAGCGAATTGAATGATTTATTTTTAAGTAACTAAAATATATGGTAAGTTTAATTATATAAACCAATTTCAAATATTTAATTAAAACATTATAAAATGATATGAAATTAGATAGGATTTTAGATGTAATGGACTATCTTAAGGGGATATTGTATTTAGAATTAACTAAAATATAAAATGTGTATTAATATTTATACCAATTTGAAATATTTACTAGAAAAATCATGAAAGCATGTGGTCTAGCGAGTGGGGGATTAAGGGATCGTTGCGAGGAGCATGCGGCCCAGCGAGTGGGGACTCGCGTCTCCTGGTGGGATTAGTGGCGCGTCTTTCGCGTTTAACTTATGAAACAGTATAATGAAGTAGTATAGCATGAACTTACAATTACGTGTGTGTTATTCGTGTCTTGCATTCTCAACGTGTGTAACTTCGATATATGAATTCTTATATGCAGGAATACATTAGTCCGGATATAGTATATATATGTATATAAGAGGCTCAAAAGTAGAATACAGGTTCTGTTAAAGTCATCTCCCTGAATTGGAATAGTTCCCATCGAGGTTATGGGCTGCAACTGTCCCTTTCAGCAAGACGAAGTCACCCGTGCGAGGTAGACAAGGGTGTTTGTCTTTGGTGCGAGCGAGGCAGATATACTCATTAGTGGGAGTGAGACAGTAGTGCTTGTCGTTGAGATTGAAACAGCGATGCCAGAGCGAAACAGAGATTGAATCGCGATGTTGCATCTCAATTCAGTGTTTAATGTAAGGTGTAATAATCAATTCAAAGCGTTATGTTTGTCTCTTCTACACTTCAAAAGAATGTGAGCACTACTCTCCCTTATAGAGGAATGGCATTATAAGATGTATACTTTTCGATGCAATAGAGTCCTATTGCATCATTCAATGCGAAGTCGCATCTCATTTCAATGCCGCATGATAAGATGTAATATTCAATGTAACGCGTTATGTGTATCTCGTCTACACATCAATAGAATGTGAACCATGCACTTCCTTCCTAAGGGATAGTATTTCTAAATGTGTACCTGACGAAGCAATAAGGTTCCAGTATTTCATTCATCGCGATGTCGGATCTCATTTCAAAGTTTGTAGACGAGATGTAGTATTCATCGCAACGCGTTACGATTATCTGCTTTTACACTTCAGATGCATGTGAATATCTACACTTCCTTGCAAAATAATTGCGTTTCTAGATGTCAACGTGTCGAAGCAATGGGGTTGTAATGTTCAATGCAACGCGTTTTGTATATCTGCATCTACTGTCAGGTCCGGCGAAATAACTTTCCGTTTATCCGGAAGATTCACGACACTAGCCTTTTTGTTTGAGATTTGGTCTGCGGAAACGCGATACGACCGGGTCCGACTAATTCAGCTTACGCGGTAGGGGCTAAACACCTGCGATTCGCGGATAATAGTAGTAGTAAATCCTACCTTTCGCTGGTGTCGTATTCGATACCATGGTAGTACTTTCGCTGTGGATCGTTGGCTGTTATCGAAGTAGATGTTGGCCTGTTGATGGAGGCTGATATATCAGCTTCCAGTGATGCTGGAAACAGCGGCTCGGATGCGAAGCGGATGCATCAGGGACCGTGGATAACGCAGCAATCTCTGCTGCGGAAACAGGAAACTTCGGAGATCTGCGGCTGAAGCGGTGCGAAGAAGACATGTCGGTGGTATATGGGGACCCGGGGTACGTTACCCACGTACGGGAACGAAGGAAATTTTTCCTACCAGCGCGTTGTGTGCTTCGCGAACCGGGATCACGTCCCATTCACCAAGTTTTTCTGTACTAACAGACAATGCTCGGAAGGATATGCGGCGGTCCGCTCTATCGCAACTCTGCAATGCAGAGTTCTATACCCATTCGAGCTGATGGAAAGCAATCCAGCAGTATGGAAGAGACACGTGGAAGCATTCGTACTTAAGCATTGTATTAAACGCGAGAAATAGTATTTAGACATACTAGATTTACGAACTAGTAGATATGGGAATGAACTTGTAAACATTGATGTGGCTAATGGCTCGAGCATATGAAATGGTACTGGAGGACTCAACTCCTCGGAGTGTAATCTCGATGTAATCTGACTCTCTGGAGTCGCGTCTCAGACCTCCTCGGTTCGCGATGCGCTTCGGTCGCGGTCGCTCGTAGTGGGGACCGCGTGGTACAGCGAGTGGGGACTCGCGGCTCGTGGTGGCGCTAACTGCGCATGTCGCTGGCGCAGGTGCGCCCTAATATCTAATCTTATACGTACCGACATAGAATTACGTGTGTGTTGAAGTGTGATACAATATGTGTCATGAGTACTTACATCTGGGAGTACAATAAAAGTGGATAGATATAACACTAGAAATAATATATAGGTCTTGGCAATGTAGGTTCCTTGAACTGGAACAGTTTCCATTCCAGTGATGAGCTGCGTCTTCATACATCTGGACAGAGACCTCTATGCAATGGAGGCGTGGATACTCGTGGCTGGGGCGAGAATGTGATGCGTATAGGAGCGAGTGGGACAGAGCTGTTCTTTGGTGCGAGCGAGACAGAGCTGCTCGTTGGAAGAAGCGAGACAGCGATACTTATTGGCGCGAATAAGACAGAGGTGCCCGTTGATGCGAGCGAGACAGCGGCGCGTATTAGCGCGAGCAAGACAGACGTGCTCGTAGGTGCGAAAGAGCGCGTGCACCTGTGGGCGCGCGATCACTGCTAGTTGCTGGATCTGCAGGCGTGCAGCAGGTTGCTTGCGTGCAGGGATTGATGCTGAAGGCGGCGAAGAGGCTGATGGGTGGCAGGCGCTACGTCTGATGTCACACTACACTTCGAAAGAATGTAAATTCTAAAAATAGAGTTCTAATACTACATTTGTGGCGATGACGCATTTGATTTCAATGTTTCATGATAAGTTGCAATGCTCGATGCAACGCGCTTTTGTATCTACATCTACACGTCAAAAGAATGTATATCCCAACTTTCCTTGCTACGGAATAGCGTTTCTAGATGTCTACGTGACGAAGCAATAGAGTTCTGGTGCTTCAGAGAACGCGATATCGCTTTTCGTTCCTATGTCTCATGATAAGATGTAGTATTCAATGCAACTCGTTATGTAGATCTCGTCTACAACTCAAAAGAATGTAAATCCCTCACTTCCTTGCAACGGAATAGCGTTTCTATATGTGTAAGTATCGAAGTAAAACATTCCTAATTTTTCATAAAACGCGATATTGCATCTCATGTCTATGCCTCATGATATGATGTAATACCAATGGAATAGCGTCTCTAGATGGCTACGTGTGGAAGCAATATAGATCTAATACTTCATAAAATGCAATAGCGCAACTCATTTATTTGTTTCACGATAAGATGTAATATTCAACGCAACGCCTTACGTATATCTCGTCAACACTTCAAAAGAATGTAAAGCCCACAATTCCTTGTTATGGAATAGCGTTTCTGGATATCTACATATCGTAGCAACAGAGTTCAAATGCTTCATAATACACGATATCGCATCTCGTTTCTACGTTTCGTGACAAGATGTGATGGAAAGACTGGATTGCTTCGATACGTAGACATCTAGAGACGCTATTCTCTAGTAAGGAAGTGTGGGATTTATGTTATTTAGAAGTGTTGACGTGGTATACATGACGCGTTGCATTGAATATTACATTTTATCATGAAACATAGAAATGAGATGCGATACTGCGTTTTATGCAGCATTGGAACACTATTGCTTCGATGCATGGGAATCTAGAAACACTATTCCCTCGCAACGAAGTGTGGGATTTATATTCTCCTGATGTAATGACGAGATATACATAACGCGCTGCATTGATTATTACATCTTATCATGAGACATAGAAATGAGGTGCGATATCGCATATTATGAAGCACTAGAACTCTATTGCATCCATACGGAGACATATAGAAACACTATTCTGTCGCAAGGAACTGTTGAACTTCCATTCCTGTGAAGTGTTGACGAGATATGTATAACGCGCTGCATTGATATTACATATTATCATGAGACAAAGAAATGAGATGCTATTTCGCACTTTATGAAGCATTAGAGCTACAATGCATCGATATGTATACATGTACAAATGCTGTCCCGCACCAAGGAAGTGTGGCATTTACTGCCTTTTGAAGTATTGACGGGATATACATATCGCGTTGCACTGAATTACATCATATCATGAAATATAGAAATGACATGCGATATGGCGTTCTATCATGCTTTAGAACACTATTGCTTCGATATGTGAACATCTAGAGACGATATTCCCTAGCAAGGAAGTGTGGGATTTGCATTCATTTGAAGTGTTGACATGATATACATATCGCGTTGCATTGCATTTTATGTTATCACGTAACATGGAAAAGAGATGCGATGTCGCGTTATATGATGCACTACAACTCTATTGCATCGATTCGTAGACATCTAGAGACGCCATTCCGCTGCAAGGTAGTGTGGCAGTTACATTCTTTGTAAGTGTTGACGAGATATACATAACGCGTTGCATTGAATATTACATCTCATCATGATACATACAGATCAGATGGTATGTCGCGTTTTATGAATGACTAGAACTGTATTGCTTCGATGTATAGAAATCTAGATTCGCTATTCAGTAGCAAGGTAGTATGAGCTTTACATTCTTTTGATGTATTGACGAGATATAGCAACGCGTTGCATTGATATTATATCTTATCGTGAGAAATGGAAATGTTATACGACATCGCGTTTTATGAAACATTGGAACTGGATTGCTTCGATACGTAGACATTTAGAAATGTGATTCTGTCGAAAGAAAGTGTCGCATTTACATTCGTTTGAATTGTATACGAGGTATACATAGCACTTCGGAATGAATATTATATCTTATCACGAACATAGAAATGAGATGCGATATCGTGTTTTAAGCAGCATTAGAACTCTCTTGCTTCGATACGTAGATATCTGGAAACGCAATTTCATAGCAAGGAAGTGTTGCACATACATTCTTTTGAAGTGTAGACGATGAATACATAACACATCGCAATGAATATTGTATCTTATCATGAAACATAAAAGTGAAATGCGATATCGCGTTTTAAGAAGCATTAGAACTCTATTGCTTCGATACGCAGATATCTGGAAGCGCTATTTCCTAGCAAAGTAGTGCCACATTTACATTCATTTGTAGTGTAGACGAGGAATACATAAACACATACATTCTAAAAATGTTGAGAGGGCGAACAGATAATGACTCGTCGTGTAAGCCAGTTGTACCACGTAAATTTCGGCGTGTAATACCACTAGCATTTTCAGATAGTTACAGTTCATCTAGTGGTTCACTAAAAAATACTGAAACAAGTGATCCAAGTCATTGGTTTGATCGGTGATGCAACCAGCCAAACATTATACCTTTTTCAAGTGCCCGTGGTACCAAACTCGCTCATGAACGAATGCAAAATTATAGCACAGTGGAAGATTTTTACGCCCTTTATGTGACGGATAACTATTTCAACATATAAGCGAACAAACAAATATTTATGCGACACAAAGTACAATCGCTTCCAAACATGTTGAAAAGTAGGTGCCAACAGATGAGGACGAAATAAAGAAGTTTTTTGGAGTGGTTTTGTGAATGATTTTGGTAAAGCTCCGATCTTTGTATCTGTATTGGTTTAAGGATCCATTGTTTATTCAAACATTCCCGCGGAAAGTTATGAGTAAAAACAGATTTCAAATTCAGTTGAGAATGTTGCATATTGTCGACAATACAAAAGTGGATGCTTCCAATCGTCTCTCAAAGGTTGAATTTTTTATGTATTGGCTTTATGTATTTTCAAAATCGGAGAGGCTTTAAATTTTTAAAGTGACCGGATAAGAGGCCGGTATGCATGCTAGCCACTTCTGAAAACCACAAATGTGTTATTTTCCAGATTAGTAAAAATAAGTTAAAGCCGGACGCAGTGTTCCTTTATAACAAAATTACGAAGGGGTTTGACCATCCGACCAGATGTCTTCTTATCACAGTTGATTACGCAGAACAGTAAAGTGGTATAGAAAAGTAGTTATCGAATTAGTATGCGGGGCTTCTCTCGTCAATGCCTGTTATATACATAGAAAATGAAGTACCAAAGATATGAAAATATTAAACTTCCGCGAAAAAATTATTAATTATCTCCTTAGTATAGTGGATCATCACGGTGAACAAACGTCATCTGAAACTGAAGCAGTGCCCAAGAAACGTACACATTTTCTGCGGTCATTCCAAGAACGTGCGAGAAAAACGAGATAGCGATGTAAAGAATGTTATAAATGTATGTCTAGAATAAATGGTAGCCAGTATGCCACGAATAAGGCGATAAGAGTTGAAGCCTGTTTTAACCGATGTAAGGGCCATCCAGAATTATACTTAACATGTTTTGAAAAATTAGATAAAAATATTAAATAATTATGCTAGGTTTATAGTATTGATTTGTTATGTTTTAAATATTGAATGTCTGTTTATAATACTAAGATTTGAAAAATAATACTATTTTGTACTATCTACTTTGTGAAATATGAGTTCGACCCATCGTGATGCACGCCGGCCCACGAAATAGACACGTGTGACCCACCTGTGGTGCAGGCCGGCGTCAACGTGCTAAACGTAGAAATTATATGTGCCATAGCATTGCGTGGAGCAGTAGCTCACTACAGTTTTGACAAGCAGACAATATGAAACCCCAGCCCGGTGCAAGGAACAGTCGAACTTACATTCGTTTGAAGTGTCGAAGTATGTAAGGATAATGCGATACATAGAGCATTACAACATTCTTGCTTTCGAACGTTGAAATGAGACACTTCACCACAGAGCATGTAGCATTAGGACTCTATTGCTTATATACGTAGCACTATGAAACGCCATCCCGATGCATTTATCTGTAAAATTCGCATTCTTTTGATCTGTAGAAACAGATCAACAAAATGCAAAGCGTACAAATTTAGAGCTAACTCACTTTGAATCGTGGAAATGGTTTACACCATCGCATTGCAAGGAGAAATAGAACACCATTGCTTTGACACACGGACACTTTAAACCGCCATCCTGTTGCATGGAACTGCATAATTCACATTCATTTTAAGAGCTCCAGCAAATAAGCATAGTGCTATGCATAGAAGATTATAGCTTACTTTCTTCGAAATGTTGAAATGAAATGCACTATCACATTGCATGCAGCCTTAGAACACCATTGCTTTTGACCAGCAGACACTACGAAGCACCATACCGTGCATGGAACTGTCGAATTCATATTATTTTGATGTGTAGAAGAGGACAAGCATAATGATATGCTTAGAAGATTACAGCTTACTTACTTTGAACCATTGAAATGAGATACGCCATCGCAATGCATGGAGTACTAGAACTCCAATGTGTTAACACGAGGGCACCGTGAAGCGCCATCCCGTTTGAAGGAACTGCAGAGTTCACATCCCTTTGATTTGTAGTAGCATACAAGCTTAATGTTATTGAAGGATAATTAAATTATCTTAATTTAAAAGTTAATGAATAATTCTTGTTTCAAATGTTATGTACCTGGAATATTCCAGATTGCGAGCGATACCGAGTGTACGGAATAAATGAGTTTTTCGTGTGAATATTTTAAAACGATGAAGCTGTTGTTCATTAGCATTCTTTGGAGTTATATCTCAGTTGAGAAGAACTGTTTAATGATATACAAAATCTTGTAGTTGTCTTTAGTTAGTAAGTTTCCTACAATTTGTGGACCTCAGGCGTGGTAATTATCAAGAGGACATTCTAGAATTAAATCGGATACGTTCTAAAGATTGGAATATTATCGAGTATTTGAAGACAGGACGTTGGAGAAAATTCCTTGAAGGTCTAGAACGTTCGAGAAGTTATTCATGCGACGTGAGTGCAGTTTGGAGAGATAGTGCGAGAACGAAAATTAAACTTTTGTGTAGAGACAATTCGAGTTTATACGCGAGTATCGAGTGAAAATTTTCACAATGAAAGATTTGAGTAAAATCACAGATACTGCGCTAAAAGAGATATTAATGGAGCATAAACAACCTTCTGCTGGTTCCGCAGCTAAATTAATTTCCCGTTTGATGGATGTTGACTCAGACGGAACGTGGATAAATGACAAGCTAAAAGAAGTTCATGAAAAAAATGAGGATCGTGTGTTGATGTATCATCAAACGTGCAATCAGCAATGAATCTACTGCAACGAGAAATTGATTTCTTTTTAAAAGAAGAAGAATTAGCACAAGGTGAGTTAGCCACGTTGCGCCTTGAGTTAGATGCGATGCGAATTCATTCAATTACAGGTTGAGCAACATTTGGAAAATGAGCAGCGAAGATCGACGCGTAATTTTCGAAGTGAACAATATGATGTTGATAGTGGCGGTGACAATCTCTTGGCATTGAATAATGGCAATGAATGCAGTATTTTATCTCAATTTAGTTAGCCGCGAACGAATATTTCGGCAGTTTCAAATTTACTTCGTAAATTTTATGGTAAATCTAGTGATAGTGAAATTTGGAGGAAGCAGATCAAATTGTTGAAGACGATATATAAATTGGAAGATGACATTGCACGATTACTTATCGGTATGCGACTGAAGGGAAAAGCACTTGAATGGTTTCATCCTAAACCAGAATATATAACTATGCCATTCAACCGACGCAGGAAGAATTAAAAGTTACGTTTTATCATCCACAAAGCAAAATTGAAATAAGCAAGGAATTTGACGGGCGATTATGGAAGAGGAACGAGACATTTCATGAATATTTTCACGAGAAGATGATTCTTCGAAGTCGAGTACCAATCAACGACCATGAAATGCTTGAATACCTGATTGACGGCATCCCCAATGAAATGCTCCGGAACCAGGCCCGTATTCAACAGTTTACAACAACCGATCAACTTTCGATAACGTTTGAAAAGGTAATTCTTCGAGATCAAGGTTTGTTGGGTATGCAGATGTCAACAAAGTTTGAGAAGTGTGAAGACAGTTTCGATAGAAATGAACGAAAGGAGGTAGTCAATGTGGGTGAGATAAGCGAGTTTACCGGTAATATTGTACGATGTTATAGTTGTGGTGGGCACGATCATATTAGCGTGAATTGTCTGACGAAAGATCGTGGTGTAAAATATTTTATATGTCAAGAACGTGTACATATTGCGTCAAATGTCCCAAGAAATTTAAAGCGAGTGAAAGGAGCTGCGTGACATTAGGAGTATCGTGCCGAAATTATCTCAAAAATGTTTTACTTAACGGATGCGAAAATCAAAGCATTAATGGATTCAGGAAGTGATTTTAGTTTAATTCGCACAGACGAGTATATTAAGCTTGGTTCTCCGCAATTACGATGCAATGAATTACTTTTCAAAGGTTCAAGGAATAATACAACATTAGGTGAGTTTCAAGCAGAAATTACCGCAGATGGACACTCATATCCGATTTGTATACAAGTAATCTCTGATACCATTGTTCGACACAAGCTGTTAATAGGAACGAATTTCTTAAATGTAACCGATGTCAGCATTAAAGGTGCTAAAGTAAACATTCGTCCGTTACCGAAAGTAACGCGCGAAATTGTTGAAAGAGAAAATATTATATCGGAAATATTTAAAATAGATGTAACGAGTGACGTGTTATAAGTAAATCAAGTTGATGTGACTCATGTATTAGATCCTAATTAGTGAGTGACGATAGAATATCTTGTTAGTAATTACAAGCCAAGCAAAACCTTTGAACGTGAAATTGCAATGAATTTAATATTGAAAGGCGATATCTGTATATTAATCGGCGATACAATTGCCAGCGTTGCAAAAAGAGATTGTTAATGCGCAGATAGAACAGTGGATAGCGGCTGGAGTCGCTCAGTTATCTACTTCTGATTATGCGAGTCCGGTTGTTCTCGTTCGGAAGAAAAATGATTCGTTTAGATTATGTGTGGATTATCGACAAATTAAGAAGAAGATTCTTAAAGATAGGTATCCGTTACAATTGATTGAAGATCAATTAGATTTGTCACAAGTCGCGCGCATTTTCAGTACTCTTGACTTGAAAAACGGTTTCTTTCACGTGCGATAGGATAAAGCAAGTCGAAAGTATACAGCATTTATTGCACCAGATGATCACTATGAATTTTTACGAGTCCCTTTTGATTCATGTAATTCTCCAGCAGTTTTTCAAAGATTTATAAATACCATATTTAGAGATCTTATTTGAGAGAGAATAGTTTTAGCATACATAGATGATTCGATTATTTCATGAAATGATATTGAAAGTGGGATCAAAAATCTTGAAAGGCTTTGAATTATAGCGAGCGGAGCAGGCTTAATATTTTGTTAGGAAAAGTGTTGTTTTTTGCAAACTTTTGTCGAATTCCTCGGGAATGTAATCAACAATGGTTATGTTCGCCCCTCACTAAAACTGATACAGTCCGACGATTTCCAGAGCCGACAAATGTTAAACAAATACAAAGTTTTCTTGGACTTATCTGGTATTTTCGTAAATTTATTCATGAATACCCTGTAATTGCGCGACCTTTATCTAACCTTCTGCAAGCGAATGTTAATTCTGTTTTCGAACGTCTGAAATGGAAGCATTCATATGACTTAAACTTTTAGTGAGTGAGAAACCAATGGTGAATATGTATCAAATAGAAGTAGAGATGGAGTTGCATACAGATGCTTCTGCGTTAGGGTACGGAGCGATTTTATTTCAAAGAATAACGAAGATCAACCTTTTCAGCCTGTATATTATTTTCTAGTGGTAGGACAACTTCTGCTGAATCTAAATACAGTAGCTATAAACTTGAAGTTTTAGCAATGGCAAAAGCATTGAAGAAATTAGGAGTTCATTTATTAGGAATTTCGTTTGTTATTGTTACTGATTGCCGAGCTTTTACTCTTACAATAAATAAGAAATATCTTTGTGTGTGAGTTTCGTGATGGGCATTATCGTTAGGAGAATTTGATTACCGGATAGAGCCTCGTCCAGGAAACAACATGATACATGTAGATGCGCTTAGTAGAAATCTTCCTCCTACAAATTTCCTAATTGGTGAATCTGATGCAAGTCTTACAGCACGTTTGTATAAAACACAGGAAGAATATGAGACTGTAATGAAACTTCGAGATTTGGTACTACAAAACAAGACGAATGATTATGTTCTACGGGGAAATTTTCGGTACAGAAAGTCTGGAGGTTCAACTAGTAGTGTCATGTCGGATGCAGATACATGAAATAAGGCAATAAGGAAATAAGGAAAAAGTCAAGACTGAAGCTATCGTACGTAAAGGTTATTGGATTCCAAATCTTCGGCAGCAAGTTGGAAAGGTGGTAAGAAATTGTGTTGCATGCATCTTAGCCGAAAGGATACAGGGAAAGTAGGAGTGTAATTTAAATACGATTGAAAAGTGAAGTATTCCCTTTGATACATTTCATATCGATCATCTTGGATCACTGCCATCAACAAGAAAAAAGGTATCAGTACATATTTGTAGTGGTAGATGCTTTTACAAAATTTACATGGCTCTATGCTACAAGATCTACTACTACAGCTGAAGTTTTGTCACGCCTGAAGAAGCAAGCGTGACTTAGCTGCACCTAAGCCCTGTGAGTGATGTAAGCATTTAGATGTAGATCAACAATGCTTGAAATTAACAATACATCGAATTATTGGCACGTCACCATTTCATCTTCTCTCTGGGACACATTCACGTCTTAAAGGTCATCTTGGCATCCGTTTTACGCAATCAACAATTTGTAGTTCGAAAGGTAGGGGAAGGAGAAGGACCCCTACAAACATCTACGTCAGCAGATTCTATGAAATTGTGGATCGAAGATATGTATGATATTTATCTCAAATCGAAGACGATATGAATGAAGACATTCTGGACGAATGTTCATGCAGGGCGGCCGAGTGAAGGCTAACGAAATTATCTTAATTTAAAAACTAATCAATAATTCAAGTTTCAAATGTTAGGTGCGTGCAATTGTCCTTGCAATTGTCTGTAATTAATGAGTTTCCTACATTATGTATAGAAGATTACAGCTTATTAAGATCGATACGTACAAATGAAATGCACAGTCGCATTGCATGGAGCATTAGAACTCCATGGTTTTGACAAGAAGACACTATGAAACGCTACCCTGTTGCATGGAACTGTAGAATTCAGATTCTTTTGAAGTGCAGAGGCAGATAAGCATAATGCTATTCATAGAAGATTACAGCTTACTTACTTCGAATTGTTGACATCAGGTGGGCCATTGCAATGCATTGTGCTTTTTAGAACACCGTTTATTTGCCACACAGACACTGTGAGGCGCAATTAAGTTGCAAGGAACTCTAGCATTTACTTTCTCTTAAAATTCAGATAAGCATAATGCTATGCATCGAAGTACACTCCTTACTTACCTCGATACGATGAAATGCTATGCACCATCGTATTGTGATAACGCGGGTTTTTGAGTATGTCACTTGAGCGCTAGCCCCGCGAAAACGTGGGTTTCTGAGTCTGACGCTTGTGCGCTGATCCCACGATGATGTGCAATTTTTTTGCTGGTTTGAGTATCTTGTACATCGATTTGTATGTACTTGCCATGGTTATGTCGATCTTCATTTTTTATGCCCAAAATATAAAACTTATACGATAGTTTAGAAACAATCAAAGCAAGAATTA
The DNA here is from genome assembly GCF_050948175.1 of Xylocopa sonorina. Lineage (NCBI taxonomy): Eukaryota > Metazoa > Arthropoda > Insecta > Hymenoptera > Apidae > Xylocopa > Xylocopa sonorina. The sequence continues at coordinate 1,160,825 of NW_027490092.1, read as the reverse complement.
TTCTGGAACAGTTCGTTCCATAGTCATTTTCTGTTTCGTACGCTTACGCTTCTAGTTTACCAGTATAACAAGGTTTATTATTTTGTAACTTTTTACCCACATAATATGAGTGATATTATTGATGAGTATATTGCTGACTCTCTATCCTACATTCGGTATATTCAGAAGATTCTGATATAAAAGTCGAGGACAGCGATAGTGATGTGGGTTCAAGAATAAGATTAAGAGCCATTTCACTACAGCATTCAAGCGATTCCGATGATTCCATCGATTGTGTCAGATGTTGATAAAATTCCTACCGCATCAGATTTTACAGGTGTGTCAGGCCCAAAAATTTTTCCTATTGATAAGAAAAGCGTAAAAGAAATCGTCGAATTGTTTATTGGCAATGATTTGTTTCAATTAATGATCAATGAATCCAACATGTTTTACCAGAAAGATAAGGACAAGATGAGCGAGAGGAAAAAATATCAAAGTGATGTGATATTACTCTAGCCGAGAAGAAAAAATTTCTTCGTATAATTATAATGATGGGTCAGATAAAGAAAGATGTAAGAAATAATTACTGGTTCTCCGAATTTTACATGAGAACACCATCGTTCTCCACAATAATGCCATGCAAGAGATTTCGCCAGATTTGTAGGATGTGGCATTTTTCAAAGAATCAAACAATAAACGATTCTAATAAGCTCGCTAAGATTCAGGCCATTTTGAGCTACTTATTAGATAAATTTAAATCTGTATACACACCCAGGAAAGAACTTTCGCTTGATTAATCCATTATTCCATGGCGTGGAAAATTGTCTATAAAAACATACAATCCGGCAAAAATAATAAAGTACGGCCTACTTTGCCGTATGCTTTGCGAAGCTAGAACCAGATATGTTACCAATATAGAAATGTACTGTGCGGAAGGCAATAAATTGGGCCATATATATTATTAGTATTATGTCATTATTAAGTATTATGTCATTACTTGATAAAAATATATGTTTGAGACACCACTTATACATGGACAACTATTATAATAGCTTTAAAACTGCAGAATTGCTCATGATAAATGGTACAGGAGTTTGTGGTACAATTAGAGCAAATAGGGGTGTTCCTGAGTCTTTACTGCATTTCAGATTGAAAACTGGAGATTATAAGTGTAAAAGAATGGGTAAAGTTATAGTAAAGGCGTGGAAGCCGGAACAGAATGTCGTACACATGGTTTCCACGATACATTCGGGAAAATTAATTAAAACAAATAAAATACACAGGAAAACAAAACAAGAAATTATAAAACCTTATTCCGTCATAGAATATAATAAATATATGATGGCTGCAGATTTGGCAGATCATTATTTATCATATTATTCCATCATGAGAAAAACGGTGAAGTGGACAAAGAAGACAGTCTTGTTTCTTTTAAATTGCGCACTGTTTATTGCATTTAGATTATATATTGAATTGAATGGCAACATTATAAAATATAAACAATTTTTACATATTGATAGACGTTCTTGGATCGAGGGAAACGCAAATATACAAGATGTACTAACTGATACCTCTATTACTACTCTTTCTAACAATTCAAGTACTTCTGTACATATTCCTACACCTCGCACACCAATATTTGACAGCCCCAGGGACTTTCGGATCATATGAAGAATAATAAAGTTACCAGAATTTTTGGATAAGGGAAAAAACTGATTCGTACGACGTCCTTTAAAGTTTGCTCTGCTGGTAAAAAAAGAAGCGAAAGCAACTTTATGTGTGCTGAATGCATAGTACCTTCACATCTTGGACATTGTAAATACTTGCTTCAAGTATTAAAACATTTGCCTTCTGTTTACGTTATGTATATGCATTAATCCACCATGAAATAAGAAACTGTACTTTTCTCCATTAATATAAATTAAAAATTTCCATCTTCTTTTTCTAATTACCGTTAAATTGTATATGATGAATATGCAAATAAAATGTTCTATTTAACAAAAATATATAACGTTTTAAATATTTTATTTCGTTATTCAGTGACCTAAAACAAACGAATATGACCGGCGGGGAACTGGGATTTAAGATGCCAATTCGTTGCAGGTGCTCAGGCTTCAAATGTCTCTTAGGTCGCCGCTTATCAATGCATTAAGCGTAATGCTATGCATAAAAGATTACACCTTTCATTCTTTGAATGGTTGGAATGATATGCACAATCCCATTACATGGAACTGTATAATTCACATTCTTTTGAGGTGTAGAAGCAGATGAGCATAATGCTATTCATAGAAGAACACAGCTTACTTACTTTGATACAATGAAATGAGGTGCGCCATCGCATTGCATAGTACATTAGAAGTCTATTGTATTGACACCCAGACACTATAAAGCGCCATCCGGTTGCATGGAACTGTATAGTGCATATTCTTTGGAGGAATTGAAGGAGCTAAGCATAATTCTATACATACAAAATTAAACCTTGATTGCTTTGAAAGGCGGAAATGAGATGTGCTATCGCATTGCGTGGAATATTAAACTCTATTGCTTTGACACGCAGATACTATGAATTGCCACCTCGCTGAATGTAACTGTAAAATTGACATTCATTTGTGGAGCAAAGCAGATAAGTGTAGCGCTAAGCATGGAGGATTACAGCTTACTTACATTAGAACGACAGAATGAGATGCACCACCGCATTGCATGGAGCATTACAACGTCATTACTTTCGCACGCAAACACTATGAAGCGACAGCCTCTTGCATGCATCTGCATAATTCACATTCTTTTGAAGAACTGAAGCAGATAAGCATAATGTTATGAATAAAAGAATGCAGCTTACTTACTATGAAACACTGAATTGGAATGCACCATGCCATTGCGTGTAGCATTAGAACAGTACTGTATCAACAAGCAGACATTGTGAAGGACCAGCCTGCTGCATGGAAGTATAGATGTCACAATCTTATCAAATATAGAAGTAGATATGCATAGCGATGTGCATGGAACGTTACAGATTACTTATTTTGAAATAATGAAATGAGACACGCTATCGCATGGCATGAAGCATTAGAACTCTATTGCATCGATACTTATGAATCCTATGAATCCTACAGTTGCTCGCAATGTGATGGCGTTTCGCAGTGTCTGCGTGCCAATGCATTAGAGTTCTAATGCATCATGCAACACAACAGCCCATCTAAAGAGATTCAACGATTCAAGGTAAGTTATTTGCAATGTTCTATGCACTGCATTATGCTTATCTGCTTCTGCTCCTGAAAGGAATGGGAGTTCTACAAATTCATGCAACGGTATAGCCTTCTAAGTAACCATTCCACACATGAGCCTGTGTGCACCCCCAGCATCAACCCTTGGACTCAGGCAACCTGCCACGCTCGCCTGCAGAACCGGCAACAGGCAGCGTTCACGCAAGCACTTCTGCACGCGCTCACAAGCACCAAGTACCGCTGTGTCACTCGGACCGACCAGTATACATGGCTCGTTCGCACCAGGCATCGCTGTTTAACTCTCACCAACGAGCACTACTGTCTCAGTCGTACTAATGAGTATATCTGCCTCGCTCGCACCAAAGATGAACACACTTGTCTACCTCGCACGGGGGATTCCGTCCTGCTAACAGGCGCAGCCGCAGCCCATCACCTCAATGGGGACCCTTCCAATTCAGGGAGCTGACTTTACCTGAACCTGTATTCTAGTTTTAAGCCTCTTGCATATATATCCGGACTCATGTATTGCTACATATAAGAATTCATAAATCCATGTTACACACGTTATGAATGTAAGACACGAACAACACACGTAATTGTAAGTTCATGCAGTACTAGTTCAGTATACTATTTCATATGTTAAAGGCGAAAGACGCGCCGCTAGCCTCACCTCGATACGCGAGTTCCCACTCGCTGGACCACATGCTTTCATAATTTTTCAAGTAAATATTACAAATTGGTACAAATATTATATTAATACATATTTTATATTTTAGTTAATTCAAAATACAATATCTCTTATCTATCTAATAATTATCTATCTAATTTCATGTCATTTTATGATGTTTTAATTAAATATTTGAAACTGGTTTATATAATTATACTTATCATAAGTTTTAGTTACTTAAAAATGGATCATCCGCTCCAAACGAAAATAAATATCTATATGTTATATAAGTCGATCATTTATTTGGTTTGCCCCAGTTCGCTTTCTTTCCATCGAGGCTTGCAAATCCGTCTTCGTTGTTCTTGAAATTCGTACTTTGGAAGGTAAGTAGTATGTATTGATGGTCCGACGCTGAAAATATCTCAAACAGTTCTGCTTTACTCAACTCAGCGTATATACAACCTCCTATCAACGTTATGTCTATTTTTTATTTGTTTTGGTTCTTAAAGTATGTATAGCCTTCTTTCGGATTCGTCGCGATTAGGTCGTTTCTTCGAGCCACTTTGATAATCTTTTCCTCTCTATGGTTGTTCTTCTTACTACCCCTGATTACCGATTTTTCGTTCAGGTCACCAGCGATTATTTTTCTGCTTGCTTTCTTTCCCTTTTCTATGTTAACCTCAGTTTCGGTTATATATTCTTCGATTGCTTTCCGTTCCTGTTCGGCGAGAAGTAGCAACTTCTAACTTTTGTTTCTTCGAACATAAACGGTACCGGTCGACGAGTACGTGGTGCCATATGTGCAACATTTTCGATTAACGCCGGTTATCCATATCGGAGCGTCACCGTTCTCGTCTTACAGTCAGTATTCTTACATTTTCTGCTTGATTTCTTGCGCAATTCGGCATCTGTTCAGATCGATTTGTGGGACTTTCAATTCCATATTCATTTCTCGTTTTTTTCTATCAAGGCCTTTCTGTAGACCGGACAATTAAAGCTCCGGTAACGTATCTGGTGTACGGATTGTTTCTTCCTGCCTCGCTACAAATGATACATTTCGGTTTGTTCGCGATGCAATCGATCATCGTATGATTCTGGAATCCGCATCTTCTGCAGGTTTCCTTATTATCCTTGACTTCTTCGCAATTTCTACCGATATGTCCCAGTTTATGGCACTTGCAGCATCTCTCTACTCTTGATAGCACTTAGCAGGGACAAGAGGTCAATGCTGTTCTGAGTAGTTTTACCTTCTTCTGCTCGTTGCTGTATTTCTGTTCACATTCAACTAACGCGAATTGGTAGCCTTTCCACTTTTGTTTTAACAACTTGACGTTTATACCGCCATGCTTTCCTTCGATTTCATTCAATGTTCGTCTTATGTCCTCCTTTATTCCTTCTCTGGTAATCCAACGGGTATATGTCCCTTAGTTGGGACATTATACTCGCACTCGTAGGCTTTATACCGAATCCTTTTTTCAGAAATCCTTTTACCTCCATTACTTTGTTCTCTACACCTGCTTTCTTGTTAAACTCCAGAATTATATCTCCCACTCTCGATTTTCTTGCGTCATCTTTTCGTATTTCTGTCATTTTTTCTGCGTTTCCTCATCTCGTAGCTTGTCCTCGAATGCTTCCTGCTCCTTTAATTGCTTCATTTTTTTTCTGTAAACGTTCGCCACTAGTTTCATCAAGTGTTTGATGTCAGTTTTTTTTTATATGCCTGATGTTTCCCGTTAACGTTTCCTAATATGTCATTAGCTTTGCTGTATCCTCCCTCATAATATCAATCATTACGTCTGATGTGTGGCTACCTATTCTTCTATTCGAAAGTGTAGACGTTATTCTTATCGGTCTATTGGTTCTTATCAACTATTCCATTATCCTGCTCTTTCTTCTTGGTTCCCTTATTTCGGCTCCTGATGCTTGTCCTTTCGTGTCTGTACTTCCTTCCGGAGCTTTCTTTTTCTCCTTTATATACGCTTTTATTATCCTTCTCTATTTCCCTATCTTTCTGTGTCATCGACAAGAGGCTTCGAACCGCTTGCTCAACCTTTAATCTTCTGCCAGGACTCGACAGGGCTGATTCCGAATCGCGAGCCGGCAGCTCCTCACAGCAGCATATGCACAGCAGCCTCGCTCACGCTGGGGGTGGGAGCTGGGGGGGGAGGGGGGCTGCAGGCCCTCTACCATCCTACTGCCTGCCCTAATGCGGGCGGGGGATTCCCAGGGCCACTCGAACCGCGACCAGCATCTATCTTATACTCTAGCCGATTCGTAGTTATGCGTTTTCCATTAAGTTTGCCGGGATCAGTGATATTGATTCATTCAATCTAATTTATTATTTTCTCTTTAAGTTTCTCGATTTTGTATTTTCTCTCACGATGTCGTCTATTTCGTTGTACCTTGCCCTTATGGTATGGTATGTAATCTGTTGTTTGATATTTCTAGGATTTCCTCTCAATTAATGCAATGTTTCCACAGTTTTCCTTTTTTTTCTCTCTAGTTACTTTGTTGTTATTTTTTGCTCTCTACCCATCACATTTCCTCTCTGCACCATCCCGGAACCAGCGTTATGCGATTACTTCAGGCTAGCGCCCGGGTCTCGCTACCCCAAGATCAAGTGTTCTCCTTACATCCGTTGATTTATATATGTCAAATATTGGAGAATATTTTCTCTTATCTTTTGTATTTTTCGAGTTACGTTTTAGTTAGATGTACATTATATGCGCGTCGAAATATCGGATTTCCATATGATTTTTTAGTAAAGATTTATTCTTTTCCGACTGTTTGTTTTCATTTCGCCGAAGGCACTCCTGTATAAGATGCGGAACCGCTCCGCTTGATCCCGCCGATCATTACATTACATTTCGTGAATAAGGGTTCAATCGAATTGGATTTCTGCTATTCCGTAACTGCGGAAGGCTTACTACATAGCCTCATCCCTGGGAAAGTTGCGAAGGTTGCTTGCGTCCCGAGATGGAAAAGTGGTTACGATAGATTTAGTTAGGTTACGCTAGATTAGGTTAGGATGGGTTATGTTTGGGAATGTTTGTAGGTTGCTCGGTTATGTTGGGTTAGATATAAGAAAGCGTAGGTTTGAATTGTTTATGTTTAAAACAGGTAAAGTTAGATTGTGTTAGGTTGAGTTAGATTTGAGTGAAGGCAGGTTAAGTCAGATTAGGTGTAACTAGGGTTAGCTTGGTTTAAATTAAGTTTGGAGGATGTTAGACTAAGTTAAGACAACTAAGAGATGGATTACCGATAGCTGGCAATGCCATCTGTGGACACTTCATGAATTACCGACTATTGGCATTACCAGCCGTTATAATACCATGAGTTATCGACCGCATGTATCACCTACTGTCGACATATCGTGAGTTACCGACCGCAGGCAACTCCAGTCGCTGATATGTCTTGAGTTACCTACTATTGGTTACACCAGCCGTGTGTGATTGCATACGTTATCAGTTGTTGGTAACTCCAGTCGTCGATAATTTATGGATTATTAACCACAAGCAACACTAGCTAGAATCACAAAATTATTGTGGGAAGCTGGAAATAATGGGTGATGCAATGTACACTTTTATTTTGCAAAGACAGTAAATCTGTTACTAATGAGTCTGTATTCTATGAGGGAGTATTAAAAAACTGAAGGAATGTCGGATTTCACTCATTGTGCGTGTAATCCAGGTGTGAATAAGTAAATAAAGGTTTATAATTAATATATGAAAGTATAACTTATATTTTAGTAAACGAATCAATTTATTTTACAGAATATAAATATTATTGATAAGATAAGATGATGCCTGATTCCTTCCTAGAGGAGAATTTGGAACAGATAGATCTGGATAATTATATACGACAATTAAAAAGAACGAACAAATTGTTCAGGTAAATCAGAGGAAAAGATCTTGCAAATATTATTTGTTATGCAGACTAATTTAAGCAGCGTGTATGTTAACAAAACTGTAAGTTCAAGTACTATTTATTGTTCATTATGTTAAAAAAATTCATTAGTCTTCGTACATTGCAGCACATCACAGATTAGTCTAATTTATTGCCCAAGCAACCATAATTCAATAGTTAATTAATATCATGTTTGCAAAAATTTATAATATGTAAATTTCGTAAATTTTAAAGGTGACGACGCTGGTGCACGGTTTTTGAATCTCAAAAATGGTAAAAAGATGCGGCAGGGAGAGGAGAACCTAGTCAACCACTACGTACAACATTAACAATGGATTCACAAAACTTTCTCGCAATGCTTTCTCATTGAAAAATATATTTTTTACGATCAAATTAATTAGAAATGTAAAATAATTTTATTAATAACATAATATTATATATCTTTTGAAGAATTAAAACTTACATCGATAAAGCCGTAATGGGAAAGTTGAAAAGTAGCAGTGATCTACGAAAAGCAAGAAGATTAGAGGAATTAATGGTCAATATAAAGTCGAAACTTACTTTGGAAAAATAAATACCTTCTTCTTAAAAAGAACAGACATATTAACTAATTAAGGAAAAATTATTCCTACTTATAAAAATATTATTACTTTTTGTAAAAGTTAAATATGATAATATAAAATATTTAAAATATTAAAAAAACTAGAGTAAAATATATTTTTATATATCTTGTAATATATTTTAATACGCAAAATGATAAAAGTTAAATAAATTCCGTTTGAAAATATTTATTTATGTAGATTGAACTTTACTCATACATTTATAATAAAATGAACATAGTTATTCATATTTAATATTTTCTTTGGAAACAATGAGTAAAAATATAAAGTACTTTGTTGTTATAGTTCTAGATGCTTCACAAGTTCCAAAAATGATAAAATAGACCAACGCCAGCAAAAAGTCTAATGTTTCATACCTATTTTATAGTTTAAAGATTATCAAACTTTATGCTTGGATGGATGCTTATATATAAGTATAACTGCCAAAATGAAATGAGATCGCAACGTGATATTTACACATCTGCGTGCTGCAATTTTGTCCTGTATAAATTTCTGATAAAAGGATATAAATGTTTATAATCTAATTATCAATTACTAATGGAATTCTACAATTTTTCCATGTAATAGTCCTTTCTTCTTGTACGCATCCTCCAATACATACATAGTACCTTTGATCTTGATGGATTTCGTATGTGCGTGTTAGTGTGTGTGCGCGCGCGCGTATTTGTATGGTAGCAGTTACAAAAATACCACATAATAGATTTCATAATTTCGATTCTAGTAAATTGAGTAAAATGATAAGATTTATATATAATTATATATAAATAATATATAATTATATATAATTATTATATATAATAATAAGATTATCTGTGGAATATCAAGGGGATGCGAAGCTGCTATTGCACTGCATACAGCATTTTTCACTGGAAGAATTTTTCTTCCAATGTGTCGACTCCAGATTTATTTAAATTGTTCTCGTTTTGAAAATTAAAACTGCATGACATATCCGTTAATACAGCACGCTGGTAATCATGATACCCAGCAGATCCAATCTTCCTTTATCTGAGATTAAGGCCTGCCTTCTTTGTTTCCAAACTTCTTTACATTGCGTTACATCCTTAAGACTCTTTGTAGGTTACAAAGAACAGAAACGCTACATGGATTAAAAAAGTGTAATAGTGTAATTTATATAATCTTGAACATTTTAAATCCGTTTACGTCGCTTTGCTTGTTGTATATGTTTATCACATGGCGTTGAACCAACTACTACTGCCATTATCCCTTTCTAAAATTTGGAAAATCCACCAGATCTAATGAAACCCTGCTTAGATTGTAAATGTGTTTTTACTGTATCCAGCAGAAATGAAATTACATTGACAGAAGTACCAGCTAGTTCTCCACGCCTATTTGGAACATCATTAAATCACCTTGTTAAACAATAATATATTAAATGTGATTTGGACTTTTAAATTTGAATTTATAAACATCTAACAAATGAAAATGTTTTTCTTACTATTCATATCACTATACTTTCAGTGATTTATTATGTGCTGTGATTTGATGTATTAACTGCTTGATTATATTTTACAACGAACCTTGCGTACCAAACATTGTTTTTACTCCTGATAAGAGTGGATAGTTCTTCGCTTTGTATTCTTATACCGCACTGATTATAAAAGTATAAAAGAGTCGTATATATTTTTTTCAACCCGTCATAAACCAAAAATATTATTTATAAAATAATGTATTACCTATTGTGACGAGGTGACGTCACAAGGCTTGCTCGCCCCCCCCCCTGCTTCGGTTAAACTAGCTCGCAGATCACCACCCATGCGAGAAGCGCGACACGGACCATCGCGATAGCAGTATTTGCGAGAAGCGTGAAATACGCGATGGTAGAACCCCCCCCCCCCCCCCCGTTCTTTTCTCTCTCTCCGTTTGACGAATAAGACTGGCGAGCTGAAGAAGAAGCAACCCATAAGACGCCTCTTCGGCGGATAAGAAGACCGCAGGTCCGCGGGCGAGCTATGCGCCGAGGTAGCGTGACGGGCTCGACGGTGGAGGAGTCGGGAAGTGAGCAAGAAGAGACCCTGAAGCCCGAAGGATACGACCCAGAGCCCTGCAACGATAAGACCGCTGCCATAGTCCATGGAGACGAACAGGATGGTTCTCGGGTGTGAGAAGGACCTCCACCCCTCCCCTGAGCCCATGGAGAGGAAAACTCAAGATGCGCAGCGGAATTGCAGGTGAGCCGTGGAAAACGCGGCGCGCGACACGCGCCGCAGTTCAGATGATCCAGAGGACCCCCTCTAGACACACCACAGGGGGCGATCAGGGAAGATCGCCGAAATCCACCGATCGATGCCCCGAACAATACCGAAGCGTATAGCCCTACCCCACCAAGGAGCCCCAAGGAGGATCTAAGGGGATCCGAAGACCCCCAGCAAACCTATATAATGAGCTAGCCAGCATGAAGACGGCCTACTCTACTACTATTCTTCTTCCCAGCGACTTAGCGACTATTTAGCGAGCAACCGAGCAAGCGATTATACGGAGCGATTCGTAAGAGAGAGAGAGAGAGAGAGAGAGAGAGAGAGAGAGAGAGAGAGAGATAGACGGACTGAACGAGATCCAGACTTGCTGGAAGCGAGAACGTGAGTCCTTATACGCTAAAGCGTCCCATTTGTTCCCTGCCGCATTTGTGATATCGCGTATTATAATTTGTATTGTATAACGGGTGGTGATCCCCGGTCATTCGCGGCGTGTCGTATACCCTTTTGTAATACCGCGTCAAGGCAATATAGAAAGAAGCCGTGAGTTCAGTATCCCGCGACCCTAATTGGCACACTCAGCTAGAAGTAGTCGAGCGACGGAGTATTTCGAAATTTCGAGGGTTATCTTGCACCGGGTTTCCCCCGGGTTGCGTGGTTTATTAGTTTTTGCTACTTCTTGAGTAGCTGGCGCCCAAAAAAGTCCCAGCCTCGCAGCTTCGAAATACTCGCTGGATAGGAAATTTATTGTTCTGTACTTCGCGTTGTCGAATCACGCGGATATTTTGTACCCCGATATAACTCCGGATTAAACTTCTGTATAACCCCTGTATTATTGGTTCTATATACCCCTTTCTTGTGGATTGTAACGGGAAAACTCCGTCACACTATAAAATAAAAATGCATGCTGATGCGACCCTAACTTCACCTTGTGCCATTTCTTAAATGACATGTTGTTAATTGCATGAATTTGTAACGATAAATTGAAGAAAAAAAATATATATATAATAAATGTATATATTTTTATGATAAAGTACTTAAGGAAAATAATTAACGAATTTTCATGGAAAAAATCGCCGCATAGAGCTAGATTATAGAAAATAATAAAATCGAGTTCTTATATCTTTATTTCGTGCCGGTGTTTCTATTTTCGAATCAAAATAAATAACTTGTTTAGTTTAGTCATTTTTCACATTCGTTTATAATTTTTATGGAAACAGCTTCCCCATTAGCTAATGTTAGCCTACGCCACTACCACGCGTATAGCTATGGTGAGCTAATAGTGTCATTGCCACGGCCGTGTGCTATATCGCGGTGCATTAATAGTGCCGTGATACGAGTGTCGCCCCAGAACGAAGAGTATGCCGTTACGAGAGCTGCGTAGAAGCACTGTCTTTGCACAGTTCTGGCACGGAATTCGTTCCATCCGTTGTCATTACCGTACCAAGCACTGGCTGTTTGGCATATTGTAGTGCACGAGACAGACTTGTCTCTTATCATCGTCAAGGAGATGGATCTTCACGCATTGTGGATTCAACTCATGTACGATCTTTTTGGTCTTCATCTTTTTTTACATTTAACATTATATAAGTAACGCAGTTTTGTTATGAAATGCTCAGATTTGTAATCCTCGAGTTCTTTTATTCTTTGGTAAAGCAACTTATTCGATTAATATATATTCATGAGGCATAAACATAAACAATTAGAAAAATGTTATTAAAACGGTATTAAATATGTTGTTGCAATTATATATTTAAGGTCTGAAGGTGTAGATGCAATTAGTGTCCGATGTTTTACGTGATCCAATCGACGTATCGAGTGAGGCTATGAAATATGAAAATATTTTACTATTCCTCGACTCCTTTCCATGTTAAATGAATGATTAGTTCTGCAAGACAAGAAGCCTAAATTAATGAGATCTCTTCGAACATAAGTAATTTATAAGTAATACATTCCTTCTCTTTGAAATATTTGCCTTTGCATAGAATAGAACGTGTAGATATAATTGCCTGTTTTATATCCATTTCGGGTCAATTCTATTATAGCTTTTGAGCAGAAGTAATATTGATTATACTTGATTTTTGCAATAGTTCTTTGATTAACAGATTTTATTAACGTAGAATCATCATTTGAGGAATGTATCAATCTACTTTGCAGTTCTATCAGTTTCTTTTTCTACTCGCTACCTTCCATTTTCAGTTCCGTATACTTATCCTTTATCACCATCATATATGTTGCGTAAGATTATAATAACTTCTTTGTCCTTAAATTTTGCGGATATTTCAATTAAATTTCCTTTGCTTAAAGAAACGGAAATTAGAAAACAGTGGCACGTACCATTTCTTTGAAACGTTGTATCGTAATTTGAATCTGACTGTTTTGAAAGGCACGCACTGATTCGTTTTGCAACGTTTGCAATGATTCGGTTAGCGAAGTAAAAAAATATTCTACTTTCGAAATTGTCGGCACTTGTAATTCTAAGGCAAATACATTCATCTGCCGATGTCGTGAGCACTGTTTTTTGGCTAAATTCCAGAAAAACAAATATATTATGAGGAATATAATAAACATCGTAATATTAAATTTAACTTTGATCATTTTTGCCTTCTTGGACACATCCATAACAATATACAGGGTGGGGCAGTAATAATCAGCACCTCAGATATCCTCAAAACTATAAGTTTTATAGAAATTTTTGCTGATATAAAATTGCACAGTACAAAGGTCTCATCCGGTGATGAAAATAGTTTTTTTGTAAGTGGAGATATGCTGGACATTTGAAGGTTGCCTTCATTTTTTAAAATGAATTGGTATGTTCATTCTTCCGTAATACGATAGGGCATTTTAAAATGAGTCCAACGACCTGTAACATGAAGCCATTGAAGGTTACAAAAAGTACAGAAAAGCGATAGTACTTACAGTTTTGATAGTAAATGAATCATACGTATTGTAAGTAGTGGTGGAAGGCGTAATGCTTACCGTTTACTTCACTGTGAATAAACGTTTTTCGAAGGGAATTTTAATAGTTTGCAGGATAAGTTAAACATGATAAGATTAGTATTGAAAACTCGGTTCGATTATGTTTAGCTAGGCTGTTCTTTGTACCGTTCACTTTATAAGTACTGAGTTGCGGATTCCTGAGGACAGATCACAAAATTATTGAACTATGGATGATTATCATTGTGAAATTGAATCAAAAGGTAATTAAATTCCATTACGTTATAAACAAATCTTAATATTTCATTTTTGATAGTAAGATAAAATACTCTTTACAAAACTACAAGAATGGATACATACCTCTCTGTTATTATTATTTCATAAAGAATTCTAATTGCCCATTATATAGTTCACTACGATAAAATATTATTTATAAGAATTAGACAAGAATTTCTCAGAAAATTCTAGATATTAAATTAGAGAACCAAGCCCAAACATTTTCAATATTTTCGAATATGAAAAATTTTTGAACATTCCAACAGAAAGATGTTCTAAACAGTAGATAGAAAATTCAAACAGACTATTATGAATCCGGCCCCGGGAGGGGGCTCGGATGTGCTACCGCGCCTCTAGGGCATACGCACTTAATCCTCAATCTGGACCTACCTCCCGGCTAGCCAGCGCTTCCGGTTAGGGCCAGGACATGCACCACAACTTCGTCATCTGATATAAGCCATCTCTTATACCATCCGCCCATGCACTGAGTGTGTTCTCCATCAACACTTTAGCAGTGAGAAGAAGACCTTTTCTCTCTTGACTCTGTGTCGGCTGTAAAGAATTTTGTTCTACGAACTGAATGGATTAGTGTTGAGTCAATAATCCAGAACCACAACTTGTCCCATTTATATTCGATAAGAAAGGAGACCGCGGTACGTGATGGGACGGACGCACGCAAGAGTCTCCCCGACCCGCATCAATCTGAATGCCCGAGGGCACATTCCGGGGGAATCACTAGGAGGTTTGATGCGAGGCTAGGATGTGAGAGGTTAGACTTGACGCGTCATCCACCCTGTAACCTTATCACCGGGACCATCATCACCGGGATACTAGGCGCCAACGGGCCGCCCGACACCTGCGAACGCGTATGGTAGCTTACGGTGCACCCCACCCCAGAAAATTCAAACATTTAATTTCAATTCCAGAACGCATCTGTGACGTCGGCCGAACCTCATGGTACCTCCTGCAACCCCCCCCCCCCCCCCGGCTCAGCCGCATACATCGCCTGCCGCCATTGCAGGGGCGAGCACACCGGCACACAATAACACAGTCCGATTGCCGAGCTAAGGCAGCCACCCTCGCACCAAGGAGTTGAACCACACGATCGCGCCTCGACGCGCATACATCAGACAGTTGGAGCAGACACCAACCATAGCCTCCGCAGGCGGACCATTCCACGCACCACGAGGAGTCGCCCACAGTTATACGCACATATTCGTATTATACTCATGTCTATAACCAAGCGAATTGTAGTATTTAAGCACACGACACTCTATGTGCATGCACGACATAACACACAAGCATAGTATAATTCACTTCATGTGTAATCATAATTTTATAAAGCGTATTATTCATAACTAGAGTATTAGCGAAACGCTGGAGCGAGCGCCCGACGCGCGCGGTTCACGCCGACCGCGTACGCCCCATCACGACCGTCCGCCCCACTGCGAGTGTCGAACGTACACCCCACCGCAAGGGTCGAGCGTCCGCCCCACTCCAGGGCCCAGCGACTCCCGCGATCCGAGGAGGACGCGAGAGGACGCGAAGCCGCGAATAGACCGAGAGATCAAGCCCAGCGTTCGACGATTACAGATCGAGCCAAGCGCTCATCGGAATTGTACCTCTCATGCCTCCGGGTCTTACTCCACCTTACTTGAAGGTGTTTGCTATTTCGTTTTTGTTCCAACTCAGAATTCAAGTTGCTGTTTCCAATTCTAACTTTAACTTTATTCTAAAACAAGGATTCCAGTACTTAGTCATTCTTGGCATAGGGCAGTAAAGTGTAAACTTAGGTTCTACTTAGAATATATTTTATTTTTACCAGTATTTACAAATTCTCATTATTCTCAAAGCATTCCTTGCCTTATATTAAATTAAATTCATTACGGTACGAAGTTTTCCACGAGTTCACTAACCTTCCAATATCATTCAAGGAGTTTTGACTCTTAGTTGCGCTTGGTTACCGACCAGTTAGAGTGGCCCTTAGCTTACCTGAATTGATCCACAGTTCGACTAAGGAGAAGATAACCTTTGTTTTCCACATCCCTGGATCGGCAAACTAGAGCGGCCCACTCCGCTAGTGGACCCGTATCTAGCGTTTTGGAATCCGATTTGCATGCACCGTTCCGCCACGAATAAACAAACTCGTTGCGTGGAAGAACTTCCTGCAAACGGTTAATTTTTGTTTGCTCCCGGCAAACGGTCAATTTTCCACGACCCGAGGCGTGACACATCTATAAGAGGTAAAATATTTTGAAAATTTTACTTACAGTCTTTAATGCAAGCAGTTAGACAGTATTTCAATTTCTAAGAAAATTGATGAAAGTCAACTATTTTCAAATGATCAGAATCTTTGCCGTTTGAGCAATAAGTGACTAACGAATAACTGCATAAATTTCAGGCTTATGAACATATTGATTAAATCTTATGCTGACACGTTTATAACCGAGTTACTAAATAATAATCAACACTAAGTAATCATTTTAAAACTTAAACGATTACACCTCGCATACATTTAAAAACATTGCAAACGTGAAAAGTAAGTGGTTTATCAAAAACTCTTCTAAAAGAACGGAAGAAGCCAATAGGAATCTTTGTTGAAGTAAGCAAGTTCTAAAGTTCTAAGCAACACTGTGGCCCTTATCTGCCTACGGTTCGTAGCAAGTAAGTTCTGAACTTCCATGAAATCCGATGGAGCTCCTCACTATCAACGTTTCAAAGTAAGTTCTCAAATTCTCAGTTCTACGTTTAAAGCTATGTGTGTTCTATATATCTATGTAAAGTGATGGTCTTTATCAGTTGTGATGAAACCTATTTACAGTAAGTCAGGGAAGCTCGAAGATATTAATTATTCAAATACTTTAAGGTGTAAAACGTACTTTAATCTAAAGCGATCTATCGTTACAATGCATCGGCTCACGTACAACTTTTCACAGGTTCGCGAACGCAAAAATATTCATCGAAACGGGGGGTATTTCGAAAATGCCAGACTATAATTTCTTGAGCGCCAGCTGCTCAGATAGCAGCAAAGAAATAGACTACACGACCCTGGGAAACCTGGGCCGGAACAACCCTCGAAACTACAAAATGCTCTTCCTCCCGACTACGCCTAGTGGAGTACATACACTCGGGGCGCGGGATACTGAAGTCACGGCTTCTTTATTTGTGGCCTCGGTGTGGGTTTAACTTACAAGGGCTACAGGAAACTACGCAACACGCCGCGAATGACTGGGGATCACCAACCGCTTCACGATATAAGATACAATATACAATGTGCAATACAAGAAATGCGGCATGAAAATGGGACGCTTTAGCGAATAAGCTCTCACGTTCTCTTCTTCAAGTTCCTTGAATTCGCTGGTGGTCCTTGGGTATCCTGAATCTTCCTCGGGACTCCTTGGTGGGGTGGGCTGTACGCTTCGGTATCTTCTCGCACCCTCTGGTGTCTCTGAGTGGGGTCCTCCTGATCATTCGAATTGCGGAGCGCCTATCGCGACGCGCTCCCATGGCCCACCTGTAGGGCCGCTGGACTTTTGACATCTCTTTAGACGGTTGAAGGAGGGTTGAGGTTCTTCACACGTCCCGAAGCATTATAAAGCATAGAAGCAGATAAGCATAATGCTATACATAATTGGTTACAGATTATTTACTTCGAATCGTTGAAATGAGATGCGCAATCGCATGGTATAATGCTTTATGTATCTACTATTTTGAGACGCAGACAATATGAAACCCCATTCCGCTGGAAGAAACAGCAGAATTCACAATCGGTTGCTGTGTAGGAGCAGACAAGTATAATGAAATGAATAGAACATAACATGTTGCATGATTTACCACCTTCAGAATAGATTCTCCACCTTATTGCATGGACTCAAGGAAATACGTTTGTTTGACACGTAGAAACTACGAAGCGTGCTCCCGCATTATGGATCCCTTCTATTGACATTCATTAAAACTGTAGAAGCATATACGCATATTGCTATGCATAGAAGGTTACAGGTTGCTTACCTTGAAACGTTGAAACGATATGCGCTGTCGCAATGCATGTAGCAATAAAACTGCATTGCCTTGACATGCACAGAATATGAAGCGCCATCGCGTTGTATGGATAAGTAGAATCCACATTCTTTTGAAATGCAGAAGCAGAAAAGCACAATGGGACGTATAGAGCATTAAAATCTACTTACATACTTCGCACTGATGAATGAAATACGACATCACGTTTAATGAAGAATTGCAAGTAAGTGTGGGAGTTACATTCTTTTGAAGTCTAGATGCAGTTACACAAAACACGTTGCATTGAATATTACATCCTATCACGAAACATTGAAATGAGATGCGACACCGCGTTGAATGAAGTATTCGAGCTCTATTGCATCGGCACTTTGTGCATCTGGGAACGCCATACCTTTGCAAGGAAGTGTAGAACCAACATTCTTTTGAAGGATTGAAGCATCATAGAACGCTATCCCCCTGCAAGGAAGAGTAAGGTTCACATTCCTTTGAAGTGTAGAAGAGATAAGCCTAACGTGTTGAATTGGATACTACATCTTCCACTAAGCATTGAAATGAGAAACGCAGCGCGTTGAATGAAGCAGTAGATCACTATTGCTACGAAAAGTAAACATGTGAAAACGCTATCCCTCTGCAA
The DNA here is from genome assembly GCF_050948175.1 of Xylocopa sonorina. Taxonomy (NCBI): domain Eukaryota; kingdom Metazoa; phylum Arthropoda; class Insecta; order Hymenoptera; family Apidae; genus Xylocopa; species Xylocopa sonorina. The sequence continues at coordinate 1,142,352 of NW_027490092.1, read as the reverse complement.
GGGAGTGTAGGGTTCACATTCTTTTGAATTGTAGGAGAGATAAGCATAACGCATTGAATTGAATATCACATCATACATTAAACTTTGAAATGAGTTGCGACATCACGTTGAATGAAGTATTCGAACTCTACTGCATCGCCTCGTTGTGCACCTAGAAACTTTATGCCTTTGGGAGGACGCCACCCAGACACCCAGAAATGCGATTACGTAGATAGGATGTGTGGGATTTACATTCTCTTGAAGTGTTGACTAGATACACATAACGCGTTGCAATGAATATTAAACCTTATCATGAAACACAGAAATGAGATGCGACATCGCGTTACATGAAGCAACAAAACTATATTGCTTCGATTCGTAGACCTCTGGTGACGCTATCCCGTAGCAAGGAAGTGTGGGATTTACAATCCTTCGAAGTGTAGACGATATAAACATAACGCATAACGGTGGTGGATTCGGAAAATTGGACAGTGAAGGAGACCCATCAATCAGATGAACACTAGAATATACCCTGCAGTGACGTGACCGCTGGCCGCCGTCCACTACCATGAAGAGAATGTCCTTTAGGATGTAAGAAGAATCTCAGCCCCTCTTAACCCCCTAATGAAAAGTTAAAGTTCCAGCGGCCCTGCAGTTGAGCAACGGGAGCGCGGCGCGTTAGGCGCGCCGCAATTCAGCCGATCAGGTGAACCTCCCTCAGAGACACCCGGGGGGGGGGGGGGAGGTAGCGAGAAGAGGTAACCGACGAAATCCACTGATCGATACCCCGAACAATACCGGAGCGTACAGCCCCACCCCATCAAGCAGCCCCGGAGGAGGATTCAAGAAGCCTGAGGACCGAAGAAAGATCAATTAGCAAGCAAATTGGCGAGCAAGCAGAGCAAGCGATTATACCCAATGAACGATTGTGAAAGTGAGAGAGATAGGGAAAGGGAAAATGTGCGAGAGGAATAGCCAGACAGGTCAGCCTGGAAAAGAAAGCGTGAGTCCTTATTCGATAAAGCGTCCCATTTTCCTGCCGCATTTCTTTTGTTGTGTACGATATATCGTATTTTGTATCGCGAAACGGGTGGTGACGCCCGTTCATTCGCGGCGTGTTGCGTAATTCCCTTAGCCCTTATTTGTTAAACCCGTGTCGAGGCTATAAACACAGAAGCCGTGACTTCAGTATCCCGCTAACCGAATTTGCGTACTCGGCTGGACGTGATCAAGAGAAGGAGCATTTCGAAGTTTCGAGAGTTGTACTGTCCCGGGTACCCCGGGTCGTGTAGTCCATCTCCTTGCTCCTTTGTGAGTAGCTGGCGTCCAAGAAACTCTAGACTCGCAGCTTCGAAATACCCCCATTCCGTCGATTATTTTTGCGATCGTGAGCCTATGAAGAGTTTTACGTGATCGATTAAATTGTACTTATTGTGTATCCTGTATTAAAAATACGTTTTCAGTTCACCGTGCTAAATAATAATCCTTTCATCGAACTTTCCTGACTTACTGTAGACGGGTTTCTGTCACACTGTATAGCGTTTGTATGTGTCAACTTATCAAAGCAATTGGCTTCCAGAGATCCATGCAACGCGATGGTGTATCTTAGTTTTACTATTCAAAGTTCACAATTAGAAGTATCAACAGAAATCACACCTCAGGATGTTCTAAGTAAATATTTCAAATTAGCATATATATTTATTCTTATTATATATTTTAGATGATTGTCAATAGATTGCCTTCACCAAATAACCCATTATATTCAAAATTCTATTTAATTTTACACCATTTCATGACGTTCTAAGAAAAGGTTCCGTATTCGTATGTATACTTACAGTCTTCGTATATTATAAATACGCCCCTATAAATACGCCAATAACTGTAATTTTCTGTGCATTGCATTATGCTTACCTGCACCTACACATCAATGGAATGTGAGTTTAACAGTTTCCTCCAACAGGATTGAGCTTCGTTGTGTCTACGTTTCAAAGCATTAGAGTTCTAATGCTCCATAAAATGTGGTGGCGCATCTCGTTTCATAGATTCTACATAAGTAAGTTATAATGTTCTAAGCAACGCATTATACTTACCTGCTTATAGAGTTCAAAGGAATGTGAATTCCACAGGACCTTGCAACGGCGTTTTGTAGTACCTACGCTAAGCTAAGTACAGCTTTGGAAGTCAATTTGTTTGACAAGTTGGCTCTTCGAAGCGCTATACAGTCACATGCATCTGTAAAAATTAAATATATAGTAATGTAGAACCCAGGGAGCAAATTGTATTGTATAGAACCTTACAACTTACTTACTTAAACGTAGACCTGAGAAGCGCCATTGCGTTACATGGACCATTGGAAATCAATTACATGGACAATTTCACATTCAGAAGCGCCATACAATTACATAGATATGTAGAAATTACATTCATTGTAATTATACCTTAATAGTTGCATAGAACCTAGTAACTATATTTACGTTGTACAGAACCTTACAACATTCTTACCTTGAAACGTAGAATTGAGAATCGTTATCGGGTTGCATGGACATTTGGATGTCAATTACATTGGCAAGTTTATACTTAGAAGTGGACACTTAGAATTGTCTTCGAAAGGTCCATGCAACTAGATGGCGCATCTTATTTCCACGTTTCAAAGTAAGTAAAATATATGGTCTTATGCGACACAATTATGGTTATTAGGTTCTATGTTACTGTTTACGTAATTTATACAGATCAACGTTATTATATAGCTCTTCTAAGTATCAACTTGTTAAAGTCTTGACATCCAAATGTCAATGCAACGCGATAGCGCTTTTCAGTTCTACGTTTCGAAGTAAGTTGTAAAGTTTTATACTACGCAGTCATGCTTATCTTGTGCTGCATTATACAGTATGTATTTTATACAGATCAATGTAACTGTACCGTTCTTCTAAGTGTTAACTTGTCGAAGTAATTAACATCCGAAGATCCACGAAACACAATGGCGCTTCTCAGTTCAACGTTTCAATGTAAGAAAGTAGTAAGCTTCTATACAAACAAAAACGATTACTTGGTACTACATTACTATTGCATGCAATTTCTACAGATCCATGTAACTGTTAGCTCATCTAACTGTCAACTTAGCAAAATACTTTATTTTCAAAGGTCCATGCAACGCGATGACACTTCATAGTTCTACGTTTCAGCGTAAGTAGGCAAATTTCTATACAACGCTGTTATGCTTATGTGATGTTAAACTACCAAGTATGTAATTTCTACAGATCCATATAACTGTGTAGCACTTCTAAGTGCCATCTTGTCAAAGTATTTGTCTTCCAAATATTGGTGCAACGCGATGACGCTACTCAGTTCAACGTGTCAATGTAAGCGTCACGAAAAATATTATAAAGTGACTTAAAAAAATACGAGTGCGCAATTATACACTCGACTCTTCATTTAATGTTTGAAATATAAAGTTTATTACAATATCGCAACGACACTTATGCAAAGTTTCACAGTATAGACCGAAAGATTAATCAAGACTGAAGACTAGTTCCCAGGAATATGTAGTTCTTAGGTGGTGGGGCAAAGACTTCAATCTTATTTCTTGGGAATCAGGGTGTCAGCAGGATGCGTGCCAATGAGGTAATGACTCTGATCCTATTAATTGGGAACAATATCTTCAATCTTATTTCTTGAAAATAAAGTATCAACAGGATGCGTGCTAGTAAGGCGACGCTAGTTTACTTATTGATACCTCTAGTTGAGAATGTATTTGACATCACATAACCAACTAATAAGGTTCTATGCAAACAACAACGATGCATACTTGGTTCTACATTACATTTGCATGGAATTTCGTGAGGTCCATGTAATAGTTAGCTCTTCTAACTGTAAACTGGACAAAGTAAATGACTTCCAAAGGTCGATGCAACGAGATGGCGCTCCTTAGTTCTACGTTTCGAAGCAAGTCAGTTGTAAGATTCTATACAACGCAGTTATGCTTATCTGGTGCTACATTACAAAGTATACAATCTCTACAGCTCCATGTAGCTGCACCGCTCTTCTAAGTGCCACATTGTCAAAGCGATTGCCTTGCAATAGTCTATTCAATGCGATGTTGCATTTCATTTTAAAACTCGAAAGTAAGTACATTGTAATGTTCCATGACATTCATTAAGCTAATCTGTTTATATACTTCAAAATAATGTGAATTCCACAGGTTCTTGCAACAGGATTGCATTTCGTAGTGTCTACTTGCCAGATGAATATAGTTCTATTGCTCCAATTAATGCGATGGCGCATCTCAGTTCAGCGTTTTAAAATAAATAAGTTGTGGTGTTCTGTGCAACAAATTAAGCTTATCTGACTTTACGCATTCAAGACAATATAAATTACACAGTTATATGCAACGGGACGGCGCTTCACAGTATCTTCGTGTCAAAGCAATGGAGGTTTAATGCTCCATGCAATGCGATGGTGCATCTCATTTCAACGTTTCAAAGTATGTAAGCTGTAACCTTCTATGCATAGTATTATGCTCATCTGTCTCTACACCTTAAAAGAATATGAATTCTACAGTTCCATGCAATGCAATGTCAAATCTCATTCCAACGATTCAATGTAAATAAGTTGTAACATTCTATGCATAGCTTTATGCTTATCAGCTTCTACAACTCAATAGAATGTTAATTATACAGTTCCTTGCAACGTGATGGCTCTTCATAGTGTGTGCTTTTCAGAGCAATAGAGTTTTGAATGTTCCATGAATTGCGGTGAAATGAGATTTCAACGTTTCAAAGTACGTTAGTCATAATGTTCTATGCACTATGCTTATCAGCTCTCTATACCTCAAAAGAATGTAGGTTCCACTGTTTCTAGCAACTGGATTGCGCTTCATGATTTTTAGGTGTCAGAGTACTAGAGCTGTTATGCATAACGCGATGCATAAAACATTACAGCTTGTTCCACCAGTAATGCATCATATGAACGATGCGTTTCTGATACTTGGATTGCTGGACGTCACCATTTTTACGACGAAGAATTATATCCCGAGAATTAAATTCTTCATCAACTATGACAATTGCCACTTCATCGATCGTTGGTGCGTTGAATTGTCTTCGATGTTGACCAATAAGTGTTTTATCTGCCTTTATTATTACTTTGTAATCGTCAAATGGCAGTTGTTCAATGGCAGTTTTAAATAATTTAATTAATTCATTATGTTGTACAAACAAATTTTGTAATTCAGCGACAATCTCTCGTTTAGTACTCATATTCAATTGAAACCGTCTGTTGATTTGTTCGTCAATATTGACCATAAAATATATCTGAAGATATTTGTGATCAGCATTTGGCAAGGGCACTAGTGATTCAGCATGGTGATAAATTTGCCCTTGTACTTTAAATGTTGGCATATATTTTGCGCTAACGATATTCGTTGCTCCGAACGATATCATTTGGAAGCATGAATTGTACTTGGGTATATTTTTCAAATAATTTTTGATTTACTTGTTTCACCTGATACTAAAGTTAATAATGGTTCAGGTGGTGAACGCAAGTCTGGTAACTTTGCATTTCCACCTGCACAGCACATACCTAGTGCTTCATTTTAAATTTTTGAGCACCATATTACGTACACTTTTTATCCATTTTTCCAATAATTACAATTTGATGAATACTGTATCTGTAAAGGGGATTGTAATTGAAACCACATAAATTCAAATGAGTATGTATCGTGCGTCTTGTCTATGTCCTGCGAATACGATTCCTTTGCTGCCTTGCTTGCCTCTGTTCACTCGTTTCTATTGATCGAGCAAGAGCAGTGTGAACTCGATCTCTTTCTTGCCTAGCTTGTCTCTGCTCACTTGTTTCTGAAGCCCGTTCTTCTCTTCTCCTTTTTGCTTGATTTATAGGTCGACCAGTGGCACTTCGCTTTGCTGGCATAATTGTGGGGTTAAATAGAACGTATTTCCAATTATTTTCTTTAGCTGGAGATCAATAATATTTTTATTTATTTAAGTATTAATAATTTATTATCGTATTAATAATTGCAAAAGTTTGTTGACTGCATTTTTGTATTTATTAGAATTTTCTGGCGAAAAATCGAACGTCAAACGCATTAATGTTGTTTTTTGTAATTTAAATTAAATTGTTAAAATCATAAAGGAAATACAATTTCTGTATTTAAAATACTTTAAATTTTAATATAATTTGTAATATTCAACCAATAATTGAAAAAATATAAATAAAACGACTCAATACTTTATTTACCTTGTGATTTATATTTTTATTTTGATTACAACTGTTATCATGGGTATGTTATTTTTTACAGTTTAATTTGTTTTAAAAAAGTAAGTTCTATGAGTAAATTTCATGAGTAAAAATGGAAAAATTCAATTTATTCATGGCTACACGTTTAATAAATATTACTAATTAAATGTTATTTTGATATTTTTGGGATATTTGTTCGTGAACACGTAGAACGCCTATTCTGATTTTAAAAAAATTTTCAGACACCTTCCCGGAGATATACCTAATAATTTCCCAAATTTTCACGGCGATTGGATGTATGGTTTTTGAGTCTATCAAGTACAGACAGACACACATTCATTTTTATCTATATAATAGATAGAATGATGAACTAGCCACTCGTATCAGGAGTAAAAAGAGTGTTTGGTACGCAATGTTCGTTGTAAAATATAATCAAGCAGTCAATATATCAAATGATAGCACATAATAAATCACTGAAAGTATAATGATATGAATAGTAAGAAAAGCATATTTATTTGTTAGATGTTTATAAATCCAAATTTAAAGGTCCAAATCACATTTTATAAATTAGTGTTTAACAAGGTGGTTTAATGTTGTTTCAAATAGGCGTGGAGAACTAGCTGATACTTCTGTCAATGTAATTTGATTTCTGCTGGATAGAGTAAAAACACATTTGCAATCTAAGCATGTTTCATTAGATCTGGTGTAATTTCCAAATGGTGGCAGTAGTAGTTGGTTTAGCGCCAGGTGATAAACGTATATAACAAGCAAAGCGACGTAAACGGATTTAAAATGCTCAACATTATATAAATTAAACTATTACACTTTTATAATCCATGTAGCGTTTCTGTTCTTTGTAACTTACAAAGAGTCTTAAAAGTGCAACGCAATGTAAAAAAAATTGGATAAAAAGAAAGCAGGCCTTAATCTCAGATAAAGGAAACTTGGATCTTGCTAATTATCAAAATGAGAACAATTCAAAAAAATCTGAAGTCGACACATTGGAAGAAAAATTCTTCCAGTGAAAAATGCTATATGCAGTGCAATAGCAGCTTCACATCCCCTTGATATTCTGTAGAAAATCTTATGCCATTTTACTCGATTTACTAGAATCGAAACAATGAAACCTATTAGGTGGTATTTCTACAACTGCTACCAGAGCCACACACACGCACACACGAAATCCATCAAGATTAAAGATACTGTGTATGTATTGGAGGATGCGTGCAATAAGAAAAGATTATTATATGAATAAATTGTAGAATTCCATTTGTAATTGATAATTAGATTATAAACATTTATATCCTTTTATCAGAAATTTATATAGGACAAAATTGCAGCACGCAGATGTGTAAATATCACTTTGCGATCTCATTTCATTTTGGCAGTTATACTTATATATAAGCATCCATCCAAGCATAAAGTTTGATAATCTTTAAACTAGAAAATAGGTATGAAACATTAGACCTTTTGCTGGCGTTGGTCTAATTTATCATGTTCAGAACTTGTGAAGCAGCTAGAACTATAATAACAAAGTACTTTATATCTTTTCCCATTGTTTCCAAACAAAACATTAAATATGATGAACTATGTTCATTTCATTATAAATATATGCGTAAAGTTCAATCGACATAAATAAATATTGACAAACGTGATTTATTTAATTTTTATCATATAAAACATATTACAAAATTGTATAAGAATAAATTTTACTTTAAATATTTTATATTATCATGTATATTTTATATTATCATGTTAAACTTTTACAAAAAGTAACAAAATTGTTATAAGTAGGAATAATTTTTCCTTAATTAGTTAATATGTCGGTTCTTTTTAAAAAGATGGTATTTAATTTTTCGAACTAAGTTTTGACATTAAATTGACCATTAATCTCTCTAATTTCATTGCTTTTTGTAGATTACCGCCAATTTTCAACTTTCCCATTACGGCTTTGTCGATGCAAGTTTTAATTCTCCGAAAGATATATAATATTATGTTATTAGTAAAATTATTTTGCATTTCTAATTAAGTTGAACGTAAAAAATATATTTTTTTTATGAGAAAGCATTGTGAGAAAATTTTGAGAATCCATTGTTAATGTTGTACCTAGTGGTTGACTAGGTTCTCCTCTCCCTGCCGCACTTTTTTTACCATTATTAAGAACCAAAAACAGTGTACAAGCTTCGTCGCCATTAAAATTTACGAAAATTACATATTGTAAATTTTTGCAAAAGTGATGTTAATTAACTCTTGAATTATGGTTGCTTGGGCAATTAATCAGACTGATCTATGATGTGCTACAATGTACGAGGTCTAATAAATTTTTTTTTAACATAATGTACAATATAGTATTTGAGCTTACAGCTTTGTTAACAAACTCGCTGTTTAAATTAGTTTGGATGACAGTTAATATTTGCATGATCTTTTCCTCTGATTTATCTGTATAATTTGTTCGTTCTTTTCAATTGTCATATATAATTATCCAAATCTATGTGTTCCAAATTCTCCTCTAGGAAGGAATCAGGCAACAATTTATCTTATCAATAATATTTATATTCTGTAAAATAAATTGATTTGTTTACTAAAATATAAATTATACATTCCTGTATTAATTGTAAGCATTTAGATAATTATTCACACCTGGATTACACGCTTAATGGGTAAAATCGGACATTCCTTCAGTTTTTTAATATTGGCTCATCGATTACAGACTGATTAGTAACTAATTTACTGTCTTTGCAAAATAAATGCGTACATTGCATCACCCATTATTTCCAGCTTCCCACTGTCTTTGACTAGCCTCCATACACAGCAATACCATCATTTTCATACTCATCGGCCCTTCCAAGAGCACACATCAACATACCAAACTTATATATTATATAAGCGATACGAGTTTGAAAGCATATTCGTTTAATTTTTATACTTAGTGGTGGGCTAATATTTACTATATGAGGATTTGTGCCTTTCTTTGAGTATGATAAGCATACTTTGATATTATTCACAAGATCATAATTTTTCATACTAATGGATTCTATGCCTGGTAGATGTAATAACGCTAACATTATTATCCCTTTCAGTACTGAGTTGTGCGGCAAATGCTTTTGCGAGAACCCACGTGTGGCGTTCGTTGTTGTCAGACCGATGGAGTCATCTTTGTGAAAACTGCTCAACCTGTTCGCAATTCTATTTCAGCAGTGATTGAAGAGATGGCGAAACGAGTCAATACATGCCTACGGATGGGTGTTCCCATTAAGAATAACTTATAACTTACTGACGGATGGTGCTGCTGGCGGTCTGTTACTCACAATCGACAGACGGCTGGTGTTGCTTGTGGTTAATAATCCATAAGTTATTGACGACTGGAGCCACCAACAATCGATAACATATGCTTTCACACACGGATGGTGACCAATAGTACGTAACTCAAGGCTTATCAGCGACTGGTTTACTTTAAAACCGGCCACGGAAGGGGGCACGAGCATACTTCCTCGCCACTTAGGGCATACGCGAAGAGATAAAAATGCCCATCCTAGCCCCCTAGCTAGCCACAGCTTCGGTCCGGGGCTAGGAAAAAATATGGCACCACTATTATCGTCATTTGGGTATGCCTATCATACCCATCCGTTTATTAAATACGTAGCTGCACATAGCGACACCCATCATCGCTAGTCATTCTCTTTGAGGAAAGGACCCCTTTTAGTCTTGACTCATAGCCCGCGTAAGGACTTTGATCTACGAATTGATTGGATAAGTGTTAAAGTTAATATGAGAGATTCCAACTGTCCCATACATATTCGATAAGGGGAGAGCAGGGCTGCGATGGGGCAGAACCTGAGTGGATCTCTCCCCCGAACCACACCAATCTGAATGCCCTAGGCCATCCAGATCTCCCACATTCCGGGGGAGGGGGGACACAAGGAGGTTTGATGCGAGGCTAAGGTGTTAGAGGCTATGTTTTCGCATCATCAACCTTGTGACCTTATCACCGGGACCATCGCTATTCTTGGATACTAGGCGCCAACGGGCCGCCCGACACCTACGAACGCGTATGGAAGTTTATGGTGCATCCCCACCCTATCACCGACTGGTAGCGCCTGGGGTCGGTAACTCACGATATATCGACAGTAAGTGATGCCTGCGGTCGATAACTCACAATATTATAACGGCTGGTATTGCTAATAGTCGGTAATTGACGAATTATCGACGGTATTGCCAGCTATCGGAAATCCATTTCTTACTTGGCTTAACTTAATCTAACATGCTCTAAACTTAATTCAAACAAGCTAACCTCAGTTACACCTATTCTGACTTTACCTGCCGTCACTCAAATCTAACCCAACCTAACACAATCTAACTTTACCTCGTAATACATAAACAAATCAAACCTACGCTTTCTTAAATCTAACCCAATATAACCGAACAACCTACAATCATTCCCAAACATAAACCAACCTACCATACCCTAGCGGAGACTATCTAAATGTAACATAAACACACTTCCATCTCGGGACGGAAGCAAACTCCGCAACTTTCCCAGGGATGAGTCTGTGCAAGTAAGCCTTCTGCACTTACGGAATGGCAGAAATCTGCTCCGATTAAGCTCATATTCAAGTAATGTAATGTAATGGTCGGCAGGTTCAATCGGAGCGGGTCCACACCGGATGCAGGAGTGCCTTCGGCGAAATGAAAATGAACAGTCGGAAAAGAGTAAAACTTTACTAAAAAAATCGTACGGAAATCCGATATTTCGACGCGTATCTAACATACATGTAACTAAAACGTACTTCGAAAAATACAAAGGATAAGAGGATATATTCTACAATGTATGACATATATAAATCAACGGATGCAAGGGAGAACACTCGATCTCGTAAGGACAAGGTACAACGAAATAGACGATATCGTGAGAGAAAATAAAAAAAATCGGAAAGCTTAAAATAAAAATAATAATTTGGATTGAACAAATCAATATCACTAATCCCGGCAAGCTTAATGCAAAACGCATGACTACGAATCGGTTGGAGTATAAGATAGGTGCTGGTCGCGGTTCGAGTGGCCTTGGGAATCCTACGCCCGCATCGGGGCAGGCAGTAGGATGGTGGAGGGCATGCAGCCCCGCCCCCCTCCCCACGGCGTGAGAGAGACTTCTGTGCTTATGCTGCTGAGAGGTGCTGCCAGCTCGTGATTCGGAATCAGACACATCGAGTCTTGGCAGAAGATTAAAGGTTGGGCAGGCGGTTCGGAGCCCTCTGTCGATGACACGAAAGGATAGGGGAATAGAAAAGGATACGAAAAGCGTATATGAAGGAGACAAAGAAAGCCTCGGAAGGGAGGACAGACACGAAAGGAGAAGCATCACGAGCCGAAATAAGTGCAGGATAATGGGAAGACTACCGATAAGAATAACACCTACACTTTTACATAGAAGAATAGGCAGCCACACATCAGACGTAATGATAGATATTATGAGCGAGGATACGACGAAGTTAATGACATATTAAAAAACGTTAATGGGAAATATCAGGCATATAAAAAAAAACTGACATCGAACACTTGATCGAACTAGTGGCGAACGCTACAGAGAAAAATTAAGCAATTAAAGGAGCAGGAAGCATTCGAGGACAGGCAGCGAGATGAGCAAAAGCGGGAAAATGGACCGAAATACGAAAAGATGATGCAAGAAAATCGAGAGCGGGAGATATAATTCTGGAATTTAATTAGAAAACAGGTGTAGAGGACAAAATAAAGGAAATCAAAGAATCTCTAAAAAAAAGGATTCGAAGTAAAGCATACGAGTGCGAGTATAATGTCCCAACTAAGGGACATATAGCCGTTGGGTGACCAGAGAAGAAATGAAGGAGGACATAAAACGAACAGAGGAAAAAATCGAAGGAAAGGATAGCGGTATAAACGTCGAGATTTTAAGAGGAACGTGGAGAGGCAACCAAGTCGCGTTAGTTGAATTTGGACAGAAATACAGTAAAGAGCTAAAGAAGGTCAAACGACTAAGAATAGCATTGACACCTTGTCCCTGCAAAGTGCTACTCAGAACAGAGAGATGCTTTAAATGTCATAAACTGGGACATATCGGCGGAAATTGCAAAGGAGTCAAGGATAATAAGGGCATCTGCAGAAAATCAGGATTCTAGAATCATACGATGACCGATTAATTGTCCGGCCTACAGAAAGCCGTTGATAGAAAAGAATGAGAAACAAATATGGAATTAAAAGTCCTACAAATCGATCGGAACAGATGCCAAATCGCGCAAGAAATCATGCAGCAAATGCGAATAATTCAAGAGACACATGTGGTAATAATATCGGAGGGAGACAAGATGGAAGAATATTGACTGCAAGACGAGAACGGTAACGCTGCGATATGGATAACCGGCGTTTCTCGAAAATGTTTCACATACGGCATCACATACTCCTGGACCGGAATCGTTCATGCACTGGTCGAAGGAATAAAAGCTATAAGCTGCTATTTCTCGCCGAATAGAAACGGAAAGAGATCGAACAATATATAAACGAAACTGAGGTTAACATAGAAAGGGGAGGAAATGATCTAATCGCGACGAATCCGAAAGAAGACTATACATACCTTAAGAACGGAAACAAATCAAAGATAGACATAAGTTGCGTAAAGCAGAAGTGTTTGAGATATTTTCAGCGTCGGACCTTCAATACGTACTACATACCTTCCTAAGTACGAATTACAAGAATAACGAAGACGGATTTGCAAGCCTCGATGGAAAGGAAGCGAACTGGCACGATGAAAATACATGATCGACTGATATAATATATAGATATTTATTATTATTTAGAAGGGATGATCTATTTTTAAGTAACTAATATATATGATAAGTGTAATTATATAAACTAATTTCAAATATTTACTTGAAACATCATGAAAGGATGTGGTCCAGCGAGTGGGGGATTAATGGATCCTTCCGAGGAGCATACGGTCCAGCGAGTGGGGACCCGTGCCTCGTGGTGGGGCTAGCGGCGCGTCATTCGCCTTTAACTTATAAAATATTATAATGAAGTAGTATAGCATTATCTTACAATTACGTGTGTGTTGTTCGTGTCTTGCATTCGTAACGTGTGTAACCTAAATTTATGAATTCTTACATGCAGCAATATATTAGTCCCGATATAGTATCTGATATGTATATGTATGTAAGAGACTTAAAAGTAGAATACAGGTAAATTCGGAATCTGGTAAAGCCCTGAATTGGAAGAGTCCCCATTGAGGTGATGGGCTGCAACTGCGCCTTTCAACAGAACGAAATCACAGGTGCGAGGTAGACAAGGGTGTACTTGATTATGCTTATCTGCTTCTATACTTCAAAACAATGTGAATCCCAACATTCCTTGCAATGGCATAGCGTTTCTAGATATCTACGTTTCGACGCAATAGAGTTCTAATGCTTCATTCAACGCAATTTCGCACCTCACTTCAATGTTTCATTATAAGATATAACATTCTATGCAATATGTTATATTTATCTGCTTTTACACTTCAGAAGAATGTGAAACCTACACCACCTTGTAATGTGATAGCATTTCTGGATGTCTTCGTGTCGGTGGAATACATTTCTAATACTTCATACAGCGTGATGTAGCATTTCATTTCAGCATTTCAAAGCAAAGAAACTGTAATCATCTATGAATAGCACTATGTCTATCTGCTGGAGCTCTTCAACAGAATGTGCGCTCCGTAGTGTCTGTCTGTCAAAGCAATAGCATTATAATTCTCCATGCAATGCCGTGGCGCATCTCTTTCCAATGTTTCAAAGTAAGAATGCTATAATCTTCTAAACATAGCATTATACTTGTCTGCTTCTACACTTCTAAAGAATGTGAATTGCACAGTTCCATGCATCGTGATAGCGCTTCACATTGTCTATGTGTAAAAGCAATGATATTATAATGCTCCATACATTGCGATGGCGCATCTCATTCCAACGTTTCAAAGTAAGTAAGATCTAATCGTGTATGCATATCATTATGCTTATCTGTTTCTACAATCATCAATAATGTGAGTTCTACAGTTTCATGCAACGGGATGGTGCTTCACAATGTCTGCGCGTCAGTACTACTGTACTAATGATGCATGCATTACGATGGCTCATCTCGTTTCAACGTTTCAAAGTATGTTAACTATAATCTTCTATGAATAGCACTATGCTTATGTGCGTCTACACTTCATAAGGTTGTGAATTCTACACTTCCATGCAACAGGGTGGCGTTTCACAGTGTCTGCTTGTCAAAACAATGGTGTTCTAATGCTCCATGCAATGCGACTGCGCATTTTATTTGTACGTATCGAATTAAGTAAGCTGTAATCTTCAATGTATATTGGAGAAAACTCATTAATTACAGACAATTACAAGGTTTTGTAAATCATTAAATAGTTCCTTTCAACTGAGATATTACTCCACGGACTGCTAATGAACAACTGTTTCATCGTTTTAAAACATACACACGAAATATATTTTATTCCGCACATTCGCTCTTGCTCGCATTCTAGAATATTCCACACACCCAACATTTGAAACTTGAATTACTGCTTAGCTTTTATATTAAGATAATTTCGTTATCCTTCACTCGGCCGCCCTGCATGAACATTTGTCTCGAATGTCTTCATTCATGTCGTCTTCGATTTCAGATAAATCAACATTGAGTTCGTCGATCCACAATTTCGTTGAATCTGCTGACGTAGATGTTTATAGGGGTCCTTCTCCTTCCCCTACCTTTCGAACCACAAATCGTTGATTGCGTGAAACTCGTGCGACTTCATACGGTTTAAAATATTTATGAGCTATATTTAGGCCAGGACTCTGTTGCATACGTTCAATTGCTACTAGATCTCCTTCACGATAAATTTTAGCTTTTCGTCTACTCTTGTTAAAAGTTCGCCTATTCTCTTATTGGATCCTGGATATATTTTTGCCTGCTTGAGTCATACTTCATCTCGTTTATCTTGAAAACGTGCAATCCATTCCTTTTCAAGTATGTCTCAAATTTCTATATGACCTTTAAGACGTGAACGTGTCCCAGAGAGAAGATGAAATGGTGACGTGCCAGTACTTCGATATATTGTTGATTTCAAACATTATTGATCTACTTCTAAATACTTACACCATTCACAGGGCTTAGGTGCTGCTAATTTTGCTAACAACAGTATGAATGTTCCACTAATACGTTCAGCTTGACCATTAGCTCTAGGAATTCCTGTTATAGATAGATCATGTTGTATATTTTCTTCTTCCCCTATCAAAAATTATTCGACGCAGATTACAGAAAATAGTCGCTTGCTTCTTCAGGCGTGACAAAACTTGCCAAACAAGGCTTGTGTCGAACAATGGTAACAAAGATTACTTCTACACAAATCGGATATCAGTGCCCATCTACGGTAATTTCTGCTTGAAATTCACCAAATGTTATATATCATTCTTTGAACCTATACCATCGAAATGTAATTCATTGCGTCGTAGTTGCGGAGAACCGAGCTTAATAAAGTCGTCTGTGTGAATTAAACTAAAATCACTTCCTGAATCCATTAAAGCTTCGATCTCGTATCCGCTAAGTAAATCATTTTTGAGATAATTTCGGTACGATGCTCCTAATGTCGCGCAGCTCTCTTCACACGTTTTAAATTTTTTGGGACATTTCGACGCAATATGTCCACGTTCTTGACATATAAAACATTTTACACCGCGATCTTTCGTTGGACAATTCACGCTAATATGATCGTGCCCACCACAAGTATAACATCGTACAATATTACCGGCGAACTCCTTCATTACCAACATTGACCACCTCTGTTCGTTCATTTCTAACGAAACTGTCTTCACACTTTTCAAACATTGTTGACATTTGCACACTCGACAAACCTTGATCTCGAAAAATTAACCTTCCAAATGCTTTCGAAAGTTGATCGGTTGTTGTAAATTATTGAATACGCGCCTGATTCCGGAGCATTTAACCGGGGATGCCGTCAATTAGATACTCAAGTATTTCATCGTCGTTGATTGCTACTCGATTTCCGAGAATGATCTTCTCGTGCAAATATTCATCAAATGTCTGGTTCCTCTTTCATATTTATACTTCAAATTTCTTCCATATTTCAATTTTGCAAAATAAGTAATGGTGCAACGTCATCCTCCAATTTATATATCGTCTTCAACAATTTGACCTACTTCTTCCAAATTTCACTATCACCAGATTTGCCATCAAATTAAAAAGTAAATTTGCAATTGCCGAAATATTCGTTCGCGGCTAACAGAATTGAGATAAAATGTTGCATTCATTGCCATTATTCAATGCCAAGAGATTGTCACCCCCACTAACAACATCATATTGTTCGCTTCTAAAATTACGCGTCGATCGTCGCTGCTCATTTTCCAAATAATGCTCAACTTGTAATTAAATGAATTACCTTCGTATTGCATCTAACTCAAGGCGCAATATGGCTAACTCACCTTCTGCTAATTCTTTTTCTTTAAAAAAAATTAGTTTCTCGTTGCTGTAGATTCATTGCTGACTGCACGTTTGATGATATATCAGCACACAACCTTTCATTATCTTCACGAACTTCTTTCTGCTTGTCATCTATCCACGTTCCGTCTGGGCCAATATCCGACAAACAGGAAATTAATTTAGCTTTCAAACCAGCAGTTGGTACTTTATGCTCCAATAATATCTCTTTTAGCGCAGTAATTGTGATTTTACTCTAATCTTTCATGGTGAAAATTTTTACTCGACACTCGCGTATAAACTCGAATTGTCTCTACATGAAAGTTTAATTTTCGTCCGCGCAATATCTCTCAAAACTGCACTCGAGTCGCATGAATAACTTCTCAAAAGTTCTGGACCGTCAAGTCATTTTCTCCAACGTTCTGTCTTCAAATACTCGATAATATTCCAATCTTTAGAACGTATCCGATTTAATTCTTGAATGTCTTCGCGATAATTACCACGCCTGAGCCCAAAACTTGTAGGAAATTTATTAACTAAAGATAACTACAAGATTTTGTAAATCATTATATAGTTCTTCACAAGTGTGAAATAACTCCAAAGAATGCTAATGAACAACAGCTTCATCGTTTTAAAATATTCACAGGAAAAATTCATTTATTCCGCACACTCGCTCGCAATCTAGAATATTCCATGTACATAAAATTTGAAACATGAATAATTGATTAACATTTAAATTAAGGTAATTTAATTATCCTTCAATAACATTGAGCTTGTATGCTACTACAAAGCAAAGGAATGTGAACTGTACAGTTCCTTCAAACGGGATGGCGCTTCATAGTCCCTGCGTGTTAAAGCATTGGAGTTCTAGTGCTGCATGCATGGCACATCTCATTTCAACGTATCAAAGTAAGTAACCTGTAATCTTCTAGCAATAGCACTATTCTTATCTGCTACTACACTTCGTAAGAACGTGACTTCTGCAGATCTATGCAACAGGATCGCGATTAAATGTATCATAGCTATAGAATTATAATGCTCCATGCATTGCGATGGCGTATCTCATTTCAAGGGTTCAAAGTAAGTAAGCTATAATCTTCTATGCATGGCATCATGCTTATCTGCTTCTACTTTTCTAGAGAATGTCAATTTTATAGTTCTATGCAACGGGATGGCGCATCACTGTGTGTGCGTCTCACTAGAGTAAAGTCCTATTGATCCATGCAATGCGATATCCCATCTCATTTCAGCGCCCCAAACTGAGTAAGCAGTAACACTCTATGCATAGCATTATGCATACCTGCTTCTACATTTCAAATGATTGTTAATTCTACAGTTCTATGTATCGGGAAGTGGATTCATAGTGCCCATGTAACAGTGTAACGGAGTTCTAATTCTCTGTGCAATGCGATCGCATCTCACTTCAACGTTTCTAAAAGGGTAAGATGCAATCTTCTATGTGTAGCTTATGCGTATCTGCTTTTACCGTTCAAAAAAATATGTATTATACAGTCCCATGCAAAGGGATGGCGCCCCATAATTTCTGCGTGTCCATGCAGTGGTGTTACACTACTAGATCTAATACTTCCATCGACGCGATGTCGCATCTCATTTCAATGTTTCATGATAATGTAGAATATTCAATGCAACGCGTTATGTTCATCTGCTACTGCACTTCAGATGAATGTGAATCCTGCACTTCCTTGCAAAAGAATACCTTTTCTAGATGTCTACGTGTCTGAGTAATAGTGTTCTAATACTTCATTCTACGCGATGTCGTTTTTCATTTAAATATTTCGTAATAAGATGTAATGTTCAATGCTATGCTTTATGATTATATCTCCTACACAAGCAAAAGAATGTGAACTGTGGCATCAGGCGTATCACCTACCATCCCCAGACGACCGCCATCGTCCTCGAGGTCCCCAGATCGGCATCGACATTCCCTCCAGCATCCTGATCCACTATATGCGGACAACCCGTCTACTCGTTGCCACAGAACGTGGAGGCGACGCCACATACACCGGAGGGAGGATTCCACCCCAGGTAATGAGGGCGAGGAGGTCTACGACGGCTACGGATTCGAATCTCTAACGATGATGTATGCGTACACGCTATTCGCGTACCGACGATGTTAGAATAAGCACACGACACATTCATGTACATATACAAACCATACACACATAAAATTAAGTAAATATTTGTAAATATGTTCTTATAAATGAGGTATAGTTTAAGACGTGCTCACATTCGAGCGAGCTGCCGACGTGCGCGGCTCACCGCGTAACACGGGCGACCCCACCACGAACGGTCTGCCCGCTCTTCGGTCTACGCGCCATCCCCACTCTGGGCCCAGCGATTCGCGTGCCGCGCGACCCGAGGAGATCGCGGACGCGCCGATCGAGTCTCAGTCTCATTCACCGATTCGAACAGAGCAGTTGGCTCTAAGGAGTCTCGATCTCCACCTCGAGCAGAACAGTTGGCTCTCAGGTATACGAGCTCCCAGCTCGATGCATCCGACTCATTCGCATCTACCATAGTGGAGTCCTTATTTTATTCTGCTTCCATTTTCTTATTATATAGTAATTAGTAACTTAGAATTAGTGTATTAGGATATTCAAGTAAGAATATATCTTAGTTTACACCGAATTCAAAGTTTTTATTCTATTTCAAATACAAGTTCCTTTAACATTCCATTCCATGGGTACGCTCGCGATTAACTACTATTCCTAACAAATCAAGTTCAACGGTCTTAAAGCTGGACGGTTAGAGCGAATCAACGCTTGGCCGCTCTTACCTTATTTCTGTTGTGTCTGTCTAGCGCCTACGGACATCCGGTAGGCTAGAGCTAACCGCTCTGTACCGTGCTTTACCGAAGTGCAAGTACTTGTGATGAGCTTCGCTTCTCGGGTAAAGCGTATACGACGCGCGGGGATGAAGGAATATATCCGACGACATGTGCGTGAATACGTGGCTGGTGCACCCGAATATTCGGACCACCGCAGAGTTCCTCCCGATCCTGTATACGAAGTCTTCGCTGCCGTACGTCACGTACAAGCCAAATAAGATGTAATATTCATTGCGAAGTGTTATGTATTCCACGTCTACACTTCAAATGAATGTGAATGCGACACTTCCTCGCTAGGAAATAGCGTTTGCAGATGTCTATGTATCGAAGCAATAGAGTTCTAATGCTTCTTAAAACGCGATATCGCATCTCATTTCTATGTTACATGATAAGATATAATATTCATTGCGAAGTGTTATGCATTCCTCGTCTACACTTCAAATGAATGTAAATGCGACACTTCCTTGCTAGGAAATGGCGTCTGCAGATGTCTAGGTATCGTAGCAATAGAGTTCTAATGCTTCTTAAAACGCGATATCGCATCTAATTTCTATGTTTCATGGTAAGATATAATATGATTTGCGAAGTGTTATGTATTCCTCGCCTACACTTCAAATGAATGTAAATGCGACACTTCCTTGCAAGGAAATAGCGTTTACAGATGTCTACGTATCGAAGCAATAGAGTTCAAATGCTTCTTAAAACGAGATATCGCACCTCATGTCTATGTTTCATGATAAATTATAATATTCATTGCGAAGTGTTATGCATTCCTCGTCTACGATTCAAAAGAATGTAAATGCGACTCTTCCTTGCTAGGAAATAGCGTTTGCAGATGTTTACGTATCGTAGGGATAAAGTTCTGATGCTTCTTAAAACGTGATATCGCATCCCATTTCTATGTTTCATGGTAAGATATAATATGATTTGCGAAGTGTTATGTATTACTCGCCTACACTTCAAATGAATGTAAATGCGACACTTCCTTGCTAGGAAATAGCGTTTGCAGATGTCTACGTATCGTAGCAATAGAGTTCTTATGATTTTTAAAACGCGACATCGCATCTCATTTCTATGTTTCATGGTAAGATATAATATGATTTGCGAAGTGTTTTCTACTCCTCGTCTACACTTCAAATGAATGTAAATGCGACACTTCCTTGAAAGGAAATAGCGTCTGCAGATGTCTAGGTATCGTAGCAATAGAGTTCTTATGATTCTTAAAACGCGATATCGCATCTCATTTCTATGTTTCATGGTAAGATATAATATGATTTGCGAAGAGTTATGTGTTCCTCGTCTGCACTTCAAATGAATGTGAATGCGATACTTCCTCGCTAGGAAATAGCGTTTGCAGATGTCTACGTATCGTAGCAATAGATTTCTATTGCTTCTTAAAACGCGATATCGCATCTCATTTCTATGTTTCATGGTAAGATATAATATGATTTGCGAAGTGTTATGTATTCCTCGTCTACACTTCAAATGAATGTAAATGCGTCACTTCCTAGCAAGGAAACAGCGTTTGCAGATGTCTACGTATCGTAGCAATAGAGTTCTAATGCTTCTAAAAACGCGATATGGCATCTCATTTCTATGTTTCATGGTAAGATATAACATGATTTGCGAAGTGTTATGTATTCCTCGTCTACACTTCATATGAATGTTAATGCGACACTTCCTTGCAAGGAAAGAGCGTTTGCAGATGTCTACGTATCGTAGCAATAGAGTTCTTATGATTCTTAAAACGCGATATCGCATCTCATTTCTATGTTTCATGCTAAGATATAATATGATTTGCGAAGTGTTATCTACTCCTCCTCTACACTTCAAATGAATGTATATGCGACACTTCCTTGCTAGGAAATAGCGTTTGCAGATGTCTACGTATCGTAGCAATAGAGTTCTTATGATTCTTAAAACGCGATATCGCATTTCATTTCTATGGTTCATGGTAAGATATAGTATGATTTGCGAAGTGTTATGTATTCCTCGTCTACACTTCAAATGAATGTAAATGCGACACTTCCTTGCTAGGAAATAGCGTCTGCAGATGTCTAGGTATCGTAGCGATAGAGTTCTAATGCTTCTTAAAACGCGATATCGCATCTCATTTCTATGCTTCATGGTAAGATATAATATGATTTGCGAAGTGGTATGTATTCCTCGTCTACACTTCAAATGAATGTAAATGCGACACTTCCTTGCAAGGAAATAGCGTTTGCAGATGTCTACGTATCGTAGCAATAGAGTTCTTATGATTCTTAAAACGCGATATTGCATCTCATTTCTATGTTTCATGGTAAGATATAATATGATTTGCGAAGTGTTATGTATTCCTCGTCTACACTTCAACGGAATGTGAATGCGACACTTCCTCGATAGGAAATAGAGTTTGCAGATGTCTACGTATCGTAGCAATAGATTTCTAATGCTTCTTAAAATGCGATATCGCATTTCATTTCTATGTTTCATGGTAAGATATAATATGATTTGCGAAGTGTCATGTATTCCTCGTCTACACTTCAAATGAATGTAAATGCGACACTTCCCTGCTGGGAAATAGCGTCTGCAGATGTCTAGGTATCGCAGCAATAGTGTTCTAATGCTTCTTAAAACGCGATATCGCATCTCATTTCTATGTTTCATGGTAAGATATAATATGATTTGCGAAGTGTTATGTATTCCTCGTCTACACTTCAAATGAATGTAAATCCTGCACTTCCTTGCTAGCAAATAGCGTCTGCAGATGTCTAGGTATCGTAGCAATAGTGTTCAAATGCTTCTTAAAACGAGATAACACATCTCATTTCTATGTTTCATGGTAAGATATAATATGATTTGCGAAGTGTTATGTCTTCCTCGTCTACACTTCAAAAGAATGTAAATGCGACACTTCCTTGCATGGAAATAGCGTTTGCAGATGTCTACGTATCGTAGCAATAGAGTTCTTAAGATTCTTAAAACGCGATATCGCATCTCATTTCTATGTTTCATGTAAGATATAATATGATTTGCGAAGTGTTATGTATTCCTCGTCTACACTTCAAACGAATGTAAATGCGACACTTCCTTGCAAAGAAATAGCGTTTGCAGACGTCTACGTATCGTAGCAATAGATTTATAATGCTTCTTAAAACGCGACATCGCATCTCATTTCTATGTTTCATGGTAAGATATAACATGATTTGCGAAGTGTCATGTATTCCTCGTCTACACTTCAAATGAATGTAAATGCGGCACTTCCTTGCTAGGAAATAGCGTCTGCAGATGTCTAGGTATCGTACCAATAGAGTTCTAATGCTTCTTAAAACGAGATATCGCATCTCATTTCTATGTTTCATGGTAAGATATAATATGATTTGCGAAGTGTCATGTATTCCTCGTCTACACTTCAAATGAGTGTAAATGCGACACTTCCTTGCAAGGAAATAGCGTTTGCAGATATCTACGTATCGTAGCAATAGAGTTCTTGTGATTCTTAAAACGCGATATCGCATCTCATTTCTATGTTTCATGGTAAGATATAATATGATTTGCGAAGTGTTATGTATTCCTCGTCTACACTTCAAATGAATGTAAATGCGACACTTCCTTGCATGGAAATAGCGTTTGCAGATTTCTACGTATCGTAGCAATAGAGTTCTAATGCTTCTTAAAACGCGATATCGCATCTCATTTCTATGCTTCATGGTAAGATATAATATGATTTGCGAAGTGGTATGTATTCCTCGTCTACACTTCAAATGAATGTAAATGCGACACTTCCTTGCAAGGAAATAGCGTTTGCAGATGTCTACGTATCGTAGCAATAGAGTTCTTATGATTCTTAAAACGCGATATCGCATCTCATTTCTATGTTTCATGGTAAGATATAATATGATTTGCGAAGTGTTATGTATTCCTCGCCTACACTTCAAATGAATGTAAATGCGACACTTCCTTTCTAGGAAATAGCGTTTGCAGATGTCTACGTATCGCAGCAATGGTGTTCTAATGCTTCTTAAAACGCGATATCGCATCACATTACTATGTCGCATGATAAGATATAATGTTCATTGTAAAGTGTTATGTATACCTCGTATTCACTTCAGCAGAATGTAAATGCGACACTTCCTTGCAAGGAAATAGTGTTTACAGATGTCTACGTATCGAAGCAATAGAGTTCAAATGCTTCTTAAAACGAGATATCGCACCTCATGTCTATGTTTCATGATAAATTATAATATTCATTGCGAAGTGTTATGCATTCCTCGTCTACGATTCAAAAGAATGTAAATGCGACTCTTCCTTGCTAGGAAATAGCGTTTGCAGATGTTTACGTATCGTAGGGATAGAGTTCTGATGCTTCTTAAAACGTGATATCGCATCCCATTTCTATGTTTCATGGTAAGATATAATATGATTTGCGAAGTGTTATGTATTACTCGCCTACACTTCAAATGAATGTAAATGCGACACTTCCTTGCTAGGAAATAGCGTTTGCAGATGTCTACGTATCGTAGCAATAGAGTTCTTATGATTTTTAAAACGCGACATCGCATCTCATTTCTATGTTTCATGGTAAGATATTATATGATTTGCGAAGAGTTATGTGTTCCTCGTCTGCACTTCAAATGAATGTGAATGCGATACTTCCTCGCTAGGAAATAGCGTTTGCAGATGTCTACGTATCGTAGCAATAGATTTCTATTGCTTCTTAAAACGCGATATCGCATCTCATTTCTATGTTTCATGGTAAGATATAATATGATTTGCGAAGTGTTATGTATTCCTCGTCTACACTTCAAATGAATGTAAATGCGACACTTCCTAGCAAGGAAACAGCGTTTGCAGATGTCTACGTATCGTAGCAATAGAGTGCCAATGCTTCTAAAAACGCGATATGGCATCTCATTTCTATGTTTCATGGTAAGATATAACATGATTTGCGAAGTGTTATGTATTCCTCGTCTACACTTCATATGAATGTTAATGCGACACTTCCTTGCAAGGAAAGAGCGTCTGCAGATGTCTAGGTATCGCAGCAATAGTGTTCTTATGATTCTTAAAACGCGATATCGCATCTCATTTCTATGTTTCATGCTAAGATATAATATGATTTGCGAAGTGTTATCTACTCCTCGTCTACACCTCAAATGAATGTATATGCGACACTTCCTTGCTAGGAAATAGCGTTTGCAGATGTCTACGTATCGTAGCAATAGAGTTCTTATGATTCTTAAAACGCGATATCGCATTTCATTTCTATGGTTCATGGTAAGATATAATATGATTTGCGAAGTGTTATGTATTCCTCGTCTACACTTCAAATGAATGTAAATGCGACACTTCCTTGCTAGGAAATAGCGTCTGCAGATGTCTAGGTATCGTAGCGATAGAGTTCTAATGCTTCTTAAAACGCGATATCGCATCTCATTTCTATGCTTCATGGTAAGATATAATATGATTTGCGAAGTGGTATGTATTCCTCGTCTACACTTCAAATAAATGTAAATGCGACACTTCCTTGCAAGGAAATAGCGTTTGCAGATGTCTACGTATCGTAGCAATAGAGTTCTTATGATTCTTAAAACGCGATATTGCATCTCATTTCTATGTTTCATGGTAAGATATAATATGATTTGCGAAGTGTTATGTATTCCTCGTCTACACTTCAAACGAATGTAAATGCGACACTTCCCTGCTGGGAAATAGCGTCTGCAGATGTCTAGGTATCGCAGCAATAGTGTTCTAATGCTTCTTAAAACGCGATATCGCATCTCATTTCTATGTTTCATGGTAAGATATAATATGATTTGCGAAGTGTTATGTATTCCTCGTCTACACTTCAAATGAATGTAAATCCTGCACTTCCTTGCTAGGAAATAGCGTCTGCAGATGTCTAGGTATCGTAGCAATAGTGTTCAAATGCTTCTTAAAACGAGATAACACATCTCATTTCTATGTTTCATGGTAAGATATAATATGATTTGCGAAGTGTTATGTATTCCTCGTCTACACTTCAAAAGAATGTAAATGCGACACTTCCTTGCATGGAAATAGCGTTTGCAGATTTCAACGTATCGTAGCGATAGAGTTCTAATGCTTCTTAAAACGCGATATCGCATCTCATTTCTATGTTTCATGGTAAGATGTAATATGATTTGCGAAGTGTTATGAATTCCTCGTCTACACTTCAAATGAATGTAAATGCGGCACTTCCTTGCTAGGAAATAGCGTCTGCAGATGTCTAGGTATCGTAGCAATAGAGTTCAAATGCTTCTTAAAACGAGATATCGCATCTCATTTCTATGTTTCATGGTAAGATATAATATGATTTGCGAAGTGTTATGTATTCCTCGTCTACACTTCAAATGAATGTAAATGCGACACTTCCTTGCAAGGAAATAGCGTTTGCAGATGTCTACGTATCGTAGCAATAGAGTTCTTAAGATTCTTAAAACGCGATATCGCATCTCATTTCTATGTTTCATGTAAGATATAATATGATTTGCGAAGTGTTATGTATTCCTCGTCTACACTTCAAACGAATGTAAATGCGACACTTCCTTGCAAAGAAATAGCGTTGGCAGACGTCTACGTATCGTAGCAATAGATTTATAATGCTTCTTAAAACGCGACATCGCATCTCATTTCTATGTTTCATGGTAAGATATAACATGATTTGCGAAGTGTCATGTATTCCTCGTCTACACTTCAAATGAATGTAAATGCGGCACTTCCTTGCTAGGAAATAGCGTCTGCAGATGTCTAGGTATCGTACCAATAGAGTTCTAATGCTTCTTAAAACGAGATATCGCATCTCATTTCTATGTTTCATGGTAAGATATAATATGATTTGCGAAGTGTCATGTATTCCTCGTCTACACTTCAAATGAATGTAATTGCGACACTTCCTTGCTAGGAAATAGAGTC
The DNA here is from genome assembly GCF_050948175.1 of Xylocopa sonorina. Taxonomy (NCBI): domain Eukaryota; kingdom Metazoa; phylum Arthropoda; class Insecta; order Hymenoptera; family Apidae; genus Xylocopa; species Xylocopa sonorina. The sequence continues at coordinate 1,115,873 of NW_027490092.1, read as the reverse complement.
TGCAGATGTCTACGTATCGTAGCAATAGAGTTCTAATGCTTCTTAAAACGCGATATCGCATCTCATTTCTATGTTTCATGGTAAGATATTATATGATTTGCGAAGTGTTATGTATTCCTCGTCTACACTTCAAATGAATGTAAATGCGACACTTCCTTGCAAGGAAATAGCGTTTGCAGATGTCTACCTATCGTAGCAATAGGGTTCTACTGCTTCTTAAAACGCGATATCGCATCTCATTTCTATGTTTCATGGTAAGATATAATATGATTTGCGAAGTGTCATGTATTCCTCGTCTACACTTCAAATGAATGTAAATGCGACACTTCCTTGCAAGGAAATAGCGTTTGCAGATATCTACGTATCGTAGCAATAGAGTTCTTGTGATTCTTAAAACGCGATATCGCATCTCATTTCTATGTTTCATGGTAAGATATAATATGATTTGCGAAGTGTTATGTATTCCTCGTCTACACTTCAAATGAATGTAAATGCGACACTTCCTTGCATGGAAATAGCGTTTGCAGATTTCTACGTATCGTAGCAATAGAGTTCTAATGCTTCTTAAAACGCGATATCGCATCTCATTTCTATGCTTCATGGTAAGATATAATATGATTTGCGAAGTGGTATGTATTCCTCGTCTACACTTCAAATGAATGTAAATGCGACACTTCCTTGCAAGGAAATAGCGTATGCAGATGTCTACGTATCGTAGCAATAGAGTTCTTATGATTCTTAAAACGCGATATCGCATCTCATTTCTATGTTTCATGGTAAGATATTGTATAATTTGCGAAGTGTTATGTATTCCTCGTCTACACTTCAAACGAATGTAAATGCGACACTTCCCTGCTGGGAAATAGCGTCTGCAGATGTCTAGGTATCGCAGCAATAGTGTTCTAATGCTTCTTAAAACGCGATATCGCATCTCATTTCTATGTTTCATGGTAAGATATAATATGATTTGCGAAGTGTTATGTATTTCTCGTCTACACTTCAAATGAATGTAAATCCTGCACTTCCTTGCTAGGAAATAGCGTCTGCAGATGTCTAGGTATCGTAGCAATAGTGTTCAAATGCTTCTTAAAACGAGATATCGCATCTCATTTCTATGTTTCATGGTAAGATATAATATGATTTGCGAAGTGTTATGTATTCCTCGTCTACACTTCAAATGAATGTAAATGCGGCACTTCCTTGCTAGGAAATAGCGTCTGCAGATGTCTAGGTATCGTACCAATAGAGTTCTAATGCTTCTTAAAACGCGATATCGCATCTCATTTCTATGTTTCATGGTAAGATGTAATATGATTTGCGAAGTGTTATGAATTCCTCGTCTACACTTCAAATGAATGTAAATGCGGCACTTCCTTGCTAGGAAATAGCGTCTGCAGATGTCTAGGTATCGTAGCAATAGAGTTCAAATGCTTCTTAAAACGAGATATCGCATCTCATTTCTATGTTTCATGGTAAGATATAATATGATTTGCGAAGTGTTATGTATTCCTCGACTACACTTCAAATGAATGTAAATGCGACACTTCCTTGCAAGGAAATAGCGTTTGCAGATGTCTACGTATCGTAGCAATAGAGTTCTTAAGATTCTTAAAACGCGATATCGCATCTCATTTCTATGTTTCATGTAAGATATAATATGATTTGCGAAGTGTTATGTATTCCTCGTCTACACTTCAAACGAATGTAAATGCGACACTTCCTTGCAAAGAAATAGCGTTGGCAGACGTCTACGTATCGTAGCAATAGATTTATAATGCTTCTTAAAACGCGACATCGCATCTCATTTCTATGTTTCATGGTAAGATATAACATGATTTGCGAAGTGTCATGTATTCCTCGTCTACACTTCAAATGAATGTAAATGCGGCACTTCCTTGCTAGGAAATAGCGTCTGCAGATGTCTAGGTATCGTACCAATAGAGTTCTAATGCTTCTTAAAACGAGATATCGCATCTCATTTCTATGTTTCATGGTAAGATATAATATGATTTGCGAAGTGTCATGTATTCCTCGTCTACACTTCAAATGAATGTAATTGCGACACTTCCTTGCTAGGAAATAGAGTCTGCAGATGTCTACGTATCGTAGCAATAGAGTTCTAATGCTTCTTAAAACGCGATATCGCATCTCATTTCTATGTTTCATGGTAAGATATTATATGATTTGCTAAGTGTTATGTATTCCTCGTCTACACTTCAAATGAATGTAAATGCGACACTTCCTTGCAAGGAAATAGCGTTTGCAGATGTCTACCTATCGTAGCAATAGGGTTCTACTGCTTCTTAAAACGCGATATCGCATCTCATTTCTATGTTTCATGGTAAGATATAATATGATTTGCGAAGTGTCATGTATTCCTCGTCTACACTTCAAATGAATGTAAATGCGACACTTCCTTGCAAGGAAATAGCGTTTGCAGATATCTACGTATCGTAGCAATAGAGTTCTTGTGATTCTTAAAACGCGATATCGCATCTCATTTCTATGTTTCATGGTAAGATATAATATGATTTGCGAAGTGTTATGTATTCCTCGTCTACACTTCAAATGAATGTAAATGCGACACTTCCTTGCATGGAAATAGCGTTTGCAGATTTCTACGTATCGTAGCAATAGAGTTCTAATGCTTCTTAAAACGCGATATCGCATCTCATTTCTATGCTTCATGGTAAGATATAATATGATTTGCGAAGTGGTATGTATTCCTCGTCTACACTTCAAATGAATGTAAATGCGACACTTCCTTGCAAGGAAATAGCGTATGCAGATGTCTACGTATCGTAGCAATAGAGTTCTTATGATTCTTAAAACGCGATATCGCATCTCATTTCTATGTTTCATGGTAAGATATTGTATAATTTGCGAAGTGTTATGTATTCCTCGTCTACACTTCAAACGAATGTAAATGCGACACTTCCCTGCTGGGAAATAGCGTCTGCAGATGTCTAGGTATCGCAGCAATAGTGTTCTAATGCTTCTTAAAACGCGATATCGCATCTCATTTCTATGTTTCATGGTAAGATATAATATGATTTGCGAAGTGTTATGTATTTCTCGTCTACACTTCAAATGAATGTAAATCCTGCACTTCCTTGCTAGGAAATAGCGTCTGCAGATGTCTAGGTATCGTAGCAATAGTGTTCAAATGCTTCTTAAAACGAGATATCGCATCTCATTTCTATGTTTCATGGTAAGATATAATATGATTTGCGAAGTGTTATGTATTACTCGTCTACACTTCAAAGGAACGTGAATGCGACACTTCCTCGCTAGGAAATAGCGTTTGCAGATGTCTACGTATTGTAGCAATAGATTTCTAACGCTTCTTAAAACGCGATATCGCATCTCATTTCTATGTTTCATGGTAAGATATAATATGATTTGCGATGTGTTATGTATTCCTCGTCTACACTTCAAATGAATGTAAATGCGACACTTCCTTGCATGGAAATAGCGTTTGCAGATTTCTACGTATCGTAGCAATAGAGTTCTTATGATTCTTAAAACGCGATATCGCATCTCATTTCTATGTTTCATGGTAAGATATAATATGATTTGCGAAGTGTTATGTATTCCTCGTCTACACTTCAAACGAATGTAAATGCGACACTTCCTTGCAAAGAAATAGCGTTTGCAGACGTCTACGTATCGTAGCAATAGATATATAATGCTTCTTAAAACGCGACATCGCAGCTCATTTCTATGTTTCATGGTAAGATATAATATGATTTGCGAAGTGTTATGTATTCCTCGTCTACACTTCAAACGAATGTAAATGCGACACTTCCTTGCAAAGAAATAGCGTTTGCAGACGTCTACGTATCGTAGCAATAGATTTATAATGCTTCTTAAAACGCGACATCGCATCTCATTTCTATGTTTCATGGTAAGATATAACATGATTTGCGAAGTGTCATGTATTCCTCGTCTACACTTCAAATGAACGTACATGCGGCACTTCCTTGCTAGGAAATAGCGTCTGCAGATGTCTAGGTATCGTACCAATAGAGTTCAAATGCTTCTTAAAACGAGATATCGCATCACATTTCTATGTTTCATGGTAAGATATAATATGATTTGCGAAGTGTCATGTATTCCTCGTCTACACTTCAAATGAATGTAATTGCGACACTTCCTTGCTAGGAAATAGCGTCTGCAGATGTCTACGTATCGTAGCAATAGAGTTCTAACGCTTCTTAAAACGCGATATCGCATCTCATTTCTATGTTTCATGGTAAGATATTATATGATTTGCGAAGTGTTATGTATTCCTCGTCTACACTTCAAATGAATGTAAATGCGACACTTCGTTGCAAGGAAATAGCGTTTGCAGATGTCTACCTATCGTAGCAATAGGGTTCTTATGCTCCTTAAAACGCGACATCGCATCTCATTTCCATGTTTCATGGTAAGATATAACATGATTTGCGAAGTGTCATGTATTCCTCGTCTACACTTCAAATGAATGTAAATGCGACACTTCCTTGCTAGGGAATAGCGTCTGCAGATGTCTACGTATCGTAGCAATAGAGTTCTTGTGATACTTAAAACGCGATTTCGCATCTCATTTCTATGTTTCATGGTAAGATATAATATGATTTGAGAAGTGTTATGTATTCCTCGTCTACACTTCAAAGGAACGTGAATGCGACACTTCCTCGCTAAGAAATAGCGTTTGCAGATGTCTACGTATTGTAGCAATAAAACGCGATATGGCATATCATTTCTAGGGTTCATGGTAAGATATAATATGATTTGCGAAGTGTCATGTATTCTTCGTCTACACTTCAAATGAATGTAAATGCGACACTTCCTTGCCAGGAAATAGCGTCTGCAGATGTCTTGGTATCGTAGCATTAGAGTTCTAATGCTTCTTAAAACGCGATATCGCATCTCATTTCTATGTTTCATGGTAAGATATTATATGATTTGCGAAGTGTTATGTATTCCTCGTCTACACTTCAAGTGAATGTAAATGCGACACTTCCTTGCAAGGAAATAGCGTTTGCAGATGTCTACCTATCGTAGCAATAGGGTTCTAATGCTTCTTAAAATGCGATATCGCAACACATTTCTATGTTTCATGGTAAGATATAATATGATTTGCGAAGTGTCATGTATTCCTCGTCTACACTTCAAATGAATGTAAATGCGACACTTCCTTGCAAGGAAATAGCGTTTGCAGATATCTACGTATCGTAGCAATAGAGTTCTTGTGATTCTTAAAACGCGATATCGCATCTCATTTCTATGTTTCATGGTAAGATATTATATGATTTGCGAAGTGTTATGAATTCCTCGTCAACACTTCAAATGAATGTAAATGCGACACTTCCTAGCAACGAAACAGCGCTTGCAAGTGTCTACGTATCGTAGCAATAGAGTTCTAATGCCTCTTAAAACGCGATATGGCATCTCATTTCTATGTTTCATGGTAAGATATAATATGATTTGCGAAGTGTTATGTATTCCTCGTCTACACTTCAAACGAATGTAAATGCGACACTTCCTTGCAAAGAAATAGCGTTTGCAGACGTCTACGTATCGTAGCAATAGATTTATAATGCTTCTTAAAACGCGACATCGCATCTCATTTCTATGTTTCATGGTAAGATATAACATGATTTGCGAAGTGTCATGTATTCCTCGTCTACACTTCAAATGAATGTAAATGCGGCACTTCCTTGCTAGGAAATAGCGTCTGCAGATGTCTAGGTATCGTACCAATAGAGTTCAAATGCTTCTTAAAACGAGATATCGCATCTCATTTCTATGTTTCATGGTAAGATATAATATGATTTGCGAAGTGTCATGTATTCCTCGTCTACACTTCAAATGAATGTAATTGCGACACTTCCTTGCTAGGAAATAGCGTCTGCAGATGTCTACGTATCGTAGCAATAGAGTTCTAATGCTTCTTAAAACGCGATATCGCATCACATTTCTATGTTTCATGGTAAGATATTATATGATTTGCGAAGTGTTATGTATTCCTCGTCTACACTTCAAATGAATGTAAATGCGACACTTCGTTGCAAGGAAATAGCGTTTGCAGATGTCTACCTATCGTAGCAATAGGGTTCTTATGCTTCTTAAAACGCGACATCGCATCTCATTTCTATGTTTCATGGTAAGATATAACATGATTTGCGAAGTGTCATGTATTCCTCGTCTACACTTCAAATGAATGTAAATGCGACACTTCCTTGCTAGGAAACAGCGTCTGCAGATGTCTACGTATCGTAGCAATAGAGTTCTTGTGATACTTAAAACGCGATTTCGCATCTCATTTCTATGTTTCATGGTAAGATATAATATGATTTGAGAAGTGTTATGTATTCCTCGTCTACACTTCAAAGGAACGTGAATGCGACACTTCCTCGCTAGGAAATAGCGTTTGCAGATGTCTACGTATTGTAGCAATAAAACGCGATATGGCATATCATTTCTAGGGTTCATGGTAAGATATAATATGATTTGCGAAGTGTCATGTATTCCTCGTCTACACTTCAAATGAATGTAAATGCGACACTTCCTTGCCAGGAAATAGCGTCTGCAGATGTCTAGGTATCGTAGCATTAGAGTTCTAATGCTTCTTAAAACGCGATATCGCATCTCATTTCTATGTTTCATGGTAAGATATTATATGATTTGCGAAGTGTTATGTATTCCTCGTCTACACTTCAAGTGAATGTAAATGCGACACTTCCTTGCAAGGAAATAGCGTTTGCAGATGTCTACCTATCGTAGCAATAGGGTTCTAATGCTTCTTAAAATGCGATATCGCAACACATTTCTATGTTTCATGGTAAGATATAATATGATTTGCGAAGTGTCATGTATTCCTCGTCTACACTTCAAATGAATGTAAATGCGACACTTCCTTGCAAGGAAATAGCGTTTGCAGATATCTACGTATCGTAGCAATAGAGTTCTTGTGATTCTTAAAACGCGATATCGCATCTCATTTCTATGTTTCATGGTAAGATATTATATGATTTGCGAAGTGTTATGTATTCCTCGTCAACACTTCAAATGAATGTAAATGCGACACTTCCTAGCAACGAAACAGCGCTTGCAAGTGTCTACGTATCGTAGCAATAGAGTTCTAATGCCTCTTAAAACGCGATATGGCATCTCATTTCTATGTTTCATGGTAAGATATAATATGATTTGCGAAGTGTTATGTATTCCTCGTCTACACTTCAAACGAATGTAAATGCGACACTTCCTTGCAAAGAAATAGCGTTTGCAGACGTCTACGTATCGTAGCAATAGATTTATAATGCTTCTTAAAACGCGATATCGCATCTCACTTCTATGTTTCATGGTAAGATATGATATGATTTGCGAAGTGTTATGAATTCCTCGTCTACACTCCAAATGAATGCAAATGCGACACTTCCTCGCTAGGAAATAGCGTTTGCAGATGTCTACGTATCGTAGCAATAGACTTCTAATGCTTCTTAAAACGCGATATCGCATCTCATTTCTATGTTTCATGGTAAGATATAATATGATTTGCGAAGTGTTATGTATTCCTCGTCTACACTTCAAATGAATGTAAATGCGACACTTCCTTGCATGGAAATAGCGTTTGCAGATTTCTACGTATCGTAGCAATAGAGTTCTTATGATTCTTAAAACGCGATATCGCATCTCATTTCTATGTTTCATGTAAGATATAATATGATTTGCGAAGTGTTATCTACTCCTCGTCTACACTTCAAATGAATGTAAATGCGACACTTCCTTGCAAGGAAATAGCGTTTGCAGATGTCTACCTATCGTAGCAATAGGGTTCTAATGCTTCTTAAAACGCGATATCGCATCTCATTTCTATGTTTCATGGTAAGATATAATATGATTTGCGAAGTGTTATGAATTCCTCGTCTACACTTCAAATGAATGTAAATGGGACACTTCCTCGCTAGGAAATAGCGTTTGCAGATGTCTACGTATCGTAGCAATAGATTTCTAATGCTTCTTAAAACGCGATATCGCATCTCATTTCTATGTTTCATGGTAAGATATAATATGATTTGCGAAGTGTTATGTATTCCTCGTCTACACTTCAAATGAATGTAAATGCGACACTTCCTTGCATGGAAATAGCGTTTGCAGATTTCTACGTATCGTAGCAATAGATTTCTTATGATTCTTAAAACGCGATATGGCATCTCATTTCTATGTTTCATGGTAAGATATAATATGATTTGCGAAGTGTTATGTATTCCTCGTCTACACTTCAAACGAATGTAAATGCGACACTTCCTTGCAAAGAAATAGCGTTTGCAGACGTCTACGAATCGTAGCAATAGATTTATAATGCTTCTTAAAACGCGACATCGCACCTCATATCTATGTTTCATGGTAAGATATAACATGATTGGCGAAGTGTCATGTATTCCTCGTCTACACTTCAAATGAATGTAAATGCGGCACTTCCTTGCTAGGAAATAGCATCTGCAGATGTCTACGTACCGTAGCAATAGAGTTCTAATGCTTCTTAAAACGCGATATCGCATCTCATTTCTATGTTTCATGGTAAGATGTATTATGATTTGCGAAGTGTTATGTATTCCACGTCTACACTTCAAATGAATGTAAATGCGACACTTCCTTGCAAGGAAATAGCCTATGCAGATGTCTAGGTATCGTAGCAATAGAGTTCAAATGCTCCTTAAAACGAGATACAGCATCTCATATCTATGTTTCATGATAAGATATAATATTCATTGCGAAGTGTTATGCATTCCTCGTATACGATACAAATGAATGTAAATGCGACACTTCCTTCCAAGGAAATAGCGTTTGCAGATGTCTACGTATCGTAGCAATGGAGTTCTTATGATACTTAAAACGCGATATCGCATCACATTTCTATGTTTCATGGTAAGATATAACATGATTGGCGAAGTGTCATGTATTCCTCGTCTACACTTCAAATGATTGTAAATGCGGCACTTCCTTGCTAGGAAATAGCGTTTGCAGATGTCTACGTATCGTAGCAATAGAGTTCTTATGATTCTTAAAACGCGATATCGCATCTCATTTCTATGTTTCATGGTAAGATATAATATGATTTGCGAAGTGTTATGTATTCCTCGTCAGCACTTCAAAGGAATGTGAATGCGACACTTCCTCGCAAGGAAATAGCGTTTGTCGATGTCTACATATTGAAGCAATAGATTTCTAATGCTTCTTAAAACGCGATATCGCATCTCATTTCTATGTTTCATGGTAAGATGTATTATGATTTGCGAAGTGTTATGTATTCCCCGTCTACACTTCAAATGAATGTAAATGCGACACTTCCTTGCAAGGAAATAGCGTTTGCAGATTTCTACGTATCGTAGCAATAGAGTTCTTATGATTCTTAAAACGCGATATCGCATCTCATTTCTATGTTTCATGGTACGATATAATATGATTTGCGAAGTGTTATGTATTCATCTTCTACACTTCATATGAATGTAAATGCAACACTCCCTTGCCAGGAAATAGCGTTTGCAGATGTCTACCTATCGTAGCAATAGAGTTCTAATGCTTCTTAAAACGCTATATCGCATCTCATTTCTATGTTTCATGGTAAGATATAATATGATTTGCGAAGTGTTATGTATTCCTCGTCTACACTTCATATGAATGTTAATGCGACACTTCCTTGCAAGGAAAGAGCGTTTGCAGATGTCTACGTATCGTAGCAATAGAGTTCTTATGATTCTTAAAACGCGATTTCGCATCTCATTTCTATGTTTCATGTAAGATATAATATGATTTGCGAAGTGTTATCTACTCCTCGTCTACACTTCAAATGAATGTAAATGCGACACTTCCTTGCAAGGAAATAGCGTTTGCAGATGTCTACCTATCGTAGCAATAGAGTTCAAATGCTTCTTAAAACGAGATATCGCATCTCATTTCTATGTTTCATGGTAAGATATAATATGATTTGCGAAGTGTTATGTATTCCTCGTCTACACTTCAAATGAATGTAAATGCGACACTTCCTTGCAAGGAAATAGCGTTTGCAGATGTCTACGTATCGTAGCAATAGAGTTCTTAAGATTCTTAAAACGCGATATCGCATCTCATTTCTATGTTTCATGTAAGATATAATATGATTTGCGAAGTGTTATGTATTCCTCGTCTACACTTCAAACGAATGTAAATGCGACACTTCCTTGCAAAGTAATAGCGTTGGCAGACGTCTACGTATCGTAGCAATAGATTTATAATGCTTCTTAAAACGCGACATCGCATCTCATTTCTATGTTTCATGGTAAGATATAACATGATTTGCGAAGTGTCATGTATTCCTCGTCTACACTTCAAATGAATGTAAATGCGGCACTTCCTTGCTAGGAAATAGCGTCTGCAGATGTCTAGGTATCGTACCAATAGAGTTCTAATGCTTCTTAAAACGAGATATCGCATCTCATTTCTATGTTTCATGGTAAGATATAATATGATTTGCGAAGTGTCATGTATTCCTCGTCTACACTTCAAATGAATGTAATTGCGACACTTCCTTGCTAGGAAATAGAGTCTGCAGATGTCTACGTATCGTAGCAATAGAGTTCTAATGCTTCTTAAAACGCGATATCGCATCTCATTTCTATGTTTCATGGTAAGATATTATATGATTTGCGAAGTGTTATGTATTCCTCGTCTACACTTCAAATGAATGTAAATGCGACACTTCCTTGCAAGGAAATAGCGTTTGCAGATGTCTACCTATCGTAGCAATAGGGTTCTACTGCTTCTTAAAACGCGATATCGCATCTCATTTCTATGTTTCATGGTAAGATATAATATGATTTGCGAAGTGTCATGTATTCCTCGTCTACACTTCAAATGAATGTAAATGCGACACTTCCTTGCAAGGAAATAGCGTTTGCAGATATCTACGTATCGTAGCAATAGAGTTCTTGTGATTCTTAAAACGCGATATCGCATCTCATTTCTATGTTTCATGGTAAGATATAATATGATTTGCGAAGTGTTATGTATTCCTCGTCTACACTTCAAATGAATGTAAATGCGACACTTCCTTGCATGGAAATAGCGTTTGCAGATTTCTACGTATCGTAGCAATAGAGTTCTAATGCTTCTTAAAACGCGATATCGCATCTCATTTCTATGCTTCATGGTAAGATATAATATGATTTGCGAAGTGGTATGTATTCCTCGTCTACACTTCAAATGAATGTAAATGCGACACTTCCTTGCAAGGAAATAGCGTATGCAGATGTCTACGTATCGTAGCAATAGAGTTCTTATGATTCTTAAAACGCGATATCGCATCTCATTTCTATGTTTCATGGTAAGATATTGTATAATTTGCGAAGTGTTATGTATTCCTCGTCTACACTTCAAACGAATGTAAATGCGACACTTCCCTGCTGGGAAATAGCGTCTGCAGATGTCTAGGTATCGCAGCAATAGTGTTCTAATGCTTCTTAAAACGCGATATCGCATCTCATTTCTATGTTTCATGGTAAGATATAATATGATTTGCGAAGTGTTATGTATTTCTCGTCTACACTTCAAATGAATGTAAATCCTGCACTTCCTTGCTAGGAAATAGCGTCTGCAGATGTCTAGGTATCGTAGCAATAGTGTTCAAATGCTTCTTAAAACGAGATATCGCATCTCATTTCTATGTTTCATGGTAAGATATAATATGATTTGCGAAGTGTTATGTATTCCTCGTCTACACTTCAAATGAATGTAAATGCGACACTTCCTTGCATGGAAATAGCGTTTGCAGATTTCAACGTATCGTAGCGATAGAGTTCTAATGCTTCTTAAAACGCGATATCGCATCTCATTTCTATGTTTCATGGTAAGATGTAATATGATTTGCGAAGTGTTATGAATTCCTCGTCTACACTTCAAATGAATGTAAATGCGGCACTTCCTTGCTAGGAAATAGCGTCTGCAGATATCTAGGTATCGTAGCAATAGAGTTCAAATGCTTCTTAAAACGAGATATCGCATCTCATTTCTATGTTTCATGGTAAGATATAATATGATTTGCGAAGTGTTATGTATTCCTCGTCTACACTTCAAATGAATGTAAATGCGACACTTCCTTGCAAGGAAAGAGCGTTTGCAGATGTCTACGTATCGTAGCAATAGAGTTCTTAAGATTCTTAAAACGCGATATCGCATCTCATTTCTATGTTTCATGTAAGATATAATATGATTTGCGAAGTGTTATGTATTCCTCGTCTACACTTCAAACGAATGTAAATGCGACACTTCCTTGCAAAGAAATAGCGTTTGCAGACGTCTACGTATCGTAGCAATAGATTTATAATGCTTCTTAAAACGCGACATCGCATCTCATTTCTATGTTTCATGGTAAGATATAACATGATTTGCGAAGTGTCATGTATTCCTCGTCTACACTTCAAATGAATGTAAATGCGACACTTCCTAGCAAGGAAACAGCGCTTGCAAGTGTCTACGTATCGTAGCAGTAGAGTTGTAATGCTTCTTAAAACGCGATATGGCATCTCATTTCTATGCTTCATGGTAAGATATAATATGATTTGCGAAGTGTTATGTATTCCTCGTCTACACTTCAAACGAATGTAAATGCGACACTTCCTTGCTAGGAAATAGAGTCTGCAGATGTCTACGTATCGTAGCAATAGAGTTCTAATGCTTCTTAAAACGCGATATCGCATCTCATTTCTATGTTTCATGGTAAGATATTATATGATTTGCGAAGTGTTATGTATTCCTCGTCTACACTTGAAATGAATGTAAATGCGACACTTCCTTGCAAGGAAATAGCGTTTGCAGATGTCTACCTATCGTAGCAATAGGGTTCTAATGCTTCTTAAAATGCGATATCGCATCTCATTTCTATGTTTCATGGTAAGATATAATATGATTTGCGAAGTGTCATGTATTCCTCGTCTACACTTCAAATGAATGTAAATGCGACACTTCCTTGCAAGGAAATAGCGTTTGCAGATATCTACGTATCGTAGCAATAGAGTTCTTGTGATCCTTAAAACGCGATATCGCATCTCATTTCTATGTTTCATGGTAAGATATAATATGATTTGCGAAGTGTTATGTATTACTCGTCTACACTTCAAAGGAACGTGAATGCGACACTTCCTCGCTAGGAAATAGCGTTTGCAGATGTCTACGTATTGTAGCAATAGATTTCTAACGCTTCTTAAAACGCGATATCGCATCTCATTTCTATGTTTCATGGTAAGATATAATATGATTTGCGAAGTGTTATGTATTCCTCGTCTACACTTCAAACGAATGTAAATGCGACACTTCCTTGCAAAGAAATAGCGTTTGCAGACGTCTACGTATCGTAGCAATAGATTTATAATGCTTCTTAAAACGCGACATCGCATCTCATTTCTATGTTTCATGGTAAGATATAACATGATTTGCGAAGTGTCATGTATTCCTCGTCTACACTTCAAATGAACGTACATGCGGCACTTCCTTGCTAGGAAATAGCGTCTGCAGATGTCTAGGTATCGTACCAATAGAGTTCAAATGCTTCTTAAAACGAGATATCGCATCTCATTTCTATGTTTCATGGTAAGATATAATATGATTTGCGAAGTGTCATGTATTCCTCGTCTACACTTCAAATGAATGTAATTGCGACACTTCCTTGCTAGGAAATAGCGTCTGCAGATGTCTACGTATCGTAGCAATAGAGTTCTAACGCTTCTTAAAACGCGATATCGCATCTCATTTCTATGTTTCATGGTAAGATATTATATGATTTGCGAAGTGTTATGTATTCCTCGTCTACACTTCAAATGAATGTAAATGCGACACTTCGTTGCAAGGAAATAGCGTTTGCAGATGTCTACCTATCGTAGCAATAGGGTTCTTATGCTCCTTAAAACGCGACATCGCATCTCATTTCCATGTTTCATGGTAAGATATAACATGATTTGCGAAGTGTCATGTATTCCTCGTCTACACTTCAAATGAATGTAAATGCGACACTTCCTTGCTAGGGAATAGCGTCTGCAGATGTCTACGTATCGTAGCAATAGAGTTCTTGTGATACTTAAAACGCGATTTCGCATCTCATTTCTATGTTTCATGGTAAGATATAATATGATTTGAGAAGTGTTATGTATTCCTCGTCTACACTTCAAAGGAACGTGAATGCGACACTTCCTCGCTAAGAAATAGCGTTTGCAGATGTCTACGTATTGTAGCAATAAAACGCGATATGGCATATCATTTCTAGGGTTCATGGTAAGATATAATATGATTTGCGAAGTGTCATGTATTCTTCGTCTACACTTCAAATGAATGTAAATGCGACACTTCCTTGCCAGGAAATAGCGTCTGCAGATGTCTTGGTATCGTAGCATTAGAGTTCTAATGCTTCTTAAAACGCGATATCGCATCTCATTTCTATGTTTCATGGTAAGATATTATATGATTTGCGAAGTGTTATGTATTCCTCGTCTACACTTCAAGTGAATGTAAATGCGACACTTCCTTGCAAGGAAATAGCGTTTGCAGATGTCTACCTATCGTAGCAATAGGGTTCTAATGCTTCTTAAAATGCGATATCGCAACACATTTCTATGTTTCATGGTAAGATATAATATGATTTGCGAAGTGTCATGTATTCCTCGTCTACACTTCAAATGAATGTAAATGCGACACTTCCTTGCAAGGAAATAGCGTTTGCAGATATCTACGTATCGTAGCAATAGAGTTCTTGTGATTCTTAAAACGCGATATCGCATCTCATTTCTATGTTTCATGGTAAGATATTATATGATTTGCGAAGTGTTATGAATTCCTCGTCAACACTTCAAATGAATGTAAATGCGACACTTCCTAGCAACGAAACAGCGCTTGCAAGTGTCTACGTATCGTAGCAATAGAGTTCTAATGCCTCTTAAAACGCGATATGGCATCTCATTTCTATGTTTCATGGTAAGATATAATATGATTTGCGAAGTGTTATGTATTCCTCGTCTACACTTCAAACGAATGTAAATGCGACACTTCCTTGCAAAGAAATAGCGTTTGCAGACGTCTACGTATCGTAGCAATAGATTTATAATGCTTCTTAAAACGCGACATCGCATCTCATTTCTATGTTTCATGGTAAGATATAACATGATTTGCGAAGTGTCATGTATTCCTCGTCTACACTTCAAATGAATGTAAATGCGGCACTTCCTTGCTAGGAAATAGCGTCTGCAGATGTCTAGGTATCGTACCAATAGAGTTCAAATGCTTCTTAAAACGAGATATCGCATCTCATTTCTATGTTTCATGGTAAGATATAATATGATTTGCGAAGTGTCATGTATTCCTCGTCTACACTTCAAATGAATGTAATTGCGACACTTCCTTGCTAGGAAATAGCGTCTGCAGATGTCTACGTATCGTAGCAATAGAGTTCTAATGCTTCTTAAAACGCGATATCGCATCACATTTCTATGTTTCATGGTAAGATATTATATGATTTGCGAAGTGTTATGTATTCCTCGTCTACACTTCAAATGAATGTAAATGCGACACTTCGTTGCAAGGAAATAGCGTTTGCAGATGTCTACCTATCGTAGCAATAGGGTTCTTATGCTTCTTAAAACGCGACATCGCATCTCATTTCTATGTTTCATGGTAAGATATAACATGATTTGCGAAGTGTCATGTATTCCTCGTCTACACTTCAAATGAATGTAAATGCGACACTTCCTTGCTAGGAAACAGCGTCTGCAGATGTCTACGTATCGTAGCAATAGAGTTCTTGTGATACTTAAAACGCGATTTCGCATCTCATTTCTATGTTTCATGGTAAGATATAATATGATTTGAGAAGTGTTATGTATTCCTCGTCTACACTTCAAAGGAACGTGAATGCGACACTTCCTCGCTAGGAAATAGCGTTTGCAGATGTCTACGTATTGTAGCAATAAAACGCGATATGGCATATCATTTCTAGGGTTCATGGTAAGATATAATATGATTTGCGAAGTGTCATGTATTCCTCGTCTACACTTCAAATGAATGTAAATGCGACACTTCCTTGCCAGGAAATAGCGTCTGCAGATGTCTAGGTATCGTAGCATTAGAGTTCTAATGCTTCTTAAAACGCGATATCGCATCTCATTTCTATGTTTCATGGTAAGATATTATATGATTTGCGAAGTGTTATGTATTCCTCGTCTACACTTCAAGTGAATGTAAATGCGACACTTCCTTGCAAGGAAATAGCGTTTGCAGATGTCTACCTATCGTAGCAATAGGGTTCTAATGCTTCTTAAAATGCGATATCGCAACACATTTCTATGTTTCATGGTAAGATATAATATGATTTGTGAAGTGTCATGTATTCCTCGTCTACACTTCAAATGAATGTAAATGCGACACTTCCTTGCAAGGAAATAGCGTTTGCAGATATCTACGTATCGTAGCAATAGAGTTCTTGTGATTCTTAAAACGCGATATCGCATCTCATTTCTATGTTTCATGGTAAGATATTATATGATTTGCGAAGTGTTATGTATTCCTCGTCAACACTTCAAATGAATGTAAATGCGACACTTCCTAGCAACGAAACAGCGCTTGCAAGTGTCTACGTATCGTAGCAATAGAGTTCTAATGCCTCTTAAAACGCGATATGGCATCTCATTTCTATGTTTCATGGTAAGATATAATATGATTTGCGAAGTGTTATGTATTCCTCGTCTACACTTCAAACGAATGTAAATGCGACACTTCCTTGCAAAGAAATAGCGTTTGCAGACGTCTACGTATCGTAGCAATAGATTTATAATGCTTCTTAAAACGCGATATCGCATCTCACTTCTATGTTTCATGGTAAGATATGATATGATTTGCGAAGTGTTATGAATTCCTCGTCTACACTCCAAATGAATGCAAATGCGACACTTCCTCGCTAGGAAATAGCGTTTGCAGATGTCTACGTATCGTAGCAATAGACTTCTAATGCTTCTTAAAACGCGATATCGCATCTCATTTCTATGTTTCATGGTAAGATATAATATGATTTGCGAAGTGTTATGTATTCCTCGTCTACACTTCAAATGAATGTAAATGCGACACTTCCTTGCATGGAAATAGCGTTTGCAGATTTCTACGTATCGTAGCAATAGAGTTCTTATGATTCTTAAAACGCGATATCGCATCTCATTTCTATGTTTCATGTAAGATATAATATGATTTGCGAAGTGTTATCTACTCCTCGTCTACACTTCAAATGAATGTAAATGCGACACTTCCTTGCAAGGAAATAGCGTTTGCAGATGTCTACCTATCGTAGCAATAGGGTTCTAATGCTTCTTAAAACGCGATATCGCATCTCATTTCTATGTTTCATGGTAAGATATAATATGATTTGCGAAGTGTTATGAATTCCTCGTCTACACTTCAAATGAATGTAAATGGGACACTTCCTCGCTAGGAAATAGCGTTTGCAGATGTCTACGTATCGTAGCAATAGATTTCTAATGCTTCTTAAAACGCGATATCGCATCTCATTTCTATGTTTCATGGTAAGATATAATATGATTTGCGAAGTGTTATGTATTCCTCGTCTACACTTCAAATGAATGTAAATGCGACACTTCCTTGCATGGAAATAGCGTTTGCAGATTTCTACGTATCGTAGCAATAGATTTCTTATGATTCTTAAAACGCGATATGGCATCTCATTTCTATGTTTCATGGTAAGATATAATATGATTTGCGAAGTGTTATGTATTCCTCGTCTACACTTCAAACGAATGTAAATGCGACACTTCCTTGCAAAGAAATAGCGTTTGCAGACGTCTACGAATCGTAGCAATAGATTTATAATGCTTCTTAAAACGCGACATCGCACCTCATATCTATGTTTCATGGTAGGATATAACATGATTGGCGAAGTGTCATGTATTCCTCGTCTACACTTCAAATGAATGTAAATGCGGCACTTCCTTGCTAGGAAATAGCATCTGCAGATGTCTACGTACCGTAGCAATAGAGTTCTAATGCTTCTTAAAACGCGATATCGCATCTCATTTCTATGTTTCATGGTAAGATGTATTATGATTTGCGAAGTGTTATGTATTCCACGTCTACACTTCAAATGAATGTAAATGCGACACTTCCTTGCAAGGAAATAGCCTATGCAGATGTCTAGGTATCGTAGCAATAGAGTTCAAATGCTCCTTAAAACGAGATACAGCATCTCATATCTATGTTTCATGATAAGATATAATATTCATTGCGAAGTGTTATGCATTCCTCGTATACGATACAAATGAATGTAAATGCGACACTTCCTTCCAAGGAAATAGCGTTTGCAGATGTCTACGTATCGTAGCAATGGAGTTCTTATGATACTTAAAACGCGATATCGCATCACATTTCTATGTTTCATGGTAAGATATAACATGATTGGCGAAGTGTCATGTATTCCTCGTCTACACTTCAAATGATTGTAAATGCGGCACTTCCTTGCTAGGAAATAGCGTTTGCAGATGTCTACGTATCGTAGCAATAGAGTTCTTATGATTCTTAAAACGCGATATCGCATCTCATTTCTATGTTTCATGGTAAGATATAATATGATTTGCGAAGTGTTATGTATTCCTCGTCAGCACTTCAAAGGAATGTGAATGCGACACTTCCTCGCAAGGAAATAGCGTTTGTCGATGTCTACATATTGAAGCAATAGATTTCTAATGCTTCTTAAAACGCGATATCGCATCTCATTTCTATTTTTCATGGTAAGATGTATTATGATTTGCGAAGTGTTATGTATTCCCCGTCTACACTTCAAATGAATGTAAATGCGACACTTCCTTGCAAGGAAATAGCGTTTGCAGATTTCTACGTATCGTAGCAATAGAGTTCTTATGATTCTTAAAACGCGATATCGCATCTCATTTCTATGTTTCATGGTACGATATAATATGATTTGCGAAGTGTTATGTATTGATCTTCTACACTTCATATGAATGTAAATGCAACACTCCATTGCCAGGAAATAGCGTTTGCAGATGTCTACCTATCGTAGCAATAGAGTTCTAATGCTTCTTAAAACGCTATATCGCATCTCATTTCTATGTTTCATGGTAAGATATAATATGATTTGCGAAGTGTTATGTATTCCTCGTCTACACTTCATATGAATGTTAATGCGACACTTCCTTGCAAGGAAAGAGCGTTTGCAGATGTCTACGTATCGTAGCAATAGAGTTCTTATGATTCTTAAAACGCGATTTCGCATCTCATTTCTATGTTTCATGTAAGATATAATATGATTTGCGAAGTGTTATCTACTCCTCGTCTACACTTCAAATGAATGTAAATGCGACACTTCCTTGCAAGGAAATAGCGTTTGCAGATGTCTACCTATCGTAGCAATAGTGTTCTAATGCTTCTTAAAACGCGATATCGCATCTCATTTCTATGTTTCATGGTAAGATATAATATGATTTGCGAAGTGTTATGTATTCATCTTCTACACTTCATATGAATGTAAATGCAACACTCCCTTGCCAGGAAATAGCGTTTGCAGATGTCTACCTATCGTAGCAATAGAGTTCTAATGCTTCTTAAAACGCTATATCGCATCTCATTTCTATGTTTCATGGTAAGATATAATATGATTTGCGAAGTGTTATGAATTCCTCGTCTACACTTCAAATGAATGTAAATGCGACACTTCCTCGCTAGGAAATAGCGTTTGCAGATGTCTACGTATCATAGCAATAGATTTCTAATGCTTCTTAAAACGCGATATCGCATCTCATTTCTATGTTTCATGGTAAGATATAATATGATTTGCGAAGTGTTATGTATTCCTCGTCTACACTTCAAATGAATGTAAATGCGACACTTCCTTGCATGGAAATAGCGTTTGCAGATTTCTACGTATCGTAGCAATAGAGTTCTTATGATTCTTAAAACGCGATATCGCATCTCATTTCTATGTTTCATGGAAAGATATAATATGATTTGCGAAGTGTTATGTATTGCTCGTCTACACTTCAAACGAATGTAAATGCGACACTTCCTTGCAAAGAAATAGCGTTTGCAGACGTCTACGAATCGTAGCAATAGATTTATAATGCTTCTTAAAACGCGACATCGCACCTCATATCTATGTTTCATGGTAAGATATAACATGATTGGCGAAGTGTCATGTATTCCTCGTCTACACTTCAAATGAATGTAAATGCGGCACTTCCTTGCTAGGAAATAGCGTCTGCAGATGTCTACGTATCGTAGCAATAGAGTTCTAATGCTTCTTAAAACGCGATATCGCATCTCATTTCTATGTTTCATGGTAAGATATTATATGATTTGCGAAGTGTTATGTATTCCTCGTCTACACTTCAAACGAATGTAAATCCGACACTTCCTTGCAAGGAAATAGCGTTTGCAGATGTCTACCTATCGTAGCAGTAGGGTTCTAATGCTTCTTAAAACGCGATATCGCATCTCATTTCTATGTTTCATGGTAAGATATAATATGATTTGCGAAGTGTTATGAATTCCTCGTCTACACTACAAATGAATGTAAATGCGACACTTCCTAGCAAGGAAACAGCGTTTGCAGGTGTCTACGTATTGTAGCAATAGAGTTCTAATGCTTCTTAAAACGCGATATGGCATCTCATTTCTATGTTTCATGGTAAGATATAATATGATTTGCGAAGTGTTATGTATTCCTCGTCTACACTTCATATGAATGTTAATGCGACACTTCCTTGCAAGGAAAGAGCGTTTGCAGATGTCTACGTATCGTAGAAGTAGAGTTCTTATGATTCTTAAAACGCGATATCGCATCTCGTTTCTATGTTTCATGTAAGATATAATATGATTTGCGAAGTGTTATCTACTCCTCGTCTACACTTCAAATGAATGTAAATGCGACACTTCCTTGAAAGGAAATAGCGTCTGCAGATGTCTAGGTATCGTAGCGATAGAGTTCTAATGCTTCTCAAAACACAATATCGCATCTCATTTCTATGTTTCATGGTAAGATATAATATGATTTGCGAAGTGTTATGTATTCCTCGTCTATACTTCAATTGAATGTAAATGCGACACTTCCTTGTATGGAAATAGCGTTTGCAGATTTCTACGTATCGTAGCAATAGAGTTCTTATGATTCTTAAAACGCGATATCGCATCTCATTTCTATGTTTCATGGTAAGATATAATATGTGGTGCGAAGTGTTATGTATTCCTCGTTTACACTTCAACCGAATGTAAATGCGACACTTCCTTGCAAAGAAATAGCGTTTGCAGACGTCTACGTATCGTAGCAATAGATTTACAATGCTCCTTAAAACGCGATACCGCATCACATTTCTATGTTTCATGGTAAGATATAACATGATTTGCGAAGTGTCATGTATTCCTCCTCTACACTTCAAATGATTGTAAATGCGGCACTTCCTTGCTAGGAAATAGCGTTTGCAGATGTCTACGTATCGTAGAAATAGAGTTCTTATGATTCTTAAAACGCGATATCGCATCTCATTTCTATGTTTCATGGTAAGATATAATATGATTTGCGAAGTGTTATGTATTCCTCGTCAGCACTTCAAAGGAATGTGAATGCGACACTTCCTCGCAAGGAAATAGCGTTTGCCGATGTCTACATATTGTAGCAATAGATTTCTAATGCTTCTTAAAACGCGATATCGCATCTCATTTCTATGTTTCATGGTAAGATGTAATATGATTTGCGTAGTGTTATGTATTCCTCGTCTACACTTCAAATGAAAGTAAATGCGACACTTCCTTGCAAGGAAATAGCGTTTGCAGATTTCTACGTATCGTAGCAATAGAGTTCTTATGATTCTTAAAACGCGATATCGCATCTCATTTCTATGTTTCATGGTAAGATATAATATGATTTGCGAAGTGTTATGTATTCATCTTCTACACTTCATATGAATGTAAATGCGACACTCCCTTGCAAGGAAATAGCGTTTGCAGATGTCTACCTATCGTAGCAATAGAGTTCTAATGCTTCTTAAAACGCTATATTGCATCTCATTTCTATGTTTCATGGTAAGATATAATATGATTTGCGAAGTCTTATGTATTCCTCGTCTACACTTCATATGAATGTTAATGCGACACTTCCTTGCAAGGAAAGAGCGTTTGCAGATGTCTACGTATCGTAGCAATAGAGTTCTTATGATTCTTAAAACGCGATATCGCATCTCATTTCTATGTTTCATGTAAGATATAATATGATTTGTGAAGTGTTATCTACTCCTGGTCTACACTTCAAATGAATGTAAATGCGACACTTCCTTGAAAGGAAATAGCGTCTGCAGATGTCTAGGTATCGTAGCGATAGAGTTCTAATGCTTCTCAAAACACAATACCGCATCTCATTTCTATGTTTCACGGTAAGATATAATATGATTTGCGAAGTGTTATGTATTCCTCGTCTACACTTCAAATGAATGTAAATGCGACACTTCCTTGCATGGAAATAGCGTTTGCAGATTTCTACGTATCGTAGCAATAGAGTTCTTATGATTCTTAAAACGCGATATCGCATCTCATTTCTATGTTTCATGGTAAGATATAATATGATTTGCGAAGTGTTATGTATTCCTCGTCTACACTTCAAGCGAATGTAAATGCGACACTTCCTTGCAAAGAAATAGCGTTTGCAGACGTCTACGTATCGTAGCAACAGATTTATAATGCTTCTTAAAACGCGATATCGCATCTCATTTCCATGATTCATGGTAAGATATAACATGATTTGCGAAGTGTCATGTATTCCTCGTCTACACTTCAAATGAATGTAAATGCGGCACTTCCCTGCTAGGAAATAGCGTCTGCAGATGTCTAGGTATCATAGCAATAGAGTTCTAATGCTTCTTAAAACGCGATATCGCATCTCATTTCTATGTTTCATGGTAAGATATTACATGATTTGCGAAGTGTTATGTATTCCTCGTCTACACTTCAAACGAATGTAAATGCGACATTTCCTTGCAAGGAAATAGCGTTTGCAGAAGTCTACCTATCGTAGCAATAGGGTTCTAATGCTTCTTAAAACGCGATATCGCATCTCATTTCTATATTTCATGGTAAGGTATAATATGATTTGCGAAGTGTTATGAATTCCTCGTCTACACATCAAATGAATGTAAATGCGACACTTCCGCGCTAGGAAATAGCGTTTGCTGATGTCTAACTATCGTAGCAATAGATTTCTAATGCTTCTTAAAACGCGATAACGCATCTCATTTCTATGTTTCACGGTAAGATATAATATGATTTGCGAAGTGTCATGTATTCCTCGTCTACACTTCAAATGAATGTAAATGCGACACTTCCATGCAAGGAAATAGCGTTTGCAGATGTCTACGAATCGTAGCAATAGATTTCTAATGCTTCTTAAAACGCGATATCGCATATCATTTCTATGTTTCATGGTAAGATATAATATGATTTGCGAAGTGTCATGTGTTCCTCGTCAACACTTCAAATGAATGTAAATGCGACACTTCCTTGCTAGGAAATAGCGTCTGCAGATGTCTAGGTATTGTAGCAATAGAGTTGTAATGCTTCTTAAAACGCGATATCGCATCTCATTTCTATGTTTCATGGTAAGATGTAATATGATTTGCGAAGTGTTATGTATTCCACGTCTACACTTCAAATGAATGTAAATGCGACACTTCCTTGCAAGGAAATAGCGTATGCAGATGTCTAGATAACGTAGCAATAGAGTTCAAATGCTCCTTAAAACGAGATACAGCATCTGATATCTATGTTTCATGATAAGATATAATATTCATTGCGAAGTGTTATGCATTCCTCGTATACGATTCAAATGAATGTAAATGCGACACTTCCTTCCAAGGAAATGTTGTTTGCAGATGTCTACGTATCGTAGCAATGGAGTTCTTATGATACTTAAAACGCGATATCGCATCACATTTCTATGTTTCATGGTAAGATATAACATGATTTGCGAAGTGTCATGTATTCCTCGTCTACACTTCAAATGATTGTAAATGCGGCACTTCCTTGCTAGGAAATAGCGTTTGCAGATGTCTACGTATCGTAGCAATAGAGTTCTTATGATTCTTAAAACGCGATATCGCATCTCATTTCTATGTTTCATGGTAAGATATAATATGATTTGCGAAGTGTTATGTATTCCTCGTCAGCACTTCAAAGGAATGTGAATGCGACACTTCCTCGCAAGGAAATAGCGTTTGCAGATGTCTACCTATCGTAGCAGTAGGGTTCTAATGCTTCTTAAAACGCGATATCGCATCTCATTTCTATGTTTCATGGTAAGATATAATATGATTTGCGAAGTGTTATGAATTCCTCGTCTACACTACAAATGAATGTAAATGCGACACTTCCTAGCAAGGAAACAGCGTTTGCAGGTGTCTACGTATTGT
The DNA here is from genome assembly GCF_050948175.1 of Xylocopa sonorina. Lineage (NCBI taxonomy): Eukaryota > Metazoa > Arthropoda > Insecta > Hymenoptera > Apidae > Xylocopa > Xylocopa sonorina. Next base: position 1,091,400 of record NW_027490092.1, on the reverse strand, counting down.
AGCAATAGAGTTCTAATGCTTCCTAAAACGCGATATGGCATCTCATTTCTATGTTTCATGGTAAGATATAATATGATTTGCGAAGTGTTATGTATTCCTCGTCTACACTTCATATGAATGTTAATGCGACACTTCCTTGCAAGGAAAGAGCGTTTGCAGATGTCTACGTATCGTAGAAGTAGAGTTCTTATGATTCTTAAAACGCGATATCGCATCTCGTTTCTATGTTTCATGTAAGATATAATATGATTTGCGAAGTGTTATCTACTCCTCGTCTACACTTCAAATGAATGTAAATGCGACACTTCCTTGAAAGGAAATAGCGTCTGCAGATGTCTAGGTATCGTAGCGATAGAGTTCTAATGCTTCTCAAAACACAATATCGCATCTCATTTCTATGTTTCATGGTAAGATATAATATGATTTGCGAAGTGTTATGTATTCCTCGTCTATACTTCAATTGAATGTAAATGCGACACTTCCTTGTATGGAAATAGCGTTTGCAGATTTCTACGTATCGTAGCAATAGAGTTCTTATGATTCTTAAAACGCGATATCGCATCTCATTTCTATGTTTCATGGTAAGATATAATATGATTTGCGAAGTGTTATGTATTCCTCGTTTACACTTCAACCGAATGTAAATGCGACACTTCCTTGCAAAGAAATAGCGTTTGCAGACGTCTACGTATCGTAGCAATAGATTTACAATGCTCCTTAAAACGCGATATCGCATCACATTTCTATGTTTCATGGTAAGATATAACATGATTTGCGAAGTGTCATGTATTCCTCCTCTACACTTCAAATGATTGTAAATGCGGCACTTCCTTGCTAGGAAATAGCGTTTGCAGATGTCTACGTATCGTAGAAATAGAGTTGTTATGATTCTTAAAACGCGATATCGCATCTCATTTCTATGTTTCATGGTAAGATATAATATGATTTGCGAAGTGTTATGTATTCCTCGTCAGCACTTCAAAGGAATGTGAATGCGACACTTCCTCGCAAGGAAATAGCGTTTGCCGATGTCTACATATTGTAGCAATAGATTTCTAATGCTTCTTAAAACGCGATATCGCATCTCATTTCTATGTTTCATGGTAAGATGTAATATGATTTGCGAAGTGTTATGTATTCCTCGTCTACACTTCAAATGAAAGTAAATGCGACACTTCCTTGCAAGGAAATAGCGTTTGCAGATTTCTACGTATCGTAGCAATAGAGTTCTTATGATTCTTAAAACGCGATATCGCATCTCATTTCTATGTTTCATGGTAAGATATAATATGATTTGCGAAGTGTTATGTATTCATCTTCTACACTTCATATGAATGTAAATGCGACACTCCCTTGCAGGGAAATAGCGTTTGCAGATGTCTACCTATCGTAGCAATAGAGTTCTAATGCTTCTTAAAACGCTATATTGCATCTCATTTCTATGTTTCATGGTAAGATATAATATGATTTGCGAAGTCTTATGTATTCCTCGTCTACACTTCATATGAATGTTAATGCGACACTTCCTTGCAAGGAAAGAGCGTTTGCAGACGTCTACGTATCGTAGCAACAGATTTATAATGCTTCTTAAAACGCGATATCGCATCTCATTTCCATGATTCATGGTAAGATATAACATGATTTGCGAAGTGTCATGTATTCCTCGTCTACACTTCAAATGAATGTAAATGCGGCACTTCCTTGCTAGGAAATAGCGTCTGCAGATGTCTAGGTATCATAGCAATAGAGTTCTAATGCTTCTTAAAACGCGATATCGCATCTCATTTCTATGTTTCATGGTAAGATATTACATGATTTGCGAAGTGTTATGTATTCCTCGTCTACACTTCAAACGAATGTAAATGCGACATTTCCTTGCAAGGAAATAGCGTTTGCAGAAGTCTACCTATCGTAGCAATAGGGTTCTAATGCTTCTTAAAACGCGATATCGCATCTCATTTCTATATTTCATGGTAAGATATAATATGATTTGCGAAGTGTTATGAATTCCTCGTCTACACATCAAATGAATGTAAATGCGACACTTCCTCGCTAGGAAATAGCGTTTGCAGGTGTCTACGTATCGTAGCAATAGATTTCTAATGCTTCTTAAAACGCGATATCGCATCTCATTTCTATGTTTCATGGTAAGATATAATATGATTTGCGACGTATCATGTATTCCTCGTCTACACTTCAAATGAATGTAAATGCGAGACGACCTTGCAAGGAAATAGCGTCTGCAGATGTCTACGTATCGTAGCAATAGATTTCATATGATTCTTAAAACGCGATATTGCATCTCATTTCTATGTTTCATGGTAAGATATAATATGATTTGCGAAGTGTTATGTATTCCTCGTTTACACTTCAAAGGAATGTGAATGCGACACTTCCTCGCTAGGAAATAGCGTTTGCTGATGTCTAACTATCGTAGCAATAGATTTCTAATGCTTCTTAAAACGCGATATCGCATCTCATTTCTATGTTTCACGGTAAGATATAATATGATTTGCGAAGTGTCATGTATTCCTCGTCTACACTTCAAATGAATGTAAATGCGACACTTCCATGCAAGGAAATAGCGTTTGCAGATGTCTACGAATCGTAGCAATAGATTTCTAATGCTTCTTAAAACGCGATATCGCATATCATTTCTATGTTTCATGGTAAGATATAATATGATTTGCGAAGTGTCATGTGTTCCTCGTCAACACTTCAAATGAATGTAAATGCGACACTTCCTTGCTAGGAAATAGCGTCTGCAGATGTCTAGGTATTGTAGCAATAGAGTTGTAATGCTTCTTAAAACGCGATATCGCATCTCATTTCTATGTATCATGGTAAGATGTAATATGATTTGCGAAGTGTTATGTATTCCACGTCTACACTTCAAATGAATGTAAATGCGACACTTCCTTGCAAGGAAATAGCGTATGCAGATGTCTAGGTAACGTAGCAATAGATTTCAAATGCTCCTTAAAACGAGATACAGCATCTGATATCTATGTTTCATGATAAGATATAATATTCATTGCGAAGTGTTATGCATTCCTCGTATACGATTCAAATGAATGTAAATGCGACACTTCCTTCCAAGGAAATGTTGTTTGCAGATGTCTACGTATCGTAGCAATGGAGTTCTTATGATACTTAAAACGCGATATCGCATCACATTTCTATGTTTCATGGTAAGATATAACATGATTTGCGAAGTGTCATGTATTCCTCGTCTACACTTCAAATGATTGTAAATGCGGCACTTCCTTGCTAGGAAATAGCGTTTGCAGATGTCTACGTATCGTAGCAATAGAGATCTTATGATTCTTAAAACGCGACATCGCATCTCATTTCTATGTTTCATGGTAAGATATAATATGATTTGCGAAGTGTTATGTATTCCTCGTCAGCACTTCAAAGGAATGTGAATGCGACACTTCCTCGCAAGGAAATAGCGTTTGCCGATGTCTACATATTGTAGCAAGAGATTTCTAATGCTTCTTAAAACGCGATATCGCATCTCATTTCTATGTTTCATGGTAAGATGTAATATGATTTGCGAAGTGTTATGAATTCCTCGTCTACACTTCAAATGAATGTAAATGCGGCACTTCCTTGCTAGGAAATAGCGTCTGCAGATGTCTAGGTATCGTAGCAATAGAGTTCAATTGCTTCTTAAAACGAGATATCGCATCTCATTTCTATGTTTCATGGTAAGATATAATATGATTTGCGAAGTGTCATGTATTCCTCGTCTACATTTCAAATGAATGTAATTGCGACACTTCTTTGCTAGGAAATAGCGTCTGCAGATGTCTAGGTATCGTAGCAATAGAGTTCTAATGCTACTTAAAACGCGATATCGCATCTCATTTCTATGTTTCATGGTAAGATATAATATGATTTGCGAAGTGTTATGTATTCCTCGTCTACACTTCAAATGAATGTGAATGCGACACTTCCTCGCTAGGAAATAGCGTTTGCAGATGTCTACGTATCGTAGCAATAGCTTTCTAATGCTACTTAAAACGCGATATCGCATCTCATTTCTATGTTTCATGGTAAGATATAATATGATTTGCGAAGTGTCATGTATTCCTCGTCTACACTTCAAAAGAATGTAAATGCGACACTTCCTTGCTAGGAAATAGCGTTTGCAGATGTCTACGTATCGTAGCAATAAAGTTCTTGTGATACTTAAAACGCGATATCGCATCTCATTTCTATGTTTCATGGTAAGATATAATATGATTTGCGAAGTGTTATGAATTCCTCGTCTACACTCCAAATGAATGCAAATGCGACACTTCCTCGCTAGGAAATAGCGTTTGCAGATGTCTACGTATCGTAGCAATAGATTTATAATGCTTCTTAAAACGCGATATCGCATCTCATTTCTATGTTTCATGGTAAGATATTATATGATTTGCGAAGTGTCATGTATTCCTCGTCTACACTTCAAATGAATGTAAATGCGACACTTCCATGCAAGGAAATAGCGTTTGCAGATGTCTACGAAACGTAGCAATAGATTTCTAATGCTTCTTAAAACGCGATATCGCATATCATTTCTATGTTTCATGGTAAGATATAATATGATTTGCGAAGTGTCATGTGTTCCTCGTCAACACTTCAAATGAATGTAAATGCGACACTTCCTTGCTAGGAAATAGCGTATGCAGATGTCTAGGTAACGTAGCAATAGAGTTCAAATGCTCCTTAAAACGAGATACAGCATCTGATATCTATGTTTCATGATAAGATATAATATTCATTGCGAAGTGTTATGCATTCCTCGTATACGATTCAAATGAATGTAAATGCGACACTTCCTTCCAAGGAAATGTTGTTTGCAGATGTCTACGTATCGTAGCAATGGAGTTCTTATGATACTTAAAACGCGATATCGCATCACATTTCTATGTTTCATGGTAAGATATAACATGATTTGCGAAGTGTCATGTATTCCTCGTCTACACTTCAAATGATTGTAAATGCGGCACTTCCTTGCTAGGAAATAGCGTTTGCAGATGTCTACGCATCGTAGCAATAGAGTTCTTATGATTCTTAAAACGCGATATCGCATCTCATTTCTATGTTTCATGGTAAGATATAATATGATTTGCGAAGTGTTATGTATTCCTCGTCAGCACTTCAAAGGAATGTGAATGCGACACTTCCTCGCAAGGAAATAGCGTTTGCCGATGTCTACATATTGTAGCAATAGATTTCTAATGCTTCTTAAAACGCGATATCGCATCTCATTTCTATGTTTCATGGTAAGATATAATATGATTTGCGAAGAGTTATGTATTCCTCGTCAGCACTTCAAAGGAATGTGAATGCGACACTTCCTCGCAAGGAAATAGCGTTTGCCGATGTCTACATATTGTAGCAATAGATTTCTAATGCTTCTTAAAACGCGATATCGCATCTCATTTCTATGTTTCATGGTAAGATGTAATATGATTTGCGAAGTGTTATGAATTCCTCGTCTACACTTCAAATGAATGTAAATGCGGCTCTTCCTTGCTAGGAAATAGCGTCTGCAGATGTCTAGGTATCGTAGCAATAGAGTTCAAATGCTGCTTAAAACGAGATATCGCATCTCATTTCTATGTTTCATGGTAAGATATAATATGATTTGCGAAGTGTCATGTATTCCTCGTCTACACTTCAAATGAATGTAATTGCGACACTTCTTTGCTAGGAAATAGCGTCTGCAGATGTCTAGGTATCGTAGCAATAGAGTTCTAATGCTTCTTAAAACGCGATATCGCATCTCATTTCTATGTTTCATGGTAAGATATAATATGATTTGCGAAGTGTTATGTATTCCTCGTCTACACTTCAAATGAATGTAAATGCGACACTTCCTTGAAAGGAAATAGCGTCTGCAGATGTCTAGGTATCGTAGCGATAGAGTTCTAATGCTTCTCAAAACACAATATCGCATCTCATTTCTATGTTTCATGGTAAGATATAATATGATTTGCGAAGTGTTATGTATTCCTCGTCTACACTTCAAACGAATGTAAATCCGACACTTCCTTGCAAGGAAATAGCGTTTGCAGATGTCTACCTATCGTAGCAGTAGGGTTCTAATGCTTCTTAAAACGCGATATCGCATCTCATTTCTATGTTTCATGGTAAGATATAATATGATTTGCGAAGTGTCAAGTATTCCTCGTCAACACTTCAAATCGCTGTAAATGCGACACTTCCTAGCAAGGAAACAGCGTTCGCAGGTGTCTACGCAACGTAGCAATAGAGTTCTAATGCTTCTTAAAACGCGATATGGCATCTCATTTCTATGTTTCATAGTAAGATATAATATGATTTGCGAAGTGTTGTGTATTCCTCGTCTACACTTCAAATGAATGTGAACGCGACACTTCCTCGCTAGGAAATAGCGTTTGCAGATGTCTACGTATCGTAGCAATAGCTTTCTAATGCTTCTTAAAACGCGATATCGCATCTCATTTCTATGTTTCATGGTAAGATATAATATGATTTGCGAAGTGTCATGTATTCCTCGTCTACACTTCAAAAGAATGTAAATGCGACACTTCCTTGCTAGGAAATAGCGTTTGCAGATGTCTACGTATCGTAGCAATAAAGTTCTTGTGATACTTAAAACGCGATATCGCATCTCATTTCTATGTTTCATGGTAAGATATAATATGATTTGAGAAGTGTCAAGTATTCCTCGTCAACACTTCAAATCGCTGTAAATGCGACACTTCCTAGCAAGGAAACAGCGTTCGCAGGTGTCTACGCAACGTAGCAATAGAGTTCTAATGCTTCTTAAAACGCGATATGGCATCTCATTTCTATGTTTCATAGTAAGATATAATATGATTTGCGAAGTGTTGTGTATTCCTCGTCTACACTTCATATGAATGTTAATGCGACACTTCCTTGCAAGGAAAGAGCGTTTGCAGATGTCTACGTATCGTAGAAGTAGAGTTCTTATGATTCTTAAAACGCGATATCGCATCTCGTTTCTATGTTTCATGTAAGATATAATATGATTTGCGAAGTGTTATCTACTCCTCGTCTACACTTCAAATGAATGTAAATGCGTCACTTCCTTGAAAGAAAATAGCGTCTGCAGATGTCTAGGTATCGTAGCGATAGAGTACTAATGCTTCTCAAAACACAATATCGCATCTCATTTCTATGTTTCATGGTAAGATATAATATGATTTGCGAAGTGTTATGTATTCCTCGTCTACACTTCAAATGAATGTAAATGCGACACTTCCTTGCATGGAAATAGCGTTTGCAGATTTCTACGTATCGTAGCAATAGAGTTCTTATGATTCTTAAAACGCGATATCGCATCTCATTTCTGTGTTTCGTGGTAAGATATAATATGATTTGCGAAGTGTTATGTATTCCTCGTTTACACTTCAAACAAATGTAAATGCGACACTTCCTTGCAAAGAAATAGCGTTTGCAGACGTCTACGAATCGTAGCAATAGATTTATAATGCTTCTTAAAACGCGATATCGCATCCCATTTCTATGTTTCATGGTAAGATATTATATGATTTGCGAAGTGTTATGTATTCCTCGTCTACACTTCAAACGAATGTAAATCCGACACTTCCTTGCAAGGAAATAGCGTTTGCAGATGTCTACCTATCGTAGCAGTAGGGTTCTAATGCTTCTTAAAACGCGATATCGCATCTCATTTCTATGTTTCATGGTAAGATATAATATGATTTGCGAAGTGTTATCTACTCCTCGTCTACACTTCAAATGAATGTAAATGCGACACTTCCTTGAAAGGAAATAGCGTCTGCAGATGTCTAGGTATCGTAGCGATAGAGTTCTAATGCTTCTCAAAACACAATATCGCATCTCATTTCTATGTTTCATGGTAAGATATAATATGATTTGCGAAGTGTTATGTATTCCTCGTCTACACTTCAAATGAATGTAAATGCGACACTTCCTTGCATGGAAATAGCGTTTGCAGATTTCTACGTATCGTAGCAATAGAGTTCTTATGATTCTTAAAACGCGATATCGCATCTCATTTCTATGTTTCGTGGTAAGATATAATATGATTTGCGAAGTGTTATGTATTCCTCGTCTGCACTTCAAACGAATGTAAATGCGACACTTCCTTGCAAAGAAATAGCGTTTGCAGACGTCTACGAATCGTAGCAATAGATTTATAATGCTTCTTAAAACGCGATATCGCATCTCATTTCTATGTTTCATGGTAAGATATTATATGATTTGCGAAGTGTTACGTATTCCTCGTCTACACTTCAAACGAATGTAATTGCGACACTTCCTTGCTAGGAAATAGCGTCTGCAGATGTCTAGGTATCGTAGCAATAGAGTTCTAATGCTTCTTAAAACGCGATATCGCATCTCATTTCTATGTTTCATGGTAAGATATAATATGATTTGCGAAGTGTTATGTATTCCTCGTCTACACTTCAAATGAATGTGAATGCGACACTTCCTCGCTAGGAAATAGCGTTTGCAGATGTCTACGTATCGTAGCAATAGCTTTCTAATGCTTCTTAAAACGCGATATCGCATCTCATTTCTATGTTTCATGGTAAGATATAATATGATTTGCGAAGTGTTATGTATTTCTCGTCTACACTTCAAATGAATGTAAATGCGACACTTCCTTGCAAGGAAATAGCGTTTGCAGATGTCTACCTATCGTAGCAATAGGGTTCTAATGCTTCTTAAAACGCGATATCGCATCTCACTTCTATGTTTCATGGTAAGATATAATATGATTTGCGAAGTGTTATGAATTCCTCGTCTACACTCCAAATGAATGCAAATGCGACACTTCCTCGCTAGGAAATAGCGTTTGCAGATGTCTACGTATCGTAGCAATAGATTTCTAATGCTTCTTAAAACGCGATATCGCATCTCATTTCTATGTTTCATGGTAAGATATAATATGATTTGCGAAGTGTTATGTATTCCTCGTCTACACTTCAAATGAATGTAAATGCGACACTTCCTTGCATGGAAATAGCGTTTGCAGATTTCTACGTATCGTAGCAATAGAGTTCTTATGATTCTTAAAACGCGATATCGCATCTCATTTCTGTGTTTCGTGGTAAGATATAATATGATTTGCGAAGTGTTATGTATTCCTCGTCTACACTTCATATGAATGTTAATGCGACACTTCCTTGCAAGGAAAGAGCGTTTGCAGATGTCTACGTATCGTAGAAGTAGAGTTCTTATGATTCTTAAAACGCGATATCGCATCTCGTTTCTATGTTTCATGTAAGATATAATATGATTTGCGAAGTGTTATCTACTCCTCGTCTACACTTCAAATGAATGTAAATGCGACACTTCCTTGAAAGGAAATAGCGTCTGCAGATGTCTAGGTATCGTAGCGATAGAGTTCTAATGCTTCTCAAAACACAATATCGCATCTCATTTCTATGTTTCATGGTAAGATATAATATGATTTGCGAAGTGTTATGTATTCCTCGTCTACACTTCAAATGAATGTAAATGCGACACTTCCTTGCATGGAAATAGCGTTTGCAGATTTCTACGTATCGTAGCAATAGAGTTCTTATGATTCTTAAAACGCGATATCGCATCTCATTTCTATGTTTCGTGGTAAGATATAATATGATTTGCGAAGTGTTATGTATTCCTCGTCTACACTTCAAACGAGTGTAAATGCGACACTTCCTTGCAAAGAAATAGCGTTTGCAGACGTCTACGAATCGTAGCAATAGATTTATAATGCTTCTTAAAACGCGATATCGCATCTCATTTCTATGTTTCATGGTAAGATATTATATGATTTGCGAAGTGTTACGTATTCCTCGTCTACACTTCAAACGAATGTAATTGCGACACTTCCTTGCTAGGAAATAGCGTCTGCAGATGTCTAGGTATCGTAGCAATAGAGTTCTAATGCTTCTTAAAACGCGATATCGCATCTCATTTCTATGTTTCATGGTAAGATATAATATGATTTGCGAAGTGTTATGTATTCCTCGTCTACACTTCAAATGAATGTGAATGCGACACTTCCTCGCTAGGAAATAGCGTTTGCAGATGTCTACGTATCGTAGCAATAGATTTCTAATGCTTCTTAAAACGCGATATCGCATCTCATTTCTATGTTTCATGGTAAGATATAATATGATTTGCGAAGTGTCATGTATTCCTCGTCTACACTTCAAAAGAATGTAAATGCGACACTTCCTTGCTAGGAAATAGCGTTTGCAGATGTCTACGTATCGTAGCAATAAAGTTCTTGTGATACTTAAAACGCGATATCGCATCTCATTTCTATGTTTCATGGTAAGATATAATATGATTTGAGAAGTGTCATGTATTCCTCGTCAACACTTCAAATCGCTGTAAATGCGACACTTCCTAGCAAGGAAACAGCGTTTGCAGGTGTCTACGCAACGTAGCAATAGAGTTCTAATGCTTCTTAAAACGCGATATGGCACCTCATTTCTATGTTTCATAGTAAGATATAATATGATTTGCGAAGTGTTATGTATTTCTCGTCTACACTTCAAATGAATGTAAATGCGACACTTCCTTGAAAGGAAATAGCGTCTGCAGATGTCTAGGTATCGTAGCGATAGAGTTCTAATGCTTCTCAAAACACAATATCGCATCTCATTTCTATGTTTCATGGTAAGATATAATATGATTTGCGAAGTGTTATGTATTCCTCGTCTACACTTCAAATGAATGTAAATGCGACACTTCCTTGCATGGAAATGGCGTTTGCAGATTTCTACGTATCGTAGCAAAAGAGTTCTTATGATTCTTAAAAAGCGATATCGCATCTCATTTCTATGTTTCGTGGTAAGATATAATATGATTTGCGAAGTGTTATGTATTCCTCGTCTACACTTCAAACGAATGTAAATGCGACACTTCCTTGCAAAGAAATAGCGTTTGCAGACGTCTACGTATCGTAGCAATAGATTTATAATGCTTCTTAAAACGTGATATCGCATCTCATTTCTATGTTTCATGGTAAGATATTATATGATTTGCGAAGTGTTACGTATTCCTCGTCTACACTTCAAACGAATGTAAATCCGACACTTCCTTGCAAGGAAATAGCGTTTGCAGATGTCTACCTATCGTAGCAGTAGGGTTCTAATGCTTCTTAAAACGCGATATCGAACCTCATTTCTATGTTTCATGGTAAGATATAATATGATTTGCGAAGTGTTATGAATTCCTCGTCTACACTTCAAAGGAATGCAAATGCGGCACTTGCTTGCTAGGAAATAGCGTCTGCAGATGTCTAGGTATCGTAGCAATAGAGTTCAAATGCTTCTTAAAACGAGATATCGCATCTCATTTCTATGTTTCATGGTAAGACATAATATGATTTGCGAAGTGTCATGTATTCCTCGTCTACACTTCAAATGAATGTAATTGCGACACTTCCTTGCTAGGAAATAGCGTCTGCAGATGTCTAGGTATCGTAGCAATAGAGTTCTAATGCTTCTTAAAACGCGATATCGCATCTCATTTCTATGTTTCATGGTAAGATATTATATGATTTGCGAAGTGTTATGTATTCCTCGTCAACACTTCAAATGAATGTAAATGCGACACTTCCTAGCAAGGAAACAGCGTTTGCAGGTGTCTACGTATTGTAGCAATAGAGTTCTAATGCTTCTTAAAACGCGATTTGGCATCTCATTTCTATGTTTCATGGTAAGATATAATATGATTTGCGAAGTGTTGTGTATTCCTCGTCTACACTTCATATGAATGTTAATGCGACACTTCCTTGCAAGGAAAGAGCGTTTGCAGATGTCTACGTATCGTATAAGTAGAGTTCTTATGATTCTTAAAATGCGATATCGCATCTCGTTTCTATGTTTCATGTAAGATATAATATGATTTGCGAAGTGTTATCTACTCCTCGTCTACACTTCAAATGAATGTAAATGCGACACTTCCTTGAAAGGAAATAGCGTCTGCAGATATCTAGGTATCGTAGCGATAGAGTTCTAATGCTTCTCAAAACACAATATCGCATCTCATTTCTATGTTTCATGGTAAGATATAATATGATTTGCGAAGTGTTATGTATTCTTCGTCTACACTTCAATTGAATGTAAATGCGACACTTCCTTGTATGGAAATAGCGTTTGCAGATTTCTACGTATCGTAGCAATAGAGTTCTTATGATTCTTAAAACGCGATATCGCATCTCATTTCTATGTTTCATGGTAAGATATAATATGATTTGCGAAGTGTTATGTATTCCTCGTCAGCACTTCAAAGGAATGTGAATGCGACACTTCCTCGCAAGGAAATAGCGTTTGCCGATGTCTACATATTGTAGCAATAGATTTCTAATGCTTCTTAAAACGCGATATCGCATCTCATTTCTATCTTTCATGGTAAGATGTAATATGATTTGCGAAGTGTTATGTATTCATCTTCTACACTTCATATGAATGTTAATGCGACACTTCCTTGCAAGGAAAGAGCGTTTGCAGATGTCTACGTATCGTAGCAATAGAGTTCTTATGATTCTTAAAACGCGATATCGCATCTCATTTCTATGTTTCATGTAAGATATAATATGATTTGCGAAGTGTTATCTACTCCTCGTCTACACTTCAAATGAATATAAATGCGACACTTCCTTGAAAGGAAATAGCGTCTGCAGATATTTAGGTATCGTAGCGATAGAGTTCTAATGCTTCTCAAAACACAATATCGCATCTCATTTCTATGTTTCATGGTAAGATATAATATGATTTGCGAAGTGTTATGTATTTCTCGTCTACACTTCAAATGAATGTAAATGCGACACTTCCTTGAAAGGAAATAGCGTCTGCAGATGTCTAGGTATCGTAGCGATAGAGTTCTAATGCTTCTCAAAACACAATATCGCATCTCATTTCTATGTTTCATGGTAAGATATAATATGATTTGCGAAGTGTTATGTATTCCTCGTCTACACTTCAAATGAATGTAAATGCGACACTTCCTTGCATGGAAATAGCGTTTGCAGATTTCTACGTATCGTAGCAAAAGAGTTCTTATGATTCTTAAAAAGCGTTATCGCATCTCATTTCTATGTTTCGTGGTAAGATATAATATGATTTGCGAAGTGTTATGTATTCCTCGTCTACACTTCAAACGAATGTAAATGCGACACTTCCTTGCAAAGAAATAGCGTTTGCAGAAGTCTACCTATCGTAGCAATAGGGTTCTAATGCTTCTTAAAACGCGATATCGCATCTCATTTCTATATTTCATGGTAAGATATAATATGATTTGCGAAGTGTTATGAATTCCTCGTCTACACATCAAATGAATGTAAAAGCGACACTTCCTCGCTAGGAAATAGCGTTTGCAGATGTCTACGTATCGTAGCAATAGACTTCTAATGCTTCTTTAAACGCGATATCTCATCTCATTTCTATGTTTCATGGTAAAATATAATATGATTTGCGAAGTGTCATGTATTCCTCGTCTACACTTCAAATGATTGTAAATGCGGCACTTCCTTGCTAGGAAATAGCGTTTGCAGATGTCTACGTATCGTAGAAATAGAGTTCTTATGATTCTTAAAACGCGATATCGCATCTCATTTCTATGTTTCATGGTAAGATATAATATGATTTGCGAAGTGTTATGTATTCCTCGTCAGCACTTCAAAGGAATGTGAATGCGACACTTCCTCGCAAGGAAATAGCGTTTGCCGATGTCTACATATTGTAGCAATAGATTTCTAATGCTTCTTAAAACGCGATATCGCATCTCATTTCTATGTTTCATGGTAAGATGTAATATGATTTGCGAAGTGTTATGTATTCCTCGTCTACACTTCAAATGAAAGTAAATGCGACACTTCCTTGCAAGGAAATAGCGTTTGCAGATTTCTACGTATCGTAGCAATAGATTTCTTATGATTCTTAAAACGCGATATCGCATCTCATTTCTATGTTTCATGGTAAGATATAATATGATTTGCGAAGTGTTATGTATTCATCTTCTACACTTCATATGAATGTAAATGCGACACTCCCTTGCAAGGAAATAGCGTTTGCAGATGTCTACCTATCGTAGCAATAGAGTTCTAATGCTTCTTAAAACGCTATATCGCATCTCATTTCTATGTTTCATGGTAAGATATTATATGATTTGCGAAGTGTTATGTATTCCTCGTCTACACTTCAAATGAATGTAAATGCGACATTTCCTTGCAAGGAAATAGCGTTTGCAGAAGTCTACCTATCGTAGCAATAGGGTTCTAATGCTTCTTAAAACGCGATATCGCATCTCATTTCTATATTTCATGGTAAGATATAATATGATTTGCGAAGTGTTATGAATTCCTCGTCTACACATCAAATGAATGTAAATGCGACACTTCCTGGCTAGGAAATAGCGTTTGCAGATATCTACGTATCGTAGCAATAGTTTTCTAATGCTTCTTAAAACGCGATATCGCATCTCATTTCTATGTTTCATGGTAAGATATAATATGATTTGCGAAGTGTCATGTATTCCTCGTCTACACTTCAAATGAATGTAAATGCGAGACGTCCTTGCAAGGAAATAGCGTCTGCAGATGTCTACGTATCGTAGCAATAGATTTCTTATGATTCTTAAAACGCGATATTGCATCTCATTTCTATGTTTCATGGTAAGATATAATATGATTTGCGAAGTGTTATGTATTCCTCGTTTACACTTCAAAGGAATGTGAATGCGACACTTCCTCGCTAGGAAATAGCGTTCGCTGATGTCTAACTATCGTAGCAATAGATTTCTAATGCTTCTTAAAACGCGATATCGCATCTCATTTCTATGTTTCATGGTAAGATATAATATGATTTGCGAAGTGTCATGTATTCCTCGTCTACACTTCAAATCAATGTAAATGCGACACTTCCATGCAAGGAAATAGCGTTTGCAGATGTCTACGAATCGTAGCAATAGATTTCTAATGCTTCTTAAAACGCGATATCGCATATCATTTCTATGTTTCATGGTAAGATATAATATGATTTGCGAAGTGTCATGTATTCCTCGTCAACACTTCAAATGAATGTAAATGCGACACTTCCCTGCTAGGGAATAGCGTCTGCAGATGTCTAGGTATCGTAGCAATAGAGTTGTAATGCTTCTTAAAACGCGATATCGCATCTCATTTCTATGTTTCACGGTAAGATGTAATATGATTTGCGAAGTGTTATGTATTCCACGTCTACACTTCAAATGAATGTAAATGCGACACTTCCTTGCAAGGAAATAGCGTATGCAGATGTCTAGGTATCGTAGCAATAGAGTTCAAATGCTCCTTAAAACGAGATACAGCATCTCATATCTATGTTTCATGATAAGATATAATATTCATTGCGAAGTGTTATGCATTCCTCGTATACGATTCAAATGAATGTAAATGCGACACTTCCTTCCAAGGAAATAGCGTTTGCAGATGTCTACGTATCGTAGCAATAGAGTTCTTATGATTCTTAAAACGCGATATCGCATCTGATTTCTATGTTTCATGGTAATATATAATATGATTTGCGAAGTGTTGTGTATTCCGCGTCAGCACTTCAAAGGAATGTGAATGCGACACTTCCTCGCAAGGAAATAGCGTTTGCCGATGTCTACATATTGTAGCAATAGATTTCTAATGCTTCTTAAAACGCGATATCGCATCTCATTTCTATGTTTCATGGTAAGATGTAATATGATTTGCGAAGTGTTATGTATTCCTCGTCTACACTTCAAATGAATGTAAATGCGACACTTCCTTGCAAGGAAATAGCGGTTGCAGATTTCTACGTATCGTAGCAATAGAGTTCTTATGATTCTTAAAACGCGATATCGCATCTCATTTCTATGTTTCATGGTACGATATAATATGATTTGCGAAGTGTTATGTCTTCATCTTCTACACTTCATATGAATGTAAATGCGACACTCCCTTGCAAGGAAATAGCGTTTGCAGATGTCTACCTATCGTAGCAATAGAGTTCTAATGCTTCTTAGAACGCTATATCGCATCTCATTTCTATGTTTCATGGTAAGATATAATATGATTTGCGAAGTGTTATGTATTCCTCGTCTACACTTCATATGAATGTTAATGCGACACTTCCTTGCAAGGAAAGAGCGTTTGCAGATGTCTACGTATCGTAGCAATAGAGTTCTTATGATTCTTAAAACGCGATATCGCATCTCATTTCCATGATTCATGGTAAGATATAACATGATTTGCGAAGTGTCATGTATTCCTCGTCTACACTTCAAATGAATGTAAATGCGGCACTTCCTTGCTAGGAAATAGCGTCTGCAGATGTCTAGGTATCATAGCAATAAAGTTCTAATGCTTCTTAAAACGCGATATCGCATCTCATTTCTATGTCTCATGGTAAGATATTATATGATTTGCGAAGTGTTATGTATTCCTCGTCTACACTTCAAATGAATGTAAATGCGACACTCCCTTGCAAGGAAATAGCGTTTGCAGATGTCTACCTATCGTAGCAATAGAGTTCTAATGCTTCTTAAAACGCTATATCGCATCTCATTTCTATGTTTCATGGTAAGATATAATATGATTTGCGAAGTGTTATGTATTCCTCGTCTACACTTCATATGAATGTTAATGCGACACTTCCTTGCAAGGAAAGAGCGTTTGCAGATGTCTACGTATCGTAGCAATAGAGTTCTTATGATTCTTAAAACGCGATATCGCATCTCATTTCTATGTTTCATGTAAGATATAATATGATTTGCGAAGTGTTATCTACTCGTCGTCTACACTTCAAATGAATGTAAATGCGACACTTCCTTGAAAGGAAATAGCGTCTGCAGATGTCTAGGTATCGTAGCGATAGAGTTCTAATGCTTCTCAAAACACAATATCGCATCTCATTTCTATGTTTCATGGTAAGATATAATATGATTTGCGAAGTGTCATGTGTTCCTCGTCTACACTTCAGATGAATGTAAATGCGACACTTCCATGCAAGGAAATAGCGTTTGCAGATGTCTAGGTATCGTAGCAATAGAGTTGTAATGCTTCTTAAAACGCGATATCGCATCTCATTTCTATGTTTCATGGTAAGATGTAATATGATTTGCGAAGTGTTATGTATTCCACGTCTACACTTCAAATGAATGTAAATGCGACACTTCCTTGCAAGGAAATAGCGTATGCAGATGTCTAGGTATCGTAGCAATAGAGTTCAAATGCTCCTTAAAACGAGATACACCATCTCATATCTATGTTTCATGATAAGATATAATATTCATTGCGAAGTGTTATGCATTCCTCGTATACGATTCAAATGAATGTAAATGCGACACTTCCTTCCAAGGAAATAGCGTTTGCAGATGTCTACGTATCGTAGCAATGGAGTTCTTATGATACTTAGAACGCGATATCGCATCACATTTCTATGTTTCATGGTAAGATATAATATGATTTGCGAAGTGTTATGTATTCCTCGTTTACACTTCAAACGAATGTAAATGCGACACTTCCTTGCAAAGAAATAGCGTTTGCAGACGTCTACGTATCGTAGCAATAGATTTACAATGCTCCTTAAAACGCGATATCGCATCACATTTCTATGTTTCATGGTAAGATATAACATGATTTGCGAAGTGTCATGTATTCCTCGTCTACACTTCAAATGATTGTAAATGCGGCACTTCCTTGCTAGGAAATAGTGTTTGCAGATGTCTACGTATCGTAGCAATAGAGTTCTTATGATTCTTAAAACGCGATATCGCATCTCATTTCTATGTTTCATGGTAAGATATAATATGATTTGCGAAGTGTTATGTATTCCTCGTCAGCACTTCAAAGGAATGTGAATGCGACACTTCCTCGCAAGGAAATAGCGTTTGCCGATGTCTACATATTGAAGCAATAGATTTCTAATGCTTCTTAAAACGCGATATCGCATCTCATTTCTATGTTTCATGGTAAGATGTATTATGATTTGCGAAGTGTTATGTATTCCTCGTCTACACTTCAAATGAATGTAAATGCGACACTTCCTTGCAAGGAAATAGCGTTTGCAGATGTCTACCTATCGTAGCAGTAGGGTTCTAATGCTTCTTAAAACGCGATATCGCATCTCATTTCTATGTTTCATGGTACGATATAATATGATTTGCGAAGTGTTATGTATTCATCTTCTACACTTCATATGAATGTAAATGCAACACTCCCTTGCCAGGAAATAGCGTTTGCAGATGTCTACCTATCGTAGCAATAGAGTTCTAATGCTTCTTAAAACGCTATATCGCATCTCATTTCTATGTTTCATGGTAAGATATAATATGATTTGCGAAGTGTTATGTATTCCTCGTCTACACTTCATATGAATGTTAATGCGACACATCCTTGCAAGGAAAGAGCGTTTGCAGATGTCTACGTATCGTAGCAATAGAGTTCTTATGATTCTTAAAACGCGATTTCGCATCTCATTTCTATGTTTCATGTAAGATATAATATGATTTGCGAAGTGATATCTACTCCTCGTCTACACTTCAAATGAATGTAAATGCGACACTTCCTTGCAAGGAAATAGCGTTTGCAGATGTCTACCTATCGTAGCAATAGGGTTCTAATGCTTCTTAAAACGCGATATCGCATCTCATTTCTATGTTTCATGGTAAGATATAATATGATTTGCGAAGTGTTATGTATTCATCTTCTACACTTCATATGAATGTAAATGCAACACTCCCTTGCCAGGAAATAGCGTTTGCAGATGTCTACCTATCGTAGCAATAGAGTTCTAATGCTTCTTAAAACGCTATATCGCATCTCATTTCTATGTTTCATGGTAAGATATAATATGATTTGCGAAGTGTTATGTATTCCTCGTCTACACTTCATATGAATGTTAATGCGACACTTCCTTGCAAGGAAAGAGCGTTTGCAGATGTCTACGTATCGTAGCAATAGAGTTCTTATGATTCTTAAAACGCGATTTCGCATCTCATTTCTATGTTTCATGTAAGATATAATATGATTTGCGAAGTGTTATCTACTCCTCGTCTACACTTCAAATGAATGTAAATGCGACACTTCCTTGCAAGGAAATAGCGTTTGCAGATGTCTACCTATCGTAGCAATAGGGTTCTAATGCTTCTTAAAACGCGATATCGCATCTCATTTCTATGTTTCATGGTAAGATATAATATGATTTGCGAAGTGTTATGAATTCCTCGTCTACACTTCAAATGAATGTAAATGCGACACATCCTCGCTAGGAAATAGCGTTTGCAGATGTCTACGTATCGTAGCAATAGATTTCTAATGCTTCTTAAAACGCGATATCGCATCTCATTTCTATGTTTCATGGTAAGATATAATATGATTTGCGAAGTGTTATGTATTCCTCGTCTACACTTCAAATGAATGTAAATGCGACACTTCCTTGCATGGAAATAGCGTTTGCAGATTTCTACGTATCGTAGCAATAGAGTTCTTATGATTCTTAAAACGCGATATCGCATCTCATTTCTATGTTTCATGGAAAGATATAATATGATTTGCGAAGTGTTATGTATTCCTCGTCTACACTTCAAACGAATGTAAATGCGACACTTCCTTGCAAAGAAATAGCGTTTGCAGACGTCTACGAATCGTAGCAATAGATTTATAATGCTTCTTAAAACGCGACATCGCACCTCATATCTATGTTTCATGGTAAGATATAACATGATTGGCGAAGTGTCATGTATTCCTCGTCTACACTTCAAATGAATGTAAATGCGGCACTTCCTTGCTAGGAAATAGCGTCTGCAGATGTCTACGTATCGTAGCAATAGAGTTCTAATGCTTCTTAAAACGCGATATCGCATCTCATTTCTATGTTTCATGGT
The DNA here is from genome assembly GCF_050948175.1 of Xylocopa sonorina. NCBI lineage: Eukaryota > Metazoa > Arthropoda > Insecta > Hymenoptera > Apidae > Xylocopa > Xylocopa sonorina. Next base: position 1,071,510 of record NW_027490092.1, on the reverse strand, counting down.
AAGATATTATATGATTTGCGAAGTGTTATGTATTCCTCGTCTACACTTCAAACGAATGTAAATCCGACACTTCCTTGCAAGGAAATAGCGTTTGCAGATGTCTACCTATCGTAGCAGTAGGGTTCTAATGCTTCTTAAAACGCGATATCGCATCTAATTTCTATGTTTCATGGTAAGATATAATATGATTTGCGAAGTGTTATGAATTCCTCGTCTACACTACAAATGAATGTAAATGCGACACTTCCTAGCAAGGAAACAGCGTTTGCAGGTGTCTACGTATTGTAGCAATAGAGTTCTAATGCTTCTTAAAACGCGATATGGCATCTCATTTCTATGTTTCATGGTAAGATATAATATGATTTGCGAAGTGTTATGTATTCCTCGTCTACACTTCATATGAATGTTAATGCGACACTTCCTTGCAAGGAAAGAGCGTTTGCAGATGTCTACGTATCGTAGAAGTAGAGTTCTTATGATTCTTAAAACGCGATATCGCATCTCGTTTCTATGTTTCATGTAAGATATAATATGATTTGCGAAGTGTTATCTACTCCTCGTCTACACTTCAAATGAATGTAAATGCGACACTTCCTTGAAAGGAAATAGCGTCTGCAGATGTCTAGGTATCGTAGCGATAGAGTTCTAATGCTTCTCAAAACACAATATCGCATCTCATTTCTATGTTTCATGGTAAGATATAATATGATTTGCGAAGTGTTATGTATTCCTCGTCTATACTTCAATTGAATGTAAATGCGACACTTCCTTGTATGGAAATAGCGTTTGCAGATTTCTACGTATCGTAGCAATAGATTTCTTATGATTCTTAAAACGCGATATCGCATCTCATTTCTATGTTTCATGGTAAGATATAATATGATTTGCGAAGTGTTATGTATTCCTCGTTTACACTTCAAACGAATGTAAATGCGACACTTCCTTGCAAAGAAATAGCGTTTGCAGACGTCTACGTATCGTAGCAATAGATTTACAATGCTCCTTAAAACGCGATATCGCATCACATTTCTATGTTTCATGGTAAGATATAACATGATTTGCGAAGTGTCATGTATTCCTCGTCTACACTACAAATGATTGTAAATGCGGCACTTCCTTGCTAGGAAATAGCGTTTGCAGATGTCTACGTATCGTAGAAATAGAGTTCTTATGATTCTTAAGACGCGATATCGCATCTCATTTCTATGTTTCATGGTAAGATATAATATGATTTGCGAAGTGTTATGTATTCCTCGTCAGCACTTCAAAGGAATGTGAATGCGACACTTCCTCGCAAGGAAATAGCGTTTGCCGATGTCTACATATTGTAGCAATAGATTTCTAATGCTTCTTAAAACGCGATATCGCATCTCATTTCTATGTTTCATGGTAAGATGTAATATGATTTGCGAAGTGTTATGTATTCCTCGTCTACACTTCAAATGAAAGTAAATGCGACACTTCCTTGCAAGGAAATAGCGTTTGCAGATTTCTACGTATCGTAGCAATAGATTTCTTATGATTCTTAAAACGCGATATCGCATCTCATTTCTATGTTTCATGGTAAGATATAATATGATTTGCGAAGTGTTATGTATTCATCTTCTACACTTCATATGAATGTAAATGCGACACTCCCTTGCAAGGAAATAGCGTTTGCAGATGTCTACCTATCGTAGCAATAGAGTTCTAATGCTTCTTAAAACGCTATATCGCATCTCATTTCTATGTTTCATGGTAAGATATAATATGATTTGCGAAGTCTTATGTATTCCTCGTCTACACTTCATATGGATGTTAATGCGACACTTCCTTGCAAGGAAAGAGCGTTTGCAGATGTCTACGTATCGTAGCAATAGAGTTCTTATGATTCTTAAAACGCGATATCGCATCTCATTTCTATGTTTCATGTAAGATATAATATGATTTGCGAAGTGTTATCTACTCCTCGTCTACACTTCAAATGAATGTAAATGCGACACTTCCTTGAAAGGAAATAGCGTCTGCAGATGTCTAGGTATCGTAGCGATAGAGTTCTAATGCTTCTCAAAACACAATACCGCATCTCATTTCTATGTTTCACGGTAAGATATAATATGATTTGCGAAGTTTTATGTATTCCTCGTCTACACTTCAAATGAATGTAAATGCGACACTTCCTTGCATGGAAATAGCGTTTGCAGATTTCTACGTATCGTAGCAATAGAGTTCTTATGATTCTTAAAACGCGATATCGCATCTCATTTCTATGTTTCATGGTAAGATATAATATGATTTGCGAAGTGTTATGTATTCCTCGTCTACACTTCAAATGAATGTAAATGCGACACTTCCTTGAAAGGAAATAGCGTCTGCAGATGTCTAGGTATCGTAGCGATAGAGTTCTAATGCTTCTCAAAACACAATATCGCATCTCATTTCTATGTTTCATGGTAAGATATAATATGATTTGCGAAGTGTCATGTGTTCCTCGTCTACACTTCAAATGAATGTAAATGCGACACTTCCATGCAAGGAAATAGCGTTTGCAGATGTCTACGAATCGTAGCAATAGATTTCTAATGCTTCTTAAAACGCGATATCGCATATCATTTCTATGTTTCATGGTAAGATATAATATGATTTGCGAAGTGTCATGTATTCCTCGTCAACACTTCAAATGAATGTAAATGCGACACTTCCCTGCTAGGGAATAGCGTCTGCAGATGTCTAGGTATCGTAGCAATAGAGTTGTAATGCTTCTTAAAACGCGATATCGCATCTCATTTCTATGTTTCATGGTAAGATGTAATATGATTTGCGAAGTGTTATGTATTCCACGTCTACACTTCAAATGAATGTAAATGCGACACTTCCTTGCAAGGAAATAGCGTATGCAGATGTCTAGGTATCGTAGCAATAGAGTTCAAATGCTCCTTAAAACGAGATACAGCATCTCATATCTATGTTTCATGATAAGATATAATATTCATTGCGAAGTGTTATGCATTCCTCGTATACGATTCAAATGAATGTAAATGCGACACTTCCTTCCAAGGAAATAGCGTTTGCAGATGTCTACGTATCGTAGCAATGGAGTTCTTATGATACTTAGAACGCGATATCGCATCACATTTCTATATTTCATGGTAAGATATAATATGATTTGCGAAGTGTTATGTATTCCTCGTTTACACTTCAAACGAATGTAAATGCGACACTTCCTTGCAAAGAAATAGCGTTTGCAGACGTCTACGTTTCGTAGCAATAGATTTACAATGCTCCTTAAAACGCGATATCGCATCACATTTCTATGTTTCATGGTAAGATATAACATGATTTGCGAAGTGTCATGTATTCCTCGTCTACACTTCAAATGATTGTAAATGCGGCACTTCCTTGCTAGGAAATAGTGTTTGCAGATGTCTACGTATCGTAGCAATAGAGTTCTTATGATTCCTAAACGCGATATCGCATCTCATTTCTATGTTTCATGGTAAGATATAATATGATTTGCGAAGTGTTATGTATTCCTCGTCAGCACTTCAAAGGAATGTGAATGCGACACTTCCTCGCAAGGAAATAGCGTTTGCCGATGTCTACATATTGAAGCAATAGATTTCTAATGCTTCTTAAAACGCGATATCGCATCTCATTTCTATGTTTCATGGTAAGATGTATTATGATTTGCGAAGTGTTATGTATTCCTCGTCTACACTTCAAATGAATGTAAATGCGACACTTCCTTGCAAGGAAATAGCGTTTGCAGATTTCTACGTATCGTAGCAATAGAGTTCTTATGATTCTTAAAACGCGATATCGCATCTCATTTCTATGTTTCATGGTACGATATAATATGATTTGCGAAGTGTTATGTATTCATCTTCTACACTTCATATGAATGTAAATGCAACACTCCCTTGCCAGGAAATAGCGTTTGCAGATGTCTACCTATCGTAGCAATAGAGTTCTAATGCTTCTTAAAACGCTATATCGCATCTCATTTCTATGTTTCATGGTAAGATATAATATGATTTGCGAAGTGTTATGTATTCCTCGTCTACACTTCATATGAATGTTAATGCGACACATCCTTGCAAGGAAAGAGCGTTTGCAGATGTCTACGTATCGTAGCAATAGAGTTCTTATGATTCTTAAAACGCGATTTCGCATCTCATTTCTATGTTTCATGTAAGATATAATATGATTTGCGAAGTGATATCTACTCCTCGTCTACACTTCAAATGAATGTAAATGCGACACTTCCTTGCAAGGAAATAGCGTTTGCAGATGTCTACCTATCGTAGCAATAGGGTTCTAATGCTTCTTAAAACGCAATATCGCATCTCATTTCTATGTTTCATGGTAAGATATAATATGATTTGCGAAGTGTTATGAATTCCTCGTCTACACTTCAAATGAATGTAAATGCGACACTTCCTCGCTAGGAAATAGCGTTTGCAGATGTCTACGTATCGTAGCAATAGATTTCTAATGCTTCTTAAAACGCGATATCGCATCTCATTTCTATGTTTCATGGTAAGATATAATATGATTTGCGAAGTGTTATGTATTCCTCGTCTACACTTCAAATGAATGTAAATGCGACACTTCCTTGCATGGAAATAGCGTTTGCAGATTTCTACGTATCGTAGCAATAGAGTTCTTATGATTCTTAAAACGCGATATCGAATCTCATTTCTATGTTTCATGGAAAGATATAATATGATTTGCGAAGTGTTATGTATTCCTCGTCTACACTTCAAACGAATGTAAATGCGACACTTCCTTGCAAAGAAATAGCGTTTGCAGACGTCTACGAATCGTAGCAATAGATTTATAATGCTTCTTAAAACGCGACATCGCACCTCATATCTATGTTTCATGGTAAGATATAACATGATTGGCGAAGTGTCATGTATTCCTCGTCTACACTTCAAATGAATGTAAATGCGGCACTTCCTTGCTAGGAAATAGCGTCTGCAGATGTCTACGTATCGTAGCAATAGAGTTCTAATGCTTCTTAAAACGCGATATCGCATCTCATTTCTATGTTTCATGGTAAGATATTATATGATTTGCGAAGTGTTATGTATTCCTCGTCTACACTTCAAACGAATGTAAATCCGACACTTCCTTGCAAGGAAATAGCGTTTGCAGATGTCTACCTATCGTAGCAGTAGGGTTCTAATGCTTCTTAAAACGCGATATCGCATCTCATTTCTATGTTTCATGGTAAGATATAATATGATTTGCGAAGTGTTATGAATTCCTCGTCTACACTACAAATGAATGTAAATGCGACACTTCCTAGCAAGGAAACAGCGTTTGCAGGTGTCTACGTATTGTAGCAATAGAGTTCTAATGCTTCTTAAAACGCGATATGGCATCTCATTTCTATGTTTCATGGTAAGATATAATATGATTTGCGAAGTGTTATGTATTCCTCGTCTACACTTCATATGAATGATAATGCGACACTTCCTTGCAAGGAAAGAGCGTTTGCAGATGTCTACGTATCGTAGAAGTAGAGTTCTTATGATTCTTAAAACGCGATATCGCATCTCGTTTCTATGTTTCATGTAAGATATAATATGATTTGCGAAGTGTTATCTACTCCTCGTCTACACTTCAAATGAATGTAAATGCGACACTTCCTTGAAAGGAAATAGCGTCTGCAGATGTCTAGGTATCGTAGCGATAGAGTTCTAATGATTCTCAAAACACAATATCGCATCTCATTTCTATGTTTCATGGTAAGATATAATATGATTTGCGAAGTGTTATGTATTCCTCGTCTATACTTCAATTGAATGTAAATGCGACACTTCCTTGTATGGAAATAGCGTTTGCAGATTTCTACGTATCGTAGCAATAGATTTCTTATGATTCTTAAAACGCGATATCGCATCTCATTTCTATGTTTCATGGTAAGATATAATATGATTTGCGAAGTGTTATGTATTCCTCGTTTACACTTCAAACGAATGTAAATGCGACACTTCCTTGCAAAGAAATAGCGTTTGCAGACGTCTACGTATCGTAGCAATAGATTTACAATGCTCCTTAAAACGCGATATCGCATCACATTTCTATGTTTCATGGTAAGATATAACATGATTTGCGAAGTGTCATGTATTCCTCGTCTACACTTCAAATGATTGTAAATGCGGCACTTCCTTGCTAGGAAATAGCGTTTGCAGATGTCTACGTATCGTAGAAATAGAGTTCTTATGATTCTTAAAACGCGATATCGCATCTCATTTCTATGTTTCATGGTAAGATATAATATGATTTGCGAAGTGTTATGTATTCCTCGTCAGCACTTCAAAGGAATGTGAATGCGACACTTCCTCGCAAGGAAATAGCGTTTGCCGATGTCTACATATTGTAGCAATAGATTTCTAATGCTTCTTAAAACGCGATATCGCATCTCATTTCTATGTTTCATGGTAAGATGTAATATGATTTGCGAAGTGTTATGTATTCCTCGTCTACACTTCAAATGAAAGTAAATGCGACACTTCCTTGCAAGGAAATAGCGTTTGCAGATTTCTACGTATCGTAGCAATAGATTTCTTATGATTCTTAAAACGCGATATCGCATCTCATTTCTATGTTTCATGGTAAGATATAATATGATTTGCGAAGTGTTATGTATTCATCTTCTACACTTCATATGAATGTAAATGCGACACTCCCTTGCAAGGAAATAGCGTTTGCAGATGTCTACCTATCGTAGCAATAGAGTTCTAATGCTTCTTAAAACGCTATATCGCATCTCATTTCTATGTTTCATGGTAAGATATAATATGATTTGCGAAGTCTTATGTATTCCTCGTCTACACTTCATATGGATGTTAATGCGACACTTCCTTGCAAGGAAAGAGCGTTTGCAGATGTCTACGTATCGTAGCAATAGAGTTCTTATGATTCTTAAAACGCGATATCGCATCTCATTTCTATGTTTCATGTAAGATATAATATGATTTGCGAAGTGTTATCTACTCCTCGTCTACACTTCAAATGAATGTAAATGCGACACTTCCATGAAAGGAAATAGCGTCTGCAGATGTCTAGGTATCGTAGCGATAGAGTTCTAATGCTTCTCAAAACACAATACCGCATCTCATTTCTATGTTTCACGGTAAGATATAATATGATTTGCGAAGTTTTATGTATTCCTCGTCTACACTTCAAATGAATGTAAATGCGACACTTCCTTGCATGGAAATAGCGTTTGCAGATTTCTACGTATCGTAGCAATAGAGTTCTTATGATTCTTAAAACGCGATATCGCATCTCATTTCTATGTTTCATGGTAAGATATAATATGATTTGCGAAGTGTTATGTATTCCTCGTCTACACTTCAAACGAATGTAAATGCGACACTTCCTTGCAAAGAAATAGCGTTTGCAGACGTCTACGTATCGTAGCAACAGATTTATAATGCTTCTTAAAACGCGATATCGCATCTCATTTCCATGATTCATGGTAAGATATAACATGATTTGCGAAGTGTCATGTATTCCTCGTCTACACTTCAAATGAATGTAAATGCGGCACATCCTTGCTAGGAAATAGCGTCTGCAGATGTCTAGGTATCATAGCAATAGAGTTCTAATGCTTCTTAAAACGCGATATCGCATCTCATTTCTATGTTTCATGGTAAGATATTATATGATTTGCGAAGTGTTATGTATTCCTCGTCTACACTTCAAATGAATGTAAATGCGACATTTCCTTGCAAGGAAATAGCGTTTGCAGAAGTCTACCTATCGTAGCAATAGGGTTCTAATGCTTCTTAAAACGCGATATCGCATCTCATTTCTATATTTCATGGTAAGATATAATATGATTTGCGAAGTGTTATGAATTCCTCGTCTACACATCAAATGAATGTAAATGCGACACTTCCTGGCTAGGAAATAGCGTTTGCAGATATCTACGTATCGTAGCAATAGATTTCTAATGCTTCTTAAAACGCGATATCGCATCTCATTTCTATGTTTCATGGTAAGATATAATATGATTTGCGAAGTGTCATGTATTCCTCGTCTACACTTCAAATGAATGTAAATGCGAGACGTCCTTGCAAGGAAATAGCGTCTGCAGATGTCTACGTATCGTAGCAATAGATTTCTTATGATTCTTAAAACGCGATATTGCAACTCATTTCTATGTTTCATGGTAAGATATAATATGATTTGCGAAGTGTTATGTATTCCTCGTTTACACTTCAAAGGAATGTGAATGCGACACTTCCTCGCTAGGAAATAGCGTTCGCTGATGTCTAACTATCGTAGCAATAGATTTCTAATGCTTCTTAAAACGCGATATCGCATCTCATTTCTATGTTTCATGGTAAGATATAACATGATTTGCGAAGTGTCATGTATTCCTCGTCTACACTTCAAATGATTGTAAATGCGGCACTTCCTTGCTAGGAAATAGCGTTTGCAGATATCTACGTATCGTAGCAATAGAGTTCTTATGATTCTTAAAACGCGATATCGCATCTAATTTCTATGCTTCATGGTAATATATAATATGATTTGCGAAGTGTTATGTATTCCTCGTCAGCACTTCAAAGGAATGTGAATGCGACACTTCCTCGCAAGGAAATAGCGCTTGCTGATGTCTACATATTGTAGCAATAGATTTCTAATGCTTCTTAAAACGCGATATCGCATCTCATTTCTATGTTTCATGGTAAGATGTAATATGATTTGCGAAGTGTTATGTATTCCTCGTCTACACTTCAAATGAATGTAAATGCGACACTTCCTTGCAAGGAAATAGCGTTTGCAGATTTCTACGTATCGTAGCAATAGAGTTCTTATGATTCTTAAAACGCGATATCGCATCTCATTTCTATGTTTCATGGTACGATATAATATGATTTGCGAAGTGTTATGTATTCATCTTCTACACTTCATATGAATGTAAATGCGACACTCCCTTGCAAGGAAATAGCATTTGCAGATGTCTACCTATCGTAGCGATAGAGTTCTAATGCTTCTTAAAACGCTATATCGCATCTCATTTCTATGTTTCATGGTAAGATATAATATGATTTGCGAAGTGTTATGTATTCCTCGTCTACACTTCATATTAATGTTAATGCGACACTTCCTGGCTAGGAAATAGCGTTTGCAGATATCTACGTATCGTAGCAATAGATTTCTAATGCTTCTTAAAATGCGATATCGCATCTCATTTCTATGTTTCATGGTAAGATATAATAGGATTTGCGAAGTGTCATGTATTCCTCGTCTACACTTCAAATGAATGTAAATGCGAGACGTCCTTGCAAGGAAATAGCGTCTGCAGATGTCTTCGTATCGTAGCAATAGATTTCTTATGATTCTTAAATCGCGATATTGCATCTCATTTCTATGTTTCATGGTAAGATATAATATGATTTGCGAAGTGTTATGTATTCCTCGTTTACACTTCAAAGGAATGTGAATGCGACACTTCCTCGCTAGGAAATAGCGTTCGCTGATGTCTAATTATCGTAGCAATAGATTTCTAATGCTTCTTAAAACGCGATATCGCATCTCATTTCTATGTTTCATGGTAAGATATAATATGATTTGCGAAGTGTCATGTATTCCTCGTCTACACTTCAAATGAATGTAAATGCGACACTTCCATGCAAGGAAATAGCGTTTGCAGATGTCTACGAATCGTAGCAATAGATTTCTAATGCTTCTTAAAACGCGATATCGCATCTCATTTCTATGTTTCATGGTAAGATATAATATGATTTGCGAAGTGTCATGTATTCCTCGTCAACACTTCAAATGAATGTAAATGCGACACTTCCCTGCTAGGAAATAGCGTCTGCAGATGTCTAGGTATCGTAGCAATAGAGTTGTAATGCTTCTTAAAACGCGATATCGCATCTCATTTCTATGTTTCATGGTAAGATGTAATATGATTTGCGAAGTGTTATGTATTCCACGTCTACACTTCAAATGAATGTAAATGCGACACTTCCTTGCAAGGAAATAGCGTATGCAGATGTCTAGGTATCGTAGCAATAGAGTTCAAATGCTCCTTAAAACGAGATACAGCATCCCATATCTATGTTTCATGATAAGATATAATATTCATTGCGAAGTGTTATGCATTCCTCGTATACGATTCAAATGAATGTAAATGCGACACTTCCTTCCAAGGAAATAGCGTTTGCAGATGTCTACGTATCGTAGCAATAGATTTCTTATGATTCTTAAAACGCGATATTGCATCTCATTTCTATGTTTCATGGTAAGATATAATATGATTTGCGAAGTGTTATGTATTCCTCGTTTACACTTCAAAGGAATGTGAATGCGACACTTCCTCGCTAGGAAATAGCGTTCGCTGATGTCTAATTATCGTAGCAATAGATTTCTAATGCTTCTTAAAACGCGATATCGCATCTCATTTCTATGTTTCATGGTAAGATATAATATGATTTGCGAAGTGTCATGTATTCCTCGTCTACACTTCAAATGAATGTAAATGCGACACTTCCATGCAAGGAAATAGCGTTTGCAGATGTCTACGAATCGTAGCAATAGATTTCTAATGCTTCTTAAAACGCGATATCGCATCTCATTTCTATGTTTCATGGTAAGATATAATATGATTTGCGAAGTGTCATGTATTCCTCGTCTACACTTCAAATGAATGTAAATGCGGCACTTCCTTGCTAGGAAATAGCGTCTGCAGATGTCTAGGTATCATAGCAATAGAGTTCTAATGCTTCTTAAAACGCGATATCGCATCTCATTTCTATGTCTCATGGTAAGATATTATATGATTTGCGAAGTGTTATGTATTCCTCGTCTACACTTCAAATGAATGTAAATGCGACACTCCCTTGCAAGGAAATAGCGTTTGCAGATGTCTACCTATCGTAGCAATAGAGTTCTAATGCTTCTTAAAACGCTATATCGCATCTCATTTCTATGTTTCATGGTAAGATGTAATATGATATGCGAAGTGTTATGTATTCCTCGTCTACACTTCATATGAATGTTAATGCGACACTTCCTTGCAAGGAAAGAGCGTTTGCAGATGTCTACGTATCGTAGCAATAGAGTTCTTATGATTCTTAAAACGCGATATCGCATCTCATTTCTATGTTTCATGTAAGATATAATATGATTTGCGAAGTGTTATCTACTCGTCGTCTACACTTCAAATGAATGTAAATGCGACACTTCCTTGAAAGGAAATAGCGTCTGCAGATGTCTAGGTATCGTAGCGATAGAGTTCTAATGCTTCTCAAAACACAATATCGCATCTCATTTCTATGTTTCATGGTAAGATATAATATGATTTGCGAAGTGTCATGTGTTCCTCGTCTACACTTCAAATGAATGTAAATGCGACACTTCCATGTAAGGAAATAGCGTTTGCAGATGTCTACGAATCGTAGCAATAGATTTCTAATGCTTCTTAAAACGCGATATCGCATATCATTTCTATGTTTCATGGTAAGATATAATATGATTTGCGAAGTGTCATGTATTCCTCGTCAACACTTCAAATGAATGTAAATGCGACACTTCCCTGCTAGGAAATAGCGTCTGCAGATGTCTAGGTATCGTAGCAATAGAGTTGTAATGCTTCTTAAAACGCGATATCGCATCTCATTTCTATGTTTCATGGTAAGATGTAATATGATTTGCGAAGTGTTATGTATTCCACGTCTACACTTCAAATGAATGTAAATGCGACACTTCCTTGCAAGGAAATAGCGTATGCAGATGTCTAGGTATCGTAGCAATAGAGTTCAAATGCTCCTTAAAACGAGATACAGCATCTCATATCTATGTTTCATGATAAGATATAATATTCATTGCGAAGTGTTATGCATTCCTCGTATACGATTCAAATGAATGTAAATGCGACACTTCCTTCCAAGGAAATAGCGTTTGCAGATGTCTACGTATCGTAGCAATGGAGTTCTTATGATACTTAAAACGCGATATCGCATCACATTTCTATGTTTCATGGTAAGATATAACATGATTTGCGAAGTGTCATGTATTCCTCGTCTACACTTCAAATGATTGTAAATGCGGCACTTCCTTGCTAGGAAATAGCGTTTGCAGATATCTACGTATCGTAGCAATAGAGTTCTTATGATTCTTAAAACGCGATATCGCATCTCATTTCTATGTTTCATGGTACGATATAATATGATTTGCGAAGTGTTATGTATTCATCTTCTACACTTCATATGAATGTAAATGCGACACTCCCTTGCAAGGAAATAGCATTTGCAGATGTCTACCTATCGTAGCGATAGAGTTCTAATGCTTCTTAAAACGCTATATCGCATCTCATTTCTATGTTTCATGGTAAGATATAATATGATTTGCGAAGTGTTATGTATTCCTCGTCTACACTTCATATTAATGTTAATGCGACACTTCCTGGCTAGGAAATAGCGTTTGCAGATATCTACGTATCGTAGCAATAGATTTCTAATGCTTCTTAAAACGCGATATCGCATCTCATTTCTATGTTTCATGGTAAGATATAATATGATTTGCGAAGTGTCATGTATTCCTCGTCTACACTTCAAATGAATGTAAATGCGAGACGTCCTTGCAAGGAAATAGCGTCTGCAGATGTCTACGTATCGTAGCAATAGATTTCTTATGATTCTTAAAACGCGATATTGCATCTCATTTCTATGTTTCATGGTAAGATATAATATGATTTGCGAAGTGTTATGTATTCCTCGTTTACACTTCAAAGGAATGTGAATGCGACACTTCCTCGCTAGGAAATAGCGTTCGCTGATGTCTAATTATCGTAGCAATAGATTTCTAATGCTTCTTAAAACGCGATATCGCATCTCATTTCTATGTTTCATGGTAAGATATAATATGATTTGCGAAGTGTCATGTATTCCTCGTCTACACTTCAAATGAATGTAAATGCGACACTTCCATGCAAGGAAATAGCGTTTGCAGATGTCTACGAATCGTAGCAATAGATTTCTAATGCTTCTTAGAACGCGATATCGCATCTCATTTCTATGTTTCATGGTAAGATATAATATGATTTGCGAAGTGTCATGTATTCCTCGTCAACACTTCAAATGAATGTAAATGCGACACTTCCCTGCTAGGAAATAGCGTCTGCAGATGTCTAGGTATCGTAGCAATAGAGTTGTAATGCTTCTTAAAACGCGATATCGCATCTCATTTCTATGTTTCATGGTAAGATGTAATATGATTTGCGAAGTGTTATGTATTCCACGTCTACACTTCAAATGAATGTAAATGCGACACTTCCTTGCAAGGAAATAGCGTATGCAGATGTCTAGGTATCGTAGCAATAGAGTTCAAATGCTCCTTAAAACGAGATACAGCATCTCATATCTATGTTTCATGATAAGATATAATATTCATTGCGAAGTGTTATGCATTCCTCGTATACGATTCAAATGAATGTAAATGCGACACTTCCTTCCAAGGAAATAGCGTTTGCAGATGTCTACGTATCGTAGCAATAGAGTTCTTATGATTCTTAAAACGCGATATCGCATCTAATTTCTATGTTTCATGGTAATATATAATATGATTTGCGAAGTGTTATGTATTCCTCGTCTACACTTCAAATGAATGTAAATGCGACACTCCCTTGCAAGGAAATAGCGTTTGCAGATGTCTACCTATCGTAGCAATAGAGTTCTAATGCTTCTTAAAACGCTATATAGCATCTCATTTCTATGTTTCATGGTAAGATATAATATGATTTGCGAAGTGTTATGTATTCCTCGTCTACACTTCATATGAATGTTAATGCGACACTTCCTTGCAAGGAAAGAGCGTTTGCAGATGTCTACGTATCGTAGCAATAGAGTTCTTATGATTCTTAAAACGCGATATCGCATCTCATTTCTATGTTTCATGTAAGATATAATATGATTTGCGAAGTGTTATCTACTCGTCGTCTACACTTCAAATGAATGTAAATGCGACACTTCCTTGAAAGGAAATAGCGTCTGCAGATGTCTAGGTATCGTAGCGATAGAGTTCTAATGCTTCTCAAAACACAATATCGCATCTCATTTCTATGTTTCATGGTAAGATATAATATGATTTGCGAAGTGTCATGTGTTCCTCGTCTACACTTCAAATGAATGTAAATGCGACACTTCCATGCAAGGAAATAGCGTTTGCAGATGTCTACGAATCGTAGCAATAGATTTCTAATGCTTCTTAAAACGCGATATCGCATATCATTTCTATGTTTCATGGTAAGATATAATATGATTTGCGAAGTGTCATGTATTCCTCGTCAACACGTCAAATGAATGTAAATGCGACACTTCCCTGATAGGAAATAGCGTCTGCAGATGTCTAGGTATCGTAGCAATAGAGTTGTAATGCTTCTTAAAACGCGATATCGCATCTCATTTCTATGTTTCATGGTAAGATGTAATATGATTTGCGAAGTGTTATGTATTCCACGTCTACACTTCAAATGAATGTAAATGCGACACTTCCTTGCAAGGAAATAGCGTATGCAGATGTCTAGGTATCGTAGCAATAGAGTTCAAATGCTCCTTAAAACGAGATACAGCATCTCATATCTATGTTTCATGATAAGATATAATATTCATTGCGAAGTGTCATGTATTCCTCGTCAACACTTCAAATGAATGTAAATGCGACACTTCCCTGCTAGGAAATAGCGTCTGCAGATGTCTAAGTATCGTAGCAATAGAGTTGTAATGCTTCTTAAAACGCGATATCGCATCTCATTTCTATGTTTCATGGTAAGATGTAATATGATTTGCGAAGTGTTATGTATTCCACGTCTACACTTCAAATGAATGTAAATGCGACACTTCCTTGCAAGGAAATAGCGTATGCAGATGTCTAGGTATCGTAGCAATAGAGTTCAAATGCTCCTTAAAACGAGATACAGCATCTCATATCTATGTTTCATGATAGGATATAATATTCATTGCGAAGTGTTATGCATTCCTCGTATACGATTCAAATGAATGTAAATGCGACACTTCCTTCCAAGGAAATAGCGTTTGCAGATGTCTACGTATCGTAGCAATGGAGTTCTTATGATACTTAAAACGCGATATCGCATCACATTTCTATGTTTCATGGTAAGATATAACATGATTTGCGAAGTGTCATGTATTCCTCGTCTACACTTCAAATGATTGTAAATGCGGCACTTCCTTGCTAGGAAATAGCGTTTGCAGATATCTACGTATCGTAGCAATAGAGTTCTTATGATTCTTAAAACGCGATATCGCATCTAATTTCTATGCTTCATGGTAATATATAATATGATTTGCGAAGTGTTATGTATTCCTCGTCAGCACTTCAAAGGAATGTGAATGCGACACTTCCTCGCAAGGAAATAGCGTTTGCCGATGTCTACATATTGTAGCAATAGATTTCTAATGCTTCTTAAAACGCGATATCGCATCTCATTTCTATGTTTCATGGTAAGATGTAATATGATTTGCGAAGTGTTATGTATTCCTCGTCTACACTTCAAATGAATGTAAATGCGACACTTCCTTGCAAGGAAATAGCGTTTGCAGATTTCTACGTATCGTAGCAATAGAGTTCTTATGATTCTTAAAACGCGATATCGCATCTCATTTCTATGTTTCATGGTACGATATAATATGATTTGCGAAGTGTTATGTATTCATCTTCTACACTTCATATGAATGTAAATGCGACACTCCCTTGCAAGGAAATAGCGTTTGCAGATGTCTACCTATCGTAGCAATAGAGTTCTAATGCTTCTTAAAACGCTATATCGCATCTCATTTCTATGTTTCATGGTAAGATATAATATGATTTGCGAAGTGCTATGTATTCCTCGTCTACACTTCATATTAATGTTAATGCGACACTTCCTGGCTAGGAAATAGCGTTTGCAGATATCTACGTATCGTAGCAATAGATTTCTAATGCTTCTTAAAACGCGATATCGCATCTCATTTCTATGTTTCATGGTAAGATATAATATGATTTGCGAAGTGTCAGGTATTCCTCGTCTACACTTCAAATGAATGTAAATGCGAGACGTCCTTGCAAGGAAATAGCGTCTGCAGATGTCTACGTATCGTAGCAATAGGTTTCTTATGATTCTTAAAACGCGATATTGCATCTCATTTCTATGTTTCATGGTAAGATATAATATGATTTGCGAAGTGTTATGTATTCCTCGTTTACACTTCAAAGGAATGTGAATGCGACACTTCCTCGCTAGGAAATAGCGTTCGCTGATGTCTAATTATCGTAGCAATAGATTTCTAATGCTTCTTAAAACGCGATATCGCATCTCATTTCTATGTTTCATGGTAAGATATAATATGATTTGCGAAGTGTCATGTATTCCTCGTCTACACTTCAAATGAATGTAAATGCGACACTTCCATGCAAGGAAATAGCGTTTGCAGATGTCTACGAATCGTAGCAATAGATTTCTAATGCTTCTTAAAACGCGATATCGCATCTCATTTCTATGTTTCATGGTAAGATATAATATGATTTGCGAAGTGTCATGTATTCCTCGTCAACACTTCAAATGAATGTAAATGCGACACTTCCCTGCTAGGAAATAGCGTCTGCAGATGTCTAGGTATCGTAGCAATAGAGTTGTAATGCTTCTTAAAACGCGATATCGCATCTCATTTCTATGTTTCATGGTAAGATGTAATATGATTTGCGAAGTGTTATGTATTCCACGTCTACACTTCAAATGAATGTAAATGCGACACTTCCTTGCAAGGAAATAGCGTATGCAGATGTCTAGGTATCGTAGCAATAGAGTTCAAATGCTCCTTAAAACGAGATACAGCATCTCATATCTATGTTTCATGATAAGATATAATATTCATTGCGAAGTGTTATGCATTCCTCGTATACGATTCAAATGAATGTAAATGCGACACTTCCTTCCAAGGAAATAGCGTTTGCAGATGTCTACGTATCGTAGCAATAGAGTTCTTATGATTCTTAAAACGCGATATCGCATCTAATTTCTATGTTTCATGGTAATATATAATATGATTTGCGAAGTGATATGTATTCCGCGTCAGCACTTCAAAGGAATGTGAATGCGACACTTCCTCGCAAGGAAATAGCGTTTGCCGATGTCTACATATTGTAGCAATAGATTTCTAATGCTTCTTAAAACGCGATATCGCATCTCATTTCTATGTTTCATGGTAAGATGTAATATGATTTGCGAAGTGTTATGTATTCCTCGTCTACACTTCAAATGAATGTAAATGCGACACTTCCTTGCAAGGAAATAGCGTTTGCAGATTTCTACGTATCGTAGCAATAGAGTTCTTATGATTCTTAAAACGCGATATCGCATCTCATTTCTATGTTTCATGGTACGATATAATATGATTTGCGAAGTGTTATGTATTCATCTTCTACACTTCATATGAATGTAAATGCGACACTCCCTTGCAAGGAAATAGCGTTTGCAGATGTCTACCTATCGTAGCAATAGAGTTCTAATGCTTCTTAGAACGCTATATCGCATCTCATTTCTATGTTTCATGGTAAGATATAATATGATTTGCGAAGTGTTATGTATTCCTCGTTTACACTTCATATGAATGTTAATGCGACACTTCCTTGCAAGGAAAGAGCGTTTGCAGATGTCTACGTATCGTAGCAATAGAGTTCTTATGATTCTTAAAACGCGATATCGCATCTCATTTCTATGTTTCATGGTAAGATACAATATGATTTGCGAAGTGTCATGTATTCCTCGTCTACACTTCAAATGAATGTAAATGCGACACTTCCATGCAAGGAAATAGCGTTTGCAGATGTCTACGAATCGTAGCAATAGATTTCTAATGCTTCTTAAAACGCGATATCGCATATCATTTCTATGTTTCATGGTAAGATATAATATGATTTGCGAAGTGTCATGTATTCCTCGTCAACACTTCAAATGAATGTAAATGCGACACTTCCCTGCTAGGAAATAGCGTCTGCAGATGTCTAGGTATCGTAGCAATAGAGTTGTAATGCTTCTTAAAACGCGATATCGCATCTCATTTCTATGTTTCATGGTAAGATGTAATATGATTTGCGAAGTGTTATGTATTCCACGTCTACACTTCAAATGAATGTAAATGCGACACTTCCTTGCAAGGAAATAGCGTATGCAGATGTCTAGGTATCGTAGCAATAGAGTTCAAATGCTCCTTAAAACGAGATACAGCATCTCATATCTATGTTTCATGATAAGATATAATATTCATTGCGAAGTGTTATGAATTCCTCGTCTACACATCAAATGAATGTAAATGCGACACTTCCTGGCTAGGAAATAGCGTTTGCAGATATCTACGTATCGTAGCAATAGATTTCTAATGCTTCTTAAAACGCGATATCGCATCTCATTTCTATGTTTCATGGTAAGATATAATATGATTTGCGAAGTGTTATGTATTCCTCGTCTACACTTCATATGAATGTTAATGCGACACTTCCTTGCAAGGAAAGAGCGTTTGCAGATGTCTACGTATCGTAGCAATAGAGTTCTTATGATTCTTAAAACGCGATATCGCATCTCATTTCCATGATTCATGGTAAGATATAACATGATTTGCGAAGTGTCATGTATTCCTCGTCTACACTTCAAATGAATGTAAATGCGGTACTTCCTTGCTAGGAAATAGCGTCTGCAGATGTCTAGGTATCATAGCAATAGAGTTCTAATGCTTCTTAAAACGCGATATCGCATCTCATTTCTATGTCTCATGGTAAGATATTATATGATTTGCGAAGTGTTATGTATTCCTCGTCTACACTTCAAATGAATGTAAATGCGACATTTCCTTGCAAGGAAATAGCGTTTGCAGAAGTCTACCTATCGTAGCAATAGGGTTCTAATGCTCCTTAAAACGCGATATCGCATCTCATTTCTATATTTCATGGTAAGATATAATATGATTTGCGAAGTGTTATGAATTCCTCGTCTACACATCAAATGAATGTAAATGCGACACTTCCTCGCTAGGAAATAGCGTTTGCAGATGTCTACGTATCGTAGCAATAGATTTCTAATGCTTCTTAAAACGCGATATCGCATCTCATTTCTATGTTTCATGGTAAGATATAATATGATTTGCGAAGTGTCATGTATTCCTCGCCTACACTTCAAATGAATGTAAATGCGAGACGTCCTTGCAAGGAAATAGCGTCTGCAGATGTCTAGGTATCGTAGCAATAGAGTTGCAATGCTTCTTAAAACGCGATATCGCATCTCATTTCTATGTTTCATGGTAAGATGTAATATGATTTGCGAAGTGTTATGTATTCCACGTCTACACTTCAAATGAATGTAAATGCGACACTTCCTTGCAAGGAAATAGCGTATGCAGATGTCTAGGTATTGTAGCAATAAAGTTCAAATGCTCCTTAAAACGAGATACAGCATCTCATATCTATGTTTCATGATAAGATATAATATTCATTGCGAAGTGTTATGCATTCCTCGTATACGATTCAAATGAATGTAAATGCGACACTTCCTTCCAAGGAAATGGCGTTTGCAGATGTCTACGTATCGTAGCAATGGAGTTCTTATGATACTTAAAACGCGATGTCGCATCTCATTTCTATGTTTCATGGTAAGATATAATATGATTTGCGAAGTGTCATGTATTCCTCGTCTACACTTCAAATGAATGTGAATGCGACACTTCCTTGCAAGCAAATAGCGTTTGCAGATGTCTACGAATCGTAGCAATAGATTTCTAATGCTTCTTAAAACGCGATATCGCATATCATTTCTATGTTTCATGGTAAGATATAACATGATTTGCGAAGTGTCATGTATTCCTCGTCTACACTTCAAATGAATGTAAATGCGGCACTTCCTTGCTAGGAAATAGCGTCTGCAGATGTCTAGGTATCATAGCAATAGAGTTCTAATGCTTCTTAAAACGCGATATCGCATCTCATTTCTATGTCTCATGGTAAGATATTATATGATTTGCGAAGTGTTATGTATTCCTCGTCTACACTTCAAATGAATGTAAATGCGACACTCCCTTGCAAGGAAATAGCGTTTGCAGATGTCTACCTATCGTAGCAATAGAGTTCTAATGCTTCTTAAAACGCTATATCGCATCTCATTTCTATGTTTCATGGTAAGATATAATATGATTTGCGAAGTGTTATGTATTCCTCGTCTACACTTCATATGAATGTTAATGCGACACTTCCTTGCAAGGAAAGAGCGTTTGCAGATGTCTACGTATCGTAGCAATAGAGTTCTTATGATTCTTAAAACGCGATATCGCATCTCATTTCTATGTTTCATGTAAGATATAATATGATTTGCGAAGTGTTATCTACTCGTCGTCTACACTTCAAATGAATGTAAATGCGACACTTCCTTGAAAGGAAATAGCGTCTGCAGATGTCTAGGTATCGTAGCGATAGAGTTCTAATGCTTCTCAAAACACAATATCGCATCTCATTTCTATGTTTCATGGTAAGATATAATATGATTTGCGAAGTGTCATGTGTTCCTCGTCTACACTTCAAATGAATGTAAATGCGACACTTCCATGCAAGGAAATAGCGTTTGCAGATGTCTACGAATCGTAGCAATAGATTTCTAATGCTTCTTAAAACGCGATATCGCATATCATTTCTATGTTTCATGGTAAGATATAATATGATTTGCGAAGTGTCATGTATTCCTCGTCAACACTTCAAATGAATGTAAATGCGACACTTCCCTGCTAGGAAATAGCGTCTGCAGATGTCTAGGTATCGTAGCAATAGAGTTGTAATGCTTCTTAAAACGCGATATCGCATCTCATTTCTATGTTTCATGGTAAGATGTAATATGATTTGCGAAGTGTTATGTATTCCACGTCTACACTTCAAATGAATGTAAATGCGACACTTCCTTGCAAGGAAATAGCGTATGCAGATGTCTAGGTATCGTAGCAATAGAGTTCAAATGCTCCTTAAAATGAGATACAGCATCTCATATCTATGTTTCATGATAAGATATAATATTCATTGCGAAGTGTTATGCATTCCTCGTATACGATTCAAATGAATGTAAATGCGACACTTCCTTCCAAGGAAATAGCGTTTGCAGATGTCTACGTATCGTAGCAATGGAGTTCTTATGATACTTAAAACGCGATATCGCATCACATTTCTATGTTTCATGGTAAGATATAACATGATTTGCGAAGTGTCATGTATTCCTCGTCTACACTTCAAATGATTGTAAATGCGGCACTTCCTTGCTAGGAAATAGCGTTTGCAGATATCTACGTATCGTAGCAATAGAGTTCTTATGATTCTTAAAACGCGATATCGCATCTAATTTCTATGCTTCATGGTAATATATAATATGATTTGCGAAGTGTTATGTATTCCTCGTCAGCACTTCAAAGGAATGTGAATGCGACACTTCCTCGCAAGGAAATAGCGTTTGCCGATGTCTACATATTGTAGCAATAGATTTCTAATGCTTCTTAAAACGCGACATCGCATCTCATTTCTATGTTTCATGGTAAGATGTAATATGATTTGCGAAGTGTTATGTATTCCTCGTCTACACTTCAAATGAATGTAAATGCGACACTTCCTTGCAAGGAAATAGCGTTTGCAGATTTCTACGTATCGTAGCAATAGAGTTCTTATGATTCTTAAAACGCGATATCGCATCTCATTTCTATGTTTCATGGTACGATATAATATGATTTGCGAAGTGTTATGTATTCATCTTCTACACTTCATATGAATGTAAATGCGACACTCCCTTGCAAGGAAATAGCGTTTGCAGATGTCTACCTATCGTAGCAATAGAGTTCTAATGCTTCTTAAAACGCTATATCGCATCTCATTTCTATGTTTCATGGTAAGATATAATATGATTTGCGAAGTGTTATGTATTCCTCGTCTACACTTCATATTAATGTTAATGCGACACTTCCTGGCTAGGAAATAGCGTTTGCAGATATCTACGTATCGTAGCAATAGATTTCTAATGCTTCTTAAAACGCGATATCGCATCTCATTTCTATGTTTCATGGTAAGATATAATATGATTTGCGAAGTGTCATGTATTCCTCGTCTACACTTCAAATGAATGTAAATGCGAGACGTCCTTGCAAGGAAATAGCGTCTGCAGATGTCTACGTATCGTAGCAATAGATTTCTTATGATTCTTAAAACGCGATATTGCATCTCATTTCTATGTTTCATGGTAAGATATAATATGATTTGCGAAGTGTTATGTATTCCTCGTTTACACTTCAAAGGAATGTGAATGCGACACTTCCTCGCTAGGAAATAGCGTTCGCTGATGTCTAATTATCGTAGCAATAGATTTCTAATGCTTCTTAAAACGCGATATCGCATCTCATTTCTATGTTTCATGGTAAGATATAATATGATTTGCGAAGTGTCATGTATTCCTCGTCTACACTTCAAATGAATGTAAATGCGACACTTCCATGCAAGGAAATAGCGTTTGCAGATGTCTACGAATCGTAGCAATAGATTTCTAATGCTTCTTAAAACGCGATATCGCATCTCATTTCTATGTTTCATGGTAAGATATAATATGATTTGCGAAGTGTCATGTATTCCTCGTCAACACTTCAAATGAATGTAAATGCGACACTTCCCTGCTAGGAAATAGCGTCTGCAGATGTCTAGGTATCGTAGCAATAGAGTTGTAATGCTTCTTAAAACGCGATATCGCATCTCATTTCTATGTTTCATGGTAAGATGTAATATGATTTGCGAAGTGTTATGTATTCCACGTCTACACTTCAAATGAAT
Organism: Xylocopa sonorina; assembly: GCF_050948175.1. NCBI lineage: Eukaryota > Metazoa > Arthropoda > Insecta > Hymenoptera > Apidae > Xylocopa > Xylocopa sonorina. Next base: position 1,048,668 of record NW_027490092.1, on the reverse strand, counting down.
GTAAATGCGACACTTCCTTGCAAGGAAATAGCGTATGCAGATGTCTAGGTATCGTAGCAATAGAGTTCAAATGCTCCTTAAAACGAGATACAGCATCTCATATCTATGTTTCATGATAAGATATAATATTCATTGCGAAGTGTTATGCATTCCTCGTATACGATTCAAATGAATGTAAATGCGACACTTCCTTCCAAGGAAATAGCGTTTGCAGATGTCTACGTATCGTAGCAATAGAGTTCTTATGATTCTTAAAACGCGATATCGCATCTAATTTCTATGTTTCATGGTAATATATAATATGATTAGCGAAGTGTTATGTATTCCGCGTCAGCACTTCAAAGGAATGTGAATGCGACACTTCCTCGCAAGGAAATAGCGTTTGCCGATGTCTACATATTGTAGCAATAGATTTCTAATGCTTCTTAAAACGCGATATCGCATCTCATTTCTATGTTTCATGGTAAGATGTAATATGATTTGCGAAGTGTTATGTATTCCACGTCTACACTTCAAATGAATGTAAATGCGACACTTCCTTGCAAGGAAATAGCGTATGCAGATGTCTAGGTATCGTAGCAATAGAGTTCAAATGCTCCTTAAAACGAGATACAGCATCTCATATCTATGTTTCATGATAAGATATAATATTCATTGCGAAGTGTTATGAATTCCTCGTCTACACATCAAATGAATGTAAATGCGACACTTCCTGGCTAGGAAATAGCGTTTGCAGATATCTACGTATCGTAGCAATAGATTTCTAATGCTTCTTAAAACGCGATATCGCATCTCATTTCTATGTTTCATGGTAAGATATAATATGATTTGCGAAGTGTTATGTATTCCTCGTCTACACTTCATATGAATGTTAATGCGACACTTCCTTGCAAGGAAAGAGCGTTTGCAGATGTCTACGTATCGTAGCAATAGAGTTCTTATGATTCTTAAAACGCGATATCGCATCTCATTTCCATGATTCATGGTAAGATATAACATGATTTGCGAAGTGTCATGTATTCCTCGTCTACACTTCAAATGAATGTAAATGCGACACTTCCTCGCTAGGAAATAGCGTTTGCAGATGTCTACGTATCGTAGCAATAGATTTCTAATGCTTCTTAAAACGCGATATCGCATCTCATTTCTATGTTTCATGGTAAGATATAATATGATTTGCGAAGTGTTATGTATTCCTCGTCAGCACTTGAAAGGAATGTGAATGCGACACTTCCTCGCAAGGAAATAGCGATTGCCGATGTCTACATATTGTAGCAATAGATTTCTAATGCTTCTTAAAACGCGATATCGCATCTCATTTCTATGTTTCATGGTAAGATGTAATATGATTTGCGAAGTGTTATGTATTCCTCGTCTACACTTCAAATGAATGTAAATGCGACACTTCCTTGCAAGGAAATAGCGTTTGCAGATTTCTACGTATCGTAGCAATAGAGTTCTTATGATTCTTAAAACGCGATATCGCATCTCATATCTATGTTTCATGGTACGATATAATATGATTTGCGAAGTGTTATGTATTCATCTTCTACACTTCATAAGAATGTAAATGCGACACTCCCTTGCAAGGAAATAGCGTTTGCAGATGTCTACCTATCGTAGCAATAGAGTTCTAATGCTTCTTAAAACGCTATATCGCATCTCATTTCTATGTTTCATGGTAAGATATAATATGATTTGCGAAGTGTTATGTATTCCTCGTCTACACTTCATATGAATGTTAATGCGACACTTCCTTGCAAGGAAAGAGCGTTTGCAGATGTCTACGTATCGTAGCAATAGAGTTCTTATGATTCTTAAAACGCGATATCGCATCTCATTTCCATGATTCATGGTAAGATATAACATGATTTGCGAAGTGTCATGTATTCCTCGTCTACACTTCAAATGAATGTAAATGCGGCACTTCCTTGCTAGGAAATAGCGTCTGCAGATGTCTAGGTATCATAGCAATAGATTTCTTATGATTCTTAAAACGCGATATTGCATCTCATTTCTATGTTTCATGGTAAGATATAATATGATTTGCGAAGCGTTATGTATTCCTCGTTTACACTTCAAAGGAATGTGAATGCGACACTTCCTCGCTAGGAAATAGCGTTTGCTGATGTCTAACTATCGTAGCAATAGATTTCTAATGCTTCTTAAAACGCGATATCGCATCTCATTTCTATGTTTCATGGTAAGATATAATATGATTTGCGAAGTGTCATGTATTCCTCGTCTACACTTCAAATGAATGTAAATGCGACACTTCCTTGCAAGGAAATAGCGTTTGCACATGTCTACCGATCGTAGCAATAGATTTCTAATGCTTCTTAAAACGCGATATCGCATATCATTTCTATGTTTCATGGTAAGATATAATATGATTTGCGACGTGTCATGTTTTCCTCGTCAACACTTCAAATGAATGTAAATGCGACACTTCCTTGCTAGGAAATAGCATCTGCAGATGTCTAGGTATCGTAGCAATAGAGTTGCAATGCTTCTTAAAACGCGACATCGCACCTCATATCTATGTTTCATGGTAAGATATAACATGATTTGCGAAGTGTCATGTATTCCTCGTCTACACTTCAAATGAATGTAAATGCGGCACTTCCTTGCTAGGAAGTAGCGTCTGCAGAAGTCTACGTATCGTAGCAATAGAGTTCTAATGCTTCTTAAAACGCGATATCGCATCTCATTTCTATGTTTCATGGTAAGATATTATATGATTTGCGAAGTGTTATGTATTCCTCGTCTACACTTCAAACGAATGTAAATCCGACACTTCCTTGCAAGGAAATAGCGTTTGCAGATGTCTACGCATCGTAGCAGTAGGGTTCTAATGCTTCTTAAAACGCGATATCGCATCTCATTTCTATGTTTCATGGTAAGATATAATATGATATGCGAAGTGTTATGAATTCCTCGTCTACACTTCAAATGAATGTAAATGCGGCACTTCCTTGCTAGGAAATAGCGTCTGCAGATGTCTAGGTATCGTAGCAATAGAGTTCAAATGCTTCTTAAAACGAGATATCGCATCTCATTTCTATGTTTCATGGTAAGATATTATATGATTTGCGAAGTGTTATGTATTCCTCGTCAACACTTCAAATGAATGTAAATGCGACACTTCCTAGCAAGGAAACAGCGTTTGCAGGTGTCTACGTATCGTAGCAATAGAGTTCTAATGCTTCTTAAAACGCGATATGGCATCTCATTTCTATGTTTCATGGTAAGATATAATATGATTTGCGAAGTGTTATGTATTCCTCGTCTACACTTCATATGAATGTTAATGCGACACTTCCTTGCAAAGAAAGAGCGTTTGCAGATGTCTACGTATCGTAGAAGTAGAGTTCTTATGATTCTTAAAACGCGATATCGCCTCTCCTTTCTATGTTTCATGTAAGATATAATATGATTTGCGAAGTGTTATCTACTCCTCGTCTACACTTCAAATGAATGTGAATGCGACACTTCCTTGAAAGGAAATAGCGTCTGCAGATGTCTAGGTATCGTAGCGATAGAGTTCTAATGCTTCTCAAAACACAATATCGTATCTCATTTCTATGTTTCATGGTAAGATATAATATGATTTGCGAAGTGTTATGTATTCCTCGTCTGCACTTCAATTGAATGTAAATGCGACACTTCCTTGCATGGAAATAGCGTTTGCAGATTTCTACGTATCGTAGCAATAGAGTTCAAATGCTTCTTAAAACGAGATATCGCATCTCATTTCTATGTTTCATGGTAAGACATAATATGATTTGCGAAGTGTCATGTATTCCTCGTCTACACTTCAAATGAATGTAATTGCGACACTTCCTTGCTAGGAAATAGCGTCTGCAGATGTCTAGGTATCGTAGCAATAGAGTTCTAATGCTTCTTAAAACGCGATATCGCATCTCATTTCTATGTTTCATGGTAAGATATTATATGATTTGCGAAGTGTTATGTATTCCTCGTCAACACTTCAAATGAATGTAAATGCGACACTTCCTAGCAAGGAAACAGCGTTTGCAGGTGTCTACGTATCGTAGCAATAGAGTTCTAATGCTTCTTAAAACGCGATATGGCATCTCATTTCTATGTTTCATGGTAAGATATAATATGATTTGCGAAGTGTTATGTATTCCTCGTCTACACTTCATATGAATGTTAATGCGACACTAACTTGCAAGGAAAGAGCGTTTGCAGATGTCTACGTATCGTAGAAGTAGAGTTCTTATGATTCTTAAAACGCGATATCGCCTCTCGTTTCTATGTTTCATGTAAGATATAATATGATTTGCGAAGTGTTATCTACTCCTCGTCTACACTTCAAATGAATGTGAATGCGACACTTCCTTGAAAGGAAATAGCGTCTGCAGATGTCTAGGTATCGTAGCGATAGAGTTCTAATACTTCTCAAAACACAATATCGTACCTCATTTCTATGTTTCATGGTAAGATATAATATGATTTGCGAAGTGTTATGTATTCCTCGTCTACACTTCAATTGAATGTAAATGCGACACTTCCTTGCATGGAAATAGCGTTTGCAGATTTCTACGTATCGTAGCAACAGAGTTCTTATGATTCTTAAAACGCGATATCGCATCTCAATTCTATGTTTCATGGTAAGATATAATATGATTTGCGAAGTGTTATGTATTCCTCGTTTACACTTCAAACGAATGTAAATGCGACACTTCCTTGCAAAGAAATAGCGTTTGCAGACGTCTACGTATCGTAGCAATAGATTTATAATGCTCCTTATAACGCGATGTCGCATCACATTTCTATGTTTATGGTAAGATATAACATGATTTGCGAAGTTTCATGTATTCCTCGTCTACATTTCAAATGATTGTAAATGCGGCACTTCCTTGCTAGGAAATAGCGTTTGCAGATGTCTACGTATCGTAGCAATAGAGTTCTTATGATTCTTAAAAAGCGATATCGCATCTCATTTCTATTTTTCATGGTAAGATATTATATGATTTGCGAAGTGTTATGTATTCCTCGTCAACACTTCAAATGAATGTAAATGCGACACTTCCTAGCAAGGAAACAGCGTTTGCAGGTGTCTACGTATCGTAGCAATAGAGTTCTAATGCTTCTTAAAACGCGATATGGCATCTCATTTCTATGTTTCATGGTAAGATATAATATGATTTGCGAAGTGTTATGTATTCCTCGTCTACACTTCATATGAATGTTAATGCGACACTTCCTTGCAAAGAAAGAGCGTTTGCAGATGTCTACGTATCGTAGAAGTAGAGTTCTTATGATTCTTAAAACGCGATATCGCCTCTCGTTTCTATGTTTCATGTAAGATATAATATGATTTGCGAAGTGTTATCTACTCCTCGTCTACACTTCAAATGAATGTGAATGCGACACTTCCTTGAAAGGAAATAGCGTCTGCAGATGTCTAGGTATCGTAGCGATAGAGTTCTAATGCTTCTCAAAACACAATATCGTATCTCATTTCTATGTTTCATGGTAAGATATAATATGATTTGCGAAGTGTTATGTATTCCTCGTCTACACTTCAATTGAATGTAAATGCGACACTTCCTTGCATGGAAATAGCGTTTGCAGATTTCTACGTATCGTAGCAACAGAGTTCTTATGATTCTTAAAACGCGATATCGCATCTCAATTCTATGTTTCATGGTAAGATATAATATGATTTGCGAAGTGTTATGTATTCCTCGTTTACACTTCAAACGAATGTAAATGCGACACTTCCTTGCAAAGAAATAGCGTTTGCAGACGTCTACGTATCGTAGCAATAGATTTATAATGCTCCTTATAACGCGATATCGCATCACATTTCTATGTTTCATGGTAAGATATAACATGATTTGCGATGTTTCATGTATTCCTCGTCTACATTTCAAATGATTGTAAATGCGGCACTTCCTTGCTAGGAAATAGCGTTTGCAGATGTCTACGTATCGTAGCAATAGAGTTCTTATGATTCTTAAAACGCGATATCGCATCTCATTTCTATTTTTCATGGTAAGATATAATATGATTTGCGAAGTGTTATGTATTCCTCGTCAGCACTTCAAAGGAATGTGAATGCGACACTTCCTCGCAAGGAAATAGCGTCTGCAGATGTCTAGGTATCGTAGCAATAGAGTTCAAATGCTTCTTAAAACGAGATATCGCATCTCATTTCTATGTTTCATGGTAAGACATAATATGATTTGCGAAGTGTCATGTATTCCTCGTCTACACTTCAAATGAATGTAATTGCGACACTTCCTTGCTAGGAAATAGCGTCTGCAGATGTCTAGGTATCGTAGCAATAGAGTTCTAATGCTTCTTAAAACGCGATATCGCATCTCATTTCTATGTTTCATGATAAGATATTATATGATTTGCGAAGTGTTATGTATTCCTCGTCAACACTTCAAATGAATGTAAATGCGACACTTCCTAGCAAGGAAACAGCGTTTGCAGGTGTCTACGTATCGTAGCAATAGAGTTCTAATGCTTCTTAAAACGCGATATGGCATCTCATTTCTATGTTTCATGGTAAGATATAATATGATTTGCGAAGTGTTATGTATTCCTCGTCTACACTTCATATGAATGTTAATGCGACACTTCCTTGCAAAGAAAGAGCGTTTGCAGATGTCTACGTATCGTAGAAGTAGAGTTCTTATGATCCTTAAAACGCGATATCGCCTCTCGTTTCTATGTTTCATGTAAGATATAATATGATTTGCGAAGTGTTATCTACTCCTCGTCTACACTTCAAATGAATGTGAATGCGACACTTCCTTGAAAGGAAATAGCGTCTGCAGATGTCTAGGTATCGTAGCGATAGAGTTCTAATGCTTCTTAAAACGCGATATCGCATCTCATTTCTATGTTTCATGGTAAGATATTATATGATTTGCGAAGTGTTATGTATTCCTCGTCTACACTTCAATTGAATGTAAATGCTACACTTCCTTGCATGGAAATAGCGTTTGCAGATTTCTACGTATCGTAGCAATAGAGTTCAAATGCTTCTTAAAACGAGATATCGCATCTCATTTCTATGTTTCATGGTAAGACATAATATGATTTGCGAAGTGTCATGTATTCCTCGTCTACACTTCAAATGAATGTAATTGCGACACTTCCTTGCTAGGAAATAGCGTCTGCAGATGTCTAGGTATCGTAGCAATAGAGTTCTAATGCTTCTTAAAACGCGATATCGCATCTCATTTCTATGTTTCATGGTAAGATATTATATGATTTGCGAAGTGTTATGTATTCCTCGTCAACACTTCAAATGAATGTAGATGCGACACTTCCTAGCAAGGAAACAGCGTTTGCAGGTGTCTACGTATCGTAGCAATAGAGTTCTAATGCTTCTTAAAACGCGATATGGCATCTCATTTCTATGTTTCATGGTAAGATATAATATGATTTGCGAAGTGTTATGTATTCCTCGTCTACACTTCATATGAATGTTAATGCGACACTTCCTTGCAAGGAAAGAGCGTTTGCAGATGTCTACGTATCGTAGAAGTAGAGTTCTTATGATTCTTAAAACGCGATATCGCCTCTCGTTTCTATGTTTCATGTAAGATATAATATGATTTGCGAAGTGTTATTTACTCCTCGTCTACACTTCAAATGAATGTGAATGCGACACTTCCTTGAAAGGAAATAGCGTCTGCAGATGTCTAGGTATCGTAGCGATAGAGTTCTAATACTTCTCAAAACACAATATCGTATCTCATTTCTATGTTTCATGGTAAGATATAATATGATTTGCGAAGTGTTATGTATTCCTCGTCTACACTTCATTTGAATGTAAATGCGACACTTCCTTGCATGGAAATAGCGTTTGCAGATTTCTACGTATCGTAGCAACAGAGTTCTTATGATTCTTAAAACGCGATATCGCATCTCAATTCTATGTTTCATGGTAAGATATAATATGATTTGCGAAGTGTTATGTATTCCTCGTTTACACTTCAAACGAATGTAAATGCGACACTTCCTTGCAAAGAAATAGCGTTTGCAGACGTCTACGTATCGTAGCAATAGATTTATAATGCTCCTTATAACGCGATATCGCATCACATTTCTATGTTTCATGGTAAGATATAACATGATTTGCGAAGTTTCATGTATTCCTCGTCTACATTTCAAATGATTGTAAATGCGGCACTTCCTTGCTAGGAAATAGCGTTTGCAGATGTCTACGTATCGTAGCAATAGAGTTCTTATGATTCTTAAAACGCGATATCGCATCTCATTTCTATTTTTCATGGTAAGATATTATATGATTTGCGAAGTGTTATGTATTCCTCGTCAACACTTCAAATGAATGTAAATGCGACACTTCCTAGCAAGGAAACAGCGTTTGCAGGTGTCTACGTATCGTAGCAATAGAGTTCTAATGCTTCTTAAAACGCGATATGGCATCTCATTTCTATGTTTCATGGTAAGATATAATATGATTTGCGAAGCGTTATGTATTCCTCGTCTACACTTCATATGAATGTTAATGCGACACTTCCTTGCAAAGAAAGAGCGTTTGCAGATGTCTACGTATCGTAGAAGTAGAGTTCTTATGATTCTTAAAACGCGATATCGCCTCTCGTTTCTATGTTTCATGTAAGATATAATATGATTTGCGAAGTGTTATCTACTCCTCGTCTACACTTCAAATGAATGTGAATGCGACACTTCCTTGAAAGGAAATAGCGTCTGCAGATGTCTAGGTATCGTAGCGATAGAGTTCTAATGCTTCTCAAAACACAATATCGTATCTCATTTCTATGTTTCATGGTAAGATATAATATGATTTGCGAAGTGTTATGTATTCCTCGTCTACACTTCAATTGAATGTAAATGCGACACTTCCTTGCATGGAAATAGCGTTTGCAGATTTCTACGTATCGTAGCAACAGAGTTCTTATGATTCTTAAAACGCGATATCGCATCTCAATTCTATGTTTCATGGTAAGATATAATATGATTTGCGAAGTGTTATGTATTCCTCGTTTACACTTCAAACGAATGTAAATGCGACACTTCCTTGCAAAGAAATAGCGATTGCAGACGTCTACGTATCGTAGCAACAGATTTATAATGCTTCTTAAAACGCGATATCGCATCTCATTTCCATGATTCATGGTAAGATATAACATGATTTGCGAAGTGTCATGTATTCCTCGTCTACACTTCACATGAATGTAAATGCGGCACTTCCTTGCTAGGAAATAGCGTCTGCAGATGTCTAGGTATCATAGCAATAGAGTTCTAATGCTTCTTAAAACGCGATATCGCATCTCATTTCTATGTTTCATGGTAAGATATTATATGATTTGCGAAGTGTTATGTATTCCTCGTCTACACTTCAAATGAATGTAAATGCGACATTTCCTTGCAAGGAAATAGCGTTTGCAGAAGTCTACCTATCGTAGCAATAGGGTTCTAATGCTTCTTAAAACGCGATACCGCATCTCATTTCTATATTTCATGGTAAGATATAATATGATTTGCGAAGTGTTATGAATTCCTCGTCTACACTTCAATTGAATGTAAATGCGACACTTCCTTGCATGGAAATAGCGTTTGCAGATTTCTACGTATCGTAGCAATAGAGTACAAATGCTTCTTAAAACGAGATATCGCATCTCATTTCTATGTTTCATGGTAAGACATAATATGATTTGCGAAGTGTCATGTATTCCTCGTCTACACTTCAAATGAATGTAATTGCGACACTTCCTTGCTAGGAAATAGCGTCTGCAGATGTCTAGGTATCGTAGCAATAGAGTTCTAATGCTTCTTAAAACGCGATATCGCATCTCATTTCTATGTTTCATGGTAAGATATTATATGATTTGCGAAGTGTTATGTATTCCTCGTCAACACTTCAAATGAATGTAAATGCGACACTTCCTAGCAAGGAAACAGCGTTTGCAGGTGTCTACGTATCGTAGCAATAGAGTTCTAATGCTTCTTAAAACGCGATATGGCATCTCATTTCTATGTTTCATGGTAAGATATAATATGATTTGCGAAGTGTTATGTATTCCTCGTCTACACTTCATATGAATGTTAATGCGACACTTCCTTGCAAGGAAAGAGCGTTTGCAGATGTCTACGTATCGTAGAAGTAGAGTTCTTATGATTCTTAAAACGCGATATCGCCTCTCGTTTCTATGTTTCATGTAAGATATAATATGATTTGCGAAGTGTTATTTACTCCTCGTCTACACTTCAAATGAATGTGAATGCGACACTTCCTTGAAAGGAAATAGCGTCTGCAGATGTCTAGGTATCGTAGCGATAGAGTTCTAATACTTCTCAAAACACAATATCGTATCTCATTTCTATGTTTCATGGTAAGATATAATATGATTTGCGAAGTGTTATGTATTCCTCGTCTACACTTCATTTGAATGTAAATGCGACACTTCCTTGCATGGAAATAGCGTTTGCAGATTTCTACGTATCGTAGCAACAGAGTTCTTATGATTCTTAAAACGCGATATCGCATCTCAATTCTATGTTTCATGGTAAGATATAATATGATTTGCGAAGTGTTATGTATTCCTCGTTTACACTTCAAACGAATGTAAATGCGACACTTCCTTGCAAAGAAATAGCGTTTGCAGACGTCTACGTATCGTAGCAATAGATTTATAATGCTCCTTATAACGCGATATCGCATCACATTTCTATGTTTCATGGTAAGATATAACATGATTTGCGAAGTTTCATGTATTCCTCGTCTACATTTCAAATGATTGTAAATGCGGCACTTCCTTGCTAGGAAATAGCGTTTGCAGATGTCTACGTATCGTAGCAATAGAGTTCTTATGATTCTTAAAACGCGATATCGCATCTCATTTCTATTTTTCATGGTAAGATATTATATGATTTGCGAAGTGTTATGTATTCCTCGTCAACACTTCAAATGAATGTAAATGCGACACTTCCTAGCAAGGAAACAGCGTTTGCAGGTGTCTACGTATCGTAGCAATAGAGTTCTAATGCTTCTTAAAACGCGATATGGCATCTCATTTCTATGTTTCATGGTAAGATATAATATGATTTGCGAAGCGTTATGTATTCCTCGTCTACACTTCATATGAATGTTAATGCGACACTTCCTTGCAAAGAAAGAGCGTTTGCAGATGTCTACGTATCGTAGAAGTAGAGTTCTTATGATTCTTAAAACGCGATATCGCCTCTCGTTTCTATGTTTCATGTAAGATATAATATGATTTGCGAAGTGTTATCTACTCCTCGTCTACACTTCAAATGAATGTGAATGCGACACTTCCTTGAAAGGAAATAGCGTCTGCAGATGTCTAGGTATCGTAGCGATAGAGTTCTAATGCTTCTCAAAACACAATATCGTATCTCATTTCTATGTTTCATGGTAAGATATAATATGATTTGCGAAGTGTTATGTATTCCTCGTCTACACTTCAATTGAATGTAAATGCGACACTTCCTTGCATGGAAATAGCGTTTGCAGATTTCTACGTATCGTAGCAACAGAGTTCTTATGATTCTTAAAACGCGATATCGCATCTCAATTCTATGTTTCATGGTAAGATATAATATGATTTGCGAAGTGTTATGTATTCCTCGTTTACACTTCAAACGAATGTAAATGCGACACTTCCTTGCAAAGAAATAGCGATTGCAGACGTCTACGTATCGTAGCAACAGATTTATAATGCTTCTTAAAACGCGATATCGCATCTCATTTCCATGATTCATGGTAAGATATAACATGATTTGCGAAGTGTCATGTATTCCTCGTCTACACTTCAAATGAATGTAAATGCGGCACTTCCTTGCTAGGAAATAGCGTCTGCAGATGTCTAGGTATCATAGCAATAGAGTTCTAATGCTTCTTAAAACGCGATATCGCATCTCATTTCTATGTTTCATGGTAAGATATTATATGATTTGCGAAGTGTTATGTATTCCTCGTCTACACTTCAAATGAATGTAAATGCGACATTTCCTTGCAAGGAAATAGCGTTTGCAGAAGTCTACCTATCGTAGCAATAGGGTTCTAATGCTTCTTAAAACGCGATACCGCATCTCATTTCTATATTTCATGGTAAGATATAATATGATTTGCGAAGTGTTATGAATTCCTCGTCTACACATCAAATGAATGTAAATGCGACACTTCCTTTGCTAGGAAATAGCGTTTGCAGATGTCTACGTATCGTAGCAATAGATTTCTAATGCTTCTTAAAACGCGATATCGCATCTCATTTCTATGTTTCATGGTAAGATATAATATGATTTGCGAAGTGTCATGTATTCCTCGTCTACACTTCAAATGAATGTAAATGCGAGACGTCCTTGCAAGGAAATAGCGTCTGCAGATGTCTACGTATCGTAGCAATAGATTTCTTATGATTCTTAAAACGCGATATTGCATCTCATTTCTATGTTTCATGGTAAGATATAATATGATTTGCGAAGTGTTACGTATTCCTCGTTTACACTTCAAAGGAATGTGAATGCGACACTTCCTCGCTAGGAAATAGCGTTTGCTGATGTCTAACTATCGTAGCAATAGATTTCTAATGCTTCTTAAAACGCGATATCGCATCTCATTTCTATGTTTCATGGTAAGATGTAATGTGATTTGCGAAGTGTCATGTATTCCTCGCCTACACTTCAAATGAATGTAAATGAGACACTTCCTTGCTAGGAAATAGCGTCTGCAGATGTCTAGGTATCGTAGCAATAGAGTTGTAATGCTCCTTAAATCGCGATATCGCATCTCATTTCTATGTTTCATGGTAAGATATAATATGATTTGCGAAGTATTATGTATTCATCTTCTACACTTCATATGAATGTAAATGCGACACTCCCTTGCAAGGAAATAGCGTTTGCAGATATCTACCTATCGTAGCAATAGAGTTCTAATGCTTCTTAAAACGCTATATCGCATCTCATTTCTATGTTTCATGGTAAGATATAATATGATTTGCGAAGTGTTATGTATTCCTCGTCTACACTTCATATGAATGTTAATGCGACACCTCCTTGCAAGGAAAGAGCGTTTGCAGATGTCTACGTATCGTAGCAATAGAGTTCTTATGATTCTTAAAACGCGATATCGCATCTCATTTCTATGTTTCATGTAAGATAGTATATGATTTGCGAATTGTTATCTACTCCTCGTCTACACTTCAAACGAATGTAAATGCGACACTTCCTTGTAAAGAAATAGCGTTTGCAGACGTCTACGTATCGTAGCAACAGATATATAATGCTTCTTAAAACGCGATATCGCATCTCATTTCCATGATTCATGGTAAGATATAACATGATTTGCGAAGTGTCATGTATTCCTCGTCTACACTTCAAATGAATGTAAATGCGGCACTTCCTTGCTAGGAAATAGCGTCTGCAGATGTCTAGGTATCATAGCAATAGAGTTCTAATGCTTCTTAAAACGCGATATCGCATCTCATTTCTATGTTTCATGGTAAGATATAAATATGATTTGCGAAGTGTCATGTATTCCTCGTCAACACTTCAAATGAATGTGAATGCGACACTTCCTCGCTAGGAAATAGCGTTTGCAGGTGTCTACATATTGTAGCAATAGATTTCTAATGCTTCTTAAAACGCGATATCGCATCTCATTTCTATGTTTCATGGTAAGATATAATATGATTTGCGAAGTGTTATATATTCCTCGTCTACACTTCAAATGAATGTAAATGCGACACTTCCTTGCAAGGAAATAGCGTTTGCAGATTTCTACGTATCGTAGCAATAGAGTTCTTACGATTCTTAAAACGCGATATCGCATTTCATTTCTATGTTTCATGGTAAGATATAATATGATTAGCGAAGTGTCATGTATTCCTCGTCAGCACTTCAAAGGAATGTGAATGCGACACTTCCTCGCAAGGAAATAGCGTTTGCCGATGTCTACATATTGTAGCAATAGATTTCTAATGCTTCTTAAAACGCGATATCGCATCTCATTTCTATGTTTCATGGTAAGATGTAATATGATTTGCGAAGTGTTATGTATTCCTCGTCTACACTTCAAATGAATGTAAATGCGACACTTCCTTGCAAGGAAATAGCGTTTGCAGATTTCTACGTATCGTAGCAATAGAGTTCTTATGATTCTTAAAACGCGATATCGCCTCTCGTTTCTATGTTTCATGTAAGATATAATATGATTTGCGAAGTGTTATCTACTCCTCGTCTACACTTCAAATGAATGTGAATGCGACACTTCCTTGAAAGGAAATAGCGTCTGCAGATGTCTAGGTATCGTAGCGATAGAGTTCTAATGCTTCTCAAAACACAATATCGTATCTCATTTCTATGTTTCATGGTAAGATATAATGTGATTTGCGAAGTGTTATGTATTCCTCGTCTACACTTCAATTGAATGTAAATGCGACACTTCCTTGCATGGAAATAGCGTTTGCAGATTTCTACGTATCGTAGCAACAGAGTTCTTATGATTCTTAAAACGCGATATCGCATCTCAATTCTATGTTTCATGGTAAGATATAATATGATTTGCGAAGTGTTATGTATTCCTCGTTTACACTTCAAACGAATGTAAATGCGACACTTCCTTGCAAAGAAATAGCGATTGCAGACGTCTACGTATCGTAGCAACAGATTTATAATGCTTCTTAAAACGCGATATCGCATCTCATTTCCATGATTCATGGTAAGATATAACATGATTTGCGAAGTGTCATGTATTCCTCGTCTACACTTCAAATGAATGTAAATGCGGCACTTCCTTGCTAGGAAATAGCGTCTGCAGATGTCTAGGTATCATAGCAATAGAGTTCTAATGCTTCTTAAAACGCGATATCGCATCTCATTTCTATGTTTCATGGTAAGATATTATATGATTTGCGAAGTGTTATGTATTCCTCGTCTACACTTCAAATGAATGTAAATGCGACATTTCCTTGCAAGGAAATAGCGTTTGCAGAAGTCTACCTATCGTAGCAATAGGGTTCTAATGCTTCTTAAAACGCGATACCGCATCTCATTTCTATATTTCATGGTAAGATATAATATGATTTGCGAAGTGTTATGAATTCCTCGTCTACACATCAAATGAATGTAAATGCGACACTTCCTCGCTAGGAAATAGCGTTTGCAGATGTCTACGTATCGTAGCAATAGATTTCTAATGCTTCTTAAAACGCGATATCGCATCTCATTTCTATGTTTCATGGTAAGATATAATATGATTTGCGAAGTGTCATGTATTCCTCGTCTACACTTCAAATGAATGTAAATGCGAGACGTCCTTGCAAGGAAATAGCGTCTGCAGATGTCTACGTATCGTAGCAATAGATTTCTTATGATTCTTAAAACGCGATATTGCATCTCATTTCTATGTTTCATGGTAAGATATAATATGATTTGCGAAGTGTTACGTATTCCTCGTTTACACTTCAAAGGAATGTGAATGCGACACTTCCTCGCTAGGAAATAGCGTTTGCTGATGTCTAACTATCGTAGCAATAGATTTCTAATGCTTCTTAAAACGCGATATCGCATCTCATTTCTATGTTTCATGGTAAGATGTAATGTGATTTGCGAAGTGTCATGTATTCCTCGCCTACACTTCAAATGAATGTAAATGAGACACTTCCTTGCTAGGAAATAGCGTCTGCAGATGTCTAGGTATCGTAGCAATAGAGTTGTAATGCTTCTTAAATCGCGATATCGCATCTCATTTCTATGTTTCATGGTAAGATATAATATGATTTGCGAAGTATTATGTATTCATCTTCTACACTTCATATGAATGTAAATGCGACACTCCCTTGCAAGGAAATAGCGTTTGCAGATATCTACCTATCGTAGCAATAGAGTTCTAATGCTTCTTAAAACGCTATATCGCATCTCATTTCTATGTTTCATGGTAAGATATAATATGATTTGCGAAGTGTTATGTATTCCTCGTCTACACTTCATATGAATGTTAATGCGACACCTCCTTGCAAGGAAAGAGCGTTTGCAGATGTCTACGTATCGTAGCAATAGAGTTCTTATGATTCTTAAAACGCGATATCGCATCTCATTTCTATGTTTCATGTAAGATAGTATATGATTTGCGAATTGTTATCTACTCCTCGTCTACACTTCAAACGAATGTAAATGCGACACTTCCTTGTAAAGAAATAGCGTTTGCAGACGTCTACGTATCGTAGCAACAGATATATAATGCTTCTTAAAACGCGATATCGCATCTCATTTCCATGATTCATGGTAAGATATAACATGATTTGCGAAGTGTCATGTATTCCTCGTCTACACTTCAAATGAATGTAAATGCGGCACTTCCTTGCTAGGAAATAGCGTCTGCAGATGTCTAGGTATCATAGCAATAGAGTTCTAATGCTTCTTAAAACGCGATATCGCATCTCATTTCTATGTTTCATGGTAAGATATAATATGATTTGCGAAGTGTCATGTATTCCTCGTCAACACTTCAAATGAATGTGAATGCGACACTTCCTCGCTAGGAAATAGCGTTTGCAGGTGTCTACATATTGTAGCAATAGATTTCTAATGCTTCTTAAAACGCGATATCGCATCTCATTTCTATGTTTCATGGTAAGATATAATATGACTTGCGAAGTGTTATATATTCCTCGTCTACACTTCAAATGAATGTAAATGCGACACTTCCTTGCAAGGAAATAGCGTTTGCAGATTTCTACGTATCGTAGCAATAGAGTTCTTACGATTCTTAAAACGCGATATCGCATTTCATTTCTATGTTTCATGGTAAGATATAATATGATTAGCGAAGTGTCATGTATTCCTCGTCAGCACTTCAAAGGAATGTGAATGCGACACTTCCTCGCAAGGAAATAGCGTTTGCCGATGTCTACATATTGTAGCAATAGATTTCTAATGCTTCTTAAAACGCGATATCGCATCTCATTTCTATGTTTCATGGTAAGATGTAATATGATTTGCGAAGTGTTATGTATTCCTCGTCTACACTTCAAATGAATGTAAATGCGACACTTCCTTGCAAGGAAATAGCGTTTGCAGATTTCTACGTATCGTAGCAATAGAGTTCTTATGATTCTTAAAACGCGATATCGCATCTCATTTCTATGTTTCATGGTACGATATAATATGATTTGCGAAGTGTTATGTATTCATCTTCTACACTTCATATGAATGTAAATGCGACACTCCCTTGCAAGGAAATAGCGTTTGCAGATGTCTACCTATCGTAGCAATAGAGTTCCAATGCTTCTTAAAACGCTATATCGCATCTCATTTCTATGTTTCATGTAAGATATAATATGATTTGCGAAGTGTTACCTACTCCTCGTCTACACTTCAAATGAATGTAAATGCGACACTTCCTTGAAAGGAAATAGAGTCTGCAGATGTCTAGGTATCGTAGCAATAGAGTTCTTATGACTCTTTAAACGCGATATCGCATCTCATTTCTAAGTTTCATGTAAGATATAATATGATTTGCGAAGTGTTATCTACTCCTCGTCTACACTTCTAATGAATGTAAATGCGACACTTCCTTGAAAGGAAATAGAGTCTGCAGATGTCTAGGTATCGTAGCGATAGAGTTCTAATTCTTCTCAAAACACAATATCGCATCTCATTTCTATGTTTCATGGTAAGATATAATATGATTTGCGAAGTGTTATGTATTCCTCGTCTACACTTCAAATGAATGTAAATGCGACACTTCCTTGCATGGAAATAGCGTTTGCAGATTTCTACGTATCGTAGCAATAGAGTTCTTATAATGCTTAAAACGCGATATCGCATCTCATTTCTATGTTTCATGGTAAGATATAATATGATTTGCGAAGTGTTATGTATTCCTCGTTTACACTTCAAACGAATGTAAATGCGACACTTCCTTGCAAAGAAATAGCGATTGCAGACGTCTACGTATCGTAGCAACAGATTTATAATGCTTCTTAAAACGCGATATCGCATCTCATTTCCATGATTCATGGTAAGATATAACATGATTTGCGAAGTGTCATGTATTCCTCGTCTACACTTCAAATGAATGTAAATGCGGCACTTCCTTGCTAGGAAATAGCGTCTGCAGATGTCTAGGTATCATAGCAATAGAGTTCTAATGCTTCTTAAAACGCGGTATCGCATCTCATTTCTATGTTTCATGGTAAGATATTATATGATTTGCGAAGTGTTATGTATTCCTCGTCTACACTTCAAATGAATGTAAATGCGACATTTGCTTGCAAGGAAATAGCGTTTGCAGAAGTCTACCTATCGTAGCAATAGGGTTCTAATGCTTCTTAAAACGCGATACCGCATCTCATTTCTATATTTCATGGTAAGATATAATATGATTTGCGAAGTGTTATGAATTCCTCGTCTACACATCAAATGAATGTAAATGCGACACTTCCTCGCTAGGAAATAGCGTTTGCAGATGTCTACGTATCGTAGCAATAGATTTCTAATGCTTCTTAAAACGCGATATCGCATCTCATTTCTATGTTTCATGGTAAGATATAATATGATTTGCGAAGTGTCATGTATTCCTCGTCTACACTTCAAATGAATGTAAATGCGAGACGTCCTTGCAAGGAAATAGCGTCTGCAGATGTCTACGTATCGTAGCAATAGATTTCTTATGATTCTTAAAACGCGATATTGCATCTCATTTCTATGTTTCATGGTAAGATATAATATGATTTGCGAAGTGTTACGTATTCCTCGTTTACACTTCAAAGGAATGTGAATGCGACACTTCCTCGCTAGGAAATAGCGTTTGCTGATGTCTAACTATCGTAGCAATAGATTTCTAATGCTTCTTAAAACGCGATATCGCATCTCATTTCTATGTTTCATGGTAAGATGTAATGTGATTTGCGAAGTGTCATGTATTCCTCGCCTACACTTCAAATGAATGTAAATGAGACACTTCCTTGCTAGGAAATAGCGTCTGCAGATGTCTAGGTATCGTAGCAATAGAGTTGTAATGCTTCTTAAATCGCGATATCGCATCTCATTTCTATGTTTCATGGTAAGATATAATATGATTTGCGAAGTGTTATGTATTCATCTTCTACACTTCATATGAATGTAAATGCGACACTCCCTTGCAAGGAAATAGCGTTTGCAGATATCTACCTATCGTAGCAATAGAGTTCTAATGCTTCTTAAAACGCTATATCGCATCTCATTTCTATGTTTCATGGTAAGATATAATATGATTTGCGAAGTGTTATGTATTCCTCGTCTACACTTCATATGAATGTTAATGCGACACCTCCTTGCAAGGAAAGAGCGTTTGCAGATGTCTACGTATCGTAGCAATAGAGTTCTTATGATTCTTAAAACGCGATATCGCATCTCATTTCTATGTTTCATGTAAGATAGTATATGATTTGCGAATTGTTATCTACTCCTCGTCTACACTTCAAACGAATGTAAATGCGACACTTCCTTGTAAAGAAATAGCGTTTGCAGACGTCTACGTATCGTAGCAACAGATATATAATGCTTCTTAAAACGCGATATCGCATCTCATTTCCATGATTCATGGTAAGATATAACATGATTTGCGAAGTGTCATGTATTCCTCGTCTACACTTCAAATGAATGTAAATGCGGCACTTCCTTGCTAGGAAATAGCGTCTGCAGATGTCTAGGTATCATAGCAATAGAGTTCTAATGCTTCTTAAAACGCGATATCGCATCTCATTTCTATGTTTCATGGTAAGATATAATATGATTTGCGAAGTGTCATGTATTCCTCGTCAACACTTCAAATGAATGTGAATGCGACACTTCCTCGCTAGGAAATAGCGTTTGCAGGTGTCTACATATTGTAGCAATAGATTTCTAATGCTTCTTAAAACGCGATATCGCATCTCATTTCTATGTTTCATGGTAAGATATAATATGACTTGCGAAGTGTTATATATTCCTCGTCTACACTTCAAATGAATGTAAATGCGACACTTCCTTGCAAGGAAATAGCGTTTGCAGATTTCTACGTATCGTAGCAATAGAGTTCTTACGATTCTTAAAACGCGATATCGCATTTCATTTCTATGTTTCATGGTAAGATATAATATGATTAGCGAAGTGTCATGTATTCCTCGTCAGCACTTCAAAGGAATGTGAATGCGACACTTCCTCGCAAGGAAATAGCGTTTGCCGATGTCTACATATTGTAGCAATAGATTTCTAATGCTTCTTAAAACGCGATATCGCATCTCATTTCTATGTTTCATGGTAAGATGTAATATGATTTGCGAAGTGTTATGTATTCCTCGTCTACACTTCAAATGAATGTAAATGCGACACTTCCTTGCAAGGAAATAGCGTTTGCAGATTTCTACGTATCGTAGCAATAGAGTTCTTATGATTCTTAAAACGCGATATCGCATCTCATTTCTATGTTTCATGGTACGATATAATATGATTTGCGAAGTGTTATGTATTCATCTTCTACACTTCATATGAATGTAAATGCGACACTCCCTTGCAAGGAAATAGCGTTTGCAGATGTCTACCTATCGTAGCAATAGAGTTCCAATGCTTCTTAAAACGCTATATCGCATCTCATTTCTATGTTTCATGTAAGATATAATATGATTTGCGAAGTGTTACCTACTCCTCGTCTACACTTCAAATGAATGTAAATGCGACACTTCCTTGAAAGGAAATAGAGTCTGCAGATGTCTAGGTATCGTAGCAATAGAGTTCTTATGACTCTTTAAACGCGATATCGCATCTCATTTCTAAGTTTCATGTAAGATATAATATGATTTGCGAAGTGTTATCTACTCCTCGTCTACACTTCTAATGAATGTAAATGCGACACTTCCTTGAAAGGAAATAGAGTCTGCAGATGTCTAGGTATCGTAGCGATAGAGTTCTAATTCTTCTCAAAACACAATATCGCATCTCATTTCTATGTTTCATGGTAAGATATAATATGATTTGCGAAGTGTTATGTATTCCTCGTCTACACTTCAAATGAATGTAAATGCGACACTTCCTTGCATGGAAATAGCGTTTGCAGATTTCTACGTATCGTAGCAATAGAGTTCTTATAATGCTTAAAACGCGATATCGCATCTCATTTCTATGTTTCATGGTAAGATATAATATGATTTGCGAAGTGTTATGTATTCCTCGTTTACACTTCAAACGAATGTAAATGCGACACTTCCTTGCAAAGAAATAGCGATTGCAGACGTCTACGTATCGTAGCAACAGATTTATAATGCTTCTTAAAACGCGATATCGCATCTCATTTCCATGATTCATGGTAAGATATAACATGATTTGCGAAGTGTCATGTATTCCTCGTCTACACTTCAAATGAATGTAAATGCGGCACTTCCTTGCTAGGAAATAGCGTCTGCAGATGTCTAGGTATCATAGCAATAGAGTTCTAATGCTTCTTAAAACGCGGTATCGCATCTCATTTCTATGTTTCATGGTAAGATATTATATGATTTGCGAAGTGTTATGTATTCCTCGTCTACACTTCAAATGAATGTAAATGCGACATTTGCTTGCAAGGAAATAGCGTTTGCAGAAGTCTACCTATCGTAGCAATAGGGTTCTAATGCTTCTTAAAACGCGATACCGCATCTCATTTCTATATTTCATGGTAAGATATAATATGATTTGCGAAGTGTTATGAATTCCTCGTCTACACATCAAATGAATGTAAATGCGACACTTCCTCGCTAGGAAATAGCGTTTGCAGATGTCTACGTATCGTAGCAATAGATTTCTAATGCTTCTTAAAACGCGATATCGCATCTCATTTCTATGTTTCATGGTAAGATATAATATGATTTGCGAAGTGTCATGTATTCCTCGTCTACACTTCAAATGAATGTAAATGCGAGACGTCCTTGCAAGGAAATAGCGTCTGCAGATGTCTACGTATCGTAGCAATAGATTTCTTATGATTCTTAAAACGCGATATTGCATCTCATTTCTATGTTTCATGGTAAGATATAATATGATTTGCGAAGTGTTACGTATTCCTCGTTTACACTTCAAAGGAATGTGAATGCGACACTTCCTCGCTAGGAAATAGCGTTTGCTGATGTCTAACTATCGTAGCAATAGATTTCTAATGCTTCTTAAAACGCGATATCGCATCTCATTTCTATGTTTCATGGTAAGATGTAATGTGATTTGCGAAGTGTCATGTATTCCTCGCCTACACTTCAAATGAATGTAAATGAGACACTTCCTTGCTAGGAAATAGCGTCTGCAGATGTCTAGGTATCGTAGCAATAGAGTTGTAATGCTTCTTAAATCGCGATATCGCATCTCATTTCTATGTTTCATGGTAAGATATAATATGATTTGCGAAGTGTTATGTATTCATCTTCTACACTTCATATGAATGTAAATGCGACACTCCCTTGCAAGGAAATAGCGTTTGCAGATATCTACCTATCGTAGCAATAGAGTTCTAATGCTTCTTAAAACGCTATATCGCATCTCATTTCTATGTTTCATGGTAAGATATAATATGATTTGCGAAGTGTTATGTATTCCTCGTCTACACTTCATATGAATGTTAATGCGACACCTCCTTGCAAGGAAAGAGCGTTTGCAGATGTCTACGTATCGTAGCAATAGAGTTCTTATGATTCTTAAAACGCGATATCGCATCTCATTTCTATGTTTCATGTAAGATAGTATATGATTTGCGAATTGTTATCTACTCCTCGTCTACACTTCAAACGAATGTAAATGCGACACTTCCTTGTAAAGAAATAGCGTTTGCAGACGTCTACGTATCGTAGCAACAGATATATAATGCTTCTTAAAACGCGATATCGCATCTCATTTCCATGATTCATGGTAAGATATAACATGATTTGCGAAGTGTCATGTATTCCTCGTCTACACTTCAAATGAATGTAAATGCGGCACTTCCTTGCTAGGAAATAGCGTCTGCAGATGTCTAGGTATCATAGCAATAGAGTTCTAATGCTTCTTAAAACGCGATATCGCATCTCATTTCTATGTTTCATGGTAAGATATAATATGATTTGCGAAGTGTCATGTATTCCTCGTCAACACTTCAAATGAATGTAAATGCGACACTTCCTTGCTAGGAAATAGCGTCTGCAGATGTCTAGGTATCGTAGCAATAGTGTTGTAATGCTTCTTAAAACGCGATATCGCATCTCATTTCTATGTTTCATGGTAAGATGTAATATGATTTGCGAAGTGTTATGTATTCCACGTCTACACTTCAAATGAATGTAAATGCGACACTTCCTTGCAAGGAAATAGCGTGTGCAGATGTCTAGGTGTCGCAGCAATAGAGTTCAAATGCTCCTTAAAACGAGATACAGCATCTCATATCTATGTTTCATGATAAGATATAATATTCATTGCGAAGTGTTATGCATTCCTCGTGTACGATTCAAATGAATGTAAATGCGACACTTCCTTCCAAGGAAATAGCGTTTGCAGATGTCTACGTATCGTAGCAATGGAGTTCTTATGATACTTAAAACGCGATGTCGCATCTCAATTCTATGTTTCATGGTAAGATATAATATGATTTGCGAAGTGTCATGTATTCCTCGTCTACACTTCAAATGAATGTGAATGCGACACTTCCTTGCAAGCAAATAGCGTTTGCAGATGTCTACGTATCGTAGCAATTGTGTTCTTATGATTCTTAAAACGCGATATCGCATCTCATTTCTATGTTTCATGGTAAGATATAATATGATTTGCGAAGTGTTATGTATTCCTCGTCAGCACTTCAAAGGAATGTGAATGCGACACTTCCTCGCTAGGAAATAGCGTATGCAGATGTCTACATATTGTAGCAATAGATTTCTAATGCTTCCTAAAACGCGATATCGCATCTCATTTCTATGTTTCATTGTAAGATATAATATGATTTGCGAAGTGTTATGTATTCCTCGTCAGCACCTCAAAGGAATGTGAATGCGACACTTCCTCGCTAGGAAATAGCGTTTGCAGGTGTCTACATATTGTAGCAATAGATTTCTAATGCTTCTTAAAACGCGATATCGCATCTCATTTCTATGTTTCATGGTAAGATATAATATGATTTGCGAAGTGTTATATATTCCTCGTCTACACTTCAAATGAATGTAAATGCGACACTTCCTTGCAAGGAAATAGCGTTTGCAGATTTCTACGTATCGTAGCAATAGAGTTCTTACGATTCTTAAAACGCGATATCGCATTTCATTTCTATGTTTCATGGTAAGATATAATATGATTAGCGAAGTGTCATGTATTCCTCGTCAACACTTCAAATGAATGTAAATGCGACACTTCCTTGCTGGGAAATAGCGTATGCAGATGTCTAGGTATCGTAGCAATAGAGTTGTAATGCTTCCTAAAACGCGATATCGCATCTCATTTCTATGTTTCATGGTAAGATGTAATATGATTTGCGAAGTGTTATGTATTCCACGTCTATACTTCAAATGAATGTATATGCGACACTTCCTTGCAAGGAAATAGCGTATGCAGATGTCTAGGTATCGTAGCAATGGAGTTCTCATGATACTTAAAACGCGATGTCGCATCTCATTTCTATGTTTCATGGTAAGATATAATATGATTTGCGAAGTGTCATGTATTCCTTGTCTACACTTCAAATGAATGTGAATGCGACACTTCCTTGCAAGCAAATAGCGTTTGCAGATGTCTACGTATCGTAGCAATAGAGTTCTTATGATTCTTAAAACGCGATATCGCATCTCATTTCTATGTTTCATGGTAAGATATAATATGATTTGCGAAGTGTTATGTATTCCTCGTCAGCACTTCAAAGGAATGTGAATGCGACACTTCCTCGCTAGGAAATAGCGTATGCAGATGTCTACATATTGTAGCAATAGATTTCTAATGCTTCCTAAAACGTGATATCGCATCTCATTTCTATGTTTCATGATAAGATATAATATTCATTGCGAAATGTTATGCATTCCTCGTATACGATTCAAATGAATGTAAATGCGACACTTCCTTCCAAGGAAATAGCGTTTGCAGATGTTTACGTATCGTAGCAATAGAGTTCTTGTGATTCTTAAAACGCGATATCGCATCTCATTTCTATGTTTCATGGTAAGATATAATATGATTTGCGAAGTGTTATGTATTCCACGTCTATACTTCAAATGAATGTATATGCGACACTTCCTTGCAAGGAAATAGCGTATGCAGATGTCTAGGTATCGTAGCAATGGAGTTCTCATGATACTTAAAACGCGATGTCGCATCTCATTTCTATGTTTCATCGTAAGATATAATATGATTTGCGAAGTGTCATGTATTCCTTGTCTACACTTCAAATGAATGTGAATGCGACACTTCCTTGCAAGCAAATAGCGTTTGCAGATGTCTACGTATTGTAGCAATAGATTTCTAACGCTTCTTAAAACGCGATATCGCATCTCATTTCTATGTTTCATGGTAAGATATAATATGATTTGCGAAGTGTTATGTATTCCTCGTCTACACTTCAAGTGAATGTAAATGCGACACTTCCTTGCAAGGAAATAGCGTTTGCAGATTTCTACGTATCGTAGCGATAGAGTTCTAATGCTTCTCAAAACACAATATCGCATCTCATTTCTATGTTTCATGGTAAGATATAATATGATTTGCGAAGTGTTATGTATTCCTCATCTACACTTCAAATGAATGTAAATGTGACACTTCCTTGCAAGGAAATAGCGTTTGCAGATGTCTACGTATCGTAGCAATAGAATTCTTATGATTCTTAAAACGCGATATCGCATCTCATTTCTATGTTTCATGGTAAGATATAATATGATTTGCGAAGTGTTATGTATTCCTCGTCAGCACTTCAAAGGAATGTGAATGCGACACTTCCTCGCTAGGAAATAGCGTTTGCAGGTGTCTACATATTGTAGCAGTAGATTTCTAATGCTTCTTGAAACGCGATATCGCATCTCATTTCTATGTTTCATGGTAAGATATAATATGATTTGCGAAGTGTCATGTATTCCTCGTCTACACTTCAAATGAATGTAAATGCGACACTTCCTTGCTAGGAAATAGCGTCTGCAAATGTCTAGGTATCGTAGCAATAGAGTTGTAATGCTTCTTATAACGCGATATCGCTTCTCATTTCTATGTTTCATGGTAAGATGTAATATGATTTGCGAAGTGTTATGTATTCCTCGTCTACAGTTCAAATGAATGTAAATGCGACACTTCCTTGCAAGGAAATAGCGTATGCAGATGTCTACGTGTCGAAGCAATAGAGATCAAATGCTTCTTAAAACGAGATATTGCATCTCATATCTATGTTTCATGATAAGATATAATATTCATTGCGAAGTGTTATGCATTCCTCGTCTACGATTCAAATGAAAGTAATTGCGACACTTCCTTGCAAGGAAATAACGATTGCAGATGTCTGCGTATCGTAGCAATGGAGTTCATATGATTCTTAAAACGCGATATCGCATCGCATTTCTATGTTTCATGGTAAGATATAATATGATTTGCGAAGTGTCATGTATTCCTCGTCTACACTTCAAATGAATGTAAATGCGACACATCCTTGCTAGGAAATAGCGTTTGCAGATGTCTACGTATCGTAGCAATAGAGTTCTTGTGATTCTTAGAACGCGATATCGCATCTCATTTCTATGTTTCATGGTAAGATATTATATGATTTGCGAAGTGTTATGTATTCCTCGTCTACACTTCAAACGAATGTAAATCCGACACTTCCTTGCAAGGAAATAGCGTTTGCAGATGTCTACCTATCGTAGCAGTAGGGTTCTAATGCTTCTTAAAACGCGATATCGCATCTCATTTCTATGTTTCATGGTAAGATATAATATGATTTGCGAAGTGTTATGAATTCCTCGTCTACACTTCAAATGAATGTAAATGCGGCACTTCCTTGCTAGGAAATAGCGTCTGCAGATGTCTAGGTATCGTAGCAATAGAGTTCAAATCCTTCTTAAAACGAGATATCGCATCTCATTTCTATGTTTCATGGTAAGACATAATATGATTTGCGAAGTGTCATGTATTCCACTTCTACACTTCAAATGAATGTAATTGCGACACTTCCTTGCAAGCAAATAGCGTTTGCAGATGTCTACGTATCGTAGCAATAGAGTTCTTATGATTCTTAAAACGCGATATCGCATCTCATTTCTATGTTTCATGGTAAGATATAATATGATTTGCGAAGTGTTACGTATTCCTCGTCAGCACTTCAAACGAATGTAAATCCGACACTTCCTTGCAAGGAAATAGCGTATGCAGATGTCTACATATTGTAGCAATAGATTTCTAATGCTTCCTAAAACGTGATATCGCATCTCATTTCTATGTTTCATGATAAGATATAATATTCATTGCGAAATGTTATGCATTCCTCGTATACGATTCAAATGAATGTAAATGCGACACTTCCTTCCAAGGAAATAGCGTTTGCAGATGTTTACGTATCGTAGCAATAGAGTTCTTGTGATTCTTAAAACGCGATATCGCATCTCATTTCTATGTTTCATGGTAAGATATAATATGATTTGAGAAGTGTTATGTATTCCTCGTCTACACTTCAAAGGAACGTGAATGCGACACTTCCTCGCTAGGAAATAGCGTTTGCAGATGTCTACGTATTGTAGCAATAGATTTCTAACGCTTCTTAAAACGCGATATCGCATCTCATTTCTATGTTTCATGGTAAGATATAATATGATTTGCGAAGTGTCATGTATTCCTCGTCTACACTTCAAATGAATGTAAATGCGACACTTCCTTGCTAGGAAATAGCGTCTGCAAATGTCTAGGTATCGTAGCAATAGAGATGTAATGCTTCTTATAACGCGATATCGCTTCTCATTTCTATGTTTCATGGTAAGATGTAATATGATTTGCGAAGTGTTATGTATTCCTCGTCTACAGTTCAAATGAATGTAAATGCGACACTTCCTTGCAAGGAAATAGCGTATGCAGATGTCTACGTGTCGAAGCAATAGAGATCAAATGCTTCTTAAAACGAGATATTGCATCTCATATCTATGTTTCATGATAAGATATAATATTCATTGCGAAGTGTTATGCATTCCTCGTCTACGATTCAAATGAAAGTAATTGCGACACTTCCTTGCAAGGAAATAACGATTGCAGATGTCTGCTTATCGTAGCAATGGAGTTCATATGATTCTTAAAACGCGATATCGCATCGCATTTCTATGTTTCATGGTAAGATATAATATGATTTGCGAAGTGTCATGTATTCCTCGTCTACACTTCAAATGAATGTAAATGCGACACATCCTTGCTAGGAAATAGCGTTTGCAGATGTCTACGTATCGTAGCAATAGAGTTCTTGTGATTCTTAGAACGCGATATCGCATCTCATTTCTATGTTTCATGGTAAGATATTATATGATTTGCGAAGTGTTATGTATTCCTCGTCTACACTTCAAACGAATGTAAATCCGACACTTCCTTGCAAGGAAATAGCGTTTGCAGATGTCTACCTATCGTAGCAGTAGGGTTCTAATGCTTCTTAAAACGCGATATCGCATCTCATTTCTATGTTTCATGGTAAGATATAATATGATTTGCGAAGTGTTATGAATTCCTCGTCTACACTTCAAATGAATGTAAATGCGGCACTTCCTTGCTAGGAAATAGCGTCTGCAGATGTCTAGGTATCGTAGCAATAGAGTTCAAATGCTTCTTAAAACGAGATATCGCATCTCATTTCTATGTTTCATGGTAAGACATAATATGATTTGCGAAGTGTCATGTATTCCACTTCTACACTTCAAATGAATGTAATTGCGACACTTCCTTGCTAGGAAATAGCGTCTGCAGATGTCTAGGTATCGTAGCAATAGGGTTCTAATGCTTCTTAAAACGCGATATCGCATCTCATTTCTATGTTTCATGGTAAGATATTATATGATTTGCGAAGTGTTATGTATTCCTCGTCAACACTTCAAATGAATGTAAATGCGACACTTCCTAGCAAGGAAACAGCATTTGCAGGTGTCTACGTATCGTAGCAATAGAGTTCTAATGCTTCTTAAAACGCGATATGGCATCTCATTTCTATGTTTCATGGTAAGATATAATATGATTTGCGAGAAGTGTCATGTATTCCTCGTCTACACTTCAAATGAATGTAAATGCGGCACTTGCCTTGCAAGGAAAGAGCGTTTGCAGATGTCTACGTATCGTAGAAGAAGAGTTCTCTATGATTCTTAAAACGCGATATCGCATCTCATTTCTATGTTTCATGGTAAGATGTAATGTGATTTGCGAAGTGTCATGTATTCCTCGTCTACACTTCAAGATGAATGTAAATGCGACACTTCCTTGCTAGGAAATAGCGTCTGCAGATGTCTAGGTATCGTAGCAATAGAGTTGCAATGCTTCTTAAATCGCGATATCGCATCTCATTTCTATGTTTCATGGTAAGATATAATATGATTTGCTCGAAGTGTTATGTATTCATCTTCTACACTTCATATGAATGTAAATGCGACACTCCCTTGCAAGGAAATAGCGTTTGCAGATATCTACCTATCGTAGCAATAGAGTTCTAATGCTTCTTAAAACGCTATATCGCATCTCATTTCTATGTTTCATGGTAAGATATAATATGATTTGCGAAGTGTTATGTATTCCTCGTCTACACTTCATATGAATGTTAATGCGACACCTCCTTGCAAGGAAAGAGCGTTTGCAGATGTCTACGTATCGTAGCAATAGAGTTCTTATGATTCTTAAAACGCGATATCGCATCTCATTTCTATGTTTCATGTAAGATAGTATATGATTTGCGAAGTGTTATCTACTCTCTCGTCTACACTTCAAACTAATGTAAATGCGACACTTCCTTGTAAAGAAATAGCGTTTGCAGACGTCTACGTATCGTAGCAACAGATTTATAATGCTTCTTAAAACGCGATATCGCATCTCATTTCCATGATTCATGGTAAGAGTATAACATGATTTGCGAAGTGTCATGTATTCCTCGTCTACACTTCAAATGAATGTAAATGCGGCACTTCCTTGCTAGGAATAGCGTCTGCAGATGTCTAGGTATCATAGCAATAGAGTTCTAATGCTTCTTAAAACGCGATATCGCATCTCATTTCTATGTTTCATGGTAAGATATAATATGATTTGCGAAGTGTCATGTACTCCTCGTCTACACTTCAAAATGAATGTAAATGCGACACTTCCTTGCAAGAAAATAGCGTATGCAGATGTCTAGGTGTCGTAGCAATAGAGTTCAAATGCTCCTTAAAACGAGATACAGCATCTCATATCTGTGTTTCATGATAAGATATAATATTCATTGCGAAGTGTTATGCATTCCTCGTATACGATTCAAATGAATGTAAATGCGACACTTCCTTCCAAGGAAATAGCGTTTGCAGATGTCTACGTATCGTAGCAATGGAGTTCTTATGATACTTAAAACGCGATGTCGCATCTCATTTCTATGTTTCATGGTAAGATATAATATGATTTGCGAAGTGTCATGTATTCTCTCGTCTACACTTCAAGATGAATGTGAATGCGACACTTCCTTGCAAGCAAACTAGCGTTTGCAGATGTCTACGTAGCAATAGTGTTCTTATGATTCTTAAAACGCGATATCGCATCTCATTTCTGTGTTTTCATGGTAAGATATAATATGATTTGCGAAGTGTTATGTATTCCTCGTCAGCCACTTCAAAGGAATGTGAATGCGACACTTCCTCGCTAGGAAATAGCGCATGCAGATGTCTACATATTGTAGCAATAGATTTCTAATGCTTCCTAAAACGCGATATCGCATCTCATTTCTATGTTTCATGGGTAAGATATAATATGATTTGCGAAGTGTCTATGTATTCCTCGTCGAGCACTTCAAAGGAATGTGAATGCGACACATCCTCGCTAGGAAATAGCGTTTGCAGGTGTCTACATATTGTAGCAATAGATTTGCTAATGCTTCTTAAAACGCGATATCGCATCTCATTTCTAGTTTCATGGTAAGATATAATATGATTTGCGAAGTGTAAGATGTATTCCTCGTCAGCACTTCAACGAATGTAAATCCGACACTTCCTTGCAAGGAAATAGCGTATGCAGATGTCTACATATTGTAGCAATAGATTTCTAATGCTTCCTAAAACGTGATATCGCATCTCATTTCTATGTTTCATGATAAGATATAATATTCATTTGCGAAATGTTATGCATTCCTCGTATACGATTCAAATGAATGTAAATGCGACACTTCCTTCCAAGGAAATAGCGTTTGCAGATGTTTACGTATCGTAGCAATAGAGTTCTTGTGATTCTTAAAACTCGCGATATCGCATCTCATTTCTATGTTTCATGGTAAGATATAATATGATTTGAGAAGTGTTATGTATTCCTCGTCTACACTTCAAAGGAACGTGAATGCGACACTTCCTCGCTAGGAAATAGCTGTTTGCAGATGTCTACGTATTGTAGCAATAGATTTCTAACGCTTCTTAAAACGCGATATCGCATCTCATTTCTATGTTTCATGGTAAGATATAATATGATTTGCGAAGTGTCATGTATTCCTCGTCTACACTTCAAATGAATGTAAATGCGACACTTCCTTGCTAGGAAATAGCGTCTGCAAATGTCTAGGTATCCGTAGCAATAGAGTTGTAATGCTTCTTATAACGCGATATCGCTTCTCATTTCTATGTTTCATGGTAAGATGTAATATGATTTGCGAAGTGTTATGTATTCCTCGTCTACAGTTCAAATGAATGTAAATGCGACAGCTTCCTTGCAAGGAAATAGCGTATGCAGATGTCTACGTGTCGAAGCAATAGAGATCAAATGCTTCTTAAAACGAGATATTGCATCTCATATCTATGTTTCATGATAAGATATAATATTCATTGCGAAGTGTTATGCATTCCTCGTCTACGATTCAAATGAAAGTAATTGCGACACTTCCTTGCAAGGAAATAACGATTGCAGATGTCTGCTTATCGTAGCAATGGAGTTCATATGATTCTTAAAACGCGATATCGCATCGCATTTCTATGTTTCATGGTAAGATATAATATGATTTGCGAAGTGTCATGTATTCCTCGTCTACACTTCAAATGAATGTAAATGCGACACATCCTTGCTAGGAAATAGCGTTTGCAGATGGTCTACGTATCGTAGCAATAGAGTTCTTGTGATTCTTAGAACGCGATATCGCATCTCATTTCTATGTTTCATGGTAAGATATTATATGATTTGCGAAGTGTTATGTATTCCTCGTCTACACTTCAAACGAATGTAAATCCGACACTTCCTTGCAAGGAAATAGCGTTTGCAGATGTCTACCTATCGTAGCAGTCAGGGTTCTAATGCTTCTTAAAACGCGATATCGCATCTCATTTCTATGTTTCATGGTAAGATATAATATGATTTGCGAAGTGTTATGAATTCCTCGTCTACACTTCAAATGAATGTAAATGCGGCACTTCCTTGCTAGGAAATAGCGTCTGCAGATGTCTAGGTATCGTAGCAATAGAGTTCAAATGCTTCTTAAAACGAGATATCGCATCTCATTTCTATGTTTCATGGTAAGACATAATATGATTTGCGAAGTGTCATGTATTCCACTTCTACACTTCAAATGAATGTAATTGCGACACTTCCTTGCTAGGAAATAGCGTCTGCAGATGTCTAGGTATCGTAGCAATAGGGTTCTAATGCTTCTTAAAACGCGATATCGCATCTCATTTCTATGTTTCATGGTAAGATATTATATGATTTGCGAAGTGTTATGTATTCCTCGTCAACACTTCAAATGAATGTAAATGCGACACTTCCTAGCAAGGAAACAGCATTTGCAGGTGTCTACGTATCGTAGCAATAGAGTTCTAATGCTTCTTAAAACGCGATATGGCATCTCATTTCTATGTTTCATGGTAAGATATAATATGATTTGCGAAGTGTCATGTATTCCTCGTCTACACTTCAAATGAATGTAAATGCGGCACTTCCTTGCAAGGAAAGAGCGTTTGCAGATGTCTACGTATCGTAGAAGTAGAGTTCTTATGATTCTTAAAACGCGATATCGCATCTCATTTCTATGTTTCATGGTAAGATGTAATGTGATTTGCGAAGTGTCATGTATTCCTCGTCTACACTTCAAATGAATGTAAATGCGACACTTCCTTGCTAGGAAATAGCGTCTGCAGATGTCTAGGTATCGTAGCAATAGAGTTGCAATGCTTCTTAAATCGCGATATCGCATCTCATTTCTATGTTTCATGGTAAGATATAATATGATTTGCGAAGTGTTATGTATTCATCTTCTACACTTCATATGAATGTAAATGCGACACTCCCTTGCAAGGAAATAGCGTTTGCAGATATCTACCTATCGTAGCAATAGAGTTCTAATGCTTCTTAAAACGCTATATCGCATCTCATTTCTATGTTTCATGGTAAGATATAATATGATTTGCGAAGTGTTATGTATTCCTCGTCTACACTTCATATGAATGTTAATGCGACACCTCCTTGCAAGGAAAGAGCGTTTGCAGATGTCTACGTATCGTAGCAATAGAGTTCTTATGATTCTTAAAACGCGATATCGCATCTCATTTCTATGTTTCATGGTAAGATATAATATCATTTGCGAAGTGTTATGTATTCCTCGTCAGCACTTCAAAGGAATGTGAATGCGACACTTCCACGCTAGGAAATAGCGTATGCAGATGTCTACATATTGTAGCAATAGATTTCTATTGCTTCCTAAAACGCGATATCGCATCTCATTTCTATGTTTCATGGTAAGATATAATATGATTTGCGAAGTGTTATGTATTCCTCGTCTACACTTCAAATGAATGTAAATGCGACACTTCCTTGCAAGGAAATAGCGTTTGCAGATTTCTACGTATCGTAGCAATAGAGTTCTTATGATTCTTAAAACGCGATATCGCATCTCATTTCTATGTTTCATGGTAAGATATAATATGATTTGCGAAGTGTTATGTATTCCTCGTCAGCACTTCAAAGGAATGTGAATGCGACACTTCCTCGCTAGGAAATAGCGTTTGCAGGTGTCTACATATTGTAGCAGTAGATTTCTAATGCTTCTTGAAACGCGATATCGCATCTCATTTCTATGTTTCATGGTAAGATATAATATGATTTGCGAAGTGTCATGTATTCCTCGTCTACACTTCAAATGAATGTAAATGCGACACTTCCTTGCTAGGAAATAGCGTCTGCAAATGTCTAGGTATCGTAGCAATAGAGTTGTAAAGCTTCTTATAACGCGATATCGCTTCTCATTTCTATGTTTCATGGTAAGATGTAATATGATTTGGGAAGTGTTATGTATTCCTCGTCTACAGTTCAAATGAATGTAAATGCGACACTTCCTTGCAAGGAAATAGCGTATGCAGATGTCTACGTGTCGAAGCAATAGAGTTCAAATGCTTCTTAAAACGAGATATTGCATCTCATATCTATGTTTCATGATAAGATATAATATTCATTGCGAAGTGTTATGCATTCCTCGTCTACGATTCAAATGAAAGTAAATGCGACACTTCCTTGCAAGGAAATAACGATTGCAGATGTCTGCGTATCGTAGCAATGGAGTTCATATGATTCTTAAAACGCGATATCGCATCGCATTTCTATGTTTCATGGTAAGATATAATATGATTTGCGAAGTGTCATGTATTCCTCGTCTACACTTCAAATGAATGTAAATGCGACACTTCCTTGCTAGGAAATAGCGTTTGCAGATGTCTACGTATCGTAGCAATAGAGTTCTTGTGATTCTTAAAACGCGATATCGCATCTCATTTCTATGTTTCATGGTAAGATATTATATGATTTGCGAAGTGTTATGTATTCCTCGTCTACACTTCAAACGAATGTAAATCCGACACTTCCTTGCAAGGAAATAGCGTTTGCAGATGTCTACCTATCGTAGCAGTAGGGTTCTAATGCTTCTTAAAACGCGATATCGCATCTCATTTCTATGTTTCATGGTAAGATATAATATGATTTGCGAAGTGTTATGAATTCCTCGTCTACACTTCAAATGAATGTAAATGCGGCACTTCCTTGCTAGGAAATAGCGTCTGCAGATGTCTAGGTATCGTAGCAATAGAGTTCAAATGCTTCTTAAAACGAGATATCGCATCTCATTTCTATGTTTCATGGTAAGACATAATATGATTTGCGAAGTGTCATGTATTCCTCTTCTACACTTCAAATGAATGTAATTGCGACACTTCCTTGCTAGGAAATAGCGTCTGCAGATGTCTAGGTATCGTAGCAATAGAGTTCTAATGCTTCTTAAAACGCGATATCGCATCTCATTTCTATGTTTCATGGTA
Organism: Xylocopa sonorina; assembly: GCF_050948175.1. Classification (NCBI taxonomy): domain Eukaryota; kingdom Metazoa; phylum Arthropoda; class Insecta; order Hymenoptera; family Apidae; genus Xylocopa; species Xylocopa sonorina. The sequence continues at coordinate 1,013,224 of NW_027490092.1, read as the reverse complement.
AGATATTATATGATTTGCGAAGTGTTATGTATTCCTCGTCAACACTTCAAATGAATGTAAATGCGACACTTCCTAGCAAGGAAACAGCGTTTGCAGGTGTCTACGTATCGTAGCAATAGAGTTCTAATGCTTCTTAAAACGCGATATGGCATCTCATTTCTATGTTTCATGGTAAGATATAATATGATTTGCGAAGTGTCATGTATTCCTCGTCTACACTTCAAATGAATGTAAATGCGGCACTTCCTTGCAAGGAAGGAGCGTTTGCAGATGTCTACGTATCGTAGAAGTAGAGTTCTTATGATTCTTAAAACGCGATATCGCATCTCATTTCTATGTTTCATGGTAAGATGTAATGTGATTTGCGAAGTGTCACGTATTCCTCGTCTACACTTCAAATGAATGTAAATGCGACACTTCCTTGCTAGGAAATAGCGTCTGCAGATGTCTAGGTATCGTAGCAATAGAGTTGTAATGCTTCTTAAATCGCGATATCGCATCTCATTTCTATGTTTCATGGTAAGATATAATATGATTTGCGAAGTGTTATGTATTCATCTTCTACACTTCATATGAATGTAAATGCGACACTCCCTTGCAAGGAAATAGCGTTTGCAGATATCTACCTATCGTAGCAATAGATTTCTAATGCTTCTTAAAACGCGATATCGCATCTCATTTCTATGTTTCATGGTAAGATGTAATGTGATTTGCGAAGTGTCATGTATTCCTCGTCTACACTTCAAATGAATGTAAATGCGACACTTCCTTGCTAGGAAATAGCGTCTGCAGATGTCTAGGTATCGTAGCAATAGAGTTGTAATGCTTCTTAAATCGCGATATCGCATCTCATTTCTATGTTTCATGGTAAGATATAATATGATTTGCGAAGTGTTATGTATTCATCTTCTACACTTCATATGAATGTAAATGCGACACTCCCTTGCAAGGAAATAGCGTTTGCAGATATCTACCTATCGTAGCAATAGAGTTCTAATGCTTCTTAAAACGCTATATCGCATCTCATTTCTATGTTTCATGGTAAGATATAATATGATTTGCGAAGTGTTATGTATTCCTCGTCTACACTTCATATGAATGTTAATGCGACACCACCTTGCAAGGAAAGAGCGTTTGCAGATGTCTACGTATCGTAGCAATAGAGTTCTTATGATTCCTAAAACGCGATATCGCATCTCATTTCTATGTTTCATGTAAGATAGTATATGATTTGCGAAGTGTTATCTACTCCTCGTCTACACTTCAAACGAATGTAAATGCGACACTTCCTTGTAAAGAAATAGCGTTTGCAGACGTCTACGTATCGTAGCAACAGATTTATAATGCTTCTTAAAACGCGATATCGCATCTCATTTCCATGATTCACGGTAAGATATAACATGATTTGCGAAGTGTCATGTATTCCTCGTCTACACTTCAAATGAATGTAAATGCGGCACTTCCTTGCTAGGAAATAGCGTCTGCAGATGTCTAGGTATCATAGCAATAGAGTTCTAGTGCTTCTTAAAACGCGATATCGCATCTCATTTCTATGTTTCATGGTAAGATATAATATGATTTGCGAAGTGTCATGTACTCCTCGTCTACACTTCAAATGAATGTAAATGCGACACTTCCTTGCAAGGAAATAGCGTTTGCAGATGTCTACGAATCGTAGCAATAGATTTCTAATGCTTCTTAAAACGCGATATCGCATATCATTTCTATGTTTCATGGTAAGATATAATATGATTTGCGAAGTGTCATGTATTCCTCGTCAACACTTCAAATGAATGTAAATGCGACACTTCCTTGCTAGGAAATAGCGTCTGCAGATGTCTAGGTATCGTAGCAATAGTGTTGTAATGCTTCTTAAAACGCGATATCGCATCTCATTTCTATGTTTCATGGTAAGATGTAATATGATTTGCGAAGTGTTATGTATTCCACGTCTACACTTCAAATGAATGTAAATGCGACACTTCCTTGCAAGGAAATAGCGTATGCAGATGTCTAGGTGTCGTAGCAATAGAGTTCAAATGCTCCTTAAAACGAGATACAGCATCTCATATCTGTGTTTCATGATAAGATATAATATTCATTGCGAAGTGTTATGCATTCCTCGTATACGATTCAAATGAATGTAAATGCGACACTTCCTTCCAAGGAAATAGCGTTTGCAGATGTCTACGTATCGTAGCAATGGAGTTCTTATGATACTTAAAACGCGATGTCGCATCTCATTTCTATGTTTCATGGTAAGATATAATATGATTTGCGAAGTGTCATGTATTCCTCGTCTACACTTCAAATGAATGTGAATGCGACACTTCCTTGCAAGCAAATAGCGTTTGCAGATGTCTACGTATCGTAGCAATAGTGTTCTTATGATTCTTAAAACGCGATATCGCATCTCATTTCTATGTTTCATGGTAAGATATAATATGATTTGCGAAGTGTTATGTATTCCTCGTCAGCACTTCAAAGGAATGTGAATGCGACACTTCCTCGCTAGGAAATAGCGTATGCAGATGTCTACATATTGTAGCAATAGATTTCTAATGCTTCCTAAAACGCGATATCGCATCTCATTTCTATGTTTCATGGTAAGATATAATATGATTTGCGAAGTGTTATGTATTCCTCGTCAGCACTTCAAAGGAATGTTAATGCGACACATCCTCGCTAGGAAATAGCGTTTGCAGGTGTCTACATATTGTAGCAATAGATTTCTAATGCTTCTTAAAACGCGATATCGCATCTCATTTCTATGTTTCATGGTAAGATATAATATGATTTGCGAAGTGTTATATATTCCTCGTCTACACTTCAAATGAATGTAAATGCGACACTTCCTTGCAAGGAAATAGCGTTTGCAGATTTCTACGTATCGTAGCAATAGAGTTCTTATGATTCTTAAAACGCGATATCGCATCTCATTTCTATGTTTCATGGTAAGATATAATATGATTTGCGAAGTGTCATGTATTCCTCGTCTACACTTCAAATGAATGTAAATGCGACACTTCCTTGCTAGGAAATAGCGTCTGCAAATGTCTAGGTATCGTAGCAATAGAGTTGTAATGCTTCTTAAAACGCGATATCGCTTCTCATTTCTATGTTTCATGGTAAGATGTAATATGATTTGAGAAGTGTTATGTATTCCTCGTCTACAGTTCAAATGAATGTAAATGCGACACTTCCTTGCAAGGAAATAGCGTATGCAGATGTCTACGTGTCGAAGCAATAGAGTTCAAATGCTTCTTAAAACGAGATATTGCATCTCATATCTATGTTTCATGATAAGATATAATATTCATTGCGAAGTGTTATGCATTCCTCGTCTACGATTCAAATGAAAGTAAATGCGACACTTTCTTGCAAGGAAATAACGATTGCAGATGTCTGCGTATCGTAGCAATGGAGTTCATATGATTCTTAAAACGCGATATCGCATCGCATTTCTATGTTTCATGGTAAGATATAATATGATTTGCGAAGTGTCATGTATTCCTCGTCTACACTTCAAATGAATGTAAATGCGACACTTCCTTGCAAGGAAATAGCGTTTGCAGATGTCTACGTATCGTAGCAATAGAATTCTTATGATTCTTAAAACGCGATATCGCATCTCATTTCTATGTTTCATGGTAAGATATAATATGATTTGCGAAGTGTTATGTATTCCTCTTCAGCACTTCAAAGGAATGTGAATGCGACACTTCCTCGCTAGGAAATAGCGTTTGCAGGTGTCTACATATTGTAGCAGTAGATTTCTTATGATTCTTAAAACGCGATATCGCATCTCATTTCTATGTTTCATGGTAAGATATAATATCATTTGCGAAGTGTTATGTATTCCTCGTCAGCACTTCAAAGGAATGTGAATGCGACACTTCCTCGCTAGGAAATAGCGTATGCAGATGTCTACATATTGTAGCAATAGATTTCTATTGCTTCTTAAAACGCGATATCGCATCTCATTTCTATGTTTCATGGTAAGATATGATATGATTTGCGAAGTGTTATGTATTCCTCGTCTACACTTCAAATGAATGTAAATGCGACACTTCCTTGCAAGGAAATAGCGTTTGCAGATTTCTACGTATCGTAGCAATAGAGTTCTTATGATTCTTAAAACGCGATATCGCATCTCATTTCTATGTTTCATGGTAAGATATAATATGATTTGCGAAGCGTTATGTATTCCTCGTCTACACTTCAAATGAATGTAAATGCGACACTTCCTTGCAAGGAAATAGCGTTTGCAAATGTCTACCTATCGTAGCATTAGATTTCTAATGCTTGTTAAAACGCGATATCGCATCTCATTTCTATGCTTCATGGTAAGATATAATATGATTTGCGAAGTGTCATGTATTCCTCGTCTACACCTCAAATGAATGCAAATGCGACACTTCCTTGCTAGGAAATGGCGTCTGCAGATGTCTACGTGTCGAAGCAATAGAGTTCAAATGCTTCTTAAAACGAGATATTGCATCTCATATCTATGTTTCATGATAAGATATAATATTCATTGCGAAGTGTTATGCATTCCTCGTCTACGATTCAAATGAAAGTAAATGCGACACTTCCTTGCAAGGAAATTACGATTGCAGATGTCTGCGTATCGTAGCAATGGAGTTCATATGATTCTTAAAACGCGATATCGCATCGCATTTCTATGTTTCATGGTAAGATATAATGTGATTTGCGAAGTGTCATGTATTCCTCGTCTACACTTCAAATGAATGTAAATGCGACACTTCCTTGCTAGGAAATAGCGTTTGCAGATGTCTACGTATCGTAGCAATAGAGTTCTTGTGATTCTTAAAACGCGATATCGCATCTCATTTCTATGTTTCATGGTAAGATATAATATGATTTGAGAAGTGTTATGTATTCCTCGTCTACACTTCAAAGGAACGTGAATGCGACACTTCCTCGCTAGGAAATAGCGTTTGCAGATGTCTACGTATTGTAGCAATAGATTTCTAACGCTTCTTAAAACGCGATATCGCATCTCATTTCTATGTTTCATGGTAAGATATAATATGATTTGCGAAGTGTTATGTATTCCTCGTCTACACTTCAAATGAATGTAAATGCGACACTTCCTTGCATGGAAAAAGCGTTTGCAGATTTCTACGTATCGTAGCATTAGATTTCTAATGCTTGTTAAAACGCGATATCGCATCTCATTTCTATGTTTCATGGTAAGATATAATATGATTTGCGAAGTGTCATGTATTCCTCGTCTACACCTCAAATGAATGCAAATGCGACACTTCCTTGCTAGGAAATAGCGTCTGCAGATGTCTAGGTATCGTAGCAATAGAGTTGTAATGCTTCTTAAAACGCGATATCGCATCTCATTTCTATGTTTCATGGTAAGATGTAATATGATTTGCGAAGTGTTATGTATTCCACGTCTACACTTCAAATGAATGTAAATGAGACACTTCCTTGCAAGGAAATAGCGTATGCAGATGTCTAGGTATCGTAGCAATAGTGTTAAAATGCTCCTTAAAACGAGATATAGCATCTCATATCTATGTTTCATGATAAGATATAATATTCATTGCGAAATGTTATGCATTCCTTGTATACGATTCAAATGAATGTAAATGCGACACTTCCTTCCAAGGAAATAGCGTTTGCAGATGTCTACGTATCGTAGCAATGGAGTACTTATGATACTTAAAACGCGATGTCGCATCTCATTTCTATGTTTCATGGTAAGATATAATATGATTTGCGAAGTGTCATGTATTCCTCGTCTACACTTCAAATGAATGTGAATGCGACACTTCCTTGCAAGCAAATAGCGTTTGCAGATGTCTACGTATCGTAGCAATAGATTTCTAATGCTTCTTAAAATGCGATATCGCATCTCATTTCTATGTTTCATGGTAAGATATAATATGATTTGCGAAGTGTTATGTATTCCTCATCTACACTTCAAATGAATGTAAATGCGACACTTCCTTGCAAGGAAATTGCGTTTGCAGATGTCTACCTATCGTAGCAATAGTATTCTCATGTTTCTTAAAACGCGATATCGCATCTCATTTCTATGTTTCATGGTAAGATATAATATGATTTGCGAAGTGTTATGTATTCCTCGTCAGCACTTCAAAGGAATGTGAATGCGACACTTCCTCGCTAGGAAATAGCGTTTGCAGGTGTCTACATATTGTAGCAGTAGATTTCTAATGCTTCTTAAAACGCGATATCGCATCTCATTTCTATGTTTCATGGTAAGATATAATATGATTTGCGAAGTGTCATGTATTCCTCGTCTACACTTCAAATTAATGTAAATGCGACACTTCCTTGCTAGGAAATAGCGTCTGCAGATGTCTAGGTATCGTAGCAATAGAGTTGTAATGCTTCTTAAAACGCGATATCGCTTCTCATTTCTATGTTTCATGGTAAGATGTAATATGATTTGCGAAGTGTTATGTATTCCTCGTCTACAGTTCAAATGAATGTAAATGCGACACTTCCTTGCAAGGAAATAGCGTATGCAGATGTCTACGTGTCGAAGCAATAGAGTTCAAATGCTTCTTAAAACGAGATATTGCATCTCATACCTATGTTTCATAATAAGATATAATACTCATTGCGAAGTGTTATGCATTCCTCGTATGCGATACAAATGAATGTAAATGCGAAACTTCCTTGCAAGGAAATAGCGTTTGCAGATGTCTACGTATCGTAGCAATAGATTTCTTATGATCCTTAAAACGCGATATCGCATCTCATTTCTATGTTTCGTGGTAAGATATAATATGATTTGCGAAGTGTTATGTATTCCTCGTCTACACTTCAAATGAATGTGAATGCGACACTTCCTCGTTAGGAAATAGCGTTTGCAGATGTCTACGTATCGTAGCAATAGTGTTCTTACGATTCTTAAAACGCGATATCGCAACTCATTTCTATGGTTCATGGTAAGATATAATATGGTTTGCGAAGTGCTATGTATTCCTCGTCCACACTTCAAATGAATGTAAATGCGATACTTCCTCGCTAGGAAATAGCGTTTGCAGATGTTTACGTATCGTAGCAATAGCTATCTAATGCTTCTTAAAACGCGATTTCGCATCTCATTTCTATGTTTCATGGTAAGATATAATATGATTTGCGAAGTGTTATGTATTCCTCGTCTACACTTCAAACGAATGTGAATGCGACACTTCCTCGCTAGCAAATAGCGTTTGCAGATGTCTACGTATCGTAGCAAGAGACTTCTAAAGCTTCTTAAAACGCGATATCGCATCTCATTTCTATTATTCATGGTAAGATATAACATGATTTGCGAAGTGTTATGTATTCCTCGTCTACATTTCAAATGAATGTGGATGCGATACTTCCTCGCTAGGAAATAGCGTTTGCAGATGTCTACGTATCGTAGCAATAGCTTTCTAATGCTTCTTAAAACGCAATATCGCAACTCATTTCTATGTTTCATGGTAAGATATAATGTGATTTGCGAAGTGTTATGTATTCCTCGTCTACACTTCAAATGAATGTAAATGCGACACTTCCTTGCTAGGAAATAGCGTCTGCAGATGTCTAGGTATCGTAGCAATAGAGTTCAAATGCTTCTTAAAACGAGATATTGCATCTCATATCTATGTTTCATGATAAGATATAATATTCATTGCGAAGTGTTATGCATTCCTCGTCTACGATTCAGATGAATGTAAATGCGACACTTCCTCGCTAGGAAATAGCGTTTGCAGATGTCTACGTATCGTAGCAATAGAGATCTTATGATTCTTAAAACGCGATATCGCAACTCATTTCTATGTTTCATGGTAAGATATAATGTGATTTGCGAAGTGTTATGTATTCCTCGTCTACACTTCAAATGAATGTAAATGCGACACTTCTTTGCTAGGAAATAGCGTTTGCAGATGTCAACGTATCGTAGCAATGGAGTTCTTATGATTCTTAAAACGCGATATCGCATCTCATTTCTATGTTTCATGGAAAGATATAATATGATTTGCGAAGTGTTATGTATTCCTCGTCTACACTTCAAATGAATGTAAATACCGACACTTCCTTTCAAAGAAATAGCATTTGGAGATGTCTACGTATCGTAGCAATAGATTTCTAATGCTTCTTAAATCGCGATATCGCATCTCATTTCTATGATTCATGGTAAGATATAATATGATTTGCGAAGTGTCATGTATTCCTCGTCTACACTTCAAATGAATGTAAATGCGACACTTCCTTGCAAGGAAATAGCGTTTGCAGATGTCTACGTATCGTAGCAATAGAGTTCTTATGATCCTTAAAACGCGTTATCGCATCTCATTTCTATGTTTCATGATAAGATATAATATTCATTGCGAAGTGTTATGCATTCTTCGTCTACGATTCAAATGAATGTAAATGCGACACTTCCTTGCAAGGAAATAGCGTTTGCAGATGTCTACGTATCGTAGCAATAGAGTTCTTATGATTCTTAAAACGCAAACTCGCATCTCATTTCTATGTTTCATGGTAAGATATAATATGAGTTGCGAAGTGTCATGTATTCCTCGTCTACACTTCAAATGAATGTAAATGCGACACTTCTTTGCGAGGAAATAGCGTCTGCAGATGTCTAGGTATCGTAGCAATAGTGTTCAAATGCTTCTTAAAACGAGATATTGCATCTCATATCTATGTTTCATTATAAGATATAATATTCATTGCAAAGTGTTATGCATTCCTCGTATACGATTAAAACGAATGTAAATGCGACACTTCTTTGCTAGGAAATAGCGTCTGCAGATATCTAGGTATCGTAGCAATAGAGTTCAAATGCTTCTTAAAACGCGATATCGCACCTCATTTCTATGTTTCATGGTAAGATATAACATGATTTGCGAAGTGTTATGTATTCCTCGTCTACACTTCAAATGAATGTGATTGCGATACTTCCTCGCTAGGAAATAGCGTTTGCAGATGTCTACGTATCGTAGCAATAGCTTTCTAATGCTTCTTAGATCGCGATATCGCATCTCATTTCTATGTTTCATGGTAAGATATAATATGGTTTGCGAAGTGTTATGTATTCCTCGTCTACACTTCAAATGAATGTGAATGCGACACTTCCTCGCTAGGAAATAGCGTTTGCAGATGTCTACGTATCGTAGCAATAGAGTTCTAATGCTTCTTAAAACGCGATATCGCATCTCATTTCCATGATTCATGGTAAGATATAATATGATTTGCGAAGTGTCAAGTTTTCCTCGTCTACACTTCAAATGAATGTAAATGCGACACTTCTTTGCTAGGAAATAGCGTCTGCAGATGTCTAGGTATCGTAGCTATAGAGTTCAAATGCTTCTTAAAACGAGATATTGCATCTCATATCTATGTTTCATTATAAGATATAATATTCATTGCAAAGTGTTATGCATTCCTCGTATTCGATTAAAACGAATGTAAACGCGACACTTCTTTGCTAGGAAATAGCGTCTGCAGATGTCTAGGTATCGTAGCAATAGAGTTCAAATGCTTCTTAAAACGAGATATTGCATCTCATATCTATGTTTCATTATAAGATATAATATTCATTGCAAAGTGTTATGCATTCCTTGTATACGATTAAAACAAATGTAAATGTGACACTTCCTTGCAAGGAAATAGCGTTTGCAGATGTCTACGTATCGTAGCAATAGATTTCCAATGCTTCTTAGAACGCGATATCGCACCTCATTTCTATGTTTCATGGTAAGATATAACATGATTTGCGAAGTGTTATGTATTCCTCGTCTACACTTCAAATGAATGTAAGTGTGACACTTCCTTGCTAGGAAATAGTGTCTGCAGATGTCTAGGTATCGTAGCGATAGATTTCCAATGCTTCTTAAAACGCGATATCGCACCTCATTTCTATGTTTCATGGTAAGATATAACATGATTTGCGATGTGTTATGTATTCCTCGTCTACACTTCAAATGAATGTGATTGCGATACTTCCTCGCTAGGAAATAGCGTTTGCAGTTGTCTACGTATCGTAGCAATAGCTTTCTAATGCTTCTTAGATCGCGATATCGCATCTCATTTCTATGTTTCATGGTAAGATATAATATGATTTGCGAAGTGTCATGTATTCCTCGTCTACACTTCAAATGAACGTAAATGTGACACTTCCTTGCTAGGAAATAGCGTCTGCAGATGTCTAGGTATCGTAGCAATAGAGTTCAAATGCTTCTTAAAACGAGATATTGCATCTGATATCTATGTTTCATGATAAGATATAATATTCATTGCGAAGTGTTATGTATTCTTCGTCTACACTTCAAATGAATGTAAATGCGACACTTCCTTGTTAGGAAATAGCGTCTGCAGATGTCTAGGTATCGTAGCAATAGAGATCTAATGCTTCTTAAAACGCGATGTCGCATCTCATTTCTACGTTTCATGGTAAGATGTAATATGATTTGCGAAGTGCTATGTATTCCTCGTCTACACTTCAAATGAATGTAAATGCGACACTTCCTTGCAAGGAAATGGCGTTTGCAAATGTCTACCTATCGTAGCAATAGTGTTCTAATGCTTTTTAAAACGCGATATCGCATCTCATTTCTATATTTCATGCTAAGGTATAATATGATTTGCGAAGTGTTATGTATTCCTCGTCTACACTTCAAATGAATGTGAATGCGACACTTCCTCGCTAGGAAATAGCGTCTGCAGATGTCTAGGTATCGTAGCAATGGATTTCTGATGCTTCTTAGAACGCGATATCGCGTCTCATTTCTATGTTCCATGGTAAGATATAATATGATTTGCGAAGTGTCATGTATTCCTCGTCTACACTTCAAATGAACGTAAATGCGACACTTCCTTGCAAGGAAATAGCGTTTGCAGATGTCTACGTATCGAAGCAATAGAGTTCAGATGCTTCTTAAAACGAGATATTGCATCTCATATCTGTGTTTAATGATAAGATATAATATTCATTGCGAAGTGTTATGCATTCCTCGTCTACGATTCAAATGAATGTAAATGCGACACTTCCTTGCAAGGAAATAGCGTTTGCAAATGTCTACCTATCGTAGCAATAGAGTTCTTATCATTCTTAAAACGCGATATCGCATCTCATTTCTATATTTCATGGTAAGGTATAATATGATTTGCGAAGTGTTATGTATTCCTCGTCTACACTTCAGATGAATGTGAATGCGACACTTCCTCGCTAGGAAATAGCTTCTGCAGATGTTTGGGTATCGTAGCAATAGAGTTCTAATGCTTCTTAAAACGAGATATTGCATCTCTTATTTATGTTTCATGATAAGATATAATATTCATTGCGAAGTGTTATGCATTGCTCGTCTACGATTCAAATGAAAGTAAATGCAACACTTCCTTGCAAGGAAATAGCGTTTGCAGATGTCTACGTATCATAGCAATAGAGTTCATATGATTCTTGAAACGTGATATCGCATCTCATTTCTATGTCTCATGGTAAGATATAACATGATTTGCGAAGTGTTGTGTATTCTTCGTCTACACTTCAAATGAATGTGAATGCGATACTTTCCCTCTAGGAAATAGCGTTTGCAGATGTCTACGTATCGTAGCAATAGCTTTCTAATGCATCTTAAAACCCCCATATCGCAACTCATTTCTATGTTTCATGGTAAGATATAATATGATATGCGAAGTATCATGTATTCCTCGTCTACACTTCAAAGGAATGTAAATGCGACACTTCCTTGCAAGGAAATAGCGTTTGCAGACGTCTACGTATCGAAGCAATAGGGTTCAAATGCTTCTTAAAACGAGATATTGCATCTCATATCTATGTTTCATGATAAGATATAATATTCATTGCGAAGTGTTATGTATTCCTCGTCTACACTTCAAATGAATGTGAATGCGACACTTCCTTGCAAGGAAATAGCGTTTGCAGATGTCTACGTATCGTAGCAATAAAGTTCTTATGATTCTTAAAACGCGATATCGTATCTCATTTCTATGTTTCATGGTAAGGTATAATATGATTTGCGAAGTGATATGTATTCCTCGTCTACATTTCAAATGAATGTAAATGCGACACTTCCTTGCAAGGAAATAGCGTTTGCATATGTCTACGTATCGTAGCAATGGATTTCTGAAGCTTCTTAGAACGCAATATCGCATCTCATTTCTATGTTTCATGGTAAGATATAATATGATTTGCGAAGTGTTATGTATTCCTCGTCTACACTTCAAATGAATGTAAATGCGACACTTCCTTGCAAGGAAATAGCGTTTGCATATGTCTACGTATCGTAGCAATGGATTTCTGAAGCTTCTTAGAACGCAATATCGCATCTCATTTCTATGTTTCATGGTAAGATATAATATGATTTGCGAAGTGTCATGTATTCCTCGTCTACACTTCAAATGAATGTAAATGCGACACTTCCTTGCAAGGAAATAGCGTTTGCAGATGTCTACGTATCGAAGCAATGGAGTTCAAGTGCTTCTTAAAACGAGATATCGCATCTCATTTCTATGTTTCATGGTAAGATATAATATGATTTGCGAAGTGTCATGTATTCCTCGTCTACACTTCAAATGAATGTGAATGCGACACTTCCTTGCAAGCAAATAGCGTTTGCAAATGTCTACGTATCGTAGAAATAGAGTTCATATGATTCTTAAAACGCGATATCGCATCTCATTTCTATGTTTCATGGTAAGATGTAATATGATTTGCGAAGTGTTATGTATTCCTCGTCTACACTTCAAATGAATGTAAATGCGACACTTCCTTGCAAGGAAATAGCGTATGCAGATGTCTACGTGTCGAAGTAATAGAGTTCAAATGCTTCTTAAAACGAGATATTGCATCTCATATCTATATTTCATGATAAGATATAATATTCATTGCGATGTGTTATGCATTCCTCTTCTACGATTCAAATGAAAGTAAATGCGACACTTCCTTGCAAGGAAATATCGATTGCAGATGTCTACGTATCGTAGCAATGGATTTCATATGATACTTAAAGCGCGATATCGCATCTCATTTCTATGTTTCATGGTAAGATATAATATGATTTGCGAAGTGTTATGTATTCCTCGTCTACACTTCAAATGAATGTGAATGCGACACTTCTTCGCTAGGAAATAGCGTCTGCAGATGTCTAGGTATCGTAGCAATAGAGTTCAAACGCTTCTTATAACGAGATATAGCATCTCATATCTATGTTTCATGATAAGATATAATATTTATTGCGAAGTGTTATGCATTCCTCGTCTACGATTCAAATGAATGTAAATGCGACACTTCCTTGCAAGGAAATAGCGTTTGCAGATGTCTACGTATCGTAGCAATAGAGTTCTTATGATTCTTAAAACGCGATATCGCATCTCATTTCTATGTTTCATGGTAAGATATAATATGATTTGCGAAGTGTTATGTATTCATCTTCTACACTTCATATGAATGTAAATGCGACACTCCATTGCAAGGAAATAGCGTTTGCAGATGTCTACCTATCGTAGCAATAGAGTTCTAATGCTTCTTAAAACGCTATATCGCATCTCATTTCTATGTTTCATGGTAAGATATAATATGATTTGCGAAGTGTTATGTATTCCTCGTCTACACTTCATATGAATGTTAATGCGACACCTCCTTGCAAGGAAAGAGCATTTGCAGATGTCTACGTATCGTAGCAATAGAGTTCTTATGATTCTTAAAACGCGATATCGCATCTCATTTCTATGTTTCATGTAAGATATAATATGATTTGCGAAGTGTTATCTACTCCTCGTCTACAATTCAAATGAATGTAAATGCGACACTTCCTTGCAAGGAAATAGCGTCTGCAGATGTCTACGTATCGTAGCAATAGAGTTCTTATGATTCTTAAGACGCGATATCGCATCTCATTTCTGTGTTTCATGATAAGATATAATATTTATTGCGAAGTGTTATGCATTCCTCGTCTACGATTCAAATGAATGTAAATGCGACACTTCCTTGCAAGGAAATAGCGTTTGCAGATGTCTACGTATCGTAGCAATAGAGTTCTTATGATTCTTAAAACGCGATATCGCATCTCATTTCTATGTTTCATGGTAAGATATAATATGATTTGCGAAGTGTTATGTATTCCTCGTCTACACTTCAAATGAATGTGAATGCGACACTTCTTCGCTAGGAAATAGCGTTTGCAGATGTCTAGGTATCGTAGCAATATAGCTCAAATGCTTCTTAAAACGAGATATTGCATCTCATATCTATGTTTCATGATAAGATATAATATTCATTGCGAAGTGTTATGCATTCCTCGTCTACGACTCAAATGAAAGTAAATGCGACACTTCCTTGCAAGGAAATAGCGTTTGCAGATGTCTACGTATCGTAGCAATAGAGTTGATATGATTCTTAAAACGCGATATCGCATCTCATTTCTATGTTTCATGGTAAGATGTAATATGATTTGCGAAGCGTTATGTATTCCTCCTCTACACTTCAAATGAATGTAAATGCGACACTTCCTTGCTAGGAAATAGAGTCTGCAGATGTCTAGGTGTCGTAGCAATATAGTTCAAATGCTTCTTAAAACGAGATATTGCATCTCATATCTATGTTTCATGATAAGATATAATATTCATTGCGAAGTATTATGCATTCCTCGTATGCGATACAAATGAATGTAAATGCGAAACTTCCTTGCAAGGAAATAGCGTTTGCAGATGTCTACGTATCGTAGCAATAGATTTCTTATGATCCTTAAAACGCGATATCGCATCTCATTTCTATGTTTCGTGGTAAGATATAATATGATTTGCGAAGTGTTATGTATTCCTCGTCTACACTTCAAATGAATGTGAATGCGACACTTCCTCGTTAGGAAATAGCGTTTGCAGATGTCTACGTATCGTAGCAATAGTGCTCTTACGATTCTTAAAACGCGATATCGTAACTCATTTCTATGGTTCATGGTAAGATATAATATGATTTGCGAAGTGCTATGTATTCCTCGTCCACACTTCAAATGAATGTAAATGCGATACTTCCTCGCTAGGAAATAGCGTTTGCAGATGTTTACGTATCGTAGCAATAGCTTTCTAATGCTTCTTAAAACGCGATTTCGCATCTCATTTCTATGTTTCATGGTAAGATATAATATGATTTGCGAAGTGTTATGTATTCCTCGTCTACACTTCAAACGAATGTGAATGCGACACTTCCTCGCTAGCAAATAGCGTTTGCAGATGTCTACGTATCGTAGCAAGAGACTTCTAAAGCTTCTTAAAACGCGATATCGCATCTCATTTCTATGTTTCATGGTAAGATATAACATGATTTGCGAAGTGTTATGTATTCCTCGTCTACATTTCAAATGAATGTGGATGCGATACTTCCTTGCAAGGAAATAGCGTTTGCAGATGTCTACGTATCGTAGCAATAGAGTTCTTATGATTCTTAAAACGCGATATCGCATCTCATTTCTATGTATCATGGTAAGATATAATATGATTTGCGAAGTGTTATGTATTCATCTTCTACACTTCATATGAATGTAAATGCGACACTCCATTGCAAGGAAATAGCGTTTGCAGATGTCTACCTATCGTAGCAATAGAGTTCTAATGCTTCTTAAAACGCTATATCGCATCTCATTTCTATGTTTCATGGTAAGATATAATATGATTTGCGAAGTGTTATGTATTCCTCGTCTACACTTCATATGAATGTTAATGCGACACCTCCTTGCAAGGAAAGAGCATTTGCAGATGTCTACGTATCGTAGCAATAGAGTTCTTATGATTCTTAAAACGCGATATCGCATCTCATTTCTATGTTTCATGTAAGATATAATATGATTTGCGAAGTGTTATCTACTCCTCGTCTACAATTCAAATGAATGTAAATGCGACACTTCCTTGCAAGGAAATAGCGTCTGCAGATGTCTACGTATCGTAGCAATAGAGTTCTTGTGATTCTTAAGACGCGATATCGCATCTCATTTCTGTGTTTCATGATAAGATATAATTTTTATTGCGAAGTGTTATGCATTCCTCGTCTACGATTCAAATGAATGTAAATGCGACACTTCCTTGCAAGGAAATAGCGTTTGCAGATGTCTACGTATCGTAGCAATAGAGTTCTTATGATTCTTAAAACGCGATATCGCATCTCATTTCTATGTTTCATGTAAGATATAATATGATTTGCGAAGTGTTATCTACTCCTCGTCTACAATTCAAATGAATGTAAATGCGACACTTCCTTGCAAGGAAATAGCGTCTGCAGATGTCTACGTATCGTAGCAAGAGACTTCTAAAGCTTCTTAAAACGCGATATCGCATCTCATTTCTATGTTTCATGGTAAGATATAACATGATTTGCGAAGTGTTATGTATTCCTCGTCTACATTTCAAATGAATGTGGATGCGATACTTCCTTGCAAGGAAATAGCGTTTGCAGATGTCTACGTATCGTAGCAATAGAGTTCTTATGATTCTTAAAACGCGATATCGCATCTCATTTCTATGTTTCATGGTAAGATATAATATGATTTGCGAAGTGTTATGTATTCATCTTCTACACTTCATATGAATGTAAATGCGACACTCCATTGCAAGGAAATAGCGTTTGCAGATGTCTACCTATCGTAGCAATAGAGTTCTAATGCTTCTTAAAACGCTATATCGCATCTCATTTCTATGTTTCATGGTAAGATATAATATGATTTGCGAAGTGTTATGTATTCCTCGTCTACACTTCATATGAATGTTAATGCGACACCTCCTTGCAAGGAAAGAGCATTTGCAGATGTCTACGTATCGTAGCAATAGAGTTCTTATGATTCTTAAAACGCGATATCGCATCTCATTTCTATGTTTCATGTAAGATATAATATGATTTGCGAAGTGTTATCTACTCCTCGTCTACAATTCAAATGAATGTAAATGCGACACTTCCTTGCAAGGAAATAGCGTCTGCAGATGTCTACGTATCGTAGCAATAGAGTTCTTATGATTCTTAAGACGCGATATCGCATCTCATTTCTGTGTTTCATGATAAGATATAATTTTTATTGCGAAGTGTTATGCATTCCTCGTCTACGATTCAAATGAATGTAAATGCGACACTTCCTTGCAAGGAAATAGCGTTTGCAGATGTCTACGTATCGTAGCAATAGAGTTCTTATGATTCTTAAAACGCGATATCGCATCTCATTTCTATGTTTCATGGTAAGATATAATATGATTTGCGAAGTGTTATGTATTCCTCGTCTACACTTCAAATGAATGTAAATACCGACACTTCCTTTCAAAGAAATAGCATTTGGAGATGTCTACGTATCGTAGCAATAGATTTCTAATGCTTCTTAAAACGCGATATCGCATCTCATTTCTATGATTCATGGTAAGATATAATATGAATTGCGAAGTGTCATGTATTCCTCGTCTACACTTCAAATGAATGTGAATGCGACACTTCCTCGCTAGGAAATTGCGTTTGCAGATGTCTACGTATCGTAGCAGTAGAGTTCTTATGATCCTTAAAACGCGTTATCGCATCTCATTTCTATGTTTCATGGTAAGATATAATATGATTTGCGAAGTGTTATGCATTCCTCGTCTACACTTCAAATGAATGTGAATCCGACACTTCCTCGCTAGGAAATAGCGTTTGCAGATGTCTACGTATCGTAGCAATAGCTTACTAATGCTTCTTAGATCGCGATATCGCATCTCATTTCTATGTTTCATGGTAAGATATAATATGATTTGCGAAGTGTTATGTATTCCTTGTCTACACTTCAAATGAATGTAAATGCGACACTTCCTTGCTAGGAAATAGCGTCTGCAGATGTCTAGGAATCGTAGCAATAGAGTTCAAATGCTTCCTAAAACGAGATATTGCATCTCTATGTTTCATGATAACTTATAATATTCATTGCGAAGTGTTATGCATTCCTCGTCTACGATTCAAATGAATGTAAATGCGACACTTCCTTGCAAGGAAATAGCGTTTGCAGATGTCTACGTATCGTAGCAATAGCTTTCTAATGCATATTAAAACCCCCATATCGCAACTCATTTCTATGTTTCATGGTAAGATATAATATGATTTGCGAAGTATCATGTATTCCTCGTCTACACTTCAAAGGAATGTAAATGCGACACTTCCTTGCAAGGAAATAGCGTTTGCAGACGTCTACGTATCGAGGCAATAGAGTTCAAATGCTTCTTAAAACGAGATATTGCATCTCATATCTGTGTTTCATGATAAGATATAATATTCATTGCGAAGTGTTATGTATTCCTCGTCTACACTTCAAATGAATGTGAATGCGACACTTCCTCGCTAGGAAATAGCGTTTGCAGATGTCTACGTATCGTAGCAATAGAGTTCTAATGCTTCATAAAACGCGATATCGCATCTCATTTCTATGTTTCATGGCAAGATATAATATGATTTGCGAAGTGTTATGTATTCCTCGTCTACACTTCAAATCAATGTAAATGCGACACTTCCTTGCAAGGAAATAGCGTTTGCAGATGTCTACGTATCGTAGCAATAAAGTTCTTATGATTCTTAAAACGCGATATCGTATCTCATTTCTATGTTTCATGGTAAGGTATAATATGATTTGCGAAGTGATATGTATTCCTCGTCTACATTTCAAATGAATGTAAATGCGACACTTCCTTGCAAGGAAATAGCGTTTGCATATGTCTACGTATCGTAGCAATGGATTTCTGAAGCTTCTTAGAACGCAATATCGCATCTCATTTCTATGTTTCATGGTAAGATATAATATGATTTGCGAAGTGTTATGTATTCCTCGTCTACACTTCAAATGAATGTAAATGCGACACTTCCTTGCAAGGAAATAGCGTTTGCATATGTCTACGTATCGTAGCAATGGATTTCTGAAGCTTCTTAGAACGCAATATCGCATCTCATTTCTATGTTTCATGGTAAGATATAATATGATTTGCGAAGTGTCATGTATTCCTCGTCTACACTTCAAATGAATGTAAATGCGACACTTCCTTGCAAGGAAATAGCGTTTGCAGATGTCTACGTATCGAAGCAATGGAGTTCAAGTGCTTCTTAAAACGAGATATTGCATCTCATATATATGTTTCATGATAAGATATAATATTCATTGCGAAGTGTTATGCATTCCTCGCCTACGATTCATATGAAAGTAAATGCGACACTTCCTTGCAAGGAAATAGCGTTTGCAGATGCCTACGTATCGTAGCAATAGAGTTCATATGATTCTTAAAACGCGATATCGCATCTCATTGCTATGTCTCATGGTAAGATATAAAATGATTTGCGAAGTGTTATGTATTCCTCGTCTACACTTCAAATGAATGTGAATGCGATACTTCCTCGCTAGGAAATAGCGTTTGCAGATGTCTACGTATCGCAGCAATAGCTTTCTAATGCTTCTTAGAGCGCGATATCGCATCTCATTTCTATGTTTCATGGTAAGATATAATATGAATTGCGAAGTGTTATGTGTTCATCGTCTACACTTCAAATGAATGTAAATGCGACACTTCCTTGCAAGGAAATAGCGTTTGCATATGTCTACGTATCGTAGCAATGGATTTCTGAAGCTTCTTAGAACGCGATATCGCATCTCATTTCTATGTTTCATGGTAAGATATAATATGAATTGCGAAGTGTTATGTATTCCTCGTCTACACTTCAAATGAATGTGAATGCGACACTTCCTCGCTAGGAAATAGCGTCTGCAGATGTCTAGGTATCGTAGCAATAGAGTTCTAATGCTTCTTAAAACGAGATATTGCATCTCTTATCTATGTTTCATGATAAGATATAATATTCATTGCGAAGTGTTATGCATTCCCCGTCTACGATTCAATTGAAAGTAAATGCGACACTTCCTTGCAAGGAAATAGCGTTTGCAGATGCCTACGTATCGTAGCAATGGATTTCTGACCCTTCTTAGAACGCGATATCGCATCTCATTTCTATGTTTCATGGTAAGATATAATATGATTTGCGAAGTGTTATGTATTCCTCGTCTACACTTCAAATGAATGTGAATGCGACACTTCCTCGCTAGGAAATAGCGTTTGCAGATGTCTACGTATCGTAGCAATAGAGTTCTAATGCTTCATAAAACGCGATATCGCATCTCATTTCTATGTTTCATGGTAAGATATAATATGATTTGCGAAGTGTTATGTATTCCTCGTCTACCCTTCAAATGAATGTAAATGCGACACTTCCTTGCAAGGAAATAGCGTTTGCAGATGTCTACGTATCGTAGCAATAGAGTTCATACGATTCTTAAAACGTGATATCGCATCTCATTCCTATGTTTCATGGTAAGATATAACATGATTAGCGAAGTGTTGTGTATTCTTCGTCTACACTTCAAATGAATGTGAATGCGATACTTCCCCGCTAGGAAATAGCGTTTGCAGATGTCTACGTATCGTAGCAATAGCTTTCTAATGCTTCTTAAAACCCCGATATCGCAAATCATTTCTATGTTCCATGGTAAGATATAATATGATTTGCGAAGTGTCATGTATTCCTCGTCTACACTTCAAATGAACGTAAATGCGACACTTCCTTGCAAGGAAATAGCGTTTGCAGATGTCTACGTATCGAAGCAATAGAGTTCAAATGCTTCTTAAAACGAGATATTGCATCTCATATCTGTGTTTCATGATAAGATATAATATTCATTGCGAAGTGTTATGCATTCCTCGTCTACGATTCAAATGAATGTAAATGCGACACTTCCTTGCAAGGAAATAGCGTTTGCAAATGTCTACCTATCGTAGCAATAGAGTTCTTATGATTCTTAAAACGCGATATCGCATCTCATTTCTATATTTCATGGTAAGGTATAATATGATTTGCGATGTGTTATGTATTCCTCGTCTACACTTCAAATGAATGTGAATGCGACACTTCCTCGCTAGGAAATAGCGTCTGCAGATATCTAGGTATCATAGCAATAGAGTTCAAATGCTTCTTAAAACGAGATATTGCATGTCATATCTATGTTTCATGGTAAGATATAATATTCATTGCGAAGTGTTATGCATTCCTCGTCTACGATTCAAATGAATGTAAATGCGACTCTTCCTTGCTAGGAAATAGCGTTTGCAGATGTTTACGTATCGTAGGGATAGAGTTCTAATGCTTCTTAAAACGAGATATTGCATCTCATATCTATGTTTCATGGTAAGATATAATATTCATTGCGAAGTGTTGTGCATTCCTCGTCTACGATTCAAATGAATGCAAATGCGACACTTCCTTGCTAGGAAATAGCGTTTGCAGATGTCTACGTATCGTAGCAATAGTGTTCTAATGCTTCTTAAAACGCGATATCGCATCTCATTTCTATGTTTCATGGTAAGATATAATATGATTTGCGAAGTGTTATGCATTCCTCGTCTACGATTCAAATGAATGTAAATGCGACTCTTCCTTGCTAGGAAATAGCTTTTGCAGATGTTTACGTATCGTAGGGATAGAGTTCAAATGCTTCTTAAAACGAGATATTGCATGTCATATCTATGTTTCATGGTAAGATAAAGATTCATTGCGAAGTGTTATGCATTCCTCGTCTACGATTCAAATGAATGTAAATGCGACACTTCCCTGCTAGGAAATAGCGTTTGCAGATGTCTACGTATCAAGGCAATAGAGTTCTAACGCTTCTTAAAACGCGATATCGCATCTCATTTCTAGGTTTCATGGTAAGATATAATATGATTTGCGAAGTGTTACGTATTCCTCGTCTACACTTCAAACGAATGTAAATGCGACACTTGCCTGCTAGGAAATAGCGTTTGCAGATGTCTACGTATTAAGGCAATAGAGTTCTTACGCTTCTTAAAATGCGATATCGCATCTCATTTCTAGGTTTCATGGTAAGATATAATATGATTTGCGAAGTGTTATGTATTCCTCGTCTACACTTCAAATGAATGCAAATGCGACACTTCCTTGCTAGGAAATAGCGTTTGCAGATGTCTACGTATCGAAGCAATAGAGATCAAATGCTTCTTAAAACGCGATATCGCATCTCATTTCTATGTTTCATGGTAAGATATAATATGATTTGCGAAGTGTAATGTATTCCTCGTCTACACTTCAAATGAATGTAAATGCGACACTTCCTTGCTAGGAAATAGCGTCTGCAGATGTCTATGTATCATAGCAATAGAGTTCAAATGCTTCTTAAAACGAGATATTGCATCTCATATCTATGTTTCATGGTAAGAAATAATATTCATTGCGAAGTGTTATGTATTCCTCGCCTACACTTCAAATGAATGTAAATGCGACAGTCCCTTGCTAGGAAATAGCGTTTGCAGATGTCTACGTATCGTAGCAATAGTGTTCTAATGCTTCTTAAAACGCGATATCGCATCTGATTTCTATGTTTCATGGTAAGATATAATATTCATTGCGAAGTTTTATGCATTCCTCGTCTACGATTCAAATGAATGTAAATGCGACACTTCCTTGCAAGGAAGTAGCGTTTGCAGATGTCTACGTATCGTATCGATAGAGTTCTAATGCCTCTCAAAGCACAATATCGCATCTCATTTCTATGTTTCATGGTAAGATATAATATGATTTGCGAAGTGTTATGTATTCCTCGTCCACACTTCAAAGGAATGTGAATGGGACACTTCCTCGCTAGGAAATAGCGTTTGCAGATGTCTACGTGTCGTAGCAATAGATTTCTAATGCTTCTTAAAACGCGATATCGCATCACATTTCTATGTTTCATGGTAAGATATAATATGATTTGCGAAGTGTCATGTATTCCTCGTCTACACTTCAAATGAATGTAAATGCGACACATCCCTGCTAGGAAATAGCGTCTGCAGATTTCTAGGTATCGTAGCAATAGAGTTCTAATGCTTCTTAAAACGCGATATCGCATCTGATTTCTATGTTTCATGGTAAGATATAATATGATTTGCGAAGTGTTATGTATTCCTCGTCTACAGCTCAAAGGAATGTGAATGCTACACTTCCTCGCTAGGAAATAGCGATTGCAGATGTCTACGTGTCGTAGCAATAGATTTCTAATGCTTCTTAAAACGCGATATCGCATCACATTTCTATGTTTCATGGTAAGATATAATATGATTTGCGAAGTGTCATGTATTCCTCGTCTGCACTTCAAATGAATGTAAATGCGACACTTCCTTGCTAGGAAATAGCGTCTGCAGATGTCTAGGTATCGTAGCAATAGAGTTCTAATGCTTCTCAAAGCACAATATCGCATCTCATTTCTATGTTTCATGGTAAGATATAATATGATTTGCGAAGTGTTATGTATTCCTCGTCTACACTTCAAAGGAATGTGAATGGGACACTTCCTCGCTAGGAAATAGCGTTTGCAGATGTCTACGTGTCGTAGCAATAGATTTCTAATGCTTCTTAAAACGCGATATCGCATCACATTTCTATGTTTCATGGTAAGATATAATATGATTTGCGAAGTGTCATGTATTCCTCGTCTACACTTCAAATGAATGTAAATGCGACACATCCCTGCTAGGAAATAGCGTCTGCAGATGTCTAGGTATCGTAGCAATAGAGTTCTAATGCTTCTTAAAACGCGATATCGCATCTCATTTCTATGTCTCATGGTAAGATATTATATGATATGCGAAGTGTTATGTATTCCTCGTCTACACTTCATATGAATGTTAATGCGACACTTCCTTGCAAGGAAAGAGCGTTTGCAGATGTCTACGTATCGTAGCAATAAGGTTCTTATGATTCTTAAAACGCGATATCGCATCCCATTTCTATGTTTCATGGTAAGATATAATATGATTTGCGAAATGTTATCTACTCCTCGTCTACACTGCAAATGAATGTAAATGCGACACTTCCTTGCTAGGAAATAGCGTCTGCAGATGTCTAGGTATCGTAGCAATAGAGTTCTAATGCTTCTTAAAACGCGATATCGCATCTCATTTCTATGTTTCATGGTAAGATATAATTTTCATTGCGAAGTGTTATGTATTCCTCGTCTACACTTCAAAGGAATGTGAATGCGACACTTCCTCGCTAGGAAATAGCGTTTGCAGATGTCTACCTATCGTAGCAATAGGGTTCTAATGCTTCTTAAAACGCGATATCGCATCTCATTTCTATGTTTCATGGTAAGATATAATATGATTTGCGAAGTTTTATGCATTCCTCGTCTACGATTCAAATGAATGTAAATGCGACACTTCCTTGCAAGGAAATAGCGTTTGCAGATGTCCACGTATCGTAGCAATAGAGTTCTTGTGATTCTTAAAACGCGATATCGCATCTCATTTCTATGTTTCATGGTAAGATATAGTATGATTTGCGAAGTGTTATGTATTCCTCGTCTACACTTCAAATGAATGTAAATGCGACACTTCCTAGCAAGGAAACAGCGTTTGCAGATGTCTACGTATCGTAGCCATAGAGTTCTAATGCTTCTTAAAACGCGATATCGCATCTCATTTCTATGTTTCATGGTAAGATATTATATGATTTGCGAAGTGTCATGTATTCCTCGTCTACACTTCAAGTGAATGTAAATGCGACACTTCCTTGCAAGGAAATAGCGTTTGCAGATGTCTACCTATCGTAGCAATAGGGTTCTAATTCTTCTTAAAACGCGATATCGCATCTCATTTCTATGTTTCATGGTAAGATATAATATGATTTGCGAAGTGTCATGTATTCCTCGTCTACACTTCAAATGAATGTAAATGCGACACTTCCTTGCAAGGAAATAGCGTTTGCAGATATCTACGTATCGTAGCAATAGAGTTCTTGTGATTCTTAAAACGCGATATCGCATCTCATTTCTATGTTTCATGGTAAGATATAATATGATTTGCGAAGTGTTATGTATTCCTCGTCTACACATCAAAGGAATGTGAATGCGACACTTCCTCGCTAGGAAATAGCGTTTGCAGATGTCTACGTATTGTAGCAATAGATTTCTAGTGCTTCTTAAAACGCGATATCGCATCTCATTTCTATGTTTCATGGTAAGATATAATATGATTTGCGAAGTGTCATGTATTCCTCGTCTACACTTCAAATGAATGTAAATGCGACACTTTCTAGCAAGGAAACAGCGTTTGCAGATGTCTACGTATCGTAGCAATAGAGTTCTAATGCTTCTCAAAACGCGATATGGCATCTCATTTCTATGTTTCATGGTAAGATATAATATGATTTGCGAAGTGTTATGTATTCCTCGTCTACACTTCATATGAATGTTAATGCGACACTTCCTTGCAAGGAAAGAGCGTTCGCAGATGTCTACGTATCGTAGCAATAGAGTTCTTATGATTCTTAAAACGCGATATCGCATCTCATTTTTATGTTTCATGGTAAGATATAATATGATTTGCGAAGTGTTATCTACTCCTCGTCTACACTTCAAATGAATGCAAATGCGACACTTCCTTGCTAGGAAATAGCGTCTGCAGATGTCTAGGTATCGTAGCAATAGAGTTCTAATGCTTCTTAAAACGCGATATCGCATCTCATTTCTATGTTTCATGGTAAGATATAATTTTCATTGCGAAGTGTTCTGTATTCCTCGTCTACACTTCAAAGGAATGTGAATGCGACACTTCCTCGCTAGGAAACAGCGTTTGCAGATGTCTACGTATCGTAGCAATAGATTTCTAATGCTTCTTAAAACGCGATATCTCATCCCAATTCTATGTTTCATGGTAAGATATAATATGATTTGCGAGGTGTCATGTATTCCTCGTCTACACTTCAAATGAATGTAAATGCGACACTTCCTAGCAAGGAAACAGCGTTTGCAGATGTCTACGTATCGTAGCAATAGATTTCTAATGCTTCTTAAAACGCGATATCTTATCCCAATTCTATGTTTCATGGTAAGATATAATATGATTTGCGAGGTGTCATGTATTCCTCGTCTACACTTCATATGAATGTTAATGCGACACTTCCTTGCAAGGAAATAGCGTTTGCAGATGTCTACGTATCGTAGCAATAGATTTCTAATGCTTCTTAAAACGCGATATCTCATCTCAATTCTATGTTTCATGGTAAGATATAATATGATTTGCGAAGTGTTATCTACTCCTCGTCTACACTTCAAATGAATGTAAATGCGACACTTCCTAGAAAGGAAATAGCGTCTGCAGATGTCTAGGTATCGTAGCGATAGAGTTCTAATGCTTCTCAAAACACAATATCGCATTTCATTTCTATGTTTCATGGTAAGATATAATATCATTTGCGAAGTGTCATGTATTCCTCGTCTACACTTCAAAGCAATGTGAATGGGACACTTCCTCGCTAGGAAATAGCGTTTGCAGATGTCTACGTGTCGTAGCAATAGATTTCTAATGCTTCATAAAACGCGATATCGCATCACATTCCTATGTTTCATGGTAAGATATAATATGATTTGCGAAGTGTTATGTATTCCTCGTCTACACTTCTTATGAATGTTAATGCGACACTTCCTTGCAAGGAAATAGCGTTTGCAGATGTCCACGTATCGTAGCAATAGAGTTCTTGTGATTCTTAAAACGCGATATCGCATCTCATTTCTATGTTTCATGGTAAGATATAATATGATTTGCGAAGTGTTATGTATTCCTCGTCTACACTTCGAAGGAATGTGAATGCGGCACTTCCTCGCTAGGAAATAGCGTCTGCAGATGTCTAGGTATCGTAGCGATAGAGTTCTAATGCTTCTCAAAACACAATATCGCATCTCATTTCTATGTTTCATGGTAAGATATAATATGATTTGCGATGTGTTATGTATTCCTCGTCTACACTTCATATGAATGTAAATGCGACACTTCCTCGCTAGGAAATAGCGTTTGCAGATGTCTACGTATCGTAGCAATAGAGTTCTTATGATTCTTAAAACGCGATATCGCATCTCATTTCTATGTTTCATGGTAAGATATAATATGATTTGCGAAGTGTCATGTATTCTTCGTCTACACTTCAAATGAATGTAAATGCGACACTTCCTTGCAAGGAAATAGCGTCTGCAGATGTCTACGTATCGTAGCAATGGAGTTCTTATGATTCTTAAAACGCGATATTGCATCTCATTACTATGTTTCATGGTAAGATATAATATGATTTGCGAAGTGTTATGTATTCCTCGTCTACACTTCAAACGAATGTAAATGCGACACTTCCTTGCAAGGAGATAGCGTTTGCAGATGTCTACCTATCGTAGCAATAGGGTTCTAATGCTTCTTAAAACGCGATATCGCATCTCATTTCTATGTTTCATGGTATGATATAATATTCATTGCGAAGTTTTATGCATTCCTCGTCTACACTTCAAATGAATGTAAATGCGACACTTCCTAGCAAGGAAACAGCGTTTGCAGATGTCTACGTATCGTAGCCATAGAGTTCTAATGCTTCTTAAAACGCGATATCGCATCTCATTTCTATGTTTCATGGTAAGATATTATATGATTTGCGAAGTGTTATGTATTCCTCGTCTACACTTCATGTGAATGTAAATGCGATACTTCCTTGCAAGGAAATAGCGTTTGCAGATGTCTACCTATCGTAGCAATAGGGTTCTAATTCTTCTTAAAACGCGATATCGCATCTCATTTCTATGTTTCATGGTAAGATATAATATGATTTGCGAAGTTTTATGCATTCCTCGTCTACGATTCAAATGAATGTAAATGCGACACTTCCTTGCATGGAAATAGCGTTTGCAGATGTCTACCTATCGTAGCAATAGGGTTCTAATTCTTCTTAAAAGGCGATATCGCATCTCATTTCTATGTTTCATGGTAAGATATAATATGATTTGCGAAGTTTTATGCATTCCTCGTCTACGATTCAAATGAATGTAAATGCGACACTTCCTAGAAAGGAAATAGCGTCTGCAGATGTCTACGTATTGTAGCAATAGATTTCTAATGCTTCTTAAAACGCGATATCGCATCTCATTCCTATGTTTCACGGTAAGATATAATATGATTTGAGAAGTGTCATGTATTCCTCGTCTACACTTCAAATGAATGTAAATGCGACACTTCCTAGCAAGGAAACAGCGTTTGCAGATGTCTACGTATCGTAGCAATAGATTTCTAATGCTTCTTAAAACGCGATATCTCATCCCAATTCTATGTTTCATGGTAAGATATAATATGACTTGCGAGGTGTCATGTATTCCTCGTCTACACTTCATATGAATGTTAATGCGACACTTCCTTGCAAGGAAATAGCGTTTGCAGATGTCTACGTATCGTAGCAATAGATTTCTAATGCTTCTTAAAACGCGATATCTCATCTCAATTCTATGTTTCATGGTAAGATATAATATGATTTGCGAAGTGTTATCTACTCCTCGTCTACACTTCAAATGAATGTAAATGCGACACTTCCTAGAAAGGAAATAGCGTCTGCAGATGTCTAGGTATCGTAGCGATAGAGTTCTAATGCTTCTCAAAACACAATATCGCATTTCATTTCTATGTTTCATGGTAAGATATAATATCATTTGCGAAGTGTCATGTATTCCTCGTCTACACTTCAAAGCAATGTGAATGGGACACTTTCTCGCTAGGAAATAGCGTTTGCAGATGTCTACGTGTCGTAGCAATAGATTTCTAATGCTTCATAAAACGCGATATCGCATCACATTTCTATGTTTCATGGTAAGATATAATATGATTTGCGAAGTGTTATGTATTTCTAGTCTACACTTCAAATGAATGTGAATGCGACACTTCCTCGCTAGGAAATAGCGTTTGCAGATGTTTACGTATCGTAACAATAGATTTCTAATGCTTCTCAAAACGCGATATGGCATCTCATTTCTATGTTTCATGGTAAGATATAATATGATTTGCGAAGTGTTATGTATTCCTCGTCTACACTTCTTATGAATGTTAATGCGACACTTCCTTGCAAGGAAATAGCGTTTGCAGATGTCTACGTATCGTAGCAATAGAGTTCTTATGATTCTTAAAACGCGATATCGCATCTCATTTCTATGTTTCATGGTAAGATATAATATGATTTGCGAAGTGTTATGTATTCCTCGTCTACACTTCGAAGGAATGTGAATGCGGCACTTCCTCGCTAGGAAATAGGGTTTGCAGATGTCTACGTATTGTAGCAATAGATTTCTAATGCTTCTTAAAACGCTATATCGCATCTCATTTCTATGTTTCATGGTAAGATATAATATGATTTGCGAAGTGTCATGTATTCCTCGTCTACACTTCATTTGAATGTTAATGCGACACTTCCTTGCAAGGAAAGAGCGTTTGCAGATGTCTACGTATCGTAGCAATAGAGTTCTTATGATTCTTAAAACGCGATATCGCATCTCATTTCTATGTTTCATGGTAAGATATAATATGATTTGCGAAGTGTTATCTACTCCTCGTCTACACTTCAAATGAATGTAAATGCGACACTTCCTTGAAAGGAAATAGCGTCTGCAGATGTCTAGGTATCGTAGCGATAGAGTTCTAATGCTTCTCAAAACACAATATCGCATCTCATTTCTATGTTTCATGGTAAGATATAATATGATTTGCGATGTGTTATGTATTCCTCGTCTACACTTCATATGAATGTAAATGCGACACTTCCTCGCTAGGAAATAGCGTTTGCAGATGTCTACGTATCGTAGCAATAGAGTTCTTATGATTCTTAAAACGCGATATCGCATCTCATTTCTATGTTTCATGGTAAGATATAATATGATTTGCGAAGTGTCATGTATTCCTCGTCTACACTTCAAATGAATGTAAATGCGACACTTCCTTGCAAGGAAATAGCGTCTGCAGATGTCTACGTATCGTAGCAATGGAGTTCTTATGATTCTTAAAACGCGATATTGCATCTCATTACTATGTTTCATGGTAAGATATAATATGATTTGCGAAGTGTTATGTATTCCTCGTCTACACTTCAAACGAATGTAAATGCGACACTTCCTTGCAAGGAGATAGCGTTTGCAGATGTCTACCTATCGTAGCAATAGGGTTCTAATGCTTCTTAAAACGCGATATCGCATCTCATTTCTATGTTTCATGGTAAGATATAATATTCATTGCGAAGTTTTATGCATTCCTCGTCTACGATTCAAATGAATGTAAATGCGACACTTCCTTGCAAGGAAATAGCGTTTGCAGATGTCCACGTATCGTAGCAATAGAGTTCTTGTGATTCTTAAAACGCGATATCGCATCTCATTTCTATGTTTCATGGTAAGATATAGTATGATTTGCGAAGTGTTATGTATTCCTCGTCTACACTTCAAATGAATGTAAATGCGACACTTCCTTGCAAGGAAATAGCGTCTGCAGATGTCTACGTATCGTAGCAATGGAGTTCTTATGATTCTTAAAACGCGATATTGCATCTCATTACTATGTTTCATGGTAAGATATAATATAATTTGCGAAGTGTTATGTATTCCTCGTCTACACTTCAAACGAATGTAAATGCGACACTTCCTTGCAAGGAGATAGCGTTTGCAGATGTCTACCTATCGTAGCAATAGGGTTCTAATGCTTCTTAAAACGCGATATCGCATCTCATTTCTATGTTTCATGGTAGGATATAATATTCATTGCGAAGTTTTATGCATTCCTCGTCTACGATTCAAATGAATGTAAATGCGACACTTCCTTGCAAGGAAATAGCGTTTGCAGATGTCCACGTATCGTAGCAATAGAGTTCTTGTGATTCTTAAAACGCGATATCGCATCTCATTTCTATGTTTCATGGTAAGATATAGTATGATTTGCGAAGTGTTATGTATTCCTCGTCTACACTTCAAATGAATGTAAATGCGACACTTCCTAGCAAGGAAACAGCGTTTGCAGATGTCTACGTATCGTAGCCATAGAGTTCTAATGCTTCTTAAAACGCGATATCGCATCTCATTTCTATGTTTCATGGTAAGATATTATATGATTTGCGAAGTGTTATGTATTCCTCGTCTACACTTCAAGTGAATGTAAATGCGACACTTCCTTGCAAGGAAATAGCGTTTGCAGATGTCTACCTATCGTAGCAATAGGGTTCTAATTCTTCTTAAAACGCGATATCGCATCTCATTTCTATGTTTCATGGTAAGATATAATATGATTTGCGAAGTGTCATGTATTCCTCGTCTACACTTCAAATGAATGTAAATGCGACACTTCCTTGCAAGGAAATAGCGTTTGCAGATATCTACGTATCGTAGCAATAGAGTTCTTGTGATTCTTAAAACGCGATATCGCATCTCATTTCTATGTTTCATGGTAAGATATAATATGATTTGCGAAGTGTTATGTATTCCTCGTCTACACATCAAAGGAATGTGAATGCGACACTTCCTCGCTAGGAAATAGCGTTTGCAGATGTCTACGTATTGTAGCAATAGATTTCTAGTGCTTCTTAAAACGCGATATCGCATCTCATTTCTATGTTTCATGGTAAGATATAATATGATTTGCGAAGTGTCATGTATTCCTCGTCTACACTTCAAATGAATGTAAATGCGACACTTTCTAGCAAGGAAACAGCGTTTGCAGATGTTTACGTATCGTAGCAATAGAGTTCTAATGCTTCTCAAAACGCGATATGGCATCTCATTTCTATGTTTCATGGTAAGATATAATATGATTTGCGAAGTGTTATGTATTCCTCGTCTACACTTCATATGAATGTTAATGCGACACTTCCTTGCAAGGAAAGAGCGTTCGCAGATGTCTACGTATCGTAGCAATAGAGTTCTTATGATTCTTAAAACGCGATATCGCATCTCATTTTTATGTTTCATGGTAAGATATAATATGATTTGCGAAGTGTTATCTACTCCTCGTCTACACTTCAAATGAATGCAAATGCGACACTTCCTTGCTAGGAAATAGCGTCTGCAGATGTCTAGGTATTGTAGCGATGGAGTCCTAATGCTTCTCAAAACACAATATCGTATCTCATTTCTATGTTTCATGGTAAGATATAATATGATTTGGGAAGTGTTATGTATTCCTCGTCTACACTTCAAGTGAATGTAAATGCGACACTTCCTTGCAAGGAAACAGCGTTTGCAGATGTCTACGTATCGTAGCAATAGAGTTCTTATGATTCTTAAAACGCGATATCGCATCTCATTTCTATGTTTCATGGTAAGATATAATATTCATTGCGAAGTTTTATGCATTCCTCATCTACGATTCAAATGAATGTAAATGCGACACTTCCTTGCAAGGAAATAGCGTTTGCAGATGTCTACGTATCGTAGCAATAGAGTTCTTGTGATTCTTAAAACGCGATATCGCATCTCATTTCTATGTTTCATGGTAAGATATAATATGATTTGCGAAGTGTTATGTATTCCTCGTCTACACTTCAAATGAATGTAAATGCGACACTTCCTAGCAAGGAAACATAGTTTGCAGATGTCTACGTATCGTAGCAATAGAGTTCTAATGCTTCTTAAATCGCGATATGGCATCTCATTTCCATGTTTCATGGTAAGATATAATATTATTTGCGAAGTGTTATGTATTCCTCGTCTACACTTCATATGAATGTTAATGCGACACTTCCTTGCAAGGAAAGAGCGTTCGCAGATGTCTACGTATCGTAGCAATAGAGTTCTTATGATTCTTAAAACGCGATATCATATCTCATTTCTATGTTTCATGGTAAGATATAATATGATTTGCGAAGTGTTATCTACTCCTCGTCTACACTTCAAATGAATGTAAATGCGGCACTTCCTTGCTAGGAAATAGCGTGTGCAGATGTGTAGGTATCGTAGCAATAGGGTTCTAATGCTTCTTAAAACGCGATATCGCATCTCATTTCTATGTTTCATGGTAAGATATAATATGATTTGCGAAGTGTTATGTATTCCGCGTCTACACTTCAAAGGAATGTGAATGCGACACTTCCTCGCTAGGAAATAGCGTTTGCAGATGTCTACGTATTGTAGCAATAGATTTCTAATGCTTCTTAAAACGCGATATCGCATCTCATTTCTATGTTTCATGGTAAGATATAATATGATTTGCGATGTGTCATGTATTCCTCGTCTACACTTCAAATGAATGTAAATGCGACACTTCCTTGCTAGGAAATAGCGTCTGCAGATGTCTAGGTATCGTAGCCATAGAGTTCTAATGCTTCTTAAAACGTGATATCGCATCTCATTTCTATGTTTCATGGTAAGATATTATATGATTTGCGAAGTGTTATGTATTCCTCGTCTACACTTCAAGTGAATGTAAATGCGACACTTCCTAGCAAGGAAACAGAGTTTGCAGATGTCTACGTATCGTAGCAATAGAGTTCTAATGCTTCTTAAATCGCGATATGGCATCTCATTTCCATGTTTCATGGTAAGATATAATATCATTTGCGAAGTGTTATGTATTCCTCGTCTACACTTCATATGAATGTTAATGCGACACTTCCTTGCAAGGAAACAGAGTTTGCAGATGTCTACGTATCGTAGCAATAGAGTTCTAATGCTTCTTAAAACGCGATATCGCATCTCATTTCTATGTTTCATGGTAAGATATAATATGATTTGCGAAGTGTTATGTATTCCGCGTCTACACTTCAAGTGAATGTAAATGCGACACTTCCTTGCAAGGAAATAGCGTTTGCAGATGTCTACCTATCGTAGCAATAGGGTTCTAACGCTTCTTAAAACGCGATATCGCATCTCATTTCTATGTTTCATGGTAAGATATAATATGATTTGCGAAGTGTCATGTATTCCTCGTCTACACTTCAAACGAATGTAAAGGCGGCACTTCCTTGCAAGGAAATAGCGTTTGCAGATGTCTATGTATCGTAGCAATAGGGTTCTTGTGATTCTTAAAACGCGATATCGCATCTCATTTCTATGTTTCATGGTAAGATATAATATGTTTTGCGAAGTGTTATGTATTCCTCGTCTACACTTCAAAGGAATGTGAATGCGACACATCCTCGCTAGGAAATAGCGTTTGCAGATGTCTACGTATTGTAGCAATAGATTTCTAATGCTTCTTAAAACGCGATATCGCATCTCGTTTCTATGTTTCATGGTAAGATATAATATGATTTGCGAAGTGTCATGTATTCCTCGTCTACACTTCAAATGAATGTAAATGCGACACTTCCTAGCAAGGAAACAGCGTTTGCAGATGTCTACGTATCGTAGCAATAGAGTTCAATGCTTCTCAAAACGCGATATGGCATCTCATTTCTATGTTTCATGGTAAGATATAATATTATTTGCGAAGTGTTATGTATTCCTCGTCTACACTTCAAAGGAATGTGAATGCGACACTTCCTCGCTAGGAAATAGCGTTTGCAGATGTCTACGTATGGTAGCAATAGATTTCTAATGCTTCTTAAAACGCGATATCGCATCTCAATTCTATGTTTCATGGTAAGATATAATATGATTTGCGAAGTGTTATGTATTCCTCGTCTACACTTCAAATGAATGTAAATGCGACACTTCCTTGCAAGGAAATAGCGTTTGCAGACTTCTACGTATCGTAGCAATAGAGTTCTTATTATTCTTAAAACGCGATATCGCATCTCATTTCAATGTTTCATGGTAAGATATAATATGATTTGCGAAGTGTTATCTACTCCTCGTCTACAATTCAAATGAATGTAAATGCGACACTTCCTAGCAAGGAAACAGCGTTTGCAGATGTCTACGTATCGTAGCAATAGAGTTCTAATGCTTCTTAAAACGCGATATGGCATCTCATTTCTATGTTTCATGGTAAGATATAATATGATTTGCGAAGTGTTATGTATTCCGCGTCTACACTTCAAAGGAATGTGAATGCGACACTTCCTCGCTAGGAAATAGCGTTTGCAGATGTCTACGTATTGTAGCAATAGATTTCTAATGCTTCTTAAAACGCGATATCGCATCTCATTTCTATGTTTCATGATAAGATATAATATGATTTGCGAAGTGTCATGTATTCCTCGTCTACGATTCAAATGAATGTAAATGCGACACTTCCTTGCAAGGAAACAGCGTTTGCAGATGTCTACGTATCGTAGCAATAGAGTTCTTATGATTCTTAAAACGCGATATCGCATCTCATTTCTATGTTTCATGGTAAGATATAATATTTATTGCGAAGTTTTATGCATTCCTCATCTACGATTCAAATGAATGTAAATGTGACACTTCCTTGCAAGGAAATAGCGTTTGCAGATGTCTACGTATCGTAGCAATAGAGTTCTTGTGATTCTTAAAACGCGATATCGCATCTCATTTCTATGTTTCATGGTAAGATATAATATGATTTGCGAAGTGTTATGTATTCCTCGTCTACACTTCAAATGAATGTAAATGCGACACTTCCTAGCAAGGAAACAGAGTTTGCAGATGTCTACGTATCGTAGCAATAGAGTTCTAATGCTTCTTAAATCGCGATATGGCATCTCATTTCCATGTTTCATGGTAAGATATAATATTATTTGCGAAGTGTTATGTATTCCTCGTCTACACTTCATATGAATGTTAATGCGACACTTCCTTGCAAGGAAAGAGCGTTCGCAGATGTCTACGTATCGTAGCAATAGAGTTCTTATGATTCTTAAAACGCGATATCATATCTCATTTCTATGTTTCATGGTAAGATATAATATGATTTGCGAAGTGTTATCTACTCCTCGTCTACACTTCAAATGAATGTAAATGCGGCACTTCCTTGCTAGGAAATAGCGTCTGCAGATGTCTAGGTATCGTAGCAATAGGGTTCTAATGCTTCTTAAAACGCGATATCGCATCTCATTTCTATGTTTCATGGTAAGATATAATATGATTTGCGAAGTGTTATGTATTCCGCGTCTACACTTCAAAGGAATGTGAATGCGACACTTCCTCGCTAGGAAATAGCGTTTGCAGATGTCTACGTATTGTAGCAATAGATTTCTAATGCTTCTTAAAACGCGATATCGCATCTGATTTCTATGTTTCATGGTAAGATATAATATTCATTGCGAAGTTTTATGCATTCCTCGTCTACGATTCAAATGAATGTAAATGCGACACTTCCTTGCAAGGAAGTAGCGTTTGCAGATGTCTACGTATCGTATCGATAGAGTTCTAATGCTTCTCAAAGCACAATATCGCATCTCATTTCTATGTTTCATGGTAAGATATAATATGATTTGCGAAGTGTTATGTATTCCTCGTCTACACTTCAAAGGAATGTGAATGGGACACTTCCTCGCTAGGAAATAGCGTTTGCAGATGTCTACGTGTCGTAGCAATAGATTTCTAATGCTTCTTAAAACGCGATATCGCATCACATTTCTATGTTTCATGGTAAGATATAATATGATTTGCGAAGTGTCATGTATTCCTCGTCTACACTTCAAATGAATGTAAATGCGACACATCCCTGCTAGGAAATAGCGTCTGCAGATGTCTAGGTATCGTAGCAATAGAGTTCTAATGCTTCTTAAAACGCGATATCGCATCTCATTTCTATGTCTCATGGTAAGATATTATATGATATGCGAAGTGTTATGTATTCCTCGTCTACACTTCAAACGAATGTGAATGCGACACTTCCTCGCTAGGAAATAGCGTTTGCAGATGTCTACGTATTGTAGCAATAGATTTCTAATGCTTCTTAAAACGCGATATCGCATCTCATTTCTATGTTTCATGATAAGATATAATATGATTTGCGAAGTGTCATGTATTCCTCGTCTACACTTCAAATGAATGTAAATGCGACTCTACCTTGCTAGGAAATAGCGTCTGCAGAAGTCTAGGTATCGTAGCAATAGAGTTCTAATGCTTCTTAAAACGCGATATCGCATCTCATTTCTATGTTTCATGGTAAGATATAATTTTCATTGCGAAGTGTTCTGTATTCCTCGTCTACACTTCAAAGGAATGTGAATGCGACACTTCCTCGCTAGGAAATAGCGTTTGCAGATGTCTACCTATCGTAGCAATAGGGTTCTAATGCTTCTTAAAACGCGATATCGCATCTCATTTTTATGTTTCATGGTAAGATATAATATGATTTGTGAAGTTTTATGCATTCCTCGTCTACGATTCAAATGAATGTAAATGCGACACTTCCTAGAAAGGAAATAGCGTCTGCAGATGTCTACGTATTGTAGCAATAGATTTCTAATGCTTCTTAAAACGCGATATCGCATCTCATTCCTATGTTTCACGGTAAGATATAATATGATTTGAGAAGTGTCATGTATTCCTCGTCTACACTTCAAATGAATGTAAATGCGACACTTCCTAGCAAGGAAACAGCGTTTGCAGATGTCTACGTATCGTAGCAATAGATTTCTAATGCTTCTTAAAACGCGATATCTCATCCCAATTCTATGTTTCATGGTAAGATATAATATGATTTGCGAGGTGTCATGTATTCCTCGTCTACACTTCATATGAATGTTAATGCGACACTTCCTTGCAAGGAAATAGCGTTTGCAGATGTCTACGTATCGTAGCAATAGATTTCTAATGCTTCTTAAAACGCGATATCTCATCTCAATTCTATGTTTCATGGTAAGATATAATATGATTTGCGATGTGTTATGTATTCCTCGTCTACACTTCATATGAATGTAAATGCGACACTTCCTCGCTAGGAAATAGCGTTTGCAGATGTCTACGTATCGTAGCAATAGAGTTCTTATGATTCTTAAAACGCGATATCGCATCTCATTTCTATGTTTCATGGTAAGATATAATATGATTTGCGAAGTGTCATGTATTCCTCGTCTACACTTCAAATGAATGTAAATGCGACACTTCCTTGCAAGGAAATAGCGTCTGCAGATGTCTACGTATCGTAGCAATGGAGTTCTTATGATTCTTAAAACGCGATATTGCATCTCATTTCTATGTTTCATGGTAAGATATAATATGATTTGCGAAGTGTTATGTATTCCTCGTCTACACTTCAAACGAATGTAAATGCGACACTTCGTTGCAAGGAGATAGCGTTTGCAGATGTCTACCTATCGTAGCAATAGGGTTCTAATGCTTCTTAAAACGCGATATCGCATCTCATTTCTATGTTTCATGGTAAGATATAATATTCATTGCGAAGTTTTATGCATTCCTCGTCTACGATTCAAATGAATGTAAATGCGACACTTCCTTGCAAGGAAATAGCGTTTGCAGATGTCCACGTATCGTAGCAATAGAGTTCTTGTGATTCTTAAAACGCGATATCGCATCTCATTTCTATGTTTCATGGTAAGATATAGTATGATTTGCGAAGTGTTATGTATTCCTCGTCTACACTTCAAATGAATGTAAATGCGACACTTCCTAGCAAGGAAACAGCGTTTACAGATGTCTACGTATCGTAGCCATAGAGGTCTAATGCTTCTTAAAACGCGATATCGCATCTCATTTCTATGTTTCATGGTAAGATATTATATGATTTGCGAAGTGTTATGTATTCCTCGTCTACACTTCAAGTGAATGTAAATGCGACACTTCCTTGCAAGGAAATAGCGTTTGCAGATGTCTACCTATCGTAGCAATAGGGTTCTAATTCTTCTTAAAACGCGATATCGCATCTCATTTCTATGTTTCATGGTAAGATATAATATGATTTGCGAAGT
The DNA here is from genome assembly GCF_050948175.1 of Xylocopa sonorina. NCBI lineage: Eukaryota > Metazoa > Arthropoda > Insecta > Hymenoptera > Apidae > Xylocopa > Xylocopa sonorina. The sequence goes on along the minus strand of NW_027490092.1, from coordinate 974,580 downwards.
GTCATGTATTCCTCGTCTACACTTCAAATGAATGTAAATGCGACACTTCCTTGCAAGGAAATAGCGTTTGCAGATATCTACGTATCGTAGCAATAGAGTTCTTGTGATTCTTAAAACGCGATATCGCATCTCATTTCTATGTTTCATGGTAAGATATAATATGATTTGCGAAGTGTTATGTATTCCTCGTCTACACATCAAAGGAATGTGAATGCGACACTTCCTCGCTAGGAAATAGCGTTTGCAGATGTCTACGTATTGTAGCAATAGATTTCTAGTGCTTCTTAAAACGCGATATCGCATCTCATTTCTACGTTTCATGGTAAGATATAATATGATTTGCGAAGTGTCATGTATTCCTCGTCTACACTTCAAATGAATGTAAATGCGACACTTTCTAGCAAGGAAACAGCGTTTGCAGATGTCTACGTATCGTAGCAATAGAGTTCTAATGCTTCTCAAAACGCGATATGGCATCTCATTTCTATGTTTCATGGTAAGATATAATATGATTTGCGAAGTGTTATGTATTCCTCGTCTACACTTCATATGAATGTTAATGCGGCACTTCCTTGCAAGGAAAGAGCGTTTGCAGATGTCTACGTATCGTAGCAATAGAGTTCTTGTGATTCTTAAAACGCGATATCGCATCTCAGTTCTATGTTTCATGGTAAGATATAATATGATTTGCGAAGTGTTATGTATTCCTCGTCTACACTTCAAAGGAATGTGAATGCGACACTTCCGCGCTAGGAAATAGCGTTTGCAGACCTCTACGTATCGTAGCAAGAGAGTTCTTATGATTCTTATAACGCGATATCGCATCTCATTTCTATGTTTCATGGTAAGATATAATCTGATTTGCGAAGTGTTATCTACTCCTCGTCTACAATTCAAATGAATGTAAATGCGACACTTCCTAGCAAGGAAACAGCGTTTGCAGATGTCTACGTATCGTAGCAATAGAGTTCTAATGCTTCTCAAAACGCGATATGGCATCTCATTTCTATGTTTCATGGTAAGATATAATATGATTTGCGAAGTGTTATGTATTCCTCGTCTACACTTCATATGAATGTTAATGCGGCACTTCCTTGCAAGGAAAGAGCGTTTGCAGATGTCTACGTATCGTAGCAATAGAGTTCTTGTGATTCTTAAAACGCGATATCGCATCTCAGTTCTATGTTTCATGGTAAGATATAATATGATTTGCGAAGTGTTATGTATTCCTCGTCTACACTTCAAAGGAATGTGAATGCGACACTTCCGCGCTATGAAATAGCGTTTGCAGACTTCCACGTATCGTAGCAATAGAGTTCTTATGATTCTTATAACGCGATATCGCATCTCATTTCTATGTTTCATGGTAAGATATAATATGATTTGCGAAGTGTTATCTACTCCTCGTCTACAATTCAAATGAATGTAAATGCGACACTTCCTAGCAAGGAAACAGCGTTTGCAGATGTCTACGTATCGTAGCAATAGAGTTCCAATGCTTCTTAAAACGCGATATGGCATCACATTTCTATGTTTCATGGTAAGATATAATATGATTTGCGAAGTGTTATGTATTCCGCGTCTACACTTCAAACGAATGTGAATGCGACACTTCCTCGCTAGGAAATAGCGTCTGCAGATGTCTACGTATTGTAGCAATAGATTTCTAATGCTTCTTAAAACGCGATATCGCATCTCATTTCTATGTTTCATGATAAGATATAATATGATTTGCGAAGTGTCATGTATTCCTCGTCTACACTTCAAATGAATGTAAATGCGACTCTACCTTGCTAGGAAATAGCGTCTGCAGATGTCTAGGTATCGTAGCCATAGAGTTCTAATGCTTCTTAAAACGCAATATCGCATCTCATTTCAATGTTTCATGGTAAGATATAATATGATTTGCGAAGTGTTATCTACTCCTCGTCTACAATTCAAATGAATGTAAATGCGACACTTCCTAGCAAGGAAACAGCGTTTGCAGATGTCTACGTATCGTAGCAATAGAGTTCTAATGCTTCTTAAAAGGCGATATGGCATCTCATTTCTATGTTTCATGGTAAGATATAATATGATTTGCGAAGTGTTATGTATTCCGCGTCTACACTTCAAAGGAATGTGAATGCGACACTTCCTCGCTAGGAAATAGCGTTTGCAGATGTCTACGTATTGTAGCAATAGATTTCTAATGCTTCTTAAAACGCGATATCGCATCTCATTTCTATGTTTCATGATAAGATATAATATGATTTGCGAAGTGTCACGTATTCCTCGTCTACACTTCAAATGAATGTAAATGCGACTCTTCCTTGCTAGGAAATAGCGTCTGCAGATGTCTAGGTATCGTAGCCGTAGAGTTCTAATGCTTCTTAAAACGCAATATCGCATCTCATTTCTATGTTTCATGGTAAGATATTATATGATTTGCGAAGTGTTATGTATTCCTCGTCTACACTTCAAGTGAATGTAAATGCGACACTTCCTTGCAAGGAAATAGCGTTTGCAGATGTCTACGTATCGTAGCAATAGAGTTCTTGTGATTCTTAAAACGCGATATCGCATCTCATTTCTATGTTTCACGGTAAGATATAATATGATTTGCGAAGTGTTATGTATTCCTCGTCTACACTTCAAATGAAAGTAAATGCCACACTTCCTAGCAAGGAAACAGCGTTTGCAGATGTCTACGTATCGTAGCAATAGAGTTCTAATGCTTCTTAAAACGCGATATGGCATCTTATTTCCATGTTTCATGGTAAGATATAATATGAGTTGCGAAGTGTTATGTATTCCTCGTCTACACTTCATATGAATGTTAGTGCGACACTTCCTTGCAAGGAAAGAGCGTTTGCAGATGTCTACGTATCGTAGCAATAGAGTTCTTATGATACTTAAAACGCGATATCGCATCTCATTTCTATGTTTCATGGTAAGATATAATATGATTTGCGAAGTGTTATCTACTCCTCGTCTACACTTCAAATGAATGTAAATGCGACACTTCCTTGAAAGGAAATAGCGTCTGCAGATGTCTAGGTATCGTAGAGATAGAGTTCTAATGCTTCTCAAAACACAATATCGCATCTCATTACTATGTTTCATGGTAAGATGTAATACGATTTGCGAAGTGTTATCTACTCCTCGCCTACACTTCAAATGAATGTAAATGCGACACTTCCTTGAAAGGAAATAGCGTCTGCAGATGTCTAGGTATCGTAGCGATAGAGTTCTAATGCTTCTCAAAACACAATATCGCATCTCATTTCTATGTTTCATGGTAAGATATAATATGATTTGCGAGGTGTCATGTATTCCTCGTCTACACTTCATATGAATGTTAATGCGACACTTCCTTGCAAGGAAAGAGCGTTTGCAGATGTCTACCTATCGTAGCAATAGAGTTCTTGTGATTCTTAAAACGCGATATCGCATCTCATTTCTATGTTTCACGGTAAGATATAATATGATTTGCGAAGTGTTATGTATTCCTCGTCTACACTTCAAATGAAAGTAAATGCCACACTTCCTAGCAAGGAAACAGCGTTTGCAGATGTCTACGTATCGTAGCAATAGAGTTCTAATGCTTCTTAAAACGCGATATGGCATCTTATTTCCATGTTTCATGGTAAGATATAATATGAGTTGCGAAGTGTTATGTATTCCTCGTCTACACTTCATATGAATGTTAGTGCGACACTTCCTTGCAAGGAAAGAGCGTTTGCAGATGTCTACGTATCGTAGCAATAGAGTTCTTATGATACTTAAAACGCGATATCGCATCTCATTTCTATGTTTCATGGTAAGATATAATATGATTTGCGAAGTGCTATCTACTCCTCGTCTACACTTCAAATGAATGTAAATGCGACACTTCCTTGAAAGGAAATAGCGTCTGCAGATGTCTAGGTATCGTAGAGATAGAGTTCTAATGCTTCTCAAAACACAATATCGCATCTCATTACTATGTTTCATGGTAAGATGTAATACGATTTGCGAAGTGTTATCTACTCCTCGCCTACACTTCAAATGAATGTAAATGCGACACTTCCTTGAAAGGAAATAGCGTCTGCAGATGTCTAGGTATCGTAGCGATAGAGTTCTAATGCTTCTCAAAACACAATATCGCATCTCATTTCTATGTTTCATGGTAAGATATAATATGATTTGCGAAGTGTCATGTATTCCTCGTCCACACTTCAAATGAATGTAAATGCGGCACTTCCTAGCAAGGAAACAGCGTTTGCAGATGTCTACGTATCGTAGCAATAGAGTTCTAATGCTTCTCAAAACGCGATGTGGCATCTCATTTCTATGTTTCATGGTAAGATATAATATGATTTGCGAAGTGTTATCTACTCCTCGTCTACACTTCAAATGAATGTAAATGCGACACTTCCTTGCTAGGAAATAGCGTCTGCAGATGGCTAGGTATCGTAGCAATAGAGTTCTAATGCTTCTTAAAACGCGATATCGCATCTCATTTCTATGTTTCATGGTAAGATATTATATGATTTGCAAAGTGTTATGTATTCCTCGTCTGCACTTCAAATGAATGTAAATGCGACACTTCCTTGCAAGGAAATAGCGTTTGCAGATGTCTACCCATCGTAGCAATAGGGTTCTAATGCTTCTTAAAACGTGATATCGCATCTCATTTCTATGTTTCATGGTAAGGTATAATATGATTTGCGAAGTGTTATCTACTCCTCGTCTACACCTCAAATGAATGTAAATGCGACACTTCCTTGAAAGGAAATAGCGTCTGCAGATGTCTAGGTATCGTAGCGATAGAGTTCTAATGCTTCTCAAAACACAATATCGCATCTCATTTCTATGTTTCATGGTAAGATATAATATGATTTGCGAAGTGTCATGTATTCCTAGTCCACACTTCAAATGAATGTAAATGCGACACTTCCTAGCTAGGAAACAGCGTCTGCAGATGGCTCGGTATCGTAGCAATAGAGTTCTAATGCTTCTTAAAACGCGATATCGCATCTCATTTCTATGTTTCATGGTAAGATATTATATGATTTGTAAAGTGTTATGTATTCCTCGTCTGCACTTCAAATGAATGTAAATGCGACACTTCCTTGCAAGGAAATAGCGTCTGCAGATGTCTAGGTATCGTAGCGATAGAGTTCTAATGCTTCTCAAAACACAATATCGCATCTCATTTCTATGTTTCATGGTAAGATATAATATGATTTGCGAAGTGTTATGTATTCCTCGTCTACACTTCATACGAATGTTAATGCGACACTTCCTTGCAAGGAAAGAGCGTTCGCAGATGTCTACGTATCGTAGCAATAGAGTTCTTATGATGCTTAAAACGCGATATCGCATCTCATTTCTATGTTTCATGGTAAGATATAATATGATTTGCGAAGTGTTATGTATTCCTCGTCTACACTTCAAAGGAATGTGAATGCGACACTTCCTCGCTAGGAAATAGCGTTAGCAGATGTCTACGTATTGTAGCAATAGATTTCTAATGCTTCTTAAAACGCGATATCGCATCTCATTTCTATGTTTCATGGTAAGATATAATATGATTTGAGAAGTGTCATGTATTCCTCGTCTACACTTCAAATGAATGTAAATGCGACACTTCCTTGCATGGAAATAGCGTTTGCAGATTTCTACGTATTGTAGCAATAGAGTTCTAATGCTTCTCAAAACGCGATATGGCATCTCATTTCTATGTTTCATGGTAAGATATAATATTATTTGCGAAGTGTTATGTATTCCTCGTCTACACTTCATATGAATGTTAGTGCGACACTTCCTTGCAAGGAAAGAGCGTCTGCAGATGTCTAGGTATCGTAGAGATAGAGTTCTAATGCTTCTCAAAACACAATATCGCATCTCATTACTATGTTTCATGGTAAGATGTAATACGATTTGCGAAGTGTTATCTACTCCTCGCCTACACTTCAAATGAATGTAAATGCGACACTTCCTTGAAAGGAAATAGCGTCTGCAGATGTCTAGGTATCGTAGCGATAGAGTTCTAATGCTTCTCAAAACACAATATCGCATCTCATTTCTATGTTTCATGGTAAGATATAATATGATTTGCGAAGTGTCATGTATTCCTCGTCCACACTTCAAATGAATGTAAATGCGGCACTTCCTAGCAAGGAAACAGCGTTTGCAGATGTCTACGTATCGTAGCAATAGAGTTCTAATGCTTCTCAAAACGCGATGTGGCATCTCATTTCTATGTTTCATGGTAAGATATAATATGATTTGCGAAGTGTTATCTACTCCTCGTCTACACTTCAAATGAATGTAAATGCGACACTTCCTTGCTAGGAAATAGCGTCTGCAGATTGCTAGGTATCGTAGCAGTAGAGTTCTAATGCTTCTTAAAACGCGATATCGCATCTCATTTCTATGTTTCATGGTAAGATATTATATGATTTGCAAAGTGTTATGTATTCCTCGTCTGCACTTCAAATGAATGTAAATGCGACACTTCCTTGCAAGGAAATAGCGTTTGCAGATGTCTACCCATCGTAGCAATAGGGTTCTAATGCTTCTTAAAACGTGATATCGCATCTCATTTCTATGTTTCATGGTAAGGTATAATATGATTTGCGAAGTGTTATCTACTCCTCGTCTACACCTCAAATGAATGTAAATGCGACACTTCCTTGAAAGGAAATAGCGTCTGCAGATGTCTAGGTATCGTAGCGATAGAGTTCTAATGCTTCTCAAAACACAATATCGCATCTCATTTCTATGTTTCATGGTAAGATATAATATGATTTGCGAAGTGTCATGTATTCCTAGTCCACACTTCAAATGAATGTAAATGCGACACTTCCTAGCTAGGAAACAGCGTCTGCAGATGGCTAGGTATCGTAGCAATAGAGTTCTAATGCTTCTCAAAACACAATATCGCATCTCATTTCTATGTTTCATGGTAAGATATAATATGATTTGCGAAGTGTTATGTATTCCTCGTCTACACTTCATACGAATGTTAATGCGACACTTCCTTGCAAGGAAAGAGCGTTTGCAGATGTCTACGTATCGTAGCAATAGAGTTCTTATGATGCTTAAAACGCGATATCGCATCTCATTTCTATGTTTCATGGTAAGATATAATATGATTTGCGAAGTGTTATGTATTCCTCGTCTACACTTCGAAGGAATGTGAATGCGACACTTCCTCGCTAGGAAATAGCGTTAGCAGATGTCTACGTATTGTAGCAATAGATTTCTAATGCTTCTTAAAACGCGATATCGCATCTCATTTCTATGTTTCATGGTAAGATATAATATGATTTGAGAAGTGTCATGTATTCCTCATCTACACTTCAAATGAATGTAAATGCGACACTTCCTTGCATGGAAATAGCGTTTGCAGATTTCTACGTATTGTAGCAATAGAGTTCTAATGCTTCTCAAAACGCGATATGGCATCTCATTTCTATGTTTCATGGTAAGATATAATATTATTTGCGAAGTGTTATGTATTCCTCGTCTACACTTCATATGAATGTTAATGCGACACTTCCTTGCAAGGAAAGAGCGTTTGCAGATGTCTACGTATCGTAGCAATAGAGTTCTTATTATTCTTAAAACGCGATATCGCATCTCATTTCTATGTTTCATGGTAAGATATAATATGATTTGCGAAGTGTTATCTACTCCTCGTCTACACTTCAAATGAATGTAAATGCGACACTTCCTTGAAAGGAAATAGCGTCTGCAGATGTCTAGGTATCGTAGCGATAGAGTTCTAATGCTTCTCAAGACACAATATCGCATCTCATTTCTATGTTTCATGGTAAGATATAATATGATTTGCGAGGTGTCATGTATTCCTCGTCTACACTTCATACGAATGTTAATGCGACACTTCCTTGCAAGGAAAGAGCGTTTGCAGATGTCTACGTATCGTAGCAATAGAGTTCTTATGATGCTTAAAACGCGATATCGCATCACATTTCTATGTTTCATGGTAAGATATAATATGATTTGCGAAGTGTTATGTATTCCTCGTCTACACTTCAAAGGAATGTGAATGCGACACTTCCTCGCTAGGAAATAGCGTTAGCAGATGTCTACGTATTGTAGCAATAGATTTCTAATGCTTCTTAAAACGCGATATCCCATCTCATTTCTATGTTTCATGGTAAGATATAATATGATTTGAGAAGTGTCATGTATTCCTCGTCTACACTTCAAATGAATGTAAATGCGACACTTCCTAGCAAGGAAACAGCGTTTGCAGATGTCTACGTATCGTAGCAATAGATTTCTAATGCTTCTTAAAACGCGATATCTCATCCCAATTCTATGTTTCATGGTAAGATATAATATGATTTGCGAGGTGTCATGTATTCCTCGTCTACACTTCATACGAATGTTAATGCGACACTTCCTTGCAAGGAAATAGCGTTTGCAGATGTCTACGTATCGTAGCAATAGAGTTCTTATGATGCTTAAAACCCGATATCGCATCTCATTTCTATGTTTCATGGTAAGATATAATATGATTTGCGAAGTGTTATGTATTCCTCGTCTACACTTCAAAGGAATGTGAATGCGACACTTCCTCGCTAGGAAATAGCGTTAGCAGATGTCTACGTATTGTAGCAATAGATTTCTAATGCTTCTTAAAACGCGATATCGCATCTCATTTCTATGTTTCATGGTAAGATATAATATGATTTGAGAAGTGTCATGTATTCCTCGTCTACACTTCAAATGAATGTAAATGCGACACTTCCTTGCATGGAAATAGCGTTTGCAGATTTCTACGTATTGTAGCAATAGAGTTCTAATGCTTCTCAAAACGCGATATGGCATCTCATTTCTATGTTTCATGGTAAGATATAATATTATTTGCGAAGTGTTATGTATTCCTCGTCTACACTTCATATGAATGTTAATGCGACACTTCCTTGCAAGGAAAGAGCGTTTGCAGATGTCTACGTATCGTAGCAATAGAGTTCTTATGATTCTTAAAACGCGATATCGCATCTCATTTCTATGTTTCATGGTAAGATATAATATGATTTGCGAAGTGTCATGTATTCCTCGTCTACACTTCAAAGCAATGTGAATGCGGCACTTCCTCGCTAGGAAATAGCCTTTGCAGATGTCTACGTATTGTAGCAATAGATTTCTAATGCTTCTTAAAACGCTATATCGCATCTCATTTCTATGTTTCATGGTAAGATATAATATGATTTGCGAAGTGTCATGTATTCCTCGTCTACACTTCATATGCATGTTAATGCGACACTTCCTTGCAAGGAAAGAGCGTTTGCAGATGTCTACCTATCGTAGCAATAGAGTTCTTATGATTCTTAAAACGCGATATCGCATCTCATTTCTATGTTTCATGTTAAGATATAATATGATTTGCGAAGTGTTATCTACTCCTCGTCTACACTTCAAATGAATGTAAATGCGACACTTCCTTGCAAGGAAAGAGCGTTTGCAGATGTCTACGTATCGTAGCAATAGAGTTCTTGTGATTCTTAAAACGCGATATCGCATCTCATTTCTATGTTTCATGGTAAGATATAATATGATTTGCGAAGTGTTATGTATTCCTCGTCTACACTTCAAAGGAATGTGAATGCGACACTTCCTCGCTAGGAAATAGCGTTTGCAGATGTCTACCTATCGTAGCAATAGGGTTCTGATGCTTCTTAAAACGCGATATCGCATCTCATTTCTATGTTTCATGGTAAGATATAATATGATTTGCGAAGTGTTATGTATTCCTCGTCCACACTTCAAATGAATGTAAATGCGGCACTTCCTAGCAAGGAAACAGCGTTTGCAGATGTCTACGTATCGTAGCAATAGAGTTCTAATGCTTCTCAAAACGCGATGTGGCATCTCATTTCTATGTTTCATGGTAAGATATAATATGATTTGCGAAGTGTTATCTACTCCTCGTCTACACTTCAAATGAATGTAAATGCGACACTTCCTTGCTAGGAAATAGCGTCTGCAGATGGCTAGGTATCGTAGCAATAGAGTTCTAATGCTTCTTAAAACGCGATATCGCATCTCATTTCTATGTTTCATGGTAGGATATTATATGATTTGCAAAGTGTTATGTATTCCTCGTCTGCACTTCAAATGAATGTAAATGCGACACTTCCTTGCAAGGAAATAGCGTTTGCAGATGTCTACCCATCGTAGCAATAGGGTTCTAATGCTTCTTAAAACGTGATATCGCATCTCATTTCTATGTTTCATGGTAAGGTATAATATGATTTGCGAAGTGTTATCTACTCCTCGTCTACACCTCAAATGAATGTAAATGCGACACTTCCTTGAAAGGAAATAGCGTCTGCAGATGTCTAGGTATCGTAGCGATAGAGTTCTAATGCTTCTCAAAACACAATATCGCATCTCATTTCTATGTTTCATGGTAAGATATAATATGATTTGCGAAGTGTTATGTATTCCTCGTCTACACTTCATACGAATGTTAATGCGACACTTCCTTGCAAGGAAAGAGCGTTTGCAGATGTCTACGTATCGTAGCAATAGAGTTCTTATGATGCTTAAAACGCGATATCGCATCTCATTTCTATGTTTCATGGTAAGATATAATATGATTTGCGAAGTGTTATGTATTCCTCGTCTACACTTCAAAGGAATGTGAATGCGACACTTCCTCGCTAGGAAATAGCGTTAGCAGATGTCTACGTATTGTAGCAATAGATTTCTAATGCTTCTTAAAACGCGATATCGCATCTCATTTCTATGTTTCATGGTAAGATATAATATGATTTGAGAAGTGTCATGTATTCCTCGTCTACACTTCAAATGAATGTAAATGCGACACTTCCTTGCATGGAAATAGCGTTTGCAGATTTCTACGTATTGTAGCAATAGAGTTCTAATGCTTCTCAAAACGCGATATGGCATCTCATTTCTATGTTTCATGGTAAGATATAATATTATTTGCGAAGTGTTATGTATTCCTCGTCTACACTTCATATGAATGTTAATGCGACACTTCCTTGCAAGGAAAGAGCGTTTGCAGATGTCTACGTATCGTAGCAATAGAGTTCTTATGATTCTTAAAACGCGATATCGCATCTCATTTCTATGTTTCATGGTAAGATATAATATGATTTGCGAAGTGTTATCTACTCCTCGTCTACACTTCAAATGAATGTAAATGCGACACTTCCTTGAAAGGAAATAGCGTCTGCAGATGTCTAGGTATCGTAGCGATAGAGTTCTAATGCTTCTCAAGACACAATATCGCATCTCATTTCTATGTTTCATGGTAAGATATAATATGATTTGCGAGGTGTCATGTATTCCTCGTCTACACTTCATACGAATGTTAATGCGACACTTCCTTGCAAGGAAAGAGCGTTTGCAGATGTCTACGTATCGTAGCAATAGAGTTCTTATGATGCTTAAAACGCGATATCGCATCACATTTCTATGTTTCATGGTAAGATATAATATGATTTGCGAAGTGTTATGTATTCCTCGTCTACACTTCAAAGGAATGTGAATGCGACACTTCCTCGCTAGGAAATAGCGTTAGCAGATGTCTACGTATTGTAGCAATAGATTTCTAATGCTTCTTAAAACGCGATATCCCATCTCATTTCTATGTTTCATGGTAAGATATAATATGATTTGAGAAGTGTCATGTATTCCTCGTCTACACTTCAAATGAATGTAAATGCGACACTTCCTAGCAAGGAAACAGCGTTTGCAGATGTCTACGTATCGTAGCAATAGATTTCTAATGCTTCTTAAAACGCGATATCTCATCCCAATTCTATGTTTCATGGTAAGATATAATATGATTTGCGAGGTGTCATGTATTCCTCGTCTACACTTCATACGAATGTTAATGCGACACTTCCTTGCAAGGAAATAGCGTTTGCAGATGTCTACGTATCGTAGCAATAGAGTTCTTATGATGCTTAAAACGCGATATCGCATCTCATTTCTATGTTTCATGGTAAGATATAATATGATTTGCGAAGTGTTATGTATTCCTCGTCTACACTTCAAAGGAATGTGAATGCGACACTTCCTCGCTAGGAAATAGCGTTAGCAGATGTCTACGTATTGTAGCAATAGATTTCTAATGCTTCTTAAAACGCGATATCGCATCTCATTTCTATGTTTCATGGTAAGATATAATATGATTTGAGAAGTGTCATGTATTCCTCGTCTACACTTCAAATGAATGTAAATGCGACACTTCCTTGCATGGAAATAGCGTTTGCAGATTTCTACGTATTGTAGCAATAGAGTTCTAATGCTTCTCAAAACGCGATATGGCATCTCATTTCTATGTTTCATGGTAAGATATAATATTATTTGCGAAGTGTTATGTATTCCTCGTCTACACTTCATATGAATGTTAATGCGACACTTCCTTGCAAGGAAAGAGCGTTTGCAGATGTCTACGTATCGTAGCAATAGAGTTCGTATGATTCTTAAAACGCGATATCGCATCTCATTTCTATGTTTCATGGTAAGATATAATATGATTTGCGAAGTGTCATGTATTCCTCGTCTACACTTCAAAGCAATGTGAATGCGGCACTTCCTCGCTAGGAAATAGCGTTTGCAGATGTCTACGTATTGTAGCAATAGATTTCTAATGCTTCTTAAAACGCTATATCGCATCTCATTTCTATGTTTCATGGTAAGATATAATATGATTTGCGAAGTGTCATGTATTCCTCGTCTACACTTCATATGCATGTTAATGCGACACTTCCTTGCAAGGAAAGAGCGTTTGCAGATGTCTACCTATCGTAGCAATAGAGTTCTTATGATTCTTAAAACGCGATATCGCATCTCATTTCTATGTTTCATGTTAAGATATAATATGATTTGCGAAGTGTTATCTACTCCTCGTCTACACTTCAAATGAATGTAAATGCGACACTTCCTTGAAAGGAAATAGCGTCTGCAGATGTCTAGGTATCGTAGCGATAGAGTTCTAATGCTTCTCAAAACACAATATCGCATCTCATTTCTATGTCTCATGGTAAGATATAATATGATTTGCGAAGTGTTATGTATTCCGCGTCTACACTTCAAAGGAATGTGAATGCGACACTTCCTCGCTAGGAAATAGCGTTTGCAGATGTCTACGTATTGTAGCAATAGATTTCTAATGCTTCTTAAAACGCGATATCGCATCTCATTTCTATGTTTCATGGTAAGATATTATATGATTTGCAAAGTGTTATGTATTCCTCGTGTGCACTTCAAATGAATGTAAATGCGACACTTCCTTGCAAGGAAATAGCGTCTGCAGATGTCTAGGTATCGTAGCGATAGAGTTCTAATGCTTCTCAAAACACAATATCGCATCTCATTTCTATGTTTCATGGTAAGATATAATATGATTTGCGAAGTGTTATGTATTCCTCGTCTACACTTCAAATGAATGTAAATGCGACACTTCCTTGCTAGGAAATAGCGTCCGCAGATGTCTAGGTATCGTAGCAATAGAGTTCAAATGCTTCTTAAAACGAGATATCGCATCTCATTTCTATGTTTCATGGTAAGATATAATATGATTTGCGACGTGTCATGTATTCCTCGTCTACACTTCAAATGAATGTAAATGCGACACTTCCTTGAAAGGAAATAGCGTCTGCAGATGTCTAGGTATCGTAGCGATAGAGTTCTAATGCTTCTCAAAACACAATATCGCATCTCATTTCTATGTTTCATGGTAAGATATAATATGATTTGCGAAGTGTTATGTATTCCTCGTCTACACTTCAAATGAATGTAAATGCGACACTTCCTTGCATGGAAATAGCGTTTGCAGATTTCTACGTATTGTAGCAATAGAGTTCTAATGCTTCTCAAAACGCGATATGGCATCTCATTTCTATGTTTCATGGTAAGATATAATATTATTTGCGAAGTGTTATGTATTCCTCGTCTACACCTCAAATGAATGTAAATGCGACACTTCCTTGAAAGGAAATAGCGTCTGCAGATGTCTAGGTATCGTAGCGATAGAGTTCTAATGCTTCTCAAAACACAATATCGCATCTCATTTCTATGTTTCATGGTAAGATATAATATGATTTGCGAAGTGTTATGTATTCCTCGTCTACACTTCAAATGAATGTAAATGCGACACTTCCTTGCTAGGAAATAGCGTCCGCAGATGTCTAGGTATCGTAGCAATAGAGTTCAAATGCTTCTTAAAACGAGATATCGCATCTCATTTCTATGTTTCATGGTAAGATATAATATGATTTGCGACGTGTCATGTATTCCTCGTCTACACTTCAAATGAATGTAAATGCGACACTTCCTTGAAAGGAAATAGCGTCTGCAGATGTCTAGGTATCGTAGCGGTAGAGTTCTAATGCTTCTCAAAACACAATATCGCATCTCATTTCTATGTTTCATGGTAAGATATAATATGATTTGCGAAGTGTTATGTATTCCTCGTCTACACTTCAAATGAATGTAAATGCGACACTTCCTTGCATGGAAATAGCGTTTGCAGATTTCTACGTATTGTAGCAATAGAGTTCTAATGCTTCTCAAAACGCGATATGGCATCTCATTTCTATGTTTCATGGTAAGATATAATATTATTTGCGAAGTGTTATGTATTCCTCGTCTACACCTCAAATGAATGTAAATGCGACACTTCCTTGAAAGGAAATAGCGTCTGCAGATGTCTAGGTATCGTAGCGATAGAGTTCTAATGCTTCTCAAAACACAATATCGCATCTCATTTCTATGTTTCATGGTAAGATATAATATGATTTGCGAAGTGTCATGTATTCCTAGTCCACACTTCAAATGAATGTAAATGCGACACTTCCTAGCTAGGAAACAGCGTCTGCAGATGGCTAGGTATCGTAGCAATAGAGTTCTAATGCTTCTTAAAACGCGATATCGCATCTCATTTCTATGTTTCATGGTAAGATATTATATGATTTGCAAAGTGTTATGTATTCCTCGTCTGCACTTCAAATGAATGTAAATGCGACACTTCCTTGCAAGGAAATAGCGTCTGCAGATGTCTAGGTATCGTAGCGATAGAGTTCTAATGCTTCTCAAAACACAATATCGCATCTCATTTCTATGTTTCATGGTAAGATATAATATGATTTGCGAAGTGTTATGTATTCCTCGTCTACACTTCATACGAATGTTAATGCGACACTTCCTTGCAAGGAAAGAGCGTTTGCAGATGTCTACGTATCGTAGCAATAGAGTTCTTATGATGCTTAAAACGCGATATCGCATCTCATTTCTATGTTTCATGGTAAGATATAATATGATTTGCGAAGTGTTATGTATTCCTCGTCTACACTTCAAAGGAATGTGAATGCGACACTTCCTCGCTAGGAAATAGCGTTAGCAGATGTCTACGTATTGTAGCAATAGATTTCTAATGCTTCTTAAAACGCGATATCGCATCTCATTTCTATGTTTCATGGTAAGATATAATATGATTTGAGAAGTGTCATGTATTCCTCGTCTACACTTCAAATGAATGTAAATGCGACACTTCCTTGCATGGAAATAGCGTTTGCAGATTTCTACGTATTGTAGCAATAGAGTTCTAATGCTTCTCAAAACGCGATATGGCATCTCATTTCTATGTTTCATGGTAAGATATAATATTATTTGCGAAGTGTTATGTATTCCTCGTCTACACTTCATATGAATGTTAATGCGACACTTCCTTGCAAGGAAAGAGCGTTTGCAGATGTCTACGTATCGTAGCAATAGAGTTCTTATGATTCTTAAAACGCGATATCGCATCTCATTTCTATGTTTCATGGTAAGATATAATATGATTTGCGAAGTGTTATCTACTCCTCGTCTACACTTCAAAAGAATGTAAATGCGACACTTCCTTGAAAGGAAATAGCGTCTGCAGATGTCTAGGTATCGTAGCGATAGAGTTCTAATGCTTCTCAAAACACAATATCGCATCTCATTTCTATGTTTCATGGTAAGATATAATATGATTTGCGAGGTGTCATGTATTCCTCGTCTACACTTCATACGAATGTTAATGCGACACTTCCTTGCAAGGAAAGAGCGTTTGCAGATGTCTACGTATCGTAGCAATAGAGTTCTTATGATGCTTAAAACGCGATATCGCATCTCATTTCTATGTTTCATGGTAAGATATAATATGATTTGCGAAGTGTTATGTATTCCGCGTCTACACTTCAAAGGAATGTGAATGCGACACTTCCTCGCTAGGAAATAGCGTTTGCAGATGTCTACGTATTGTAGCAATAGATTTCTAATGCTTCTTAAAACGCGATATCACATCTCATTTCTATGTTTCATGGTAAGATATTATATGATTTGCAAATTGTTATGTATTCCTCGTCTGCACTTCAAATGAATGTAAATGCGACACTTCCTTGCAAGGAAATAGCGTCTGCAGATGTCTAGGTATCGTAGCGATAGAGTTCTAATGCTTCTCAAAACACAATATCGCATCTCATTTCTATGTTTCATGGTAAGATATAATATGATTTGCGAAGTGTTATGTATTCCTCGTCTACACTTCAAATGAATGTAAATGCGACACTTCCTTTCTAGGAAATAGCGTCCGCAGATGTCTAGGTATCGTAGCAATAGAGTTCAAATGCTTCTTAAAACGAGATATCGCATCTCATTTCTATGTTTCATGGTAAGATATAATATGATTTGCGACGTGTCATGTATTCCTCGTCTACACTTCAAATGAATGTAAATGCGACACTTCCTTGAAAGGAAATAGCGTCTGCAGATGTCTAGGTATCGTAGCGATAGAGTTCTAATGCTTCTCAAAACACAATATCGCATCTCATTTCTATGTTTCATGGTAAGATATAATATGATTTGCGAAGTGTTATGTATTCCTCGTCTACACTTCAAATGAATGTAAATGCGACACTTCCTTGCATGGAAATAGCGTTTGCAGATTTCTACGTATTGTAGCAATAGAGTTCTAATGCTTCTCAAAACGCGATATGGCATCTCATTTCTATGTTTCATGGTAAGATATAATATGATTTGCGAAGTGTTATGTATTCCTCGTCTACACTTCAAAGGAATGTGAATGCGACACTTCCTCGCTAGGAAATAGCGTTTGCAGATGTCTACCTATCGTAGCAATAGGGTTCTGATTCTTCTTAAAACGCGGTATCGCATCTCATTTCTATGTTTCATGGTAAGATATAATATGATTTGCGAAGTGTCATGTATTCCTCGTCTACACTTCAAATGAATGTAAATGCGACACTTCCTAGCAAGGAAATAGCGTTTGCAGATGTCTACGTATCGTAGCAATAGGGTTCTTGTGATTCTTAAAACGCGATATCGCATCTCATTTCTATGTTTCATGGTAAGATATAATATGATTTGCGAAGTGTTATGTATTCCTCGTCTACACTTCAAAGGAATGTGAATGCGACACTTCCTCGCTAGGAAATAGCGTTTGCAGATGTCTACGTATTGTAGCAATAGATTTCTAATGCTTCTTAAAACGCGATATCGCATCTCATTTCTATGTTTCATGGTAAGATATTATATGATTTGCAAAGTGTTATGTATTCCTCGTCTGCACTTCAAATGAATGTAAATGCGACACTTCCTTGCAAGGAAATAGCGTCTGCAGATGTCTAGGTATCGTAGCGATAGAGTTCTAATGCTTCTCAAAACACAATATCGCATCTCATTTCTATGTTTCATGGTAAGATATAATATGATTTGCGAAGTGTTATGTATTCCTCGTCTACACTTCAAATGAATGTAAATGCGACACTTCCTTGCTAGGAAATAGCGTCCGCAGATGTCTAGGTATCGTAGCAATAGAGTTCAAATGCTTCTTAAAACGAGATATCGCATCTCATTTCTATGTTTCATGGTAAGATATAATATGATTTGCGACGTGTCATGTATTCCTCGTCTACACTTCAAATGAATGTAAATGCGACACTTCCTTGAAAGGAAATAGCGTCTGCAGATGTCTAGGTATCGTAGCGATAGAGTTCTAATGCTTCTTAAAACACAATATCGCATCTCATTTCTATGTTTCATGGTAAGATATAATATGATTTGCGAAGTGTTATGTATTCCTCGTCTACACTTCAAATGAATGTAAATGCGACACTTCCTTGCATGGAAATAGCGTTTGCAGATTTCTACGTATTGTAGCAATAGAGTTCTAATGCTTCTCAAAACGCGATATGGCATCTCATTTCTATGTTTCATGGTAAGATATAATATTATTTGCGAAGTGTTATGTATTCCTCGTCTACACCTCAAATGAATGTAAATGCGACACTTCCTTGAAAGGAAATAGCGTCTGCAGATGTCTAGGTATCGTAGCGATAGAGTTCTAATGCTTCTCAAAACACAATATCGCATCTCATTTCTATGTTTCATGGTAAGATATAATATGATTTGCGAAGTGTCATGTATTCCTAGTCCACACTTCAAATGAATGTAAATGCGACACTTCCTAGCTAGGAAACAGCGTCTGCAGATGGCTAGGTATCGTAGCAATAGAGTTCTAATGCTTCTTAAAACGCGATATCGCATCTCATTTCTATGTTTCATGGTAAGATATTATATGATTTGCAAAGTGTTATGTATTCCTCGTCTGCACTTCAAATGAATGTAAATGCGACACTTCCTTGCAAGGAAATAGCGTCTGCAGATGTCTAGGTATCGTAGCGATAGAGTTCTAATGCTTCTCAAAACACAATATCGCATCTCATTTCTATGTTTCATGGTAAGATATAATATGATTTGCGAAGTGTTATGTATTCCTCGTCTACACTTCATACGAATGTTAATGCGACACTTCCTTGCAAGGAAAGAGCGTTTGCAGATGTCTACGTATCGTAGCAATAGAGTTCTTATGATGCTTAAAACGCGATATCGCATCTCATTTCTATGTTTCATGGTAAGATATAATATGATTTGCGAAGTGTTATGTATTCCTCGTCTACACTTCAAAGGAATGTGAATGCGACACTTCCTCGCTAGGAAATAGCGTTAGCAGATGTCTACGTATTGTAGCAATAGATTTCTAATGCTTCTTAAAACGCGATATCGCATCTCATTTCTATGTTTCATGGTAAGATATAATATGATTTGAGAAGTGTCATGTATTCCTCGTCTACACTTCAAATGAATGTAAATGCGACACTTCCTTGCATGGAAATAGCGTTTGCAGATTTCTACGTATTGTAGCAATAGAGTTCTAATGCTTCTCAAAACGCGATATGGCATCTCATTTCTATGTTTCATGGTAAGATATAATATTATTTGCGAAGTGTTATGTATTCCTCGTCTACACTTCATATGAATGTTAATGCGACACTTCCTTGCAAGGAAAGAGCGTTTGCAGATGTCTACGTATCGTAGCAATAGAGTTCTTATGATTCTTAAAACGCGATATCGCATCTCATTTCTACTTTTTCATGGTAAGATATAATATGATTCGCGAAGTGTTATCTACTCCTCGTCTACAATTCAAATGAATGTAAATGCGACACTTCCTAGCGAGGAAACAGCGTTTGCAGATGTCTAGGTATCGTAGCCGTAGAGTTCTAATGCTTCTCAAAACGCGATATGGCATCTCATTTCTATGTTTCATGGTAAGATATAATATGATTTGCGAAGTGTTATGTATTCCTCGTCTACACTTCATATGAATGTGAATGCGACACTTCCTCGCTAGGAAATAGCGTTTGCAGATGTCTACGTATGGTAGCAATAGATTTCTAATGCTTCTTAAAACGCGATATCGCATCTCAGTTCTATGTTTCATGGTAAGATATAATATGATTTGCGAAGTGTTATGTATTCCTCGTCTACACTTCAAGTGAATGTAAATGCGACACTTCCTTGCAAGGAAATAGCGTTTGCAGACTTCTACGTATCGTAGCAATAGAGTTCTTATGATTTTTAAAACGCGATATCGCATCTCATTTCAATGTTTCATGGTAAGATATAATATGATTTGCGAAGTGTTATCTACTCCTCGTCTACAATTCAAATGAATGTAAATGCGACACTTCCTAGCAAGGAAACAGCGTTTGCAGATGTCTACGTATCGTAGCAATAGAGTTCTGATGCTTCTTAAAACGCGATATGGCATCTCATTTCTATGTTTCATGGTAAGATATAATATGATTTGCGAAGTGTTATGTATTCCGCGTCTACACTTCAAAGGAATGTGAATGCGACACTTCCTCGCTAGGATATAGCGTTTGCAGATGTCTACGTATTGTAGCAATAGATTTCTAATGCTTCTTAAAACGCGATATCGCATCTCATTTCTATGTTTCATGATAAGATATAATATGATTGGCGAAGTGTCATGTATTCCTCGTCTACACTTCAAATGAATGTAAATGCGACTCTTCCTTGCTAGGAAATAGCGTCTGCAGATGTCTAGGTATCGTAGCCGTAGAGTTCTAATGCTTCTTAAAACGCAATATCGCATCTCATTTCTATGTTTCATGGTAAGATATTATATGATTTGCGAAGTGTAATGTATTCCTCGTCTACACTTCAAGTGAATGTAAATGCGACACTTCCTTGCAAGGAAATAGCGTTTGCAGATGTCTACCTATCGTAGCAATAGGGTTCTAATGCTTCTTAAAAAGCGATATCGCATCTCATTTCTATGTTTCATGGTAAGATATAATATGATTTGCGAAGTGTCATGTATTCCTCGTCTACACTTCAAATGAATGTAAATGCGACACTTCCTTGCAAGGAAATAGCGTTTGCAGATGTCTACGTATCGTAGCAATAGAGTTCTTGTGATTTTTAAAACGCGATATCGCATCTCATTTCTACGTTTCATGGTAAGATATAATATGATTTGCGAAGTGTCATGTATTCCTCGTCTACACTTCAAATGAATGTAAATGCGACACTTCCTTGCTAGGAATTAGCGTCTGCAGATGTCTAGGTATCGTAGCAATAGAGTTCTAATGCTTCGTAAAACGCGATATCGCATCTCATTTCTATGTTTCATGGTAAGATATTATATGATTTGCAAAGTGTTATGTATTCCTCGTCTACACTTCATATGAATGTTAATGCGACTCTTCCTTGCAAGGAAATAGCGTTTGCAGATGTCTACGTATCGTAGCAATAGAGTTCTAATGCTTCTTAAAACGCGATATGGCATCTCATTTCTATGTTTCATGGTAAGATATAATATGATTTGCGAAGTGTTATGTATTCCGCGTCTACACTTCAAACGAATGTGAATGCGACACTTCCTCGCTAGGAAATAGCGTTTGCAGATGTCTACGTATTGTAGCAATAGATTTCTAATGCTTCTTAAAACGCGATATCGCATCTCAATTCTATGTTTCATGGTAAGATATAATATGATTTGCGAAGTGTTATGTATTCCTCGTCTACACTTCAAATGAATGTAAATGCGACACTTCCTTGCAAGGAAATAGCGTTTGCAGACTTCTACGTATCGCAGCAATAGAGTTCTTATGATTCTTATAACGCGATATCGCATCTCATTTCTATGTTTCATGGTAAGATATAATATGATTTGCGAAGTGTTATCTACTCCTCGTCTACAATTCAAATGAATGTAAATGCGACACTTTCTAGCAAGGAAACAGCGTTTGCAGATGTCTACGTATCGTAGCAATAGAGTTCTAATGCTTCTTAAAACGCGATATGGCATCTCATTTCTATGTTTCATGGTAAGATATAATATGATTTGCGAAGTGTTATGTATTCCGCGTCTACACTTCAAATGAATGTAAATGCGACACTTCCTTGCAAGGAAATAGCGTTTGCAGATGTCTACGTATCGTAGCAACAGAGTTCTTGTGATTCTTAAAACGCGATATCGCATCTCATTTCTATGTTTCATGGTAAGATATAAGATGATTTGCGAAGTGTTATGTATTCCTCGTCTACACTTCAAATGAATGTAAATGCGACACTTCCTAGCAAGGAAATAGCGTTTGCAGATGTCTACCTATCGTAGCAATAGGGTTCTAACGCTTCTTAAAACGCGATATCGCATCTCATTTCTATGATTCATGGTAAGATATAATATGAT
Organism: Xylocopa sonorina; assembly: GCF_050948175.1. Taxonomy (NCBI): domain Eukaryota; kingdom Metazoa; phylum Arthropoda; class Insecta; order Hymenoptera; family Apidae; genus Xylocopa; species Xylocopa sonorina. Next base: position 952,490 of record NW_027490092.1, on the reverse strand, counting down.
TTGCGAAGTGACATGTATTCCTCGTCTACACTTCAAATGAATGTAAATGCGACACTTCCTTGCAAGGATATAGCGTTTGCAGATGTCTACGTATCGTAGCAATAGAGTTCTTGTGATTCTTAAAACGCGATATCGCATCTCATTTCTATGTTTCATGGTAAGATATAATATGATTTGCGAAGTGTTATGTATTCCTCGTCTACACTTCAAAGGAATGTGAATGCGACACTTCCTCGCTAGGAAATAGCGTTTGCAGATGTCTACGTATGGTAGCAATAGATTTCTAATGCTTCTTAAAACGCGATATCGCATCTCAATTCTATGTTTCATGGTAAGATATAATATGATTTGCGAAGTGTTATGTATTCCTCGTCTACACTTCAAATGAATGTAAATGCGACACTTCCTTGCAAGGAAATAGCGTTTGCAGATGTCTACCTATCGTAGCAATAGGGTTCTAATGCTTCTTAAAAAGCGATATCGCATCTCATTTCTATGTTTCATGGTAAGATATAATATGATTTGCGAAGTGTCATGTATTCCTCGTCTACACTTCAAATGAATGTAAATGCGACTCTTCCTTGCTAGGAAATAGCGTCTGCAGATGTCTAGGTATCGTAGCCATAGAGTTCTAATGCTTCTTACAACGCAATATCGCATCTCATTTCTATGTTTCATGGTAAGATATTATATGATTTGCGAAGTGTTATGTATTCCTCGTCTACACTTCAAGTGAATGTAAATGCGACACTTCCTTGCAAGGAAATAGCGTTTGCAGATGTCTACCTATCGTAGCAATAGGGTTCTAATGCTTCTTAAAAAGCGATATCGCATCTCGTTTCTATGTTTCATGGTAAGATATAATATGATTTGCGAAGTGTCATGCATTCCTCGTCTACACTTCAAATGAATGTAAATGCGACACTTCCTTGCAGGGAAATAGCGTTTGCAGATGTCTACGTATCGTAGCAATAGAGCTCTTGCGATTCTTAAAACGCGATATCGCATCTCATTTCTACGTTTCATGGTAAGATATAATATGATTTGCGAAGTGTCATGTATTCCTCGTCTACACTTCAAATGAATGTAAATGCGACACTTTCTAGCAAGGAAACAGCGTTTGCAGATGTCTACGTATCGTAGCAATAGAGTTCTAATGCTTCTCAAAACGCGATATGGCATCTCATTTCTATGTTTCATGGTAAGATATAATATGATTTGCGAAGTGTTATGTATTCCTCGTCTACACTTCATATGAATGTTAATGCGGCACTTCCTTGCAAGGAAAGAGCGTTTGCAGATGTCTACGTATCGTAGAAATAGAGTTCTTATGATTCTTAAAACGCGATATCGCATCTCTTTTCTACGTTTCATGGTAAGATATAATATGATTTGCGAAGTGTTATCTACTCCTCGTCTACACTTCAAATGAATGTAAATGCGACACTTCCTTGCTAGGAAATAGCGTCTGCAGATGTCTAGGTATCGTAGCAATAGAGTTCTAATGCTTCTTAAAACGCGATATCGCATCTCATTTCTATGTTTCATGGTAAGATATTATATGATTTGCGAAGTGTTATGTATTCCTCGTCTACACTTCAAGTGAATGTAAATGCGACACTTTCTAGCAAGGAAACAGCGTTTGCAGATGTCTAGGTATCGTAGCAATAGAGTTCTAATGCTTCTCAAAACACGATATGGCATCTCATTTCTATGTTTCATGGTAAGATATAATATGGTTTGCGAAGTGTCATGTATTCCTCGTCTACACTTCAAATGAATGTAAATGTGACACTTCCTTGCTAGGAAATAGCGTCTGCAGATGTCTAGGTATCGTAGCCATAGAGTTCTAATGCTTCTTAAAACGCGATATCGCATCTCATTTCTATGTTTCATGGTAAGATATAATATGATTTGCGAAGTGTTATGTATTCCTCGTCTACACTTCAAAGGAATGTGAATGCGACACTTCCTCGCTAGGAAATAGCGTTTGCAGATGTCTACGTATTGTAGCAATAGATTTCTAATACTTCTTAAAACGCGATATCGCATCTCATTTCTATGTTTCATGGTAAGATATTATATGATTTGCCAAGTGTTATGTATTCCTCGTCTACACTTCATATGAATGTTAATGCGAAACTTCCTTGCAAGGAAATAGCGTTTGCAGATGTCTACGTATCGTAGCAATAGAGTTCTTGTGATTCTTAAAACGCGATATCGCATCTCATTTCTATGTTTCATGGTAAGATATAATATGATTTGCGAAGTGTTATGTATTCCTCGTCTACACTTCAAATGAATGTAAATGCGACACTTCCTAGCAAGGAAACAGCGTTTGCAGATGTCTACGTATCGTAGCACTAGAGTTCTAATGCTTCTTAAAACGCGATATGGCATCTTATTTCCATGTTTCATGGTAAGATATAATATGAGTTGCGAAGTGTTATCTACTCCTCGTCTACACTTCAAATGAATGTAAATGCGACACTTCCTTGAAAGGAAATAGCGTCTGCAGATGTCTAGGTATTGTAGAGATAGAGTTCTAATGCTTCTCAAAACACAATATCGCATCTCATTACTATGTTTCATGGTAAGATATAATATGATTTGCGAAGTGTTATGTATTCCTCGTCTACACTTCATATGAATGTAAATGCGACACTTCCTTGCAAGGAAATAGCGTCTGCAGATGTCTACGTATCGTAGCAATGGAGTTCTTATGATTCTTAAAACGCGATATCGCATCTCATTTCTATGTTTCATGGTAAGATATTATATGATTTGCGAAGTGTTATGTATTCCTCGTCTACACTTCATATGAATGTTAGTGCGACACTTCCTTGCAAGGAAAGAGCGTTTGCAGATGTCTACGTATCGTAGCAATAGAGTTCTTATGATACTTAAAACGCGATATCGCATCTCATTTCTATGTTTCATGGTAAGATATAATATGATTTGCGAAGTGTTATCTACTCCTCGCCTACACTTCAAATGAATGTAAATGCGACACTTCCTTGAAAGGAAATAGCGTCTGCAAATGTCTAGGTATCGTAGAGATAGAGTTCTACTGCTTCTCAAAACACAATATCGCATCTCACTACTATGTTTCATGGTAAGATGTATTACGATTTGCGAAGTGTTATGTATTCCTCGTCTACACTTCAAATGAAAGTAAATGCCACACTTCCTAGCAAGGAAACAGCGTTTGCAGATGTCTACGTATCGTAGCAATAGGGTTCCAATGCTTCTTAAAACGCGATATGGCATCTTATTTCCATGTTTCATTGTAAGATATAATATGAGTTGCGAAGTGTTATGTATTCCTCGTCTACACTTCATATGAATGTTAGTGCGACACTTCCTTGCAAGGAAAGAGCGTTTGCAGATGTCTACGTATCGTAGCAATAGAGTTCTTATGATACTTAAAACGCGATATCGCATCTCATTTCTATGTTTCATGGTAAGATATAATATGATTTGCGAAGTGTTATCTACTCCTCGTCTACACTTCAAATGAATGCAAATGCGACACTTCCTTGAAAGGGAATAGCGTCTGCAAATGTCTAGGTATCGTAGAGATAGAGTTCTAATGCTTCTCAAAACACAATATCGCATCTCATTACTATGTTTCATGGTAAGATGTAATACGATTTGCGAAGTGTTATCTACTCCTCGCCTACACTTCAAATGAATGTAAATGCGACACTTCCTTGAAAGGAAATAGCGTCTGCAGATATCTAGGTATCGTAGCGATAGAGTCCTAATGCTTCTCAAAACGCGATATCGCATCTCATTTCTATGTTTCATGGTAAGATATAATATGATTTGCGAAGCGTCATGTTTTCCTCGTCTGCACTTCAAATGAATGTAAATGCGACACTTCCTAGCAAGGAAAGAGCGTTTGCAGATGTCTACGTATCGTAGCAATAGAGTTCTTATGATACTTAAAACGCGATATCGCATCTCATTTCTATGTTTCATGGTAAGATATAATATGATTTGCGAAGTGTTATCTACTCCTCGTCTACACTTCAAATGAATGTAAATGCGACACTTCCTTGAAAGGAAATAGCGTCTGCAAATGTCTAGGTATCGTAGAGATAGAGTTCTACTGCTTCTCAAAACACAATATCGCATCTCACTACTATGTTTCATGGTAAGATGTATTACGATTTGCGAAGTGTTATCTACTCCTCGCCTACACTTCAAATGAATGTAAATGCGACACTTCCTTGAAAGGAAATAGCGTCTGCAGATGTCTAGGTATCGTAGCGATAGAGTCCTAATGCTTCTCAAAACGCGACATCCCATCTCATTTCTATGTTTCATGGTCAGATATAATATGATTTGCAAAGTGTTATGTATTCCTCGTCTACACTTCATATGAATGTTAATGCAACACTTCCTTGCAAGGAAATAGCGTTTGCAGATGTCTACGTATAGTAGCAATAGAGTTCTTGTGATTCTTAAAACGCGATATCGCATCTCATTTCTATGTTTCACGGTAAGATATAATATGATTTGCGAAGTGTTATGTATTCCTCGTCTACACTTCAAATGAAAGTAAATGCCACACTTCCTAGCAAGGAAACAGCGTTTGCAGATGTCTACGTATCGTAGCAATAGAGTTCTAATGCTTCTTAAAACGCGATATGGCATCTTATTTCCATGTTTCATTGTAAGATATAATATGAGTTGCGAAGTGTTATGTATTCCTCGTCTACACTTCATATGAATGTTAGTGCGACACTTCCTTGCAAGGAAAGAGCGTTTGCAGATGTCTACGTATCGTAGCAATAGAGTTCTTATGATACTTAAAACGCGATATCGCATCTCATTTCTATGTTTCATGGTAAGATATAATATGATTTGCGAAGTGTTATCTACTCCTCGTCTACACTTCAAATGAATGCAAATGCGACACTTCCTTGAAAGGGAATAGCGTCTGCAAATGTCTAGGTATCGTAGAGATAGAGTTCTAATGCTTCTCAAAACACAATATCGCATCTCATTACTATGTTTCATGGTAAGATGTAATACGATTTGCGAAGTGTTATCTACTCCTCGCCTACACTTCAAATGAATGTAAATGCGACACTTCCTTGAAAGGAAATAGCGTCTGCAGATATCTAGGTATCGTAGCGATAGAGTCCTAATGCTTCTCAAAACGCGATATCGCATCTCATTTCTATGTTTCATGGTAAGATATAATATGATTTGCGAAGCGTCATGTATTCCTCGTCTGCACTTCAAATGAATGTAAATGCGACACTTCCTAGCAAGGAAACAGCGTTTGCAGATGTCTACGTACCGTAGCAATAGAGTTCTAATGCTTCTCAAAACGCGATATGGCATCTCGTTTCTATGTTTCATGGTAAGATATAATATTATTTGCGAAGTGTTATGTATTCCTCGTCTATACTTCATATGAATGTTAATGCGACACTTCCTTGCAAGGAAAGAGCGTTTGCAGATGTCTACGTATCGTAGCAATAGAGTTCTTATGATTCGTAAAACGCGATGTCGCTTCTCATTTCTATGTTTCATGGTAAGATATAATATGATTTGCGAAGTGTTATCTACTCCTCGTCTACACTTCAAATGAATGTAAATGCGACACTTCCTTGCTAGGAAATAGCGTTTGCAGATGTCTACCTATCGCAGCAATAGGGTTCTAATCCTTCTTAAAACACGATATGGCATCTCATTTCTATGTTTCATGGTAAGATATAATATGATTTGCGAAGTGTTACGTATTCCTCGTCTGCACTTCAAATGAATGTAAATGCGACACTTCCTTGCAAGGAAATAGCGTTTGCAGATGTCTACCCATCGTAGCAATAGGGTTCTAATGCTTCTTAAAACGTGATATCGCATCTCATTTCTATGTTTCATGGTAAGATATAATATTCATTGCGAAGTTTTATGCATTCCTCGTCTAGGATTCAAATGAATGTAAATGCGACACTTCCTTGCAAGGAAATGGCGCTTGCAGATGTCTACGTATCAAAGCATTAGAGTTCTTCTGATTCTTAAAACGCGATATCGCATCTCATTCCTATGTTTCATGGTAAGGTATAATATGATTTGCGAAGTGTTATGTATTCCTCGTCTACACTTCAAAGGAATGTGAATGCGACACTTCCTCGCTAGGAAATAGCGTTTGCAGATGTCTACGTGTGGTAGCAATAGATTTCTAATGCTTCTTAGAACGCGATATCGCATCTCATTTGTATGTTTCATGTAAGATATAATATGATTTGCGAAGTGTTATCTACTCCTCGTCTACACTTCAAATGAATTGAAATGCGACAATTCCTTGAAAGGAAATAGCGTCTGCAGATGTCTACCCATCGTAGCAATAGGGTTCCAATGCTTCTTAAAACGTGACATCGCATCTCATTTCTATGTTTCATGGTAAGATATAATATTCATTTGCGAAGTTTTATGCATTCCTCGTCTACGATTCAAATGAATGTAAATGCGACACTTCCTTGCAAGGAAATGGCGTTTGCAGATGTCTACGTATCAAAGCAATAGAGTTCTTGTGATTCTTAAAACGCGATATCGCATCTCATTCCTATGTTTCATGGTAAGGTATAATATGATTTGCGAAGTGTTATGTATTCCTCGTCTACACTTCAAAGGAATGTGAATGCGACACTTCCTCGCTAGGAAATAGCGTTTGCAGAGGTCTACGTGTGGTAGCAATAGATTTCTAATGCTTCTTAAAACGCGATATCGCATCTCATTTCTATGTTTCATGTAAGATATAATATGATTTGCGAAGTTTTATGCATTCCTCGTCTACGATTCAAATGAATGTAAATGCGACACTTCCTTGCAAGGAAATGGCGTTTGCAGATGTCTACGTATCAAAGCAATAGAGTTCTTGTCCTTCTCAAAACACAATATCGCATCTCATTTCTATGTTTCATGGTAAGATATAATATGATTGTGCGAAGTGTTATGTATTCCTCGTCTACACTTCAAATGAATGTAAATGCGACACTTCCTTGCATGGAAATAGCGTTTGCAGATTTCTACGTATCGTAGCAATAGAGTTCTTATGATTCTTAAAACGCGATATCGCATCTCATTTCTATGTTTCATGGTAAGGTATAATATGATTTGCGAAGTGTTATGTATTCCTCGTCTACACTTCAAACGAATGTAAATGCGACACTTCCTTGCTAGGAAATAGCGTCTGCAGATGTCTAGGTATCGTAGCAATAGAGTTCAAATGCTTCTTAAAACGAGATATCGCATCTCCTTTCTATGTTTCATGGTAAGATATAATATGATTTGCGACGTGTCATGTATTCCTCGTCTACACTTCAAATGAATGTAATTGCGACACTTCCTTGCTAGGAAATAGCGTCTGCAGATGTCTACGTATCGTAGCAATAGAGTTCTAATGCTTCTTAAAATGCGATAACGCATCTCATTTCTATTTTTCATGGTAAGATATTATATGATTTTCGAAGTTTTATGTATTCCTCGTCTACACTTCAAGTGAATGTAAATGCGACACTTCCTTACAAGGAAATAGCGTTTGCAGATGTCTACCTATCGTAGCAATAGGGTTCTAATGCTTCTTAAAACGCGATATCGCATCTCATTCCTATGTTTCATGGTAAGGTATAATATGATTTGCGAAGTGTTATGTATTCCTCGTCTACACTTCAGAGGAATGTGAATGCGACACTTCCTCGCTAGGAAATAGAGTTTGCAGATGTCTACGTATGGTAGCAATAGATTTCTAATGCTTCTTAAAACGCGATACCGCATCTCATTTCTATGTTTCATGTAAGATATAATATGATTTGCGAAGTGTTATCTACACCTCGTCTACACTTCAAATGTATGTAAATGCGACACATCCTTGAAAGGAAATAGCGTCTGCAGATGTCTAGGTATCGTAGCGATAGAGTTCTAATGCTTCTCAAAACACAATATCGCATCTCATTTCTATGTTTCATGGTAAGATATAATATTATTTGCGAAGTGTTATGTATTCCTCGTCTACACTTCATATGCATGTTAATGCGACACTTCCTTGCAAGGAAAGAGCGTTTGCAGATGTATACGTATCGTAGCAATAGAGTTCTTATGATTCTTAAAACGCGATATCGCATCTCATTTCTATGTTTCATGGTAAGATATAATATGATTTGCGAAGTGTTATCTACTCCTCGTCTACACCTCAAATGAATGTAAATGCGACACTTCCTTGAAAGGAAATAGCGTCTGCAGATGTCTAGGTATCGTAGCGATAGATTTCTAATGCTTCTCAAAACACAATATCGCATCTCATTTCTATGTTTCATGGTAAGATATAATATGATTTGCGAAGTGTCATGTATTCCTCGTCCACACTTCAAATGAATGTAAATGCGACACTTCCTAGCTAGGAAATAGCGTCTGCAGATGGCTAGGTATCGTAGCATTAGAGTTCTAATGCTTCTTAGAACGCGATATCGCATCTCATTTCTATGTTTCATGGTAAGATATTATATGATTTGCAAAGTGTTATGTATTCCTCGTCTGCACTTCAAATGAATGTAAATGCGACACTTCCTTGCAAGGAAATAGCGTCTGCAGATGTCTAGGTATCGTAGCGATAGAGTTCTAATGCTTCTCAAAACACAATATCGCATCTAAATTCTATGTTTCATGGTAAGATATAATATGATTTGCGAAGTGTTATGTATTCCTCGTCTACACTTCAAATGAATGTAAATGCGACACTTCCTTGCTAGGAAATAGCGTCCGCAGATGTCTAGGTATCGTAGCAATAGAGTTCAAATGCTTCTTAAAACGAGATATCGCATCTCATTTCTGTGTTTCATGGTAAGATATAATATGATTTGCGACGTGTCATGTATTCCTCGTCTACACTTCAAATGAATGTAAATGCGACACTTCCTTGAATGGAAATAGCGTCTGCAGATGTCTAGGTATCGTAGCGATAGAGTTCTAATGCTTCTCAAAACACAATATCGCATCTCATTTCTATGATTCATGGTAAGATATAATATGATTTGCGAAGTGTTATGTATTCCTCGTCTACACTTCAAATGAATGTAAATGCGACACTTCCTTGCATGGAAATAGCGTTTGCAGATTTCTACGTATTGTAGCAATAGAGTTCTAATGCTTCTCAAAATGCGATATGGCATCTCATTTCTATGTTTCATGGTAAGATATAATATTATTTGCGAAGTGTTATGTATTCCTCGTCTACACTTCATATGAATGTTAATGCGACACTTCCTTGCAAGGAAAGAGCGTTTGCAGATGTCTACGTATCGTAGCAATAGAGTTCTTATGATTCTTAAAACGCGATATCGCATCTCATTTTTATGTTTCATGGTAAGATATAATATGATTTGCGAAGTGTTATCTACTCCTCGTCTACACATCAAATGAATGTAAATGCGACACTTCCTTGCTAGGAAATAGCGTCCGCAGATGTCTAGGTATCGTAGCAATAGAGTTCAAATGCTTCTTAAAACGAGATATCGCATCTCATTTCTATGTTTCATGGTAAGATATAATATGATTTGCGACGTGTCATGTATTCCTCGTCTACACTTCAAATGAATGTAAATGCGACACTTCCTTGAAAGGAAATAGCGTCTGCAGATTTCTAGTTATCGTAGCAATAGAGTTCTAATGCTTCTCAAAACACAATATCGCATCTCATTTCTATGATTCATGGTAAGATATAATATTATTTGCGAAGTGTTATGTATTCCTCGTCTACACTTCATATGAATGTTAATGCGACACTTCCTTGCAAGGAAAGAGCGTTTGCAGATGTCTACGTATCGTAGCAATAGAGTTCTTATGATTCTTAAAACGCGATATCGCATCTCATTTTTATGTTTCATGGTAAGACATTATATGATTTGCGACGTGTCATGTATTCCTCGTCTACACTTCAAATGAATGTAAATGCGACACTTCCTTGAAAGGAAATAGCGTCTGCAGATGTCTAGGTATCGTAGCGATAGAGTTCTAATGCTTCTCAAAACACAATATCGCATCTAAATTCTATGTTTCATGGTAAGATATAATATGATTTGCGAAGTGTTATGTATTCCTCGTCTACACTTCAAATGAATGTAAATGCGACACTTCCTTGCAAGGAAATAGCGTCTGCAGATGGCTAGGTATCGTAGCAATAGAGTTCTAATGCTTCTTAAAACGCGATATCGCATCTCATTTCTATGATTCATGGTAAGATATTATATGATTTGCAAAGTGTTATGTATTCCTCGTCTGCACTTCAAATGAATGTAAATGCGACACTTCCTTGAAAGGAAATAGCGTCTGCAGATGTCTAGGTATCGTCGCGATAGAGTCCTAATGCTTCTCAAAACACAATATCATATCTCATTTCTATGTTTCATGGTAAGATATAATATGATTTGCGAAGTGTTATGTATTCCTCGTCTACACTTCATATGAATGTAAATGCGACACTTCCTTGCAAGGAAATAGCGTCTGCAGATGTCTACGTATCGTAGCAATGGAGTTCTTATGATTCTTAAAACGCGATATCGCATCTCATTTCTATGTTTCATGGTAAGATATTATATGATTTGCGAAGTGTTATGTATTCCTCGTCTACACTTCAAGTGAATGTAAATGCGACCCTTCCTTGCAAGGAAATAGCGTTTGCAGATGTCTACCTATCGTAGCAATAATGTTCTAATGCTTCTTAAAACGCGATATCGCATCTCATTTCTATGTTTCATGGTAAGATATAATATGATTTGCGAAGTGTTATCTACTCCTCGTCTACACTTCACATGAATGTAAATGCGACACTTCCTTGCTAGGAAATAGCGTCTGCAGATGTCTAGGTATCGTAGCAATAGAGTTCTAATGCTTCTTAAAACGCGATATCGCATCTCATTTCTATGTTTCATGGTAAGATATAATATGATTTGCGACGTGTCATGTATTCCTCGTCTACACTTCAAATGAATGTAAATGCGACACTTCCTTGAAAGGAAATAGCGTCTGCAGATTTCTAGGTATCGTAGCGATAGAGTTCTAATGCTTCTCAAAACACAATATCGCATCTCATTTCTATGATTCATGGTAAGATATAATATTATTTGCGAAGTGTTATGTATTCCTCGTCTACACTTCATATGAATGTTAATGCGACACTTCCTTGCAAGGAAAGAGCGTTTGCAGATGTCTACGTATCGTAGCAATAGAGTTCTTATGATTCTTAAAACGCGATATCGCATCTCATTTTTATGTTTCATGGTAAGACATTATATGATTTGCGACGTGTCATGTATTCCTCGTCTACACTTCAAATGAATGTAAATGCGACACTTCCTTGAAAGGAAATAGCGTCTGCAGATGTCTAGGTATCGTAGCGATAGAGTTCTAATGCTTCTCAAAACACAATATCGCATCTAAATTCTATGTTTCATGGTAAGATATAATATGATTTGCGAAGTGTTATGTATTCCTCGTCTACACTTCAAATGAATGTAAATGCGACACTTCCTTGCAAGGAAATAGCGTCTGCAGATGGCTAGGTATCGTAGCAATAGAGTTCTAATGCTTCTTAAAACGCGATATCGCATCTCATTTCTATGATTCATGGTAAGATATTATATGATTTGCAAAGTGTTATGTATTCCTCGTCTGCACTTCAAATGAATGTAAATGCGACACTTCCTTGAAAGGAAATAGCGTCTGCAGATGTCTAGGTATCGTCGCGATAGAGTCCTAATGCTTCTCAAAACACAATATCATATCTCATTTCTATGTTTCATGGTAAGATATAATATGATTTGCGAAGTGTTATGTATTCCTCGTCTACACTTCATATGAATGTAAATGCGACACTTCCTTGCAAGGAAATAGCGTCTGCAGATGTCTACGTATCGTAGCAATGGAGTTCTTATGATTCTTAAAACGCGATATCGCATCTCATTTCTATGTTTCATGGTAAGATATTATATGATTTGCGAAGTGTTATGTATTCCTCGTCTACACTTCAAGTGAATGTAAATGCGACTCTTCCTTGCAAGGAAATAGCGTTTGCAGATGTCTACCTATCGTAGCAATAAGGTTCTAATGCTTCTTAAAACGCGATATCGCATCTCATTTCTATGTTTCATGGTAAGATATAATATGATTTGCGAAGTGTTATCTACTCCTCGTCTACACTTCACATGAATGTAAATGCGACACTTCCTTGCTAGGAAATAGCGTCTGCAGATGTCTAGGTATCGTAGCAATAGAGTTCTAATGCTTCTTAAAACGCGATATCGCATCTCATTTCTATGTTTCATGGTAAGATATTATATGATTTGCAAAGTGTTATGTATTCCTCGTCTACACTTCAAATGAATGTAAATGCGACACTTCCTTGCAAGGAAATAGCGTTTGCAGATGTCTACCTATCGCAGCAATAGGGTTCTAATGCTCCTTAAAACGCGATATCGCATCTCATTTCTATGTTTCATGGTAAGATATAATATTCATTGCGAAGTTTTATGCATTTCTTGTCTACGATTCAAATGAATGTAAATGCGACACTTCCTTGCAAGGAAATAGCGTTTGCAGATGTCTACGTATCGTAGGAATGGAGTTCTTATGATTCTTAAAACGCGATATCGCATCTCATTTCTATGTTTCATGGTAAGACATTATATGATTTGCGAAGTGTTGTGTATTCCTCGTCTACACTTCAAGTGAATGTAAATGCGACACTTCCTTGCAAGGAAATAGCGTCTGCAGATGGCTAGGTATCGTAGCAATAGAGTTCTAATGCTTCTTAAAACGCGATATCGCATCTCATTTCTATGTTTCATGGTAAGATATTATATGATTTGCAAAGTGTTATGTATTCCTCGTCTGCACTTCAAATGAATGTAAATGCGACACTTCCTTGAAAGGAAATAGCGTCTGCAGATGTTTAGGTATCGTCGCGATAGAGGCCTAATGCTTCTCAAAACACAATATCATATCTCATTTCTATGTTTCATGGTAAGATATAATATGATTTGCGAAGTGTTATGTATTCCTCGTCTACACTTCATATGAATGTAAATGCGACACTTCCTTGCAAGGAAATAGCGTCTGCAGATGTCTACGTATCGTAGCAATGGAGTTCTTATGATTCTTAAAACGCGATATCGCATCTCATTTCTATGTTTCATGGTAAGATATTATATGATTTGCGAAGTGTTATGTATTCCTCCTCTACACTTCAAGTGAATGTAAATGCGACTCTTCCTTGCAAGGAAACAGCGCTTGCAGGTGTCTACCTATCGTAGCAATAGAGTTCTTGTGATTCTTAAAACGCGATATCGCATCTCATTTCTATGTTTCATGGTAAGATATTATATGATTTGCGAAGTGTTACGTATTCCTCGTCTACACTTCAAATGAATGTGAATGCGACACTTCCTCGCTAGGAAATAGCGTCTGCAGATTTCTAGGTATCGTAGCGATAGAGTTCTAATGCTTCTCAAAACACAATATCGCATCTCATTTCTATGATTCATGGTAAGATATAATATTATTTGCGAAGTGTTATGTATTCCTCGTCTACACTTCATATGAATGTTAATGCGACACTTCCTTGCAAGGAAAGAGCGTTTGCAGATGTCTACGTATCGTAGCAATAGAGTTCCTATGATTCTTAAAACGCGATATCGCATCTCATTTTTATGTTTCATGGTAAGACATTATATGATTTGCGACGTGTCATGTATTCCTCGTCTACACTTCAAATGAATGTAAATGCGACACTTCCTTGAAAGGAAATAGCGTCTGCAGATGTCTAGGTATCGTAGCGATAGAGTTCTAATGCTTCTCAAAACACAATATCGCATCTAAATTCTATGTTTCATGGTAAGATATAATATGATTTGCGAAGTGTTATGTATTCCTCGTCTACACTTCAAATGAATGTAAATGCGACACTTCCTTGCAAGGAAATAGCGTCTGCAGACGGCTAGGTATCGTAGCAATAGAGTTCTAATGCTTCTTAAAACGCGATATCGCATCTCATTTCTATGATTCATGGTAAGATATTATATGATTTGCAAAGTGTTATGTATTCCTCGTCTGCACTTCAAATGAATGTAAATGCGACACTTCCTTGCAAGGAAATAGCGTCTGCAGATGTCTAGGTATCGTAGCGATAGAGTTCTAATGCTTCTCAAAACACAATATCGCATCTAAATTCTATGTTTCATGGTATGATATAATATGATTTGCGAAGTGTTATGTATTCCTCGTCTACACTTCAAATGAATGTAAATGCGACACTTCCTTGCTAGGAAATAGCGTCCGCAGATGTCTAGGTATCGTAGCAATAGAGTTCAAATGCTTCTTAAAACGAGATATCGCATCTCATTTCTATATTTCATGGTAAGATATAATATGATTTGCGACGTGTCATGTATTCCTCGTCTACACTTCAAATGAATGTAAATGCGACACTTCCTTGAAAGGAAATAGCGTCTGCAGATGTCTAGGTATCGTAGCGATAGAGTTCTAATGCTTCTCAAAACACAATATCGCATCTCATTTCTATGATTCATGGTAAGATATAATATGATTTGCGAAGTGTTATGTATTCCTCGTCTACACTTCAAATGAATGTAAATGCGACACTTCCTTGCATGGAAATAGCGTTTGCAGATTTCTACGTATTGTAGCAATAGAGTTCTAATGCTTCTCAAAATGCGATATGGCATCTCATTTCTATGTTTCATGGTAAGATATAATATTATTTGCGAAGTGTTATGTATTCCTCGTCTACACTTCATATGAATGTTAATGCGACACTTCCTTGCAAGGAAAGAGCGTTTGCAGATGTCTACGTATCGTAGCAATAGAGTTCTTATGATTCTTAAAACGCGATATCGCATCTCATTTTTATGTTTCATGGTAAGATATAATATGATTTGCGAAGTGTTATCTACTCCTCGTCTACACATCAAATGAATGTAAATGCGACACTTCCTTGCTAGGAAATAGCGTCCGCAGATGTCTAGGTATCGTAGCAATAGAGTTCAAATGCTTCTTAAAACGAGATATCGCATCTCATTTCTATGTTTCATGGTAAGATATAATATGATTTGCGACGTGTCATGTATTCCTCGTCTACACTTCAAATGAATGTAAATGCGACACTTCCTTACAAGGAAATAGCGTCTGCAGATGTCTACGTATCGTAGCAATAGAGTTCTTATGATTCTTAAAACGCGATATCGCATCTCATTTTTATGTTTCATGGTAAGATATAATATGATTTGAGAAGTGTTATCTACTCCTCGTCTACACATCAAATGAATGTAAATGCGACACTTCCTTGCTAGGAAATAGCGTCTGCAGATGTCTAGGTATCGTAGCAATAGAGTTCTAATGCTTCTTAGAACGCGATATCGCATCTCATTTCTATGTTTCATGGTAAGATATTATATGATTTGCAAAGTGTTATGTATTCCTCGTCTGCACTTCAAATGAATGTAAATGCGACACTTCCTTGCAAGGAAATAGCGTCTGCAGATGTCTAGGTATCGTAGCGATAGAGTTCTAATGCTTCTCAAAACACAATATCGCATCTAAATTCTATGTTTCATGGTAAGATATAATATGATTTGCGAAGTGTTATGTATTCCTCTTCTACACTTCAAATGAATGTAAATGCGACACTTCCTTGCTAGGAAATAGCGTCCGCAGATGTCTAGGTATCGTAGCAATAGAGTTCAAATGCTTCTTAAAACGAGATATCGCATCTCATTTCTATATTTCATGGTAAGATATAATATGATTTGCGACGTGTCATGTATTCCTCGTCTACACTTCAAATGAATGTAAATGCGACACTTCCTTGAAAGGAAATAGCGTCTGCAGATGTCTAGGTATCGTAGCGATAGAGTTCTAATGCTTCTCAAAACACAATATCGCATCTCATTTCTATGATTCATGGTAAGATATAATATGATTTGCGAAGTTTTATGTATTCCTCGTCTACACTTCAAATGAATGTAAATGCGACACTTCCTTGCATGGAAATAGCGTTTGCAGATTTCTACGTATTGTAGCAATAGAGTTCTAATGCTTCTCAAAATGCGATATGGCATCTCATTTCTATGTTTCATGGTAAGATATAATATTATTTGCGAAGTGTTATGTATTCCTCGTCTACACTTCATATGAATGTTAATGCGACACTTCCTTGCAAGGAAAGAGCGTTTGCAGATGTCTACGTATCGTAGCAATAGAGTTCTTATGATTCTTAAAACGCGATATCGCATCTCATTTTTATGTTTCATGGTAAGATATAATATGATTTGCGAAGTGTTATCTACTCCTCGTCTACACATCAAATGAATGTAAATGCGACACTTCCTTGCTAGGAAATAGCGTCCGCAGATGTCTAGGTATCGTAGCAATAGAGTTCAAATGCTTCTTAAAACGAGATATCACATCTCATTTCTATGTTTCATGGTAAGATATAATATGATTTGCGACGTGTCATGTATTCCTCGTCTACACTTCAAATGAATGTAAATGCGACACTTCCTTGAAAGGAAATAGCGTCTGCAGATGTCTAGGTATCGTAGCGATAGAGTTCTAATGCTTCTCAAAACACAATATCGCATCTCATTTCTATGATTCATGGTAAGATATAATATGATTTGCGAAGTGTTATGTATTCCTCGTCTACACTTCAAATGAATGTAAATGCGACACTTCCTTGCATGGAAATAGCGTTTGCAGATTT
Source organism: Xylocopa sonorina (assembly GCF_050948175.1). NCBI lineage: Eukaryota > Metazoa > Arthropoda > Insecta > Hymenoptera > Apidae > Xylocopa > Xylocopa sonorina. The sequence goes on along the minus strand of NW_027490092.1, from coordinate 935,701 downwards.
CTACGTATTGTAGCAATAGAGTTCTAATGCTTCTCAAAATGCGATATGGCATCTCATTTCTATGTTTCATGGTAAGATATAATATTATTTGCGAAGTGTTATGTATTCCTCGTCTACACTTCATATGAATGTTAATGCGACACTTCCTTGCAAGGAAAGAGCGTTTGCAGATGTCTACGTATCGTAGCAATAGAGTTCTTATGATTCTTAAAACGCGATATCGCATCTCATTTTTATGTTTCATGGTAAGATATAATATGATTTGCGAAGTGTTATCTACTCCTCGTCTACACATCAAATGAATGTAAATGCGACACTTCCTTGCTAGGAAATAGCGTCCGCAGATGTCTAGGTATCGTAGCAATAGAGTTCAAATGCTTCTTAAAACGAGATATCGCATCTCATTTCTATGTTTCATGGTAAGATATAATATGATTTGCGACGTGTCATGTATTCCTCGTCTACACTTCAAATGAATGTAAATGCGACACTTCCTTGAAAGGAAATAGCGTCTGCAGATGTCTAGGTATCGTAGCGATAGAGTTCTAATGCTTCTCAAAACACAATATCGCATCTCATTTCTATGATTCATGGTAAGATATAATATGATTTGCGAAGTGTTATGTATTCCTCGTCTACACTTCAAATGAATGTAAATGCGACACTTCCTTGCATGGAAATAGCGTTTGCAGATTTCTACGTATTGTAGCAATAGAGTTCTAATGCTTCTCAAAATGCGATATGGCATCTCATTTCTATGTTTCATGGTAAGATATAATATTATTTGCGAAGTGTTATGTATTCCTCGTCTACACTTCATATGAATGTTAATGCGACACTTCCTTACAAGGAAAGAGCGTTTGCAGATGTCTACGTATCGTAGCAATAGAGTTCTTATGATTCTTAAAACGCGATATCGCATCTCATTTTTATGTTTCATGGTAAGATATAATATGATTTGCGAAGTGTTACCTACTCCTCGTCTACACATCAAATGAATGTAAATGCGACACTTCCTTGCTAGGAAATAGCGTCCGCAGATGTCTAGGTATCGTAGCAATAGAGTTCAAATGCTTCTTAAAACGAGATATCGCATCTCATTTCTATGTTTCATGGTAAGATATAATATGATTTGCGACGTGTCATGTATTCCTCGTCTACACTTCAAATGAATGTAAATGCGACACTTCCTTACAAGGAAATAGCGTCTGCAGATGTCTACGTATCGTAGCAATAGAGTTCTTATGATTCTTAAAACGCGATATCGCATCTCATTTTTATGTTTCATGGTAAGATATAATATGATTTGAGAAGTGTTATCTACTCCTCGTCTACACATCAAATGAATGTAAATGCGACACTTCCTTGCTAGGAAATAGCGTCTGCAGATGTCTAGGTATCGTAGCAATAGAGTTCTAATGCTTCTTAGAACGCGATATCGCATCTCATTTCTATGTTTCATGGTAAGATATTATATGATTTGCAAAGTGTTATGTGTTCCTCGTCTGCACTTCAAATGAATGTAAATGCGACACTTCCTTGCAAGGAAATAGCGTCTGCAGATGTCTAGGTATCGTAGCGATAGAGTTCTAATGCTTCTCAAAACACAATATCGCATCTAAATTCTATGTTTCATGGTAAGATATAATATGATTTGCGAAGTGTTATGTATTCCTCTTCTACACTTCAAATGAATGTAAATGCGACACTTCCTTGCTAGGAAATAGCGTCCGCAGATGTCTAGGTATCGTAGCAATAGAGTTCAAATGCTTCTTAAAACGAGATATCGCATCTCATTTCTATATTTCATGGTAAGATATAATATGATTTGCGACGTGTCATGTATTCCTCGTCTACACTTCAAATGAATGTAAATGCGACACTTCCTTGAAAGGAAATAGCGTCTGCAGATGTCTAGGTATCGTAGCGATAGAGTTCTAATGCTTCTCAAAACACAATATCGCATCTCATTTCTATGATTCATGGTAAGATATAATATGATTTGCGAAGTTTTATGTATTCCTCGTCTACACTTCAAATGAATGTAAATGCGACACTTCCTTGCATGGAAATAGCGTTTGCAGATTTCTACGTATTGTAGCAATAGAGTTCTAATGCTTCTCAAAATGCGATATGGCATCTCATTTCTATGTTTCATGGTAAGATATAATATTATTTGCGAAGTGTTATGTATTCCTCGTCTACACTTCATATGAATGTTAATGCGACACTTCCTTGCAAGGAAAGAGCGTTTGCAGATGTCTACGTATCGTAGCAATAGAGTTCTTATGATTCTTAAAACGCGATATCGCATCTCATTTTTATGTTTCATGGTAAGATATAATATGATTTGCGAAGTGTTATCTACTCCTCGTCTACACATCAAATGAATGTAAATGCGACACTTCCTTGCTAGGAAATAGCGTCCGCAGATGTCTAGGTATCGTAGCAATAGAGTTCAAATGCTTCTTAAAACGAGATATCACATCTCATTTCTATGTTTCATGGTAAGATATAATATGATTTGCGACGTGTCATGTATTCCTCGTCTACACTTCAAATGAATGTAAATGCGACACTTCCTTGAAAGGAAATAGCGTCTGCAGATGTCTAGGTATCGTAGCGATAGAGTTCTAATGCTTCTCAAAACACAATATCGCATCTCATTTCTATGATTCATGGTAAGATATAATATGATTTGCGAAGTGTTATGTATTCCTCGTCTACACTTCAAATGAATGTAAATGCGACACTTCCTTGCATGGAAATAGCGTTTGCAGATTTCTACGTATTGTAGCAATAGAGTTCTAATGCTTCTCAAAATGCGATATGGCATCTCATTTCTATGTTTCATGGTAAGATATAATATTATTTGCGAAGTGTTATGTATTCCTCGTCTACACTTCATATGAATGTTAATGCGACACTTCCTTACAAGGAAAGAGCGTTTGCAGATGTCTACGTATCGTAGCAATAGAGTTCTTATGATTCTTAAAACGCGATATCGCATCTCATTTTTATGTTTCATGGTAAGATATAATATGATTTGCGAAGTGTTACCTACTCCTCGTCTACACATCAAATGAATGTAAATGCGACACTTCCTTGCTAGGAAATAGCGTCCGCAGATGTCTAGGTATCGTAGCAATAGAGTTCAAATGCTTCTTAAAACGAGATATCGCATCTCATTTCTATGTTTCATGGTAAGATATAATATGATTTGCGACGTGTCATGTATTCCTCGTCTACACTTCAAATGAATGTAAATGCGACACTTCCTTACAAGGAAATAGCGTCTGCAGATGTCTACGTATCGTAGCAATAGAGTTCTTATGATTCTTAAAACGCGATATCGCATCTCATTTTTATGTTTCATGGTAAGATATAATATGATTTGCGAAGTGTTATCTACTCCTCGTCTACACATCAAATGAATGTAAATGCGACACTTCCTTGCTAGGAAATAGCGTCTGCAGATGTCCAGGTATCGTAGCAATAGAGTTCTAATGCTTCTTAGAACGCGATATCGCATCTCATTTCTATGTTTCATGGTAAGATATTATATGATTTGCAAAGTGTTATGTATTCCTCGTCTGCACTTCAAATGAATGTAAATGCGACACTTCCTTCCAAGGAAATAGCGTCTGCAGATGTCTAGGTATCTTAGCGATAGAGTTCTAATGCTTCTCAAAACACAATATCGCATCTAAATTCTATGTTTCATGGTAAGATATAATATGATTTGCGAAGTGTTATGTATTCCTCGCCTACACTTCAAATGAATGTAAATGCGACACTTCCTTGCTAGGAAATAGCGTCCGCAGATGTCTAGGTATCGTAGCAATAGAGTTCAAATGCTTCTTAAAACGAGATATCGCATCTCATTTCTATATTTCATGGTAAGATATAATATGATTTGCGACGTGTCATGTATTCCTCGTCTACACTTCAAATGAATGTAAATGCGACACTTCCTTGAAAGGAATTAGCGTCTGCAGATGTCTAGGTATCGTAGCGATAGAGTTCTAATGCTTCTCAAAACACAATATCGCATCTCATTTCTATGATTCATGGTAAGATATAATATGATTTGCGAAGTTTTATGTATTCCTCGTCTACACTTCAAATGAATGTAAATGCGACACTTCCTTGCATGGAAATAGCGTTTGCAGATTTCTACGTATTGTAGCAATAGAGTTCTAATGCTTCTCAAAATGCGATATGGCATCTCATTTCTATGTTTCATGGTAAGATATAATATTATTTGCGAAGTGTTATGTATTCCTCGTCTACACTTCATATGAATGTTAATGCGACACTTCCTTGCAAGGAAAGAGCGTTTGCAGATGTCTACGTATCGTAGCAATAGAGTTCTTATGATTCTTAAAACGCGATATCGCATCTCATTTTTATGTTTCATGGTAAGATATAATATGATTTGCGAAGTGTTATCTACTCCTCGTCTACACATCAAATGAATGTAAATGCGACACTTCCTTGCTAGGAAATAGCGTCCGCAGATGTCTAGGTATCGTAGCAATAGAGTTCAAATGCTTCTTAAAACGAGATATCGCATCTCATTTCTATGTTTCATGGTAAGATATAATATGATTTGCGACGTGTCATGTATTCCTCGTCTACACTTCAAATGAATGTGAATGCGACACTTCCTTGAAAGGAAATAGCGTCTGCAGATGTCTAGGTATCGTAGCGATAGAGTTCTAATGCTTCTCAAAACACAATATCGCATCTCATTTCTATGATTCATGGTAAGATATAATATGATTTGCGAAGTGTTATGTATTCCTCGTCTACACTTCAAATGAATGTAAATGCGACACTTCCTTGCATGGAAATAGCGTTTGCAGATTTCTACGTATTGTAGCAATAGAGTTCTAATGCTTCTCAAAATGCGATATGGCATCTCATTTCTATGTTTCATGGTAAGATATAATATTATTTGCGAAGTGTTATGTATTCCTCGTCTACACTTCATATGAATGTTAATGCGACACTTCCTTACAAGGAAAGAGCGTTTGCAGATGTCTACGTATCGTAGCAATAGAGTTCTTATGATTCTTAAAACGCGATATCGCATCTCATTTTTATGTTTCATGGTAAGATATAATATGATTTGCGAAGTGTTATCTACTCCTCGTCTACACATCAAATGAATGTAAATGCGACACTTCCTTGCTAGGAAATAGCGTCCGCAGATGTCTAGGTATCGTAGCAATAGAGTTCAAATGCTTCTTAAAACGAGATATCGCATCTCATTTCTATGTTTCATGGTAAGATATAATATGATTTGCGACGTGTCATGTATTCCTCGTCTACACTTCAAATGAATGTAAATGCGACACTTCCTTGAAAGGAAATAGCGTCTGCAGATGTCTAGGTATCGTAGCGATAGAGTTCTAATGCTTCTCAAAACACAATATCGCATCTCATTTCTATGATTCATGGTAAGATATAATATGATTTGCGAAGTGTTATGTATTCCTCGTCTACACTTCAAATGAATGTAAATGCGACACTTCCTTGCATGGAAATAGCGTTTGCAGATTTCTACGTATTGTAGCAATAGAGTTCTAATGCTTCTCAAAATGCGATATGGCATCTCATTTCTATGTTTCATGGTAAGATATAATATTATTTGCGAAGTGTTATGTATTCCTCGTCTACACTTCATATGAATGTTAATGCGACACTTCCTTACAAGGAAAGAGCGTTTGCAGATGTCTACGTATCGTAGCAATAGAGTTCTTATGATTCTTAAAACGCGATATCGCATCTCATTTTTATGTTTCATGGTAAGATATAATATGATTTGCGAAGTGTTATCTACTCCTCGTCTACACATCAAATGAATGTAAATGCGACACTTCCTTGCTAGGAAATAGCGTCTGCAGATGTCTAGGTATCGTAGCAATAGAGTTCTAATGCTTCTTAGAACGCGATATCGCATCTCATTTCTATGTTTCATGGTAAGATATAATATGATTTGCGACGTGTCATGTATTCCTCGTCTACACTTCAAATGAATGTAAATGCGACACTTCCTTGAAAGGAAATAGCGTCTGCAGATGTCTAGGTATCGTAGCGATAGAGTTCTAATGCTTCTCAAAACACAATATCGCATCTCATTTCTATGTTTCATGGTAAGATATAATATGATTTGCGAAGTGTTATCTACTTCTCGTCTACACTTCAAATGAATGTAAATGCGACACTTCCTTGCTAGGAAATAGCGTCCGCAGATGTCTAGGTATCGTAGCAATAGAGTTCTAATGCTTCTTAAAACGCGATATCGCATCTCATTTCTATGTTTCATGGTAAGATATTATATGATTTGCAAAGTGTTATATATTCCTCGTCTACACTTCAAATGAATGTAAATGCGACACTTCCTTGCAAGGAAATAGCGTTTGCAGATGTCTACCTATCGCAGCAATAGGGTTCTAATGCTCCCTAAAACGCGATATCGCATCTCATTTCTATGTTTCATGGTAAGATATAATATTCATTGCGAAGTTTTATGCATTCCTTGTCTACGATTCAAACGAATGTAAATGCGACACTTCCTTGCAAGGAAATAGCGTTTGCAGATGTCTACGTATCGTAGGAATGGAGTTCTTATGATTCTTAAAACGCGATATCGCATCTCATTTCTATGTTTCATGGTAAGACATTATATGATTTGCGAAGTGTTATGTATTCCTCGTCTACACTTCAAGTGAATGTAAATGCGACACTTCCTTGAAAGGAAATAGCGTCTGCAGATGTCTAGGTATCGTAGCGATAGAGTTCTAATGCTTCTCAAAACACAATATCGCATCTCATTTCTATGATTCATGGTAAGATATAATATGATTTGCGAAGTGTTATGTATTCCTCGTCTACACTTCAAATGAATGTAAATGCGACACTTCCTTGCTAGGAAATAGCGTCCGCAGATGTCTAGGTATCGTAGCAATAGAGTTCAAATGCTTCTTAAAACGAGATATCGCATCTCATTTCTATGTTTCATGGTAAGATATAATATGATTTGCGACGTGTCATGTATTCCTCGTCTACACTTCAAATGAATGTAAATGCGACACTTCCTTGAAAGGAAATAGCGTCTGCAGATGTCTAGGTATCGTAGCGATAGAGTTCTAATGCTTCTCAAAACACAATATCGCATCTCATTTCTATGTTTCATGGTAAGATATAATATGATTTGCGAAGTGTTATGTATTCCTCGTCTACACTTCAAATGAATGTAAATGCGACACTTCCTTGCATGGAAATAGCGTTTGCAGATTTCTACGTATGGTAGCAATAGAGTTCTAATGCTTCTCAAAACGCGATATGGCATCTCATTTCTATGTTTCATGGTAAGATATAATATTATTTGCGAAGTGTTATGTATTCCTCGTCTACACTTCATATGAATGTTAGTGCGACACTTACTTGCAAGGAAAGAGCGTTTGCAGATGTCTACGTATCGTAGCAATAGAGTTCTTATGATTCTTAAAACGCGATATCGCATCTCATTTCTATGTTTCATGGTAAGATATAATATGATTTGCGAAGTGTTATCTACTCCTCGTCTACACTTCAAATGAATGTAAATGCGACACTTCCTTGCTAGGAAATAGCGTCCGCAGATGTCAAGGTATCGTAGCAATAGAGTTCTAATGCTTCTTAAAACGCGATATCGCATCACATTTCTATGTTTCATGGTAAGATATTATATGATTTGCAAAGTGTTATATATTCCTCGTCTACACTTCAAATGAATGTAAATGCGACACTTCCTTGCAAGGAAATAGCGTTTGCAGATGTCTACCTATCGCAGCAATAGGGTTCTAATGCTCCCTAAAACGCGATATCGCATCTCATTTCTATGTTTCATGGTAAGATATAATATTCATTGCGAAGTTTTATGCATTCCTTGTCTACGATTCAATCGAATGTAAATGCGACACTTCCTTGCAAGGAAATAGCGTTTGCAGATGTCTACGTATCGTAGGAATGGAGTTCTTATGATTCTTAAAACGCGATATCGCACCTCATTTCTATGTTTCATGGTAAGACATTATATGATTTGCGAAGTGTTATGTATTCCTCGTCTACACTTCAAGTGAATGTAAATGCGACACTTCCTTGCAAGGAAATAGCGTTTGCAGATGTCTACGTATCGTAGCAATAGATTTCTAATGCTTCTTAAAACGCGATATCGCATCTCATTTCTATGTTTCATGGTAAGATATAATATGATTTGCGAAGTGTTATGTATTACTCGTCTACACTTCAAAGCAACGTGAATGCGGCACTTCCTCGCTAGGAAATAGCGTTTGCAGATGTCTACGTATTGTAGAAATAGATTTCTAACGCTTCTTAAAACGCGATATCGCATCTCATTTCTATGTTTCATGGTAAGATATAATATGATTTGCGAAGTGTTATGTATTCCTCGTCTACACTTCAAATGAATGTAAATGCGACACTTCCTTGCATAGAAATAGCGTTTGCAGATTTCTACGTATCGTAGCAATAGTGTTCTTATGATTCTTAAAACGCGACATCGCATCTCATTTCTATGTTTCATGGTAAGATATAATATGATTTGCGAAGTGTTATGTATTCCTCGTCAACACTTCAAATGAATGTAAATGCGACACTTCCCAGCAAGGAAACAGCGCTTGCAGGTGTCTACCTATCGTAGCAATAGGGTTCTAATGCTTCTTAAAACGCGATATCGCATCTCATTTCTATGTTTCATGGTAAGATATAATATGATTTGCGAAGTGTCATGTATTCCTCGTCTACACTTCAAGTGAATGTAAATGCGACACTTCCTTGCAAGGAAATAGCGTTTGCAGATGTCTACCTATCGTAGCAATAGGGCTCTAATGCTTCTTAAAACGCGATATCGCATCTCATTTCTATGTTTCATGGGAAGATATAATATGATTTGCTAAGTGTCATGTATTCCTCGTCTACACTTCAAATGAACGTAAATGCGACACTTCCTTGCAAGGAAATAGCGTTTGCAGATATCTACGTATCGTAGCAATAGAGTTCTTGTGATTCTTAAAACGCGATATCGCATCTCATTTCTATGTTTCATGGTAAGATATTATATGATTTGCGAAGTGTTACGTATTCCTCGTCTACACTTCAAATGAATGTGAATGCGACACTTCCTCGCTAGGAAATAGCGTTTGCAGATGTCTACGTGTCGTAGCAATAGCTTTCTAATGCTTCTTAAAACGCGATATCGCATCTCATTTCTATGTTTCATGGTAAGATATAATATGATTTGCGAAGTGTCATGTATTCCTCGTCTACACTTCGAATGAATGTAAATGCGACACTTCCTTGCTAGGAAATAGCGTTTGCAGATGTCTACGTATCGTAGCAATAGAGTTCTAATGCTTCTTAAAACGCGATATCGCATCTCATTTCTATGTTTCATGGTAAGATATTATATGATTTGCGAAGTGTTATTTATTCCTCTTCTACACTTCAAATGAATGTAAATGCGACACTTCCTTGCAAGGAAATAGCGTTTGCAGATGTCTACCTATCGTAGCAATAGGGCTCTAATGCTTCTTAAAACGCGATATCGCATCTCATTCCTATGTTTCATGGTAAGGTATAATATGATTTGCGAAGTGTTATGTATTCCTCGTCTACACTTCAAAGGAATGTGAATGCGACACTTGCTCGCTAGGAAATAGCGTTTGCAGATGTCTACGTATGGTAGCAATAGATTTCTAATGCTTCTTAAAACGCGATACCGCATCTCATTTCTATGTTTCATGTAAGATATAATATGATTTGCGAAGTGTTATCTACTCCTCGTCTACACTTCAAATGAATGTAAATGCGACACTTCCTTGAAAGGAAATAGCGTCTGCAGATGTCTAGGTATCGTAGCGATAGAGTTCTAATGCTTCTCAAAACACATTATCGCATCTCATTTCTATGTTTCATGGTAAAATATAATATGATTTGCGAAGTGTCATGTATTCCTCGTCCACACTTCAAATGAATGTAAATGCGACACTTCCTAGCAAGGAAACAGCGTTTGCAGATGTCTACGTATCGTAGCAATAGAGTTCTAATGCTTCTCAAAACGCGATATGGCATCTCATTTCTATGTTTCATGGTAAGATATAATATGATTTGCGAAGTGTTATCTACTCCTCGTCTACACTTCAAATGAATGTAAATGCGACACTTCCTTGCTAGGAAATAGCGTCTGCAGATGGCTAGGTATCGTAGCAATAGAGCTCTAATGCTTCTTAAAACGCGATATCGCATCTCATTTCTATGTTTCATGGTAAGATATAATATTCATTACGAAGTTTTATGCATTCCTCGTCTACGATTCAAATGAATGTAAATGCGACACTTCCTTGCAAGGAAATGGCGTTTGCAGATGTCTACGTATCAAAGCAATAGAGGTCTTGTGATTCTCAAAACGCGATATCGCATCTCATTCCTATGTTTCATGGTAAGGTATAATATGATTTGCGAAGTGTTATGTATTCCTCGTCTACACTTCAAAGGAATGTGAATGCGACACTTCCTCGCTAGGAAATAGCGTTTGCAGATGTCTACGTGTGGTAGCAATAGATTTCTAATGCTTCTTAAAACGCGATATCGCATCTCATTTCTATGTTTCATGTAAGATATAATATGATTTGCGAAGTTTTATGCATTCCTCGTCTACGATTCAAATGAATGTAAATGCGACACTTCCTTGCAAGGAAATGGCGTTTGCAGATGTCTACGTATCAAAGCAATAGAGTTCTTGTCCTTCTCAAAACACAATATCGCATCTCATTTCTATGTTTCATGGTAAGATATAATATGATTGTGCGAAGTGTTATGTATTCCTCGTCTACACTTCAAATGAATGTAAATGCGACACTTCCTTGCATGGAAATAGCGTTTGCAGATTTCTACGTATCGTAGCAATAGAGTTCTTATGATTCTTAAAACGCGATATCGCATCTCATTTCTATGTTTCATGGTAAGATATAATATGATTTGCGAAGTGTTATGTATTCCTCGTCTACACTTCAAACGAATGTAAATGCGACACTTCCTTGCTAGGAAATAGCGTCTGCAGATGTCTAGGTATCGTAGCAATAGAGTTCAAATGCTTCTTAAAACGAGATATCGCATCTCATTTCTATGTTTCATGGTAAGATATAATATGATTTGCGACGTGTCATGTATTCCTCGTCTACACTTCAAATGAATGTAAATGCGACACTTCCTTACAAGGAAATAGCGTTTGCAGATGTCTACCTATCGTAGCAATAGGGTTCTAATGCTTCTTAAAACGCGATATCGCATCTCATTCCTATGTTTCATGGTAAGGTATAATATGATTTGCGAAGTGTTATGTATTCCTCGTCTACACTTCAGAGGAATGTGAATGCGACACTTCCTCGCTAGGAAATAGAGTTTGCAGATGTCTACGTATGGTAGCAATAGATTTCTAATGCTTCTTAAAACGCGATACCGCATCTCATTTCTATGTTTCATGTAAGATATAATATGATTTGCGAAGTGTTATCTACACCTCGTCTACACTTCAAATGTATGTAAATGCGACACATCCTTGAAAGGAAATAGCGTCTGCAGATGTCTAGGTATCGTAGCGATAGAGTTCTAATGCTTCTCAAAACACAATATCGCATCTCATTTCTATGTTTCATGGTAAGATATAATATTATTTGCGAAGTGTTATGTATTCCTCGTCTACACTTCATATGCATGTTAATGCGACACTTCCTTGCAAGGAAATAGCGTCTGCAGATGTCTACCTATCGCAGCAATAGGGTTCTAATGCTTCTTAAAACGCGATATCGCATCTCATTTCTATGTTTCATGGTAAGATATAATATTCATTGCGAAGTTTTATGCATTCCTTGTCTACGATTCAAATGAATGTAAATGCGACATTTCTTTGCAAGGAAATAGCGTTTGCAGACTTCTACGTATCGTAGCAATAGAGTTCTTATGATTCTTAAAACGCGATATCGCATCTCATTTCTATGTTTCATGGTAAGATATAATATGATTTGCGAAGTGTTATCTACTCCTCGTCTACACCTCAAATGAATGTAAATGCGACACTTCCTTGAAAGGAAATAGCGTCTGCAGATGTCTAGGTATCGTAGCGATAGAGTTCTAATGCTTCTCAAAACACAATATCGCATCTCATTTCTATGTTTCATGGTAAGATATAATATGATTTGCGAAGTGTCATGTATTCCTCGTCCACACTTCAAATGAATGTAAATGCGACACTTCCTAGCTAGGAAATAGCGTCTGCAGATGGCTAGGTATCGTAGCAATAGAGTTCTAATGCTTCTTAGAACGCGATATCGCATCTCATTTCTATGTTTCATGGTAAGATATTATATGATTTGCAAAGTGTTATGTATTCCTCGTCTGCACTTCAAATGAATGTAAATGCGACACTTCCTTGCAAGGAAATAGCGTCTGCAGATGTCTAGGTATCGTAGCGATAGAGTTCTAATGCTTCTCAAAACACAATATCGCATCTAAATTCTATGTTTCATGGTAAGATATAATATGATTTGCGAAGTGTTATGTATTCCTCGTCTACACTTCAAATGAATGTAAATGCGACACTTCCTTGCTAGGAAATAGCGTCCGCAGATGTCTAGGTATCGTAGCAATAGAGTTCAAATGCTTCTTAAAACGAGATATCGCATCTCATTTCTATGTTTCATGGTAAGATATAATATGATTTGCGACGTGTCATGTATTCCTCGTCTACACTTCAAATGAATGTAAATGCGACACTTCCTTGAAAGGAAATAGCGTCTGCAGATGTCTAGGTATCGTAGCGATAGAGTTCTAATGCTTCTCAAAACACAATATCGCATCTCATTTCTATGATTCATGGTAAGATATAATATGATTTGCGAAGTGTTATGTATTCCTCGTCTACACTTCAAATGAATGTAAATGCGACACTTCCTTGCATGGAAATAGCGTTTGCAGATTTCTACGTATTGTAGCAATAGAGTTCTAATGCTTCTCAAAATGCGATATGGCATCTCATTTCTATGTTTCATGGTAAGATATAATATTATTTGCGAAGTGTTATGTATTCCTCGTCTACACTTCATATGAATGTTAATGCGACACTTCCTTGCAAGGAAAGAGCGTTTGCAGATGTCTACGTATCGTAGCAATAGAGTTCTTATGATTCTTAAAACGCGATATCGCATCTCATTTTTATGTTTCATGGTAAGATATAATATGATTTGCGAAGTGTTATCTACTCCTCGTCTACACATCAAATGAATGTAAATGCGACACTTCCTTGCTAGGAAATAGCGTCTGCAGATGTCTAGGTATCGTAGCAATAGAGTTCTAATGCTTCTTAGAACGCGATATCGCATCTCATTTCTATGTTTCATGGTAAGATATTATATGATTTGCAAAGTGCTATGTATTCCTCGTCTACACTTCAAATGAATGTAAATGCGACGCTTCCTTGCAAGGAAATAGCGTTTGCAGATGTCTACCTATCGCAGCAATAGGGTTCTAATGCTCCTTAAAACGCGATATCGCATCTCATTTCTATGTTTCATGGTAAGATATAATATTCATTGCGAAGTTTTATGCATTCCTTGTCTACGATTCAAATGAATGTAAATGCGACACTTCCTTGCAAGGAAATAGCGTTTGCAGATGTCTACGTATCGTAGGAATGGAGTTCTTATGATTCTTAAAACGCGATATCGCTTCTCATTTCTATGTTTCATGGTAAGACATTATATGATTTGCGAAGTGTTATGTATTCCTCGTCTACACTTCAAGTGAATGTAAATGCGACACTTCCTTGCAAGGAAATAGCGTCTGCAGATGGCTAGGTATCGTAGCAATAGAGTTCTAATGCTTCTTAAAACGCGATATCGCATCTCATTTCTATGTTTCATGGTAAGATATAATATTCATTGCGAAGTTTTATGCATTCCTTGTCTACGATTCACATGAATGTAAATGCGACACTTCCTTGCAAGGAAATAGCGTCTGCAGATGGCTAGGTATCGTAGCAATAGAGTTCTAATGCTTCTTAAAACGCGATATCGCATCTCATTTCTATGTTTCATGGTAAGATATTATATGATTTGCAAAGTGTTATGTATTCCTCGTCTACACTTCAAATGAATGTAAATGCGACACTTCCTCGCTAGGAAATAGCGTTTGCAGATGTCTACGTATTGTAGCAATAGATTTCTAATGCTTCTTAATACGCGATATCGCATCTCATTTCTATGTTTCATGGTAAGATATAATATGATTTGCGAAGTGTTATCTACTCCTCGTCTACACTTCACATGAATGTAAATGCGACACTTCCTTGCCAGGAAATAGCGTCTGCAGATGTCTAGGTATCGTAGCAATAGAGTTCTAATGCTTCTTAAAACGCGATATCGCATCTCATTTCTATGTTTCATGGTAAGATATTATATGATTTGCAAAGTGTTATGTATTCCTCGTCTACACTTCAAATGAATGTAAATGCGACACTTCCTTGCAAGGAAATAGCGTTTGCAGATGTCTACCTATCGCAGCAATAGGGTTCTAATGCTCCTTAAAACGCGATATCGCATCTCATTTCTATGTTTCATGGTAAGATATAATATTCATTGCGAAGTTTTATGCATTCCTTGTCTACGATTCAAATGAATGTAAATGCGACACTTCCTTGCAAGGAAATAGCGTTTGCAGATGTCTACGTATCGTAGGAATGGAGTTCTTATGATTCTTAAAACGCGATATCGCATCTCATTTCTATGTTTCATGGTAAGACATTATATGATTTGCGAAGTGTTATGTATTCCTCGTCTACACTTCAAGTGAATGTAAATGCGACACTTCCTTGCAAGGAAATAGCGTTTGCAGATGTCTACCTATCGCAGCAATAGGGTTCTAATGCTCCTTAAAACGCGATATCGCATCTCATTTCTATGTTTCATGGTAAGATATAATATTAATTGCGATGTTTTATGCATCCCTTGTCTACGATTCAAATGAATGTAAATGCGACACTTCCTTGCAAGGAAATAGCGTTTGCAGATGTCTACGTATCGTAGGAATGGAGTTCTTATGATTCTTAAAACGCGATATCGCATCTCATTTCCATGTTTCATGGTAAGACATTATATGATTTGCGAAGTGTTATGTATTCCTCGTCTACACTTCAAGTGAATGTAAATGCGACACTTCCTTGCAAGGAAATAGCGTCTGCAGATGGCTAGGTATCGTAGCAATAGAGTTCTAATGCTTCTTAAAACGCGATATCGCATCTCATTTCTATGTTTCATGGTAAGATATTATATGATTTGCAAAGTGTTATGTATTCCTCGTCTGCACTTCAAATGAATGTAAATGCGACACTTCCTTGAAAGGAAATAGCGTCTGCAGATGTCTAGGTATCGTCGCGATAGAGTCCTAATGCTTCTCAAAACACAATATCATATCTCATTTCTATGTTTCATGGTAAGATATAATATGATTTGCGAAGTGTTATGTATTCCTCGTCTACACTTCATATGAATGTAAATGCGACACTTCCTTGCAAGGAAATAGCGTCTGCAGATGTCTACGTATCGTAGCAATGGATTTCTTATGATTCTTAAAACGCGATATCGCATCTCATTTCTATGTTTCATGGTAAGATATTATATGATTTGCGAAGTGTTATGTATTCCTCGTCTACACTTCAAGTGAATGTAAATGCGACTCTTCCTTGCAAGGAAGTAGCGTTTGCAGATGTCTACCTATCGTAGCAATAAGGTTCTAATGCTTCTTAAAACGCGATATCGCATCTCATTTCTATGTTTCATGGTAAGATATAATATTCATTGCGAAGTTTTATGCATTCCTTGTCTACGATTCACATGAATGTAAATGCGACACTTCCTTGCAAGGAAATAGCGTCTGCAGATGGCTAGGTATCGTAGCAATAGAGTTCTAATGCTTCTTAAAACGCGATATCGCATCTCATTTCTATGTTTCATGGTAAGATATTATATGATTTGCAAAGTGTTATGTATTCCTCGTCTACACTTCATATGAATGTAAATGCGACACTTCCTTGCAAGGAAATAGCGTCTGCAGATGTCTACGTATCGTAGCAATGGAGTTCTTATGATTCTTAAAACGCGATATCGCATCTCATTTCTATGTTTCATGGTAAGATATTATATGATTTGCGAAGTGTTATGTATTCCTCGTCTACACTTCAAGTGAATGTAAATGCGACTCTTCCTTGCAAGGAAATAGCGTTTGCAGATGTCTACCTATCGTAGAAATAAGGTTCTAATGCTTCTTAAAACGCGATATCGCATCTCATTTCTATGTTTCATGGTAAGATATAATATGATTTGCGAAGTGTCATGTATTCCTCGTCTACACTTCAAATGAATGTAAATGCGACACTTCCTTGCAAGGAAATAGCGTTTGCAGATGTCTACCCATCGTAGCAATAGGGTTCTAATGCTTCTTAAAACGTGATATCGCATCTCATTTCTATGTTTCATGGTAAGATATAATATTCATTGCGAAGTTTTATGCATTCCTCGTCTACGATTCAAATGAATGTAAATGCGACACTTCCTTGCAAGGAAATGGCGTTTGCAGATGTCTACGTATCGTAGGAATGGAGTTCTTATGATTCTTAAAACGCGATATCGCATCTCATTTCTATGTTTCATGGTAAGACATTATATGATTTGCGAAGTGTTATGTATTCCTCGTCTACACTTCAAGTGAATGTAAATGCGACACTTCCTTGCAAGGAAATAGCGTTTGCAGATGTCTACCTATCGCAGCAATAGGGTTCTAATGCTCCTTAAAACGCGATATCGCATCTCATTTCTATGTTTCATGGTAAGATATAATATTAATTGCGATGTTTTATGCATCCCTTGTCTACGATTCAAATGAATGTAAATGCGACACTTCCTTGCAAGGAAATAGCGTTTGCAGATGTCTACGTATCGTAGGAATGGAGTTCTTATGATTCTTAAAACGCGATATCGCATCTCATTTCCATGTTTCATGGTAAGACATTATATGATTTGCGAAGTGTTATGTATTCCTCGTCTACACTTCAAGTGAATGTAAATGCGACACTTCCTTGCAAGGAAATAGCGTCTGCAGATGGCTAGGTATCGTAGCAATAGAGTTCTAATGCTTCTTAAAACGCGATATCGCATCTCATTTCTATGTTTCATGGTAAGATATTATATGATTTGCAAAGTGTTATGTATTCCTCGTCTGCACTTCAAATGAATGTAAATGCGACACTTCCTTGAAAGGAAATAGCGTCTGCAGATGTCTAGGTATCGTCGCGATAGAGTCCTAATGCTTCTCAAAACACAATATCATATCTCATTTCTATGTTTCATGGTAAGATATAATATGATTTGCGAAGTGTTATGTATTCCTCGTCTACACTTCATATGAATGTAAATGCGACACTTCCTTGCAAGGAAATAGCGTCTGCAGATGTCTACGTATCGTAGCAATGGATTTCTTATGATTCTTAAAACGCGATATCGCATCTCATTTCTATGTTTCATGGTAAGATATTATATGATTTGCGAAGTGTTATGTATTCCTCGTCTACACTTCAAGTGAATGTAAATGCGACTCTTCCTTGCAAGGAAATAGCGTTTGCAGATGTCTACCTATCGTAGCAATAAGGTTCTAATGCTTCTTAAAACGCGATATCGCATCTCATTTCTATGTTTCATGGTAAGATATAATATTCATTGCGAAGTTTTATGCATTCCTTGTCTACGATTCACATGAATGTAAATGCGACACTTCCTTGCAAGGAAATAGCGTCTGCAGATGGCTAGGTATCGTAGCAATAGAGTTCTAATGCTTCTTAAAACGCGATATCGCATCTCATTTCTATGTTTCATGGTAAGATATTATATGATTTGCAAAGTGTTATGTATTCCTCGTCTACACTTCATATGAATGTAAATGCGACACTTCCTTGCAAGGAAATAGCGTCTGCAGATGTCTACGTATCGTAGCAATGGAGTTCTTATGATTCTTAAAACGCGATATCGCATCTCATTTCTATGTTTCATGGTAAGATATTATATGATTTGCGAAGTGTTATGTATTCCTCGTCTACACTTCAAGTGAATGTAAATGCGACTCTTCCTTGCAAGGAAATAGCGTTTGCAGATGTCTACCTATCGTAGAAATAAGGTTCTAATGCTTCTTAAAACGCGATATCGCATCTCATTTCTATGTTTCATGGTAAGATATAATATGATTTGCGAAGTGTCATGTATTCCTCGTCTACACTTCAAATGAATGTAAATGCGACACTTCCTTGCAAGGAAATAGCGTTTGCAGATGTCTACCCATCGTAGCAATAGGGTTCTAATGCTTCTTAAAACGTGATATCGCATCTCATTTCTATGTTTCATGGTAAGATATAATATTCATTGCGAAGTTTTATGCATTCCTCGTCTACGATTCAAATGAATGTAAATGCGACACTTCCTTGCAAGGAAATGGCGTTTGCAGATGTCTACGTATCAAAGCAATAGAGTTCTTGTGATTCTTAAAACGCGATATCGCATCTCATTCCTATGTTTCAAGTTAAGGTATAATATGATTTGCGAAGTGTTATGTATTCCTCGTCTACACTTCAAAGGAATGTGAATGCGACACTTCCTCGCTAGGAAATAGCGTTTGCAGATGTCTACGTGTGGTAGCAATAGATTTCTAATGCTTCTTAAAGCGCGATATCGCATCTCATTTCTATGTTTCATGTAAGATATAAAATGATTTGCGAAGTGTTATCTACTCCTCGTCTACACTTCAAATGAATGTAAATGCGACAATTCCTTGAAAGGAAATAGCGTCTGCAGATGTCTAGGTATCGTAGCGATAGAGTTCTAATGCTTCTCAAAACACAATATCGCATCTCATTTCTATGTTTCATGGTAAGATATAATATGATTGTGCGAAGTGTTATGTATTCCTCGTCTACACTTCAAATGAATGTAAATGCGACACTTCCTTGCATGGAAATAGCGTTTGCAGATTTCTACGTATCGTAGCAATAGAGTTCTTATGATTCTTAAAACGCGATATCGCATCTCATTTCTATGTTTCATGGTAAGATATAATATGATTTGCGAAGTGTTATGTATTCCTCGTCTACACTTCAAACGAACGTAAATGCGACACTTCCTTGCTAGGAAATAGCGTCTGCAGATGCCTAGGTATCGTAGCAATAGAGTTCAAATGCTTCTTAAAACGAGATATCGCATCTCATTTCTATGTTTCATGGTAAGATATAATATGATCTGCGACGTGTCATGTATTCCTCGTCTACACTTCAAATGAATGTAATTGCGACACTTCCTTGCTAGGAATTAGCGTCTGCAGATGTCTACGTATCGTAGCAATAGAGTTCTAATGCTTCTTAAAACGCGATATCGCATCTCATTTCTATGTTTCATGGTAAGATATTATATGATTTGCGAAGTGTTATGTATTCCTCGTCTACACTTCAAATGAATGTAAATGCGACACTTCCTTGCAAGGAAATAGCGTTTGCAGATGTCTACCTATCGCAGCAATAGGGTTCTAATGCTCCCTAAAACGCGATATCGCATCTCATTTCTATGTTTCATGGTAAGATATAATATTCATTGCGAAGTTTTATGCATTCCTTGTCTACGGTTCAAACGAATGTAAATGCGACACTTCCTTGCAAGGAAATAGCGTTTGCAGATGTCTACGTATCGTAGGAATGGAGTTCTTATGATTCTTAAAACGCGATATCGCATCTCATTTCTATGTTTCATGGTAAGACATTATATGATTTGCGAAGTGTTATGTATTCCTCGTCTACACTTCAAGTGAATGTAAATGCGACACTTCCTTGCAAGGAAATAGCGTTTGCAGATGTCTACGTATCGTAGCAATAGATTTCTAATGCTTCTTAAAACGCGATATCGCATCTCATTTCTATGTTTCATGGTAAGATATAATATGATTTGCGAAGTGTCATGTATTCCTCGTCTACACTTCAAATGAATGTAAATGCGACACTTCCTTGCTAGGAAATAGCGTTTGCAGATGTCTACGTATCGTAGCAATAGAGTTCTTGTGATTCTTAAAACGCGATATCGCATCACATTTCTATGTTTCATGGTAAGATATAATATGATTTGCGAAGTGTTATGTATTACTCGTCTACACTTCAAAGCAACGTGAATGCGGCACTTCCTCGCTAGGAAATAGCGTTTGCAGATGTCTACGTATTGTAGAAATAGATTTCTAACGCTTCTTAAAACGCGATATCGCATCTCATTTCTATGTTTCATGGTAAGATATAATATGATTTGCGAAGTGTTATGTATTCCTCGTCTACACTTCAAATGAATGTAAATGCGACACTTCCTTGCATAGAAATAGCGCTTGCAGGTGTCTACCTATCGTAGCAATAGGGTTCTAATGCTTCTTAAAACGCGATATCGCATCTCATTTCTATGTTTCATGGTAAGATATAATATGATTTGCGAAGTGTCATGTATTCCTCGTCTACACTTCAAGTGAATGTAAATGCGACACTTCCTTGCAAGGAAATAGCGTTTGCAGATGTCTACCTATCGTAGCAATAGGGCTCTAATGCTTCTTAAAACGCGATATCGCATCTCATTTCTATGTTTCATGGTAAGATATTATATGATTTGCGAAGTGTCATGTATTCCTCGTCTACACTTCAAATGAATGTAAATGCGACACTTCCTTGCAAGGAAATAGCGTTTGCAGATATCTACGTATCGTAGCAATAGAGTTCTTGTGATTCTTAAAACGCGATATCGCATCTCATTTCTATGTTTCATGGTAAGATATTATATGATTTGCGAAGTGTTACGTATTCCTCGTCTACACTTCAAATGAATGTGAATGCGACACTTCCTCGCTAGGAAATAGCGTTTGCAGATGTCTACGTATCGTAGCAATAGCTTTCTAATGCTTCTTAAAACGCGATATCGCATCTCATTTCTATGTTTCATGGTAAGATATAATATGATTTGCGAAGTGTCATGTATTCCTCGTCTACACTTCAAGTGAAAGTAAATGCGACACTTCCTTGCAAGGAAATAGCGTTTGCAGATATCTACGTATCGTAACAATAGAGTTCTTGTGATTCTTAAAACGCGATATCGCATCTCATTTCTATGTTTCATGGTAAGATATTATATGATTTGCGAAGTGTTACGTATTCCTCGTCTACACTTCAAATGAATGTGAATGCGACACTTCCTCGCTAGGAAATAGCGTTTGCAGATGTCTACGTATCGTAGCAATAGCTTTCTAATGCTTCTTAAAACGCGATATCGCATCTCATTTCTATGTTTCATGGTAAGATATTATATGATTTGCGAAGTGTCATGTATTCCTCGTCTACACTTCAAATGAATGTAAATGCGACACTTCCTTGCAAGCAAATAGCGTTTGCAGATGTCTACGTATCGTAGCAATAGAGTTCATATGATTCTTAAAACGCGATATCGCATCTCATTTCTATGTTTCATGGTAAGATATAATATGATTTGCGAAGTGTCACGTATTCCTCGTCTACACTTCAAATGAATGTAAATGCGGCACTTCCTTGCTAGGAAATAGCGTCTGCAGATGTCTAGGTATCGTAGCAATAGAGTTCTAATGCTTCTCAAAACGCGATATCGCATCTCATTTCTATGTTTCATGGTAAGATATTATATGATTTGCGAAGTGTTATGTATTCCTCGTCTACACTTCAAAGGAATGTGCATGCGACACTTCCTCGCTAGGAAATAGCGTTTGCAGATGTCTACGTGTCGTAGCAATAGATTTCTAATGCTTCTTAAAACGCGATATCGCATCACATTTCTATGTTTCATGGTAAGATATAATATGATTTGCGAAGTGTCATGTATTCCTCGTCTACACTTGAAATGAATGTAAATGCGACACTTCCTTGCTAGGAAATAGCGTCTGCAGATGTCTAGGTATCGTAGCAATAGAGTTCTAATGCTTCTTAAAACGCGATATCGCATCTCATTTCCATGTTTCATGGTAAGATATTATATGATTTGCGAAGTGTTATGTATTCCTCGTCTACACTTCAAGTGAATGTAAATGCGACACTTCCTCGCTAGGAAATAGCGTTTGCAGATGTCTACGTATCGTAGCAATAGCTTTCTAATGCTTCTTAAAACGCGATATCGCATCTCATTTCTATGTTTCATGGTAAGATATAATATGATTTGCGAAGTGTTATGTATTACTCGTCTACACTTCAAAGGAACGTGAATGCGACACTTCCTCGCTAGGAAATAGCGTTTGCAGGTGTCTACGCATCGTAGCAATGGAGTTCTTATGATTCCTAAAACGCTATATTGCATCTCATTTCTATGTTTCATGGTAAGATATAATATGATTTGCGATGTGTTATGTATTCCTCGTCTACACTTCAAAGGAATGTGAATGCGACACTTCCTCGCTAGGAAATAGCGTTTGCAGATGTCTACGTGTCGTAGCAATAGATTTCTAATGCTTCTTAAAACGCGATACCGCATCTCATTTCTATGTTTCATGTAAGATATAATATGATTTGCGAAGTGTTATCTACTCCTCGTCTACACTTCAAATGAATGTAAATGCGACACTTCCTTGAAAGGAAATAGCGTCTGCAGATGTCTAGGTATCGTAGCGATAGAGTTCTAATGCTTCTCAAAACACAATATCGCATCTCATTTCTTTGTTTCATGGTAAGATATAGTATCATTTGCGAAGTGTCATGTATTCCTCGTCCACACTTCAAATGAATGTTAATGCGACACTTCCTAGCAAGGAAACAGCGTTTGCAGATGTCTACGTATCGTAGCAATAGAGTTCTAATGCTACTCAAAACGCGATATGGAATCTCATTTCGATGTTTCATGGTAAGATATAATATGATTTGCGAAGTGTTATCTACTCCTCGTCTACACTTCAAATGAATGTAAATGCAACACTTCCTTGCTAGGAAATAGCGTCTGCAGATGGCTAGGTATCGTAGCAATAGAGTTCTAATGCTTCTTAAAACGCGATATCGCATCTCATTTCTATGTTTCATGGTAAGATATTATATGATTTGCAAAGTGTTATGTATTCCTCGTCTGCACTTCAAATGAATGTAAATGCGACACTTCCTTGCAAGGAAATAGCGTTTGCAGATGTCTACCCATCGTAGAAATTGGGTTCTAATGCTTCTTAAAACGTGATTTCGCATCTCATTTCTATGTTTCATGGTAAGATATAATATTCATTGCGAAGTTTTATGCATTCCTCGTCTACGATTCAAATGAATGTAAATGCGACACTTCCTTGCAAGGAAATGGCGTTTGCAGATGTCTACGTATCAAAGCAATAGAGTTCTTGTGATTCTTAAAACGCGATATCGCATCTCATTCCTATGTTTCATGGTAAGGTATAATACGATTTGCGAAGTGTTATGTATTCCTCGTCTACAATTCAAAGGAATGTGAATGCGACACTTCCTCGCTAGGAAATAGCGTTTGCAGATGTCTACGTGTGGTAGCAATAGATTTCTAATGCTTCTTAAAACGCGATATCGCATCTCATTTCTATGTTTCATGTAAGATATAATATGATTTGCGAAGTGTTATCTACTCCTCGTCTACACTTCAAATGAATGTAAATGCGACAATTCCTTGAAAGGAAATAGCGTCTGCAGATGTCTAGGTATCGTAGCGATAGAGTTCTAATGCTTCTCAAAACACAATATCGCATCTCATTTCTATGTTTCATGGTAAGATATAATATGATTGTGCGAAGTGTTATGTATTCCTCGTCTACACTTCAAATGAATGTAAATGCGACACTTCCTTGCATGGAAATAGCGTTTGCAGATTTCTACGTATCGTAGCAATAGAGTTCTTATGATTCTTAAAACGCGATATCGCACCTCATTTCTATGTTTCATGGTAAGATATAATATGATTTGCGAAGTGTTATGTATTCCTCGTCTACACTTCAAACGAATGTAAATGCGACACTTCCTTGCTAGGAAATAGCGTCTGCAGATGTCTAGGTATCGTAGCAATAGAGTTCTAATGCTTCTTAAAACGAGATATCGCATCTCATTTCTATGTTTCATGGTAAGATATAATATGATTTGCGACGTGTCATGTATTCCTCGTCTACACTTCAAATGAATGTAATTGCGACACTTCCTTGCTAGGAAGTAGCGTCTGCAGATGCCTACGTATCGTAGCAATAGAGTTCTAATGCTTCTTAAAACGCGATATCGCATCTCATTTCTATGTTTCATGGTAAGATATTATATGATTTGCGAAGTGTTATGTATTCCTCGTCTACACTTCAAATGAATGTAAATGCGACACTTCCTTGCAAGGAAATAGCGTTTGCAGATGTCTACCTATCGTAGCAATAGGGTTCTAATGCTTCTTAAAACGCGATATCGCATCTCATTCCTATGTTTCCTGGTAAGGTATAATATGATTTGCGAAGTGTTATCTACTCCTCGTCTACACCTCAAATGAATGTAAATGCGACACTTCCTTGAAAGGAAATAGCGTCTGCAGATGTCTAGGTATCGTAGCGATAGAGTTCTAATGCTTCTCAAAACACAATATCGCATCTCATTTCTATGTTTCATGGTAAGATATAATATGATTTGCGAAGTGTCATGTATTCCTCGTCCACACTTCAAATGAATGTAAATGCGACACTTCCTAGCTAGGAAATAGCGTCTGCAGATGGCTAGGTATCGTAGCAATAGAGTTCTAATGCTTCTTAAAACGCGATATCGCATCTCATTTCTATGTTTCATGGTAAGATATTATATGATTTGCAAAGTGTTACGTATTCCTCGTCTGCACTTCAAATGAATGTAAATGCGACACTTCCTTGCAAGGAAATAGCGTCTGCAGATGTCTAGGTATCGTAGCGATAGAGTTCTAATGCTTCTCAAAACACAATATCGCATCTCATTTCTATGTTTCATAGTAAGATATAATATGATTTGCGAAGTGTTATGTATTCCTCGTCTACACTTCAAATGAATGTAAATGCGACACTTCCTTGCTAGGAAATAGCGTCCGCAGATGTCTAGGTATCGTAGCAATAGAGTTCAAATGCTTCTTAAAACGAGATATCGCATCTCATTTCTATGTTTCATGGTAAGATATAATATGATTTGCGACGTGTCATGTATTCCTCGTCTACACTTCAAATGAATGTAAATGCGACACTTCCTTGAAAGGAAATAGCGTCTGCAGATGTCTAGGTATCGTAGCGATAGAGTTCTAATGCTTCTCAAAACACAATATCGCATCTCATTTCTATGTTTCATGGTAAGATATTATATGATTCGCGAAGTGTTATGTATTCGTCGTCTACACTTCAAGTGAATGTAAATGCGACACTTCCTTGCAAGGAAATAGCGTTTGCAGATGTCTACCTATCGCAGCAATAGGGTTCTAATGCTTCTTAAAACGCGATATCGCATCTCATTTCTATGTTTCATGGTAAGATATTATATGATTTGCGAAGTGTTATGTATTCCTTGTCTACACTTCAAATGAATGTGAATGCGACACTTCCTCGCTAGGAAATAGCGTTTGCAGATGTCTACGTATCGTAGCAATAGCTTTCTAATGCTTCTTAAAACGCGATATCGCATCTCATTTCTATGTTTCATGGTAAGATATAATATGATTTGCGAAGTGTCATGTTTTCCTCGTCTACACTTCGAATGAATGTAAATGCGACACTTCCTTGCAAGGAAATAGCGTTTGCAGATGTCTACCTATCGTAGCAATAGGGCTCTAATGCTTCTTAAAACGCGATATCGCATCTCATTTCTATGTTTCATGGTAAGATATAATATGATTTGCGAAGTGTCATGTATTCCTCGTCTACACTTCAAATGAATGTAAATGCGACACTTCCTTGCAAGGAAATAGCGTTTGCAGATATCTACGTATCGTAGCAATAGAGTTCTTGTGATTCTTAAAACGCGATATCGCATCTCATTTCTATGTTTCATGGTAAGATATTATATGATTTGCGAAGTGTTATGTATTCCTCGTCTACACTTCAAATGAATGTGATTGCGACACTTCCTCGCTAGGAAATAGCGTTTGCAGATGTCTACGTATCGTAGCAATAGCTTTCTAATGCTTCTTAAAACGCGATATCGCATCTCATTTCTATGTTTCATGGTAAGATATAATATGATTTGCGAAGTGTCATGTATTCCTCGTCTACACTTCGAATGAATGTAAATGCTACACTTCCTTGCTAGGAAATAGCGTTTGCAGATGTCTACGTATCGTAGCAATAGAGTTCTAATGCTTCTTAAAACGCGATATCGCATCTCATTTCTATGTTTCATGGTAAGATATTATATGATTTGCGAAGTGTTATTTATTCCTCTTCTACACTTCAAATGAATGTAAATGCGACACTTCCTTGCAAGGAAATAGCGTTTGCAGATGTCTACCTATCGTAGCAATAGGGTTCTAATGCTTCTTAAAACGCGATATCGCATCTCATTTCTATGTTTCATGGTAAGATATAATATGATTTGCGAAGTGTTATGAATTCCTCGTCTACACTTCAAGTGAATGTAAATGCGACACTTCCCCGCTAGGAAATAGCGTTTGCAGATGTCTACGTATCGTAGCAATAGATTTCTAATGCTTCTTAAAACGCGATATCGCGTCTCATTTCTATGTTTCATGGTAAGATATAATATTACTTGCGAACTGTCATGTATTCCTTGTCTACACTTCAAATGAATGTGAATGCGACACTTCCTTGCAAGCAAATAGCGTTTGCAGATGTCTACGTATCGTAGCAATAGAGTTCATATGATTCTTAAAACGCGATATCGCATCTCATTTCTATGTTTCATGGTAAGATATAATATGATTTGCGAAGTGTCACGTATTCCTCGTCTACACTTCAAATGAATGTAAATACGGCACTTCCTTGCTAGGAAATAGCGTCTGCAGATGTCTAGGTATCGTAGCAATAGAGTTCTAATGCTTCTCAAAACGCGATTTCGCATCTCATTTCTATGGTTCATGGTAAGATATAATATGATTTGCGAAGTGTTATGTATTCCTGGTCTACACTTCAAATGAATGTGAATGCGACACTCCCTCGCTAGGAAATAGCGTCTGCAGATGTCTAGGTATCGTAGCAGTAGAGTCCTAATGCCTCTTAAAACGCGATATCGCATCTCATTTATGTTTCATGGTAAGATATTATATGACTTGCGAAGTGTTATGTATTCGTCGTCTACACTTCAAGTGAATGTAAATGCGACACTTCCTTGCAAGGATATAGCGTTTGCAGATGTCTACCTATCGTAGCAATAGGGTTCTAATGCTTCTTAAAACGCGATATCGCATCTCATTTCTATGTTTCATGGTAAGATATAATATGATTTGCGAAGTGTCATGTATTCCTCGTCTACACTTCAAATGAATGTAAATGCGACACTTCCTTGCAAGGAAATAGCGTTTGCAGATATCTACGTATCGTAGCAATAGAGTTCATGTGATTCTTAAAACGCGATATCGCATCTCATTTCTATGTTTCATGGTAAGATATTATATGATTTTCGAAGTGTTATGTATTGCTCGTCTACACTTCAAATGAATGTGAATGCGACACTTCCTCGCTAGGAAATAGCGTTTGCAGATGTCTGCGTATCGTAGCAATAGCTTTCTAATGCTTCTTATAACGCGATATCGCATCTCATTTCTATGTTTCATGGTAAGATATAATATGATTTGCGAAGTGTCATGTTTTCCTCGTCTACACTTCGAATGAATGTAAATGCGACACTTCCTTGCTAGGAAGTAGCGTTTGCAGATGTCTACGTATCGTAGCAATAGAGTTCTTGTGATTCTTAAAACGCGATATCGCATCTCATTTCTATGCTTCATGGTAAGATATAATATGATTTGCGAAGTGTTATGTATTACTCGTCTACACTTCAAAGGAACGTGAATGCGACACTTCCTCGCTAGGAAATAGCGTTTGCAGATGTCTACGTATTGTAGCAATAGATTTCTAACGCTTCTTAAAACGCGATACGGCATCTCATTTCTATGTTTCATGGTAAGATATAATATGATTTGCGAAGTGTTATGTATTCCTCGTCTACACTTCAAATGAATGTAAATGCGACACTTCCTTGCATGGAAATAGCGTTTGCAGATTTCTACGTATCGTAGCAATAGAGTTCTTATGATTCTTAAAACGCGATATCGCATTTCATTTCTATGTTTCATGGTAAGATATAATATGATTTGCGAAGTGTTATGTATTCCTCGTCAACACTTCAAATGAATGTAAATGCGACACATCCTAGCAAGGAAACAGCGCTTGCAGGTGTCTACGTATCGTAGCAATAGAGTTCTAATGCTTCTTAAAACGCGATATGGCATCTCATTTCTATGTTTCATGGTAAGATATAATATGATTTGCGAAGTGTTATGTATTACTCGTCTACACTTCAAAGGAACGTGAATGCGACACTTCCTCGCTAGGAAATAGCGTTTGCAGGTGTCTACGCATCGTAGCAATGGAGTTCTTATGATTCCTAAAACGCGATATTGCATCTCATTTCTATGTTTCATGGTAAGATATAATATGATTTGCGATGTGTTATGTATTCATCGTCTACACTTCAAAGGAATGTGAATGCGACACTTCCTCGCTAGGAAATAGCGTTTGC
Source organism: Xylocopa sonorina (assembly GCF_050948175.1). Taxonomy (NCBI): domain Eukaryota; kingdom Metazoa; phylum Arthropoda; class Insecta; order Hymenoptera; family Apidae; genus Xylocopa; species Xylocopa sonorina. The sequence goes on along the minus strand of NW_027490092.1, from coordinate 906,828 downwards.
AGATGTCTACGTAACGTAGCAATAGCTTTCTAATGCTTCTTAAAACGCGATATCGCATCTCATTTCTATGTTTCATGGTAAGATATAATAAGATTTGCGAAGTGTCATGTATTCCTCGTCTACACTTCGAATGAATGTAAATGCGACACTTCCTTGCAAGGAAATAGCGTTTGCAGATGTCTACCTATCGTAGCAATAGGGTTCTAATGCTTCTTAAAACGCGATATCGCATCTCATTTCTATGTTTCATGGTAAGATATAATATGATTTGCGAAGTGTTATGAATTCCTCGTCTACACTTCAAGTGAATGTAAATGCGACACTTCCTCGCTAGGAAATAGCGATTGCAGATGTCTACGTATCGTAGCAATAGATTTCTAATGCTTCTTAAAACGCGATATCGCATCTCATTTCTATGTTTCATGGTAAGATATAATATGACTTGCGAACTGTCATGTATTCCTCGTCTACACTGCAAATGAATGTGAATGCGACACTTCCTTGCAAGCAAATAGCGTTTGCAGATGTCTACGTATCGTAGCAATAGAGTTCATATGATTCTTAAAACGCGATATCGCATCTCATTTCTATGTTTCATGGTAAGGTATAATATGATTTGCGAAGTGTCACGTATTCCTCGTCTACACTTCAAATGAATGTAAATGCGGCACTTCCTTGCTAGGAAATAGCGTCTGCAGATGTCTAGGTATCGTAGCAATAGAGTTCTAATGCTTCTTAAAACGCGATATCGCATCTCATTTCTATGTTTCATGGTAAGATATAATATGATTTGCGAAGTGTTATGTATTCCTCGTCTACACTTCAAATGAATGTGAATGCGACACTTCCTCGCTAGGAAATAGCGTCTGCAGATGTCTAGGTATCGTAGCAGTAGAGTTCTAATGCCTCTTAAAACGCGATATCGCATCTCATATATGTTTCATGGTAAGATATTATATGATTTGCGAAGTGTTATGTATTCGTCGTCTACACTTCAAGTGAATGTAAATGCGACACTTCCTTGCAAGGAAATAGCGTTTGCAGATGTCTACCTATCGTAGCAATAGGGTTCTAATGCTTCTTAAAACGCGATATCGCATCTCATTTCTATGTTTCATGGTAAGATATTATATGATTTGCGAAGTGTTATGTATTCCTCGTCTACACTTCAAATGAATGTGAATGCGACACTTCCTCGCTAGGAAATAGCGTTTGCAGATGTCTACGTATCGTAGCAGTAGCTTTCTAATGCTTCTTAAAACGCGATATCGCATCTCATTTCTATGTTTCATGGTAAGATATAATATGATTTGCGAAGTGTCATGTTTTCCTCGTCTACACTTCGAATGAATGTAAATGCGACACTTCCTTGCTAGGAAGTAGCGTTTGCAGATGTCTACGTATCGTAGCAATAGAGTTCTTGTGATTCTTAAAACGCGATATCGCATCTCATTTCTAGGCTTCATGGTAAGATATAATATGATTTGCGAAGTGTTATGTATTACTCGTCTACACTTCAAAGGAACGTGAATGCGACACTTCCTCGCTAGGAAATAGCGTTTGCAGATGTCTGCGTATTGTAGCAATAGATTTCTAACGCTTCTTAAAACGCGATATCGCATCTCATTTCTATGTTTCATGGTAAGATATAATATGATTTGCGAAGTGTTATGTATTCCTCGTCTACACTTCAAATGAATGTAAATGCGACACTTCCTTGAAAGGAAATAGCGTCTGCAGATGTCTAGGTATCGTAGCGATAGAGTCCTAATGCTTCTCAAAACACAATATAGCATCTCATTTCTATGTTTCATGGTAAGATATAATATGATTTGCGAAGTGTTATGTATTCCTCGTCTACACTTCAAATGAATGTAAATGCGACACTTCCTTGCATGGAAATAGCGTTTGCAGATTTCTACGTATCGTAGCAATAGATTTCTTATGATTCTTAAAACGCGATATCGCATCTCATTTCTATCTTTCATGGTATGATATAATATGATTTGCGAAGTGTTATGTATTCCTCGTCAACACTTCAAATGAATGTAAATGCGACACTTCCTAGCAAGGAAACAGCGCTTGCAGGTATCTACGTATCGTAGCAATAGAGTTCTAATGCTTCTTAAAACGCGATATGGCATCTCATTTCTATGTTTCATGGTAAGATATAATATGATTTGCGAATTGTTATGTATTCCTCGTCTACACTTCATATGAATGTTAATGCGACACTTCCTTGCAAGGAAAGAGCGTTTGCAGATGTCTACGTATCGTAGCAATAGAGTTCTTATGATTCTTAAAACGCGATATCGCATCTCATTTCTATGTTTCATGTAAGATATAATATGATTTGCGAAGTATTATCTACACCTCGTCTACACTTCAAATGAATGTAAATGCGACACTTCCTTGAAAGGAAATAGCGTCTGCAGATGTCTAGGTATCGTAGCGATAGAGTTCTAATGCTTCTCAAAACACAATATCGCATCTCATTTCTATGTTTCATGGTAAGATATTATATGATTTGCGAAGTGTTATGTATTCCTCGTCAACACTTCAAATGAATGTAAATGCGACACTTCCTAGCAAGGAAACAGCGCTTGCAGGTGTCTACGTATCGTAGCAGTAGAGTTCTAATGCTTCTTAAAACGCGATATGGCATCTCATTTCTATGTTTCATGGTAAGATATAATATGATTTGCGAAGTGTTATGTATTCCTCGTCTACACTTCATATGAATGTTAATGCGACACTTCCTAGCAAGGAAAGAGCGTTTGCAGATGTCTACGTATCGTAGCAATAGAGTTCTTATGATTCTTAAAACGCGATATCGCATCTCATTTCTATGTTTCATGTAAGATATAATATGATTTGCGAAGTGTTATCTACACCTCGTCTACACTTCAAATGAATGTAAATGCGACACTTCCTTGAAAGGAAATAGCGTCTGCAGAAGTCTAGGTATCGTAGCGATAGAGTTCTAATGCTTCTCAAAACACAATATAGCATCTCATTTCTATGTTTCATGGTAAGATATAATATGATTTGCGAAGTGTTACGTATTCCTCGTCTACACTTCAAATGAATGTAAATGCGACACTTCCTTGCATGGAAATAGCGTTTGCAGATTTCTACGTATCGTAGCAATAGATTTCTTATGATTCTTAAAACGCGATATCGCATCCCATTTCTATCTTTCATGGTAAGATATAATATGATTTGCGAAGTGTTATGTATTCCTCGTCAACACTTCAAATGAATGTAAATGCGACACTTCCTAGCAAGGAAACAGCGCTTGCAGATGTCTAGGTATCGTAGCAGTAGAGTTCTAATGCCTCTTAAAACGCGATATCGCATCTCATTTATGTTTCATGGTAAGATATTATATGATTTGCGAAGTGTTATGTATTCGTCGTCTACACTTCAAGTGAATGTAAATGCGACACTTCCTTGGAAGGAAATAGCGTTTGCAGATGTCTACCTATCGTAGCAATAGGGTTCTAATGCTTCTTAAAACGCGATATCGCATCTCATTTCTATGTTTCATGGTAAGATATTATATGATTTGCGAAGTGTTATGTATTCCTCGTCTACACTTCAAATGAATGTGAATGCGACACTTCCTCGCTAGGAAATAGCGTTTGCAGATGTCTACGTATCGTAGCAATAGCTTTCTAATGCTTCTTAAAACGCGATATCGCATCTCATTTCTATGTTTCATGGTAAGATATAATATGATTTGCGAAGTGTCATGTTTTCCTCGTCTACACTTCAAATGAATGTAAATGCGACACTTCCTAGCATGGAAACAGCGCTTGCAGGTATCTACGTATCGTAGCAATAGAGTTCTAATGCTTCTTAAAACGCGATATGGCATCTCATTTCTATGTTTCATGGTAAGATATAATATGATTTGCGAAGTGTTATGTATTCCTCGTCTACACTTCAAATGTATGTAAATGCGACACTTCCTTGCATGGAAATAGCGTTTGCAGATTTCTACGTATCGTAGCAATAGAGTTCTTATGATTCTTAAAACGCGATATCGCATCTCATTTCTATGTTTCATGGTAAGATATAATATGATTTGCGAAGTGTTATGTATTCCTCGTCAACACTTCAAATGAATGTAAATGCGACACTTCCTAGCAAGGAAACAGCGCTTGCAGGTGTCTACGTATCGTAGCAATAGAGTTCTAATGCTTCTTAAAACGCGATATGGCATCTCATTTCTATGTTTCATGGTAAGATATAATATGATTTGCGAAGTGTTATGTATTCCTCGTCTACACTTCATATGAATGTTAATGCGACACTTCCTTGCAAGGAAAGAGCGTTTGCAGATGTCTACGTATCGTAGCAATAGAGTTCTTATGATTCTTAAAACGCGATATCGCATCTCATTTCTATGTTTCATGTAAGATATAATATGATTTGCGAAGTGTTATCTACACCTCGTCTACACTTCAAATGAATGTAAATGCGACACTTCCTTAAAAGGAAATAGCGTCTGCAGATGTCTAGGTATCGTAGCGATAGAGTTCTAATGCTTCTCAAAACACAATATAGCATCTCATTTCTATGTTTCATGGTAAGATATAATATGATTTGCGAAGTGTTATGTATTCCTCGTCTACACTTCAAATGAATGTAAATGCGACACTTCCTTGCATGGAAATAGCGTTTGCAGATTTCTACGTATCGTAGCAATAGATTTCTTATGATTCTTAAAACGCGATATCGCATCTCATTTCTATCTTTCATGGTAAGATATAATATGATTTGCGAAGTGTTATGTATTCCTCGTCAACACTTCAAATGAATGTAAATGCGACACTTCCTAGCATGGAAACAGCGCTTGCAGGTATCTACGTATCGTAGCAATAGAGTTCTAATGCTTCTTAAAACGCGATATCGCATCTCATTTCTATGTTTCATGGTAAGATATTATATGATTTGCGAAGTGTTATGTATTCCTCGTCTACACTTCATATGAATGTTAATGCGACACTTCCTTGCAAGGAAAGAGCGTTTGCAGATGTCTACGTATCGTAGCAATAGAGTTCTTATGATTCTTAAAACGCGATATCGCATCTCATTTCTATGTTTCATGTAAGATATAATATGATTTGCGAAGTGTTATCTACACCTCGTCTACACTTCAAATGAATGTAAATGCGACACTTCCTTGAAAGGAAATAGCGTCTGCAGATGTCTAGGTATCGTAGCGATAGTGTTCTAATGCTTCTCAAAACACAATATAGCATCTCATTTCTATGTTTCATGGTAAGATATAATATGATTTGCGAAGTGTTATGTATTCCTCGTCTACACTTCAAATGAATGTAAATGCGACACTTTCTTGCATGGAAATAGCGTTTGCAGATTTCTACGTATCGTAGCAATAGATTTCTTATGATTCTTAAAACGCGATATCGCATCTCATTTCTATCTTTCATGGTAAGATATAATATGATTTGCGAAGTGTTATGTATTCCTCGTCTACAATTCAAATGAATGTAAATGCGACACTTCCTTGCATGGAAATAGCGTTTGCAGATTTCTACGTATCGTAGCAATAGATTTCTTATGATTCTTAAAACGCGATATCGCATCTCATTTCTATCTTTCATGGTAAGATATAATATGATTTGCGAAGTGTTATGTATTCCTCGTCAACACTTCAAATGAATGTAAATGCGACACTTCCTAGCAAGGAAACAGCGCTTGCAGGTATCTACGTATCGTAGCAATAGAGTTCTAATGCTTCTTAAAACGCGATATGGCATCTCATTTCTATGTTTCATGGTAAGATATAATATGATTTGCGAAGTGTTATGTATTCCTCGTCTACACTTCATATGAATGTTAATGCGACACTTCCTTGCAAGGAAAGAGCGTTTGCAGATGTCTACGTATCGTAGCAATAGAGTTCTTATGATTCTTAAAACGCGATATCGCATCTCATTTCTATGTTTCATGTAAGATATAATATGATTTGCGAAGTGTTATCTACACCTCGTCTACACTTCAAATGAATGTAAATGCGACACTTCCTTGAAAGGAAATAGCGTCTGCAGATGTCTAGGTATCGTAGCGATAGAGTTCTAATGCTTCTCAAAACACAATATCGCATCTCATTTCTATGTTTCATGTAAGATATAATATGATTTGCGAAGTGTTATCTACACCTCGTCTACACTTCAAATGAATGTGAATGCGACACTTCCTTGCAAGCAAATAGCGTTTGCAGATGTCTACCTATCGTAGCAATAGGGTTCTAATGCTTCTTAAAACGCTATATCGCATCTCATTTCTATGTTTCATGGTAAGATATTATATGATTTGCGAAGTGTTATGTATTCCTCGTCTACACTTCAAATGAATGTGAATGCGACACTTCCTCGCTAGGAAATAGCGTTTGCAAATGTCTACGTATCGTAGCAATAGCTTTCTAATGCTTCTTAAAACGCGATATCGCATCTCATTTATATGTTTCATGGTAAGATATAATATGATTTGCGAAGTGTCATGTTTTCCTCGTCTACACTTCGAATGAATGTAAATGCGACACTTCCTTGCTAGGAAGTAGCGTTTGCAGATGTCTACGTATCGTAGCAATAGAGTTCTTGTGATTCTTAAAACGCGATATCGCATCTCATTTCTATGCTTCATGGTAAGATATAATATGATTTGCGAAGTGTTATGTATTACTCGTCTACACTTCAAAGGAACGTGAATGCGACACTTCCTCGCTAGGAAATAGCGTTTGCAGATGTCTACGTATTGTAGCAATAGATTTCTAACGCTTCTTAAAACGCGATATCGCATCTCATTTCTATGTTTCATGGTAAGATATAATATGATTTGCGAAGTGTTATGTATTCCTCGTCTACACTTCAAATGAATGTAAATGCGACACTTCCTTGCATGGAAATAGCGTTTGCAGATTTCTACGTATCGTAGCAATAGAGTTCATATGATTCTTAAAACGCGATATCGCATCTCATTTCTATGTTTCATGGTAAGATATAATATGATTTGCGAAGTGTTATGTATTCCTCGTCAACACTTCAAATGAATGTAAATGCGACACTTCCTAGCAAGGAAACAGCGCTTGCAGGTGTCTACGTATCGTAGCAATAGAGTTCTAATGCTTCTTAAAACGCGATATGGAATCTCATTTCTATGTTTCATGGTAAGATATAATATGATTTGCGAAGTGTTATGTATTCCTCGTCTACACTTCATATGAATGTTAATGCGACACTTCCTTGCAAGGAAAGAGCGTTTGCAAATGTCTACGTATCGTAGCAATAGAGTTCTTATGATTCTTAGAACGCGATATCGCATCTCATTTCTATGTTTCATGTAAGATATAATATGATTTGCGAAGTGTTATCTACACCTCGTCTACACTTCAAATGAATGTAAATGCGACACTTCCTTGAAAGGAAATAGCGTCTGCAGATGTCTAGGTATCGTAGCGATAGAGTTCTAATGCTTCTCAAAACACAATATAGCATCTCATTTCTATGTTTCATGTAAGATATAATATGATTTGCGAAGTGTTATGTATTCCTCGTCTACACTTCAAATGAATGTAAATGCGACACTTCCTTGCATGGAAATAGCGTTTGCAGATTTCTACGTATCGTAGCAATAGAGTTCTAATGCTTCTTAAAACGCGATATCGCATCTCATTTCTATGTTTCATGGTAAGATATTATATGATTTGCGAAGTGTTATGTATTCGTCGTCTACACTTCAAGTGAATGTAAATGCGACACTTCCTTGCAAGGAAATAGCGTTTGCAGATGTCTACCTATCGTAGCAATAGGGTTCTAATGCTTCTTAAAACGCTATATCGCATCTCATTTCTATGTTTCATGGTAAGATAATATATGATTTGCGAAGTGTTATGTATTCCTCGTCTACACTTCAAATGAATGTGAATGCGACACTTCCTCGCTAGGAAATAGCGTTTGCAGATGTCTACGTATCGTAGCAATAGCTTTCTAATGCTTCTTAAAAGGCGATATCGCATCTCATTTATATGTTTCATGGTAAGATATAATATGATTTGCGAAGTGTCATGTTTTCCTCGTCTACACTTCAAATGAATGTAAATGCGACACTTCCTTGCATGGAAATAGCGTTTGCAGATTTCTACGTATCGTAGCAATAGAGTTCATATGATCCTTAAAACGCGATATCGCATCTCATTTCTATGTTTCATGGTAAGATATAATATGATTTGCGAAGTGTTATGTATTCCTCGTCAACACTTCAAATGAATGTAAATGCGACACTTCCTAGCAAGGAAACAGCGCTTGCAGGTGTCTACGTATCGTAGCAATAGAGTTCTAATGCTTCTTAAAACGCGATATGGCATCTCATTTCTATGTTTCATGGTAAGATATAATATGATTTGCGAAGTGTTATGTATTCCTCGTCTACACTTCATATGAATGTTAATGCGACACTTCCTTGCAAGGAAAGAGCGTTTGCAGATGTCTACGTATCGTAGCAATAGAGTTCTTATGATTCTTAAAACGCGATATCGCATCTCATTTCTATGTTTCATGTAAGATATAATATGATTTGCGAAGTGTTATCTACACCTCGTCTACACTTCAAATGAATGTAAATGCGACACTTCCTTGAAAGGAAATAGCGTCTGCAGATGTCTAGGTATCGTAGCGATAGAGTTCTAATGCTTCTCAAAACACAATATAGCATCTCATTTCTATGTTTCATGGTAAGATATAATATGATTTGCGAAGTGTTATGTATTCCTCGTCTACACTTCAAATGAATGTAAATGCGACACTTCCTTGCATGGAAATAGCGTTTGCAGATTTCTACGTATCGTAGCAATAGAGTTCTTATGATACTTAAAACGCGATATCGCATCTCATTTCTATGTTTCATGGTAAGATATAATATGATTTGCGAAGTGTTATGTATTCCTCGTCAACACTTCAAATGAATGTAAATGCGACACTTCCTAGCAAGGAAACAGAGCTTGCAGGTGTCTACGTATCATAGCAATAGAGTTCTTATTATTCTTAAAACGCGATATCGCATCTCATTTCTATTGTTTCATGTAAGATATAATATGATTTGCGAAATGTTATCTACACCTCGTCTACACTTCAAATGAATGTGAATGCGACACTTCCTTGCAAGCAAATAGCGTTTGCAGATGTCTACGTATCGTAGCAATAGAGTTCTAATGCTTCTTAAAACGCGATATCGCATCTCATTTCTATGTTTCATGGTAAGATATTATATGATTTGCGAAGTGTTATGTATTCGTCGTCTACACTTCAAGTGAATGTAAATGCGACACTTCCTTGCAAGGAAATAGCGTTTGCAGATGTCTACCTATCGTAGCAATAGGGTTCTAATGCTTCTTAAAACGCTATATCGCATCTCATTTCTATGTTTCATGGTAAGATAATATATGATTTGCGAAGTGTTATGTATTCCTCGTCTACACTTCAAATGAATGTGAATGCGACACTTCCTCGCTAGGAAATAGCATTTGCAGATGTCTACGTATCGTAGCAATAGCTTTCTAATGCTTCTTAAAAGGCGATATCGCATCTCATTTATATGTTTCATGGTAAGATATAATATGATTTGCGAAGTGTCATGTTTTCCTCGTCTACACTTCGAATGAATGTAAATGCGACACTTCCTTGCTAGGAAGTAGCGTTTGCAGATGTCTACGTATCGTAGCAATAGAGTTCTAATGCTTCTTAAAACGCGATATCGCATCTCATTTCTATGTTTCATGGTAAGATATTATATGATTTGCGAAGTGTTATTTATTCCTCTTCTACACTTCAAATGAATGTAAATGCGACACTTCCTTGCAAGGAAATAGCGTTTGCAGATTTCTACGTATCGTAGCAATAGAGTTCATATGATTCTTAAAACGCGATATCGCATCTCATTTCTATGTTTCATGGTAAGATATAATATGATTTGCGAAGTGTTATGTATTCCTCGTCAACACTTCAAATGAATGTAAATGCGACACTTCCTAGCAAGGAAACAGCGCTTGCAGGTGTCTACGTATCGTAGCAATAGAGTTCTAATGCTTCTTAAAACGCGATATGGAATCTCATTTCTATGTTTCATGGTAAGATATAATATGATTTGCGAAGTGTTATGTATTCCTCGTCTACACTTCATATGAATGTTAATGCGACACTTCCTTGCAAGGAAAGAGCGTTTGCAGATGTCTACGTATCGTAGCAATAGAGTTCTTATGATTCTTAAAACGCGATATCGCATCTCATTTCTATGTTTCATGTAAGATATAATATGATTTGCGAAGTGTTATCTACACCTCGTCTACACTTCAAATGAATGTAAATGCGACACTTCCTTGAAAGGAAATAGCGTCTGCAGATGTCTAGGTATCGTAGCGATAGAGTTCTAATGCTTCTCAAAACACAATATAGCATCTCATTTCTATGTTTCATGGTAAGATATAATATGATTTGCGAAGTGTTACGTATTCCTCGTCTACACTTCAAATGAATGTAAATGCGACACTTCCTTGCATGGAAATAGCATTTGCAGATTTCTACGTATCGTAGCAATAGATTTCTTATGATTCTTAAAACGCGATATCGCATCTCATTTCTATCTTTCATGGTAAGATATAATATGATTTGTGAAGTGTTATGTATTCCTCGTCAACACTTCAAATGAATGTAAATGCGACACTTCCTAGCAAGGAAACAGCGCTTGCAGATGTCTAGGTATCGTAGCAGTAGAGTTCTAATGCCTCTTAAAACGCGATATCGCATCTCATTTATGTTTCATGGTAAGATATTATATGATTTGCGAAGTGTTATGTATTCGTCGTCTACACTTCAAGTGAATGTAAATGCGACACTTCCTTGCAAGGAAATAGCATTTGCAGATGTCTACCTATCGTAGCAATAGGGTTCTAATGCTTCTTAAAACGCGATATCGCATCTCATTTCTATGTTTCATGGTAAGATATTATATGATTTGCGAAGTGTTATGTATTCCTCGTCTACACTTCAAATGAATGTGAATGCGACACTTCCTCGCTAGGAAATAGCGTTTGGAGATGTCTACGTATCGTAGCAATAGCTTTCTAATGCTTCTTAAAACGCGATATCGCATCTCATTTCTATGTTTCATGGTAAGATATAATATGATTTGCGAAGTGTCATGTTTTCCTCGTCTACACTTCAAATGAATGTAAATGCGACACTTCCTAGCATGGAAACAGCGCTTGCAGGTATCTACGTATCGTAGCAATAGAGTTCTAATGCTTCTTAAAACGCGATATGGCATCTCATTTCTATGTTTCATGGTAAGATATAATATGATTTGCGAAGTGTTATGTATTCCTCGTCTACACTTCAAATGAATGTAAATGCGACACTTCCTTGCATGGAAATAGCGTTTGCAGATTTCTACGTATCGTAGCAATAGAGTTCTTATGATTCTTAAAACGCGATATCGCATCTCATTTCTATGTTTCATGGTAAGATATAATATGATTTGCGAAGTGTTATGTATTCCTCGTCAACACTTCAAATGAATGTAAATGCGACACTTCCTAGCAAGGAAACAGCGCTTGCAGGTGTCTACGTATCGTAGCAATAGAGTTCAAATGCTTCTTAAAACGCGATATGGCATCTCATTTCTATGTTTCATGGTAAGATATAATATGATTTGCGAAGTGTTATGTATTCCTCGTCTACACTTCATATGAATGTAAATGCGACACTTCCTTGAAAGGGAATAGCGTCTGCAGATGTCTAGGTATCGTAGCGATAGAGTTCTAATGCTTCTCAAAACACAATATAGCATCTCATTTCTATGTTTCATGGTAAGATATAATATGATTTGCGAAGTGTTATGTATTCCTCGTCTACACTTCAAATGAATGTAAATGCGACACTTCCTTGCATGGAAATAGCGTTTGCAGATTTCTACGTATCGTAGCAATAGATTTCTTATGATTCTTAAAACGCGATATCGCATCTCATTTCTATCTTTCATGGTAAGATATAATATGATTTGCGAAGTGTTATGTATTCCTCGTCAACACTTCAAATGAATGTAAATGCGACACTTCCTAGCATGGAAACAGCGCTTGCAGGTATCTACGTATCGTAGCAATAGAGTTCTAATGCCTCTTAAAACGCGATATGGCATCTCATTTCTATGTTTCATGGTAAGATATAATATGATTTGCGAAGTGTTATGTATTCCTCGTCTACACTTCATATGAATGTTAATGCGACACTTCCTTGCAAGGAAAGAGCGTTTGCAGATGTCTACGTATCGTAGCAATAGAGTTCTTATGATTCTTAAAACGCGATATCGCATCTCATTTCTATGTTTCATGTAAGATATAATATGATTTGCGAAGTGTTATGTATTCCTCGTCTACGCTTCAAATGAATGTAAATGCGACACTACCTAGCAAGGAAACTGCGCTTGCAGGTATCTACGTATCGTAGCAATAGAGTTCTAATGCTTCTTAAAACGCGATATGGCATCTCATTCCTATGTTTCATGGTAAGATATAATATGATTTGCGAAGTGTTATGTATTCCTCGTCAACACTTCAAATGAATGTAAATGCGACACTTCCTAGCATGGAAACAGCGCTTGCAGGTATCTACGTATCGTAGCAATAGAGTTCTAATGCCTCTTAAAACGCGATATGGCATCTCATTTCTATGTTTCATGGTAAGATATAATATGATTTGCGAAGTGTTATGTATTCCTCGTCTACACTTCATATGAATGTTAATGCGACACTTCCTTGCAAGGAAAGAGCGTTTGCAGATGTCTACGTATCGTAGCAATAGAGTTCTTATGATTCTTAAAACGCGATATCGCATCTCATTTCTATGTTTCATGTAAGATATAATATGATTTGCGAAGTGTTATCTACACCTCGTCTACACTTCAAATGAATGTAAATGCGACACTTCCTTGAAAGGAAATAGCGTCTGCAGATGTCTAGGTATCGTAGCGATAGAGTTCTAATGCTTCTCAAAACACAATATAGCATCTCATTTCTATGTTTCATGGTAAGATATAATATGATTTGCGAAGTGTTATGTATTCCTCGTCTACACTTCAAATGAATGTAAATGCGACACTTTCTTGCATGGAAATAGCGTTTGCAGATTTCTACGTATCGTAGCAATAGATTTCTTATGATTCTTAAAACGCGATATCGCATCTCATTTCTATCTTTCATGGTAAGATATAATATGATTTGCGAAGTGTTATGTATTCCTCGTCTACGCTTCAAATGAATGTAAATGCGACACTTCCTTGCATGGAAATAGCGTTTGCAGATTTCTACGTATCGTAGCAATAGATTTCTTATGATTCTTAAAACGCGATATCGCATCTCATTTCTATCTTTCATGGTAAGATATAATATGATTTGCGAAGTGTTATGTATTCCTCGTCAACACTTCAAATGAATGTAAATGCGACACTTCCTAGCACGGAAACAGCGCTTGCAGGTATCTACGTATCGTAGCAATAGAGTTCTAATGCTTCTTAAAACGCGATATGGCATCTCATTTCTATGTTTCATGGTAAGATATAATATGATTTGCGAAGTGTTATGTATTCCTCGTCTACACTTCATATGAATGTTAATGCGACACTTCCTTGCAAGGAAAGAGCGTTTGCAGATGTCTACGTATCGTAGCAATAGAGTTCTTATGATTCTTAAAACGCGATATCGCATCTCATTTCTATGTTTCATGTAAGATATAATATGATTTGCGAAGTGTTATCTACACCTCGTCTACACTTCAAATGAATGTAAATGCGACACTTCCTTGAAAGGAAATAGCGTCTGCAGATGTCTAGGTATCGTAGCGATAGAGTTCTAATGCTTCTCAAAACACAATATAGCATCTCACTTCTATGTTTCATGGTAAGATATAATATGATTTGCGAAGTGTTACGTATTCCTCGTCTACACTTCAAATGAATGTAAATGCGACACTTCCTTGCATGGAAATAGCGTTTGCAGATTTCTACGTATCGTAGCAATAGATTTCTTATGATTCTTAAAACGCGATATCGCATCTCATTTCTATCTTTCATGGTAAGATATAATATGATTTGCGAAGTGTTATGTATTCCTCGTCAACACTTCAAATGAATGTAAATGCGACACTTCCTAGCAAGGAAACAGCGCTTGCAGATGTCTAGGTATCGTAGCAGTAGAGTTCTAATGCCTCTTAAAACGCGATATCGCATCTCATTTATGTTTCATGGTAAGATATTATATGATTTGCGAAGTGTTATGTATTCGTCGTCTACACTTCAAGTGAATGTAAATGCGACACTTCCTTGCAAGGAAATAGCGTTTGCAGATGTCTACCTATCGTAGCAATAGGGTTCTAATGCTTCTTAAAACGCGATATCGCATCTCATTTCTATGTTTCATGGTAAGATATTATATGATTTGCGAAGTGTTATGTATTCCTCGTCTACACTTCAAATGAATGTGAATGCGACACTTCCTCGCTAGGAAATAGCGTTTGCAGATATCTACGTATCGTAGCAATAGCTTTCTAATGCTTCTTAAAACGCGATATCGCATCTCATTTCTATGTTTCATGGTAAGATATAATATGATTTGCGAAGTGTCATGTTTTCCTCGTCTACACTTCAAATGAATGTAAATGCGACACTTCCTAGCATGGAAACAGCGCTTGCAGGTATCTACGTATCGTAGCAATAGAGTTCTAATGCTTCTTAAAACGCGATATGGCATCTCATTTCTATGTTTCATGGTAAGATATAATATGATTTGCGAAGTGTTATGTATTCCTCGTCTACACTTCAAATGAATGTAAATGCGACACTTCCTTGCATGGAAATAGCGTTTGCAGATTTCTACGTATCGTAGCAATAGAGTTCTTATGATTCTTAAAACGCGATATCGCATCTCATTTCTATGTTTCATGGTAAGATATAATATGATTTGCGAAGTGTTATGTATTCCTCGTCAACACTTCAAATGAATGTAAATGCGACACTTCCTAGCAAGGAAACAGCGCTTGCAGGTGTCTACGTATCGTAGCAATAGAGTTCTAATGCTTCTTAAAACGCGATATGGCATCTCATTTCTATGTTTCATGGTAAGATATAATATGATTTGCGAAGTGTTATGTATTCCTCGTCTACACTTCATATGAATGTTAATGCGACACTTCCTTGCAAGGAAAGAGCGTTTGCAGATGTCTACGTATCGTAGCAATAGAGTTCTTATGATTCTTAAAACGCGATATCGCATCTCATTTCTATGTTTCATGTAAGATATAATATGATTTGCGAAGTGTTATCTACACCTCGTCTACACTTCAAATGAATGTAAATGCGACACTTCCTTGAAAGGAAATAGCTTCTGCAGATGTCTAGGTATCGTAGCGATAGTGTTCTAATGCTTCTCAAAACACAATATCGCATCTCATTTCTATGTTTCATGTAAGATATAATATGATTTGCGAAGTGTTATCTGCACCGCGTCTACACTTCAAATGAATGTAAATGCGACACTTCCTTGAAAGGAAATAGCGTCTGCAGATGTCTAGGTATCGTAGCGATAGAGTTCTAATGCTTCTCAAAACACAATATAGCATCTCATTTCTATGTTTCATGGTAAGATATAATATGATTTGCGAAGTGTTATGTATTCCTCGTCTACACTTCAAATGAATGTAAATGCGACACTTTCTTGCATGGAAATAGCGTTTGCAGATTTCTACGTATCGTAGCAATAGATTTCTTATGATTCTTAAAACGCGATATCGCATCTAATTTCTATCTTTCATG
The DNA here is from genome assembly GCF_050948175.1 of Xylocopa sonorina. Taxonomy (NCBI): domain Eukaryota; kingdom Metazoa; phylum Arthropoda; class Insecta; order Hymenoptera; family Apidae; genus Xylocopa; species Xylocopa sonorina. Next base: position 890,940 of record NW_027490092.1, on the reverse strand, counting down.
GTAAGATATAATATGATTTGCGAAGTGTTATGTATTCCTCGTCAACACTTCAAATGAATGTAAATGCGACACTTCCTAGCAAGGAAACAGCGCTTGCAGGTATCTACGTATCGTAGCAATAGAGTTCTAATGCTTCTTAAAACGCGACATGGCATCTCATTTCTATGTTTCATGGTAAAATATAATATGATTTGCGAAGTGTTATGTATTCCTCGTCTACACTTCATATGAATGTTAATGCTACACTTCCTTGCAAGGAAAGAGTGTTTGCAGATGTCTACGTATCGTAGCAATAGAGTTCTTATGATTCTTAAAACGCGATATCGCATCTCATTTCTATGTTTCATGGTAAGATATAATATGATTTGCGAAGTGTTACGTATTCCTCGTCTACACTTCAAATGAATGTAAATGCGACACTTCCTTGCATGGAAATAGCATTTGCAGATTTCTACGTATCGTAGCAATAGATTTCTTATGATTCTTAAAACGCGATATCGCATCTCATTTCTATCTTTCATGGTAAGATATAATATGATTTGTGAAGTGTTATGTATTCCTCGTCAACACTTCAAATGAATGTAAATGCGACACTTCCTAGCAAGGAAACAGCGCTTGCAGATGTCTAGGTATCGTAGCAGTAGAGTTCTAATGCCTCTTAAAACGCGATATCGCATCTCATTTCTATGTTTCATGGTAAGATATAATATGATTTGCGAAGTGTTATGTATTCCTCGTCAACACTTCAAATGAATGTAAATGCGACACTTCCTAGCAAGGAAATAGAGCTTGCAGGAGTCTACGTATCGTAGCAATAGAGTTCTTATGATTCTTAAAACGCGATATCGCATCTCATTTCTATTGTTTCATGTAAGATATAATATGATTTGCGAAATGTTATCTACACCTCGTCTACACTTCAAATGAATGTGAATGCGACACTTCCTTGCAAGCAAATAGCGTTTGCAGATGTCTACCTATCGTAGCAATAGGGTTCTAATGCTTCTTAAAACGCTATATCGCATCTCATTTCTATGTTTCATGGTAAGATATTATATGATTTGCGAAGTGTTATGTATTCCTCGTCTACACTTCAAATGAATGTGAATGCGACACTTCCTCGCTAGGAAATAGCGTTTGCAGATGTCTACGTATCGTAGCAATAGCTCTCTAATGCTTCTTAAAACGCGATATCGCATCTCATTTATATGTTTCATGGTAAGATATAATATGATTTGCGAAGTGTCATGTTTTCCTCGTCTACACTTCGAATGAATGTAAATGCGACACTTCCTTGCTAGGAAGTAGCGTTTGCAGATGTCTACGTATCGTAGCAATAGAGTTCTTGTGATTCTTAAAACGCGATATCGCATCTCATTTCTATGCTTCATGGTAAGATATAATATGATTTGCGGAGTGTTATGTATTACTCGTCTACACTTCAAAGGAACGTGAATGCGACACTTCCTCGCTAGGAAATAGCGTTTGCAGATGTCTACGTATTGTAGCAATAGATTTCTAACGCTTCTTAAAACGCGATATCGCATCTCATTTCTATGTTTCATGGTAAGATATAATATGATTTGCGAAGTGTTATGTATTCCTCGTCTACACTTCAAATGAATGTAAATGCGACACTTCCTTGCATGGAAATAGCGTTTGCAGATTTCTACGTATCGTAGCAATAGAGTTCATATGATTCTTAAAACGCGATATCGCATCTCATTTCTATGTTTCATGGTAAGATATAATATGATTTGCGAAGTGTTATGTATTCCTCGTCAACACTTCAAATGAATGTAAATGCGACACTTCCTAGCAAGGAAACAGCGCTTGCAGGTGTCTACGTATCGTAGCAATAGAGTTCTAATGCTTCTTAAAACGCGATATGGAATCTCATTTCTATGTTTCATGGTAAGATATAATATGATTTGCGAGTGTTATGTATTCCTCGTCTACACTTCATATGAATGTTAATGCGACACTTCCTTGCAAGGAAAGAGCGTTTTGCAGATGTCTACGTATCGTAGCAATAGAGTTCTTATGATTCTTAAAACGCGATATCGCATCTCATTTCTATGTTTCATGTAAGATATAATATGATTTGCGAAGTGTTATCTACACCTCGTCTACACTTCAAATGAATGTAAATGCGACACTTCCTTGAAAGGAAATAGCGTCTGCAGATGTCTAGGTATCGTAGCGATAGAGTTCTAATGCTTCTCAAAACACAATATCGCATCTCATTTCTATGTTTCATGTAAGATATAATATGATTTGCGAAGTGTTATCTACACCTCGTCTACACTTCAAATGAATGTAAATGCGACACTTCCTTGAAAGGAAATAGCGTCTGCAGATGTCTAGGTATCGTAGCGATAGAGTTCTAATGCTTCTCAAAACACAATATAGCATCTCATTTCTATGTTTCATGGTAAGATATAATATGATTTGCGAAGTGTTATGTATTCCTCGTCTACACTTCAAATGAATGTAAATGCGACACTTCCTTGCATGGAAATAGCGTTTGCAGATTTCTACGTATCGTAGCAATAGATTTCTTATGATTCTTAAAACGCGATATCGCATCTCATTTCTATCTTTCATGGTAAGATATAATATGATTTGCGAAGTGTTATGTATTCCTCGTCAACACTTCAAATGAATGTAAATGCGACACTTCCTAGCATGGAAACAGCGCTTGCAGGTATCTACGTATCGTAGCAATAGAGTTCTAATGCCTCTTAAAACGCGATATGGCATCTCATTTCTATGTTTCATGGTAAGATATAATATGATTTGCGAAGTGTTATGTATTCCTCGTCTACACTTCATATGAATGTTAATGCGACACTTCCTTGCAAGGAAAGAGCGTTTGCAGATGTCTACGTATCGTAGCAATAGAGTTCTTATGATTCTTAAAACGCGATATCGCATCTCATTTCTATGTTTCATGTAAGATATAATATGATTTGCGAAGTGTTATCTACACCTCGTCTACACTTCAAATGAATGTAAATGCGACACTTCCTTGAAAGGAAATAGCGTCTGCAGATGTCTAGGTATCGTAGCGATAGAGTTCTAATGCTTCTCAAAACACAATATCGCATCTCATTTCTATGTTTCATGGTAAGATATTATATGATTTGCGAAGTGTTATGTATTCCTCGTCTACACTTCAAATGAATGTAAATGCGACACTTCCTTGCAAGGAAATAGCGTTTGCAGATGTCTACCTATCGTAGCAATAGAGTTCTAATGCTTCTTAAAACGCGATATGGAATCTCATTTCTATGTTTCATGGTAAGATATAATATGATTTGCGAAGTGTTATGTATTCCTCGTCTACACTTCATATGAATGTTAATGCGACACTTCCTTGCAAGGAAAAAGCGTTTGCAGATGTCTACGTATCGTAGCAATAGAGTTCTTATGATTCTTAAAACGCGATATCGCACCTCATTTCTATGTTTCATGTAAGATATAATATGATTTGCGAAGTGTTATCTGCACCTCGTCTACACTTCAAATCAATGTAAATGCGACACTTCCTTGAAAGGAAATAGCGTCTGCAGATGTCTAGGTATCGTAGCGATAGAGTTCTAATGCTTCTCAAAACACAATATAGCATCTCATTTCTATGTTTCATGGTAACATATAATATGATTTGCGAAGTGTTATGTATTCCTCGTCTACACTTCAAATGAATGTAAATGCGACACTTCCTTGCATGGAAATAGCGTTTGCAGATTTCTACGTATCGTAGCAATAGATTTCTTATGATTCTTAAAACGCGATATCGCATCTCATTTCTATCTTTCATGGTAAGATATAATATGATTTGCGAAGTGTTATGTATTCCTCGTCAACACTTCAAATGAATGTAAATGCGACACTTCCTAGCAAGGAAATAGCGTTTGCAGATTTCTACGTATCGTAGCAATAGATTTCTTATGATTCTTAAAACGCGATATCGCATCTCATTTCTATCTTTCATGGTAAGATATAATATGATTTGCGAAGTGTTATGTATTCCTCGTCTACACTTCATATGAATGTTAATGCGACACTTCCTTGCAAGGAAAGAGCGTTTGCAGATGTCTACGTATCGTAGCAATAGAGTTCTTATGATTCTTAAAACGCGATATCGCATCTCATTTCTATGTTTCATGTAAGATATAATATGATTTGCGAAGTGTTATCTACACCTCGTCTACACTTCAAATGAATGTAAATGCGACACTTCCTTGGAAGGAAATAGCGTCTGCAGATGTCTAGGTATCGTAGCGATAGAGTTATAATGATTCTCAAAACACAATATCGCATCTCATTTCTATGTTTCATGGTAAGATATTATATGATTTGCGAAGTGTTATGTATTCGTCGTCTACACTTCAAGTGAATGTAAATGCGACACTTCCTTGCAAGGAAATAGCGTTTGCAGATGTCTACCTATCGTAGCAATAGGGTTCTAATGCTTCTCAAAACGCGATATCGCATCTCATTTCTATGTTTCATGGTAAGATATAATATGATTTGCGAAGTGTTATGTATTCCTCGTCTACACTTCATATGAATGTTAATGCGACACTTCCTTGCAGGGAAAGAGCGTTTGCAGATGTCTACGTATCGTAGCAATAGAGTTCTTATGATTCTGAAAACGCGATATCGCATCTCATTTCTATGTTTCATGTAAGATATAATATGATTTGCGAAGTGTTATCTACACCTCGTCTACACTTCAAATGGATGTAAATGCGACACTTCCTTGAAAGGAGATAGCGTCTGCAGATGTCTAGGTATCGTAGCGATAGAGTTCTAATGCTTCTCAAAACACAATATAGCATCTCATTTCTATGTTTCATGGAAAGATATAATATGATTTGCGAAGTGTTATGTATTCCTCGTCTACACTTCAAATGAATGTAAATGCGACACTTCCTTGCATGGAAATAGCGTTTCCAGATTTCTACGTATCGTAGCAATAGATTTCTTATGATTCTTAAAACGCGATATCGCATCTCATTTCTATCTTTCATGGTAAGATATAATATGATTTGCGAAGTGTTATGTATTCCTCGTCAACACTTCAAATGAATGTAAATGCGACACTTCCTAGCATGGAAACAGCGCTTGCAGGTATCTACGTATCGTAGCAATAGAGCTCTAATGCTTCTTAAAACGCGATATGGCATCTCATTTCTATGTTTCATGGTAAGATATAATATGATTTGCGAAGTGTTATGTATTCCTCGTCTACACTTCATATGAATGTTAATGCGACACTTCCTTGCAAGGAAAGAGCGTTTGCAGATGTCTACGTATCGTAGCAATAGAGTTCTTATGATTCTTAAAACGCGATATCGCATCTCATTCCTATGTTTCATGTAAGATATAATATGATTTGCGAAGTGTTATCTACACCTCGTCTACACTTCAAATGAATGTAAATGCGACACTTCCTTGAAAGGAAATAGCGTCTGCAGATGTCTAGGTATCGTAGCGCTAGAGTTCTAATGCTTCTCAAAACACAGTATAGCATCTCATTTCTATGTTTCATGGTAAGATATAATATGATTTGCGAAGTGTTATGTATTCCTCGTCTACACTTCAAATGAATGTAAATGCGACACTTCCTTGCATGGAAATAGCGTTTGCAGATTTCTACGTATCGTAGCAATAGAGTTCTTATGATTCTTAAAACGCGATATCGCATCTCATTTCTATGTTTCATGGTAAGATATAATATGATTTGCGAAGTGTTATGTATTCCTCGTCAACACTTCAAATGAATGTAAATGCGACACTTCCTAGCAAGGAAACAGAGCTTGCAGGTGTCTACGTATCGTAGCAATAGAGTTCTTATGATTCTTAAAACGCGATATCGCATCTCATTTCTATTGTTTCATGTAAGATATAATATGATTTGCGAAATGTTATCTACACCTCGTCTACACTTCAAATGAATGTGAATGCGACACTTCCTTGCAAGCAAATAGCGTTTGCAGATGTCTACGTATCGTAGCAATAGAGTTCTAATGCTTCTTAAAACGCGATATCGCATCTCATTTCTATGTTTCATGGTAAGATATTATATGATTTGCGAAGTGTTATGTATTCGTCGTCTACACTTCAAGTGAATGTAAATGCGACACTTCCTTGCAAGGAAGTAGCGTTTGCAGATGTCTACCTATCGTACCAATAGGGTTCTAATGCTTCTTAAAACGCTATATCGCATCTCATTTCTATGTTTCATGGTAAGATATTATATGATTTGCGAAGTGTTATGTATTCCTCGTCTACACTTCAAATGAATGTGAATGCGACACTTCCTTGCTAGGAAGTAGCGTTTGCAGATGTCTACGTATCGTAGCAATAGAGTTCTTGTGATTCTTAAAACGCGATATCGCATCTCATTTCTATGCTTCATGGTAAGATATAATATGATTTGCGAAGTGTTATGTATTACTCGTCTACACTTCAAAGGAACGTGAATGCGACACTTCCTCGCTAGGAAATAGCGTTTGCAGATGTCTACGTATCGTAGCAATAGAGTTCTTATGATTCTTAAAACGCGATATCGCATCTCATTTCTATTGTTTCATGTAAGATATAATATGATTTGCGAAATGTTATCTACACCTCGTCTACACTTCAAATGAATGTGAATGCGACACTTCCTTGCAAGCAAATAGCGTTTGCAGATGTCTACGTATCGTAGCAATAGAGTTCTAATGCTTCTTAAAACGCGATATCGCATCTCATTTCTATGTTTCATGGTAAGATATTATATGATTTGCGAAGTGTTATGTATTCGTCGTCTACACTTCAAGTGAATGTAAATGCGACACTTCCTTGCAAGGAAGTAGCGTTTGCAGATGTCTACCTATCGTAGCAATAGGGTTCTAATGCTTCTTAAAACGCTATATCGCATCTCATTTCTATGTTTCATGGTAAGATATTATATGATTTGCGAAGTGTTATGTATTCCTCGTCTACACTTCAAATGAATGTGAATGCGACACTTCCTTGCTAGGAAGTAGCGTTTGCAGATGTCTACGTATCGTAGCAATAGAGTTCTTGTGATTCTTAAAACGCGATATCGCATCTCATTTCTATGCTTCATGGTAAGATATAATATGATTTGCGAAGTGTTATGTATTACTCGTCTACACTTCAAAGGAACGTGAATGCGACACTTCCTCGCTAGGAAATAGCGTTTGCAGATGTCTACGTATTGTAGCAATAGATTTCTAACGCTTCTTAAAACGCGATATCGCATCTCATTTCTATGTTTCATGGTAAGATATAATATGATTTGCGAAGTGTTATGTATTCCTCGTCTACACTTCAAATGAATGTAAATGCGACACTTCCTTGCATGGAAATAGCGTTTGCAGATTTCTACGTATCGTAGCAATAGATTTCTTATGATTCTTAAAACGCGATATCGCATCTCATTTCTATCTTTCATGGTAAGATATAATATGATTTGCGAAGTGTTATGTATTCCTCGTCAACACTTCAAATGAATGTAAATGCGACACTTCCTAGCAAGGAAATAGCGTTTGCAGATTTCTACGTATCGTAGCAATAGATTTCTTATGATTCTTAAAACGCGATATAGCATCTCATTTCTATCTTTCATGGTAAGATATAATATGATTTGCGAAGTGTTATGTATTCCTCGTCTACACTTCATATGAATGTTAATGCGACACTTCCTTGCAAGGAAAGAGCGTTTGCAGATGTCTACGTATCGTAGCAATAGAGTTCTTATGATTCTTAAAACGCGATATCGCATCTCATTTCTATGTTTCATGTAAGATATAATATGATTTGCGAAGTGTTATCTACACCTCGTCTACACTTCAAATGAATGTAAATGCGACACTTCCTTGAAAGGAAATAGCTTCTGCAGATGTCTAGGTATCGTAGCGATAGAGTTCTAATGCTTCTCAAAACACAATATCGCATCTCATTTCTATGTTTCATGGTAAGATATTATATGATTTGCGAAGTGTTATGTATTCGTCGTCTACACTTCAAGTGAATGTAAATGCGACACTTCCTTGCAAGGAAATAGCGTTTGCAGATGTCTACCTATCGTAGCAATAGGGTTCTAATGCTTCTCAAAACGCGATATCGCATCTCATTTCTATGTTTCATGGTAAGATATTATATGATTTGCGAAGTGTTATGTATTCCTTGTCTACACTTCAAATGAATGTGAATGCGACACTTCCTCGCTAGGAAATAGCGTTTGCAGATGTCTACGTATCGTAGCAATAGCTTTCTAATGCTTCTTAAAACGCGATATCGCATCTCATTTCTATGTTTCATGGTAAGATATAATATGATTTGCGAAGTGTTATGTATTCCTCGTCTACACTTCATATGAATGTTAATGCGACACTTCCTTGCAGGGAAAGAGCGTTTGCAGATGTCTACGTATCGTAGCAATAGAGTTCTTATGATTCTTAAAACGCGATATCGCATCTCATTTCTATGTTTCATGTAAGATATAATATGATTTGCGAAGTGTTATCTACACCTCGTCTACACTTCAAATGGATGTAAATGCGACACTTCCTTGAAAGGAGATAGCGTCTGCAGATGTCTAGGTATCGTAGCGATAGAGTTCTAATGCTTCTCAAAACACAATATAGCATCTCATTTCTATGTTTCATGGAAAGATATAATATGATTTGCGAAGTGTTATGTATTCCTCGTCTACACTTCAAATGAATGTAAATGCGACACTTCCTTGCATGGAAATAGCGTTTGCAGATTTCTACGTATCGTAGCAATAGATTTCTTATGATTCTTAAAACGCGATATCGCATCTCATTTCTATCTTTCATGGTAAGATATAATATGATTTGCGAAGTGTTATGTATTCCTCGTCAACACTTCAAATGAATGTAAATGCGACACTTCCTAGCATGGAAACAGCGCTTGCAGGTATCTACGTATCGTAGCAATAGAGCTCTAATGCTTCTTAAAACGCGATATGGCATCTCATTTCTATGTTTCATGGTAAGATATAATATGATTTGCGAAGTGTTATGTATTCCTCGTCTACACTTCATATGAATGTTAATGCGACACTTCCTTGCAAGGAAAGAGCGTTTGCAGATGTCTACGTATCGTAGCAATAGAGTTCTTATGATTCTTAAAACGCGATATCGCATCTCATTCCTATGTTTCATGTAAGATATAATATGATTTGCGAAGTGTTATCTACACCTCGTCTACACTTCAAATGAATGTAAATGCGACACTTCCTTGCCAGGAAATAGCGTCTGCAGATGTCTAGGTATCGTAGCATTAGAGTTCTAATGCTTCTTAAAACGCGATATCGCATCTCATTTCTGTGTTTCATGGTAAGATATTATATGATTTGCGAAGTGTTATGTATTCCTCGTCTACACTTCAAATGAATGTAAATGCGACACTTCCTTGCATGGAAATAGCGTTTGCAGATTTCTACGTATCGTAGCAATAGAGTTCTTATGATTCTTAAAACGCGATATCGCATCTCATTTCTATGTTTCATGGTAAGATATAATATGATTTGCGAAGTGTTATGTATTCCTCGTCAACACTTCAAATGAATGTAAATGCGACACTTCCTAGCAAGGAAACAGAGCTTGCAGGTGTCTACGTATCGTAGCAATAGAGTTCTTATGATTCTTAAAACGCGATATCGCATCTCATTTCTATTGTTTCATGTAAGATATAATATGATTTGCGAAATGTTATCTACACCTCGTCTACACTTCAAATGAATGTGAATGCGACACTTCCTTGCAAGCAAATAGCGTTTGCAGATGTCTACGTATCGTAGCAATAGAGTTCTAATGCTTCTTAAAACGCGATATCGCATCTCATTTCTATGTTTCATGGTAAGATATTATATGATTTGCGAAGTGTTATGTATTCGTCGTCTACACTTCAAGTGAATGTAAATGCGACACTTCCTTGCAAGGAAGTAGCGTTTGCAGATGTCTACCTATCGTAGCAATAGGGTTCTAATGCTTCTTAAAACGCTATATCGCATCTCATTTCTATGTTTCATGGTAAGATATTATATGATTTGCGAAGTGTTATGTATTCCTCGTCTACACTTCAAATGAATGTGAATGCGACACTTCCTTGCTAGGAAGTAGCGTTTGCAGATGTCTACGTATCGTAGCAATAGAGTTCTTGTGATTCTTAAAACGCGATATCGCATCTCATTTCTATGCTTCATGGTAAGATATAATATGATTTGCGAAGTGTTATGTATTACTCGTATACACTTCAAAGGAACGTGAATGCGACACTTCCTCGCTAGGAAATAGCGTTTGCAGATGTCTACGTATTGTAGCAATAGATTTCTAACGCTTCTTAAAACGCGATATCGCATCTCATTTCTATGTTTCATGGTAAGATATAATATGATTTGCGAAGTGTTATGTATTCCTCGTCTACACTTCAAATGAATGTAAATGCGACACTTCCTTGCATGGAAATAGCGTTTGCAGATTTCTACGTATCGTAGCAATAGATTTCTTATGATTCTTAAAACGCGATATCGCATCTCATTTCTATCTTTCATGGTAAGATATAATATGATTTGCGAAGTGTTATGTATTCCTCGTCAACACTTCAAATGAATGTAAATGCGACACTTCCTAGCAAGGAAATAGCGTTTGCAGATTTCTACGTATCGTAGCAATAGATTTCTTATGATTCTTAAAACGCGATATCGCATCTCATTTCTATCTTTCATGGTAAGATATAATATGATTTGCGAAGTGTAATGTATTCCTCGTCAACACTTCAAATGAATGTAAATGCGACACTTCCTAGCAAGGAAACAGCGCTTGCAGGTATCTACGTATCGTAGCAATAGAGTTCTAATGCTTCTTAAAACGCGATATGGCATCTCATTTCTATGTTTCATGGTAAGATATAATATGATTTGCGAAGTGTTATGTATTCCTCGTCTACACTTCATATGAATGTTAATGCGACACTTCCTTGCAAGGAAAGAGCGTTTGCAGATGTCTACGTATCGTAGCAATAGAGTTCTTATGATTCTTAAAACGCGATATCGCATCTCATTTCTATGTTTCATGTAAGATATAATATGATTTGCGAAGTGTTATCTACACCTCGTCTACACTTCAAATGAATGTAAATGCGACACTTCCTTGAAAGGAAATAGCTTCTGCAGATGTCTAGGTATCGTAGCGATAGAGTTCTAATGCTTCTCAAAACACAATATCGCATCTCATTTCTATGTTTCATGGTAAGATATTATATGATTTGCGAAGTGTTATGTATTCGTCGTCTACACTTCAAGTGAATGTAAATGCGACACTTCCTTGCAAGGAAATAGCGTTTGCAGATGTCTACCTATCGTAGCAATAGGGTTCTAATGCTTCTCAAAACGCGATATCGCATCTCATTTCTATGTTTCATGGTAAGATATTATATGATTTGCGAAGTGTTATGTATTCCTTGTCTACACTTCAAATGAATGTGAATGCGACACTTCCTCGCTAGGAAATAGCGTTTGCAGATGTCTACGTATCGTAGCAATAGCTTTCTAATGCTTCTTAAAACGCGATATCGCATCTCATTTCTATGTTTCATGGTAAGATATAATATGATTTGCGAAGTGTTATGTATTCCTCGTCTACACTTCATATGAATGTTAATGCGACACTTCCTTGCAGGGAAAGAGCGTTTGCAGATGTCTACGTATCGTAGCAATAGAGTTCTTATGATTCTTAAAACGCGATATCGCATCTCATTCCTATGTTTCATGTAAGATATAATATGATTTGCGAAGTGTTATCTACACCTCGTCTACACTTCAAATGAATGTAAATGCGACACTTCCTTGAAAGGAAATAGCGTCTGCAGATGTCTAGGTATCGTAGCGCTAGAGTTCTAATGCTTCTCAAAACACAGTATAGCATCTCATTTCTATGTTTCATGGTAAGATATAATATGATTTGCGAAGTGTTATGTATTCCTCGTCTACACTTCAAATGAATGTAAATGCGACACTTCCTTGCATGGAAATAGCGTTTGCAGATTTCTACGTATCGTAGCAATAGAGTTCTTATGATTCTTAAAACGCGATATCGCATCACATTTCTATGTTTCATGGTAAGATATAATATGATTTGCGAAGTGTTATGTATTCCTCGTCAACACTTCAAATGAATGTAAATGCGACACTTCCTAGCAAGGAAACAGAGCTTGCAGGTGTCTACGTATCGTAGCAATAGAGTTCTTATGATTCTTAAAACGCGATATCGCATCTCATTTCTATTGTTTCATGTAAGATATAATATGATTTGCGAAATGTTATCTACACCTCGTCTACACTTCAAATGAATGTGAATGCGACACTTCCTTGCAAGCAAATAGCGTTTGCAGATGTCTACGTATCGTAGCAATAGAGTTCTAATGCTTCTTAAAACGCGATATCGCATCTCATTTCTATGTTTCATGGTAAGATATTATATGATTTGCGAAGTGTTATGTATTCGTCGTCTACACTTCAAGTGAATGTAAACGCGACACTTCCTTGCAAGGAAGTAGCGTTTGCAGATGTCTACCTATCGTAGCAATAGGGTTCTAATGCTTCTTAAAACGCTATATCGCATCTCATTTCTATGTTTCATGGTAAGATATTATATGATTTGCGAAGTGTTATGTATTCCTCGTCTACACTTCAAATGAATGTGAATGCGACACTTCCTCGCTAGGAAATAGCGTTTGCAGATGTCTACGTATCGTAGCAATAGCTTTCTAATGCTTCTTAAAACGCGATATCGCATCTCATTTATATGTTTCATGGTAAGATATAATATGATTTGCGAAGTGTCATGTTTTCCTCGTCTACACTTCGAATGAATGTAAATGCGACACTTCCTTGCTAGGAAGTAGCGTTTGCAGATGTCTACGTATCGTAGCAATAGAGTTCTTGTGATTCTTAAAACGCGATATCGCATCTCATTTCTATGCTTCATGGTAAGATATAATATGATTTGCGAAGTGTTATGTATTACTCGTCTACACTTCAAAGGAACGTGAATGCGACACTTCCTCGCTAGGAAATAGCGTTTGCAGATGTCTACGTATTGTAGCAATAGATTTCTAACGCTTCTTAAAACGCGATATCGCATCTCATTTCTATGTTTCATGGTAAGATATAATATGATTTGCGAAGTGTTATGTATTCCTCGTCTACACTTCAAATGAATGTAAATGCGACACTTCCTTGCATGGAAATAGCGTTTGCAGATTTCTACGTATCGTAGCAATAGAGTTCTAATGCTTCTTAAAACGCGATATGGAATCTCATTTCTATGTTTCATGGTAAGATATAATATGATTAGCGAAGTGTTATGTATTCCTCGTCTACACTTCATATGAATGTTAATGCGACACTTCCTTGCAAGGAAAGAGCGTTTGCAGATGTCTACGTATCGTAGCAATAGAGTTCTTATGATTCGTAAAACGCGATATCGCATCTCGTTACTATGTTTCATGTAAGATATAATATGATTTGCGAAGTGTTATCTACACCTCGTCTACACTTCAAATGAATGTAAATGCGACACTTCCTTGAAAGGAAATAGCGTCTGCAGATGTCTAGGTATCGTAGCGATAGAGTTCTAATGCTTCTCAAAACACAATATAGCATCTCATTTCTATGTTTCATGGTAAGATATAATATGATTTGCGAAGTGTTATGTATTCCTCGTCTACACTTCAAATGAATGTAAATGCGACACTTCCTTGCATGGAAATAGCGTTTGCAGATTTCTACGTATCGTAGCAATAGATTTCTTATGATTCTTAAAACGCGATATCGCATCTCATTTCTATCTTTCATGGTAAGATATAATATGATTTGCGAAGTGTTATGTATTCCTCGTCAACACTTCAAATGAATGTAAATGCGACACTTCCTAGCAAGGAAACAGCGCTTGCAGGTATCTACGTATCGTAGCAATAGAGTTCTAATGCTTCTTAAAACGCGATATGGCATCTCATTTCTATGTTTCATGGTAAGATATAATATGATTTGCGAAGTGTTATGTATTCCTCGTCTACACTTCATATGAATGTTAATGCGACACTTCCTTGCAAGGAAAGAGCGTTTGCAGATGTCTACGTATCGTAGCAATAGAGTTCTTATGATTCTTAAAACGCGATATCGGATCTCATTTCTATGTTTCATGTAAGATATAATATGATTTGCGAAGTGTTATCTACACCTCGTCTACACTTCAAATGAATGTAAATGCGACACTTCCTTGAAAGGAAATAGCGTCTGCAGATGTCTAGGTATCGTAGCGATAGAGTTCTAATGCTTCTCAAAACACAATATCGCATCTCATTTCTATGTTTCATGGTAAGATATTATATGATTTGCGAAGTGTTATGTATTCGTCGTCTACACTTCAAGTGAATGTAAATGCGACACTTCCTTGCAAGGAAATAGCGTTTGCAGATGTCTACCTATCGTAGCAATAGGGTTCTAATGCTTCTCAAAACGCGATATCGCATCTCATTTCTATGTTTCATGGTAAGATATTATATGATTTGCGAAGTGTTATGTATTCCTCGTCTACACTTCAAATGAATGTGAATGCGACACTTCCTCGCTAGGAAATAGCGTTTGCAGATGTCTACGTATCGTAGCAATAGCTTTCTAATGCTTCTTAAAACGCGATATCGCATCTCATTTCTATGTTTCATGGTAAGATATAATATGATTTGCGAAGTGTTATGTATTCCTCGTCTACACTTCATATGAATGTTAATGCGACACTTCCTTGCAGGGAAAGAGCGTTTGCAGATGTCTACGTATCGTAGCAATAGAGTTCTTATGATTCTTAAAACGCGATATCGCATCTCATTTCTATGTTTCATGTAAGATATAATATGATTTGCGAAGTGTTATCTACGCCTCGTCTACACTTCAAATGAATGTAAATGCGACACTTCCTTGAAAGGAAATAGCGTCTGCAGATGTCTAGGTATCGTAGCGATAGGGTTCTAATGCTTCTCAAAACACAATATAGCATCTCATTTCTATGTTTCATGGAAAGATATGATATGATTTGCGAAGTGTTATGTATTCCTCGTCTACACTTCAAATGAATGTAAATGCGACACTTCCTTGCATGGAAATAGCGTTTGCAGATTTCTACGTATCGTAGCAATAGATTTCTTATGATTCTTAAAACGCGATATCGCATCTCATTTCTATCTTTCATGGTAAGATATAATATGATTTGCGAAGTGTTATGTATTCCTCGTCAACACTTCAAATGAATGTAAATGCGACACTTCCTAGCATGGAAACAGCGCTTGCAGGTATCTACGTATCGTAGCAATAGAGTTCTAATGCTTCCTAAAACGCGATATGGCATCTCATTTCTATGTTTCATGGTAAGATATAATATGATTTGCGAAGTGTTATGTATTCCTCGTCTACACTTCATATGAATGTTAATGCGACACTTCCTTGCAAGGAAAGAGCGTTTGCAGATGTCTACGTATCGTAGCAATAGAGTTCTTATGATTCTTAAAACGCGATATCGCATCTCATTTCTATGTTTCATGTAAGATATAATATGATTTGCGAAGTGTTATCTACACCTCGTCTACACTTCAAATGAATGTAAATGCGACACTTCCTTGAAAAGAAATAGCGTCTGCAGATGTCTAGGTATCGTAGCAATAGAGTTCTAATGCTTCTCAAAACACAATATCGCATCTCATTTCTATGTTTCATGGTAAGATATTATATGATTTGCGAAGTGTTATGTATTCCTCGTCTACACTTCAAATGAATGTAAATGCGACACTTCCTTGCAAGGAAATAGCGTTTGCAGATGTCTACCTATCGTAGCAATTGGGTTCTAATGCTACTTAAAACGCGATATCGCATCTCATTTCTATGTTTCATGGTAAGATGTAATATGATTTGCGAAGTGTTATGAATTCCTCGTCTACACTTCAAAGGAACGTGAATGCGACACTTCCTCGCTAGGAAATAGCGTTTGCAGATGTCTACGTATTGTAGCAATAGATTTCTAACGCTTCTTAAAACGCGATATCGCATCTCATTTCTATGTTTCATGGTAAGATATAATATGATTTGCGAAGTGTTATGTATTCCTCGTCTACACTTCAAATGAATGTAAATGCGACACTTCCTTGCATGGAAATAGCGTCTGCAGATGTCTACCTATCGTAGCAATAGGGTTCTAATGCTTCTTAAAACGCGATATCGCATCTCATTTCTATGTTTCATGGTAAGATATAATATGATTTGCGAAGTGTTATGAATTCCTCGTCTACACTTCAAGTGAATGAAAATGCGACACTTCCTCGATAGGAAATAGCGTTTGCAGATGTCTACGTATCGTAGCAATAGATTTCTAATGCTTCTTAAAACGCGATATCGCATCTCATTTCTATGTTTCATGGTAAGATATAATATGACTTGCGAACTGTCATGTATTCCTCGTCTACACTTCAAATGAATGTGAATGCGACACTTCCTTGCAAGCAAATAGCGTTTGCAGATGTCTACGTATCGTAGCAATAGAGTTCTAATGCTTCTTAAAACGCGATATCGCATCTCATTTCTATGTTTCATGGTAAGATATAATATGATTTGCGAAGTGTTATGTATTCCTCGTCTACACTTCAAATGAATGTGAATGCGACACTTCCTCGCTAGGAAATAGCGTCTGCAGATGTCTAGATATCGTAGCAGTAGAGTTCTAATGCCTCTTAAAACGCGATATCGCATCTCATTTATGTTTCATGGTAAGATATTATATGATTTGCGAAGTGTTATGTATTCGTCGTCTACACTTCAAGTGAATGTAAATGCGACACTTCCTTGCAAGGAAATAGCGTTTGCAGATGTCTACCTATCGTAGCAATAGGGTTCTAATGCTTCTTAAAACGCGATATCGCATCTCATTTCTATGTTTCATGGTAGAAATATTATATGATTTGCGAAGTGTTATGTATTCCTCGTCTACACTTCAAATGAATGTGAATGCGACACTTCCTCGCTAGGAAATAGCGTTTGCAGATGTCTACGTATCGTAGCAATAGCTTTCTAATGCTTCTTAAAACGCGATATCGCATCTCATTTCTATGTTTCATGGTAAGATATAATATGATTTGCGAAGTGTCATGTTTTCCTCGTCTACACTTCGAATGAATGTAAATGCGACACTTCCTTGCTAGGAAGTAGCGTTTGCAGATGTCTACGTATCGTAGCAATAGAGTTCTTGTGATTCTTAAAACGCGATATCGCATCTCATTTCTATGCTTCATGGTAAGATATAATATGATTTGCGAAGTGTTATGTATTACTCGTCTACACTTCAAAGGAACGTGAATGCGACACTTCCTCGCTAGGAAATAGCGTTTGCAGATGTCTACGTATTGTAGCAATAGATTTCTAACGCTTCTTAAAACGCGATATCGCATCTCATTTCTATGTTTCATGGTAAGATATAATATGATTTGCGAAGTGTTATGTATTCCTCGTCTACACTTCAAATGAATGTAAATGCGACACTTCCTTGCATGGAAATAGCGTTTGCAGATTTCTACGTATCGTAGCAATAGAGTTCTTATGATTCTTAAAACGCGATATCGCATCTCATTTCTGTTTCATGGTAAGATATAATATGATTTGCGAAGTGTTATGTATTCCTCGTCAACACTTCAAATGAATGTAAATGCGACACTTCCTAGCAAGGAAACAGCGCTTGCAGTTGTCTACGTATCGTAGCAATAGAGTTCTTATGATTCTTAAAACGCGATATCGCATCTCATTTCTATGTTTCATGGTAAGATATAATATGATTTGCGAAGTGTTATGTATTCCTCGTCAACACTTCAAATGAATGTAAATGCGACACTTCCTAGCAAGGAAACAGCGCTTGCAGTTGTCTACGTATCGTAGCAATAGAGTTCTTATGATTCTTAAAACGCGATATCGCATCTCATTTCTATGTTTCATGGTAAGATATAATATGATTTGCGAAGTGTTATGTATTCCTCGTCAACACTTCAAATGAATGTAAATGCGACACTTCCTAGCAAGGAAACAGCGCTTGCAGGTGTCTACGTATCGTAGCAATAGATTTATAATGCTTCTTAAAACGCGATATCGCATCTCATTTCTATGTTTCATGTAAGATATAATATGATTTGCGAAGTGTTATCTACACCTCGTCTACACTTCAAATGAATGTAAATGCGACACTTCCTTGAAAGGAAATAGCGTCTGCAGATGTCTAGGTATCGTAGCGATAGAGTTCTAAAGCTTCTCAAAACACAATATAGCATCTCATTTCTATGTTTCATGGTAAGATATAATATGATTTGCGAAGTGTTATGTATTCCTCGTCTACACTTCAAATGAATGTAAATGCGACACTTCCTTGCATGGAAATAGCGTTTGCAGATTTCTACGTATCGTAGCAATAGATTTCTTATGATTCTTAAAACGCGATATCGCATCTCATTTCTATCTTTCATGGTAAGATATAATATGATTTGCGAAGTGTTATGTATTCCTCGTCAACACTTCAAATGAATGTAAATGCGACACTTCCTAGCATGGAAACAGCGCTTGCAGGTATCTACGTATCGTAGCAATAGAGTTCTAATGCTTCCTAAAACGCGATATGGCATCTCATTTCTATGTTTCATGGTAAGATATAATATGATTTGCGAAGTGTTATGTATTCCTCGTCTACACTTCATATGAATGTTAATGCGACACTTCCTTGCAAGGAAAGAGCGTTTGCAGATGTCTACGTATCGTAGCAATAGAGTTCTTATGATTCCTAAAACGCGATATCGCATCTCATTTCTATGTTTCATGTAAGATATAATATGATTTGCGAAGTGTTATCTACACCTCGTCTACACTTCAAATGAATGTAAATGCGACACTTCCTTGAAAAGAAATAGCGTCTGCAGATGTCTAGGTATCGTAGCAATAGAGTTCTAATGCTTCTCAAAACACAATATCGCATCTCATTTCTATGTTTCATGGTAAGATATTATATGATTTGCGAAGTGTTATGTATTCCTCGTCTACACTTCAAATGAATGTAAATGCGACACTTCCTTGCAAGGAAATAGCGTTTGCAGATGTCTACCTATCGTAGCAATTGGGTTCTAATGCTACTTAAAACGCGATATCGCATCTCATTTCTATGTTTCATGGTAAGATGTAATATGATTTGCGAAGTGTTATGAATTCCTCGTCTACACTTCAAAGGAACGTGAATGCGACACTTCCTCGCTAGGAAATAGCGTTTGCAGATGTCTACGTATTGTAGCAATAGATTTCTAACGCTTCTTAAAACGCGATATCGCATCTCATTTCTATGTTTCATGGTAAGATATAATATGATTTGCGAAGTGTTATGTATTCCTCGTCTACACTTCAAATGAATGTAAATGCGACACTTCCTTGCATGGAAATAGCGTCTGCAGATGTCTACCTATCGTAGCAATAGGGTTCTAATGCTTCTTAAAACGCGATATCGCATCTCATTTCTATGTTTCATGGTAAGATATAATATGATTTGCGAAGTGTTATGAATTCCTCGTCTACACTTCAAGTGAATGAAAATGCGACACTTCCTCGATAGGAAATAGCGTTTGCAGATGTCTACGTATCGTAGCAATAGATTTCTAATGCTTCTTAAAACGCGATATCGCATCTCATTTCTATGTTTCATGGTAAGATATAATATGACTTGCGAACTGTCATGTATTCCTCGTCTACACTTCAAATGAATGTGAATGCGACACTTCCTTGCAAGCAAATAGCGTTTGCAGATGTCTACGTATCGTAGCAATAGAGTTCTAATGCTTCTTAAAACGCGATATCGCATCTCATTTCTATGTTTCATGGTAAGATATAATATGATTTGCGAAGTGTTATGTATTCCTCGTCTACACTTCAAATGAATGTGAATGCGACACTTCCTCGCTAGGAAATAGCGTCTGCAGATGTCTAGATATCGTAGCAGTAGAGTTCTAATGCCTCTTAAAACGCGATATCGCATCTCATTTATGTTTCATGGTAAGATATTATATGATTTGCGAAGTGTTATGTATTCGTCGTCTACACTTCAAGTGAATGTAAATGCGACACTTCCTTGCAAGGAAATAGCGTTTGCAGATGTCTACCTATCGTAGCAATAGGGTTCTAATGCTTCTTAAAACGCGATATCGCATCTCATTTCTATGTTTCATGGTAGAAATATTATATGATTTGCGAAGTGTTATGTATTCCTCGTCTACACTTCAAATGAATGTGAATGCGACACTTCCTCGCTAGGAAATAGCGTTTGCAGATGTCTACGTATCGTAGCAATAGCTTTCTAATGCTTCTTAAAACGCGATATCGCATCTCATTTCTATGTTTCATGGTAAGATATAATATGATTTGCGAAGTGTCATGTTTTCCTCGTCTACACTTCGAATGAATGTAAATGCGACACTTCCTTGCTAGGAAGTAGCGTTTGCAGATGTCTACGTATCGTAGCAATAGAGTTCTTGTGATTCTTAAAACGCGATATCGCATCTCATTTCTATGCTTCATGGTAAGATATAATATGATTTGCGAAGTGTTATGTATTACTCGTCTACACTTCAAAGGAACGTGAATGCGACACTTCCTCGCTAGGAAATAGCGTTTGCAGATGTCTACGTATTGTAGCAATAGATTTCTAACGCTTCTTAAAACGCGATATCGCATCTCATTTCTATGTTTCATGGTAAGATATAATATGATTTGCGAAGTGTTATGTATTCCTCGTCTACACTTCAAATGAATGTAAATGCGACACTTCCTTGCATGGAAATAGCGTTTGCAGATTTCTACGTATCGTAGCAATAGAGTTCTTATGATTCTTAAAACGCGATATCGCATCTCATTTCTGTTTCATGGTAAGATATAATATGATTTGCGAAGTGTTATGTATTCCTCGTCAACACTTCAAATGAATGTAAATGCGACACTTCCTAGCAAGGAAACAGCGCTTGCAGTTGTCTACGTATCGTAGCAATAGAGTTCTTATGATTCTTAAAACGCGATATCGCATCTCATTTCTATGTTTCATGGTAAGATATAATATGATTTGCGAAGTGTTATGTATTCCTCGTCAACACTTCAAATGAATGTAAATGCGACACTTCCTAGCAAGGAAACAGCGCTTGCAGGTGTCTACGTATCGTAGCAATAGATTTATAATGCTTCTTAAAACGCGATATCGCATCTCATTTCTATGTTTCATGTAAGATATAATATGATTTGCGAAGTGTTATCTACACCTCGTCTACACTTCAAATGAATGTAAATGCGACACTTCCTTGAAAGGAAATAGCGTCTGCAGATGTCTAGGTATCGTAGCGATAGAGTTCTAAAGCTTCTCAAAACACAATATAGCATCTCATTTCTATGTTTCATGGTAAGATATAATATGATTTGCGAAGTGTTATGTATTCCTCGTCTACACTTCAAATGAATGTAAATGCGACACTTCCTTGCATGGAAATAGCGTTTGCAGATTTCTACGTATCGTAGCAATAGTTTTCTTATGATTCTTAAAACGCGATATCGCATCTCATTTCTATCTTTCATGGTAAGATATAATATGATTTGCGAAGTGTTATGTATTCCTCGTCAACACTTCAAATGAATGTAAATGCGACACTTCCTAGCAAGGAAACAGCGCTTGCAGGTATCTACGTATCGTAGCAATAGAGTTCTAATGCTTCTTAAAACGCGATATGGCATCTCATTTCTATGTTTCATGGTAAGATATAATATGATTTGCGAAGTGTTATCTACACCTCGTCTACACTTCAAATGAATGTAAATGCGACACTTCCTTGAAAGGAAATAGCGTCTGCAGATGTCTAGGTATCGTAGCGATAGAGTTCTAATGCTTCTCAAAACACAATATCGCATCTCATTTCTATGTTTCATGGTAAGATATAATATGATTTGCGAAGTGTTATGTATTCCTCGTCTACACTTCAAATGAATGCAAATGCGACACTTCCTTGCATGGAAATAGCGTTTGCGGATTTCTACGTATCGTAGCAATAGGGTTCTAATGCTTCTTAAAACGCGATAACGCATCTCATTTCTATGTTTCATGGTAAGATATAATATGATTTGCGAAGTGTTATGTATTCCTCGTCTACACTTCAAATGAATGTAAATGCGACACTTCCTTGCATGGAAATAGCGTTTGCGGATTTCTACGTATCGTAGCAATAGGGTTCTAATGCTTCTTAAAACGCGATAACGCATCTCATTTCTATGTTTCATGGTAAGATGTAATATGATTTGCGAATTGTTATGAATTCCTCGTCTACACTTCAAAGGAACGTGAATGCGACACTTCCTCGCTAGGAAATAGCGTTTGCAGATGTCTACGTATTGTAGCAATAGATTTCTAACGCTTCTTAAAACGCTATATCGCATCTCATTTCTATGTTTCATGGTAAGATATAATATGATTTGCGAAGTGTTATGTATTACTCGTCTACACTTCAAAGGAACGTGAATGCGACACTTCCTCGCTAGGAAATAGCGTTTGTAGATGTCTACGTATTGTAGCAATAGATTTCTAACGCTTCTTAAAACGCGATATCGCATCTCATTTCTATGTTTCATGGTAAGATATAATATGATTTGCGAAGTGTTATGTATTCCTCGTCAACACTTCAAATGAATGTAAATGCGACACTTCCTAGCAAGGAAACAGCGCTTGCAGGTGTCTACGTATCGTAGCAATAGATTTATAATGCTTCTTAAAACGCGACATCGCATCTCATTTCTATGTTTCATGGTAAGATATAACATGATTTGCGAAGTGTCACGTATTCCTCGTCTACACTTCAAATGAATGTAAATGCGGCACTTCCTTGCTAGGAAATAGCGTCTGCAGATGTCTAGGTATCGTACCAATAGAGTTCAAATGCTTCTTAAAACGAGATATCGCATCTCATTTCTATGTTTCATGGTAAGATATAATATGATTTGCGAAGTGTTATGTATTCCTCGTCAACACTTCAAATGAATGTTAATGCGACACTTCCTAGCAAGGAAACAGAGCTTGCAGGTGTCTACGTATCGTAGCAATAGAGTTCTTATGATTCTTAAAACGCGATATCGCATCTCATTTCTATTGTTTCATGTAAGATATAATATGATTTGCGAAGTGTTATCTACACCTCGTCTACACTTCAAATGAATGTAAATGCGACACTTCCTTGAAAGGAAATAGCGTTTGCAGATATCTACGTATCGTAGCAACAGAGTTCTTGTGATTCTTAAAACGCGATATCGCATCTCATTTCTATGTTTCATGGTAAGATATAATATGATTTGCGAAGTGTTATGTATTACTCGTCTACACTTCAAAGGAACGTGAATGCGACACTTCCTCGCTAGGAAATAGCGTTTGCAGATGTCTACGTAATGTAGCAATAGATTTCTAACGCTTCTTAAAACGCGATATCGCATCTCATTTCTATGTTTCATGGTAAGATATAATATGATTTGCGAAGTGTTATGTATTCCTCGTCAACACTTCAAATGAATGTAAATGCGACACTTCCTAGCAAGGAAACAGCGCTTGCAGGTGTCTACGTATCGTAGCAATAGATTTATAATGCTTCTTAAAACGCGACATCGCATCTCATTTCTATGTTTCATGGTAAGGTATAACATGATTTGCGAAGTGTCATGTATTCCTCGTCTACACTTCAAATGAATGTAATTGCGACACTTCCTTGCTAGGAAATAGCGTCTGCAGATGTCTACGTATCGTAGCAATAGAGTTCTAATGCTTCTTAAAACGCGATATCGCATCTCATTTCTATGTTTCATGGTAAGATATTATATGATTTGCGAAGTGTTATGAATTCCTCGTCTACACTTCAAATGAGTGTAAATGCGACACTTCCTCGCTAGGAAATAGCGTTTGCAGATGTCTACGTATCGTAGCAATAGATTTCGAATGCTTCTTAAAACGCGATATCGCATCTCATTTCTATGTTTCATGGTAAGATATAATATGATTTGCGAAGTGTTATGTATTCCTCGTCTACACTTCAAATGAATGCAAATGCGACACTTCCTTGCATGGAAATAGCGTTTGCGGATTTCTACGTATCGTAGCAATAGGGTTCTAATGCTTCTTAAAACGCGATAACGCATCTCATTTCTATGTTTCATGGTAAGATATAATATGATTTGCGAAGTGTTATGTATTCCTCGTCTACACTTCAAATGAATGTAAATGCGACACTTCCTTGCATGGAAATAGCGTTTGCGGATTTCTACGTATCGTAGCAATAGGGTTCTAATGCTTCTTAAAACGCGATAACGCATCTCATTTCTATGTTTCATGGTAAGATGTAATATGATTTGCGAATTGTTATGAATTCCTCGTCTACACTTCAAAGGAACGTGAATGCGACACTTCCTCGCTAGGAAATAGCGTTTGCAGATGTCTACGTATTGTAGCAATAGATTTCTAACGCTTCTTAAAACGCTATATCGCATCTCATTTCTATGTTTCATGGTAAGATATAATATGATTTGCGAAGTGTTATGTATTACTCGTCTACACTTCAAAGGAACGTGAATGCGACACTTCCTCGCTAGGAAATAGCGTTTGTAGATGTCTACGTATTGTAGCAATAGATTTCTAACGCTTCTTAAAACGCGATATCGCATCTCATTTCTATGTTTCATGGTAAGATATAATATGATTTGCGAAGTGTTATGTATTCTTCGTCAACACTTCAAATGAATGTAA
Organism: Xylocopa sonorina; assembly: GCF_050948175.1. Lineage (NCBI taxonomy): Eukaryota > Metazoa > Arthropoda > Insecta > Hymenoptera > Apidae > Xylocopa > Xylocopa sonorina. The sequence continues at coordinate 866,020 of NW_027490092.1, read as the reverse complement.
ATGCGACACTTCCTAGCAAGGAAACAGCGCTTGCAGGTGTCTACGTATCGTAGCAATAGATTTATAATGCTTCTTAAAACGCGACATCGCATCTCATTTCTATGTTTCATGGTAAGATATAACATGATTTGCGAAGTGTCACGTATTCCTCGTCTACACTTCAAATGAATGTAAATGCGGCACTTCCTTGCTAGGAAATAGCGTCTGCAGATGTCTAGGTATCGTAGCAATAGAGTTCTTATGATTCTTAAAACGCGATATCGCATCTCATTTCTATGTTTCATGGTAAGATATAATATGATTTGCGAAGTGTTATGTATTCCTCGTCAGCACTTCAAAGGAATGTGAATGCGACACTTCCTTGCTAGGAAATAGCGTCTGCAGATGTCTACGTATCGTAGCAATAGAGTTCTAATGCTTCTTAAAGCGCGATATCGCATCTCATTTCTATGTCTCATGGTAAGATATTATATGATTTGCGAAGTGTTATGTATTCCTCGTCTACACTTCAAATGAATGTAAATGCGACACTTCCTTGCAAGGAAATAGCGTTTGCAGATGTCTACCTATCGTAGCAATAGGGTTCTAATGCTTCTTAAAACGCGATATCGCATCTCATTTCTATGTTTCATGGTAAGATATAATATGATTTGCGAAGTGTTATGAATTTCTCGTCTACACTTCAAATGAATGTAAATGCGGCACTTCCTTGCTAGGAAATAGCGTCTGCAGATGTCTAGGTATCGTAGCAATAGAGTTCAAATGCTTCTTAAAACGAGATATCGCATCTCATTTCTATGTTTCGTGGTAAGATATAATATGATTTGCGAAGTGTCATGTTTTCCTCGTCTACACTTCAAATGAATGTAATTGCGACACTTCCTTGATAGGGAATAGCGTCTGCAGATGTCTAGGTATCGTGGCAATAGAGTTCTAATGCTTCTTAAAACGCGATATCGCATCTCATTTCTATGTTTCATGGTAAGATATAATATGATTTGCGAAGTGTTATGTATTCCTCGTCAACACTTCAAATGAATGTAAATGCGACACTTCCTAGCAAGGAAACAGCGCTTGCAGGTGTCTACGTATCGTAGCAATAGATTTATAATGCTTCTTAAAACGCGACATCGCATCTCATTTCTATGTTTCATGGTAAGGTATAACATGATTTGCGAAGTGTCATGTATTCCTCGTCTACACTTCAAATGAATGTAATTGCGACACTTCCTTGCTAGGAAATAGCGTCTGCAGATGTCTACGTATCGTAGCAATAGAGTTCTAATGCTTCTTAAAACGCGATATCGCATCTCATTTCTATGTTTCATGGTAAGATATTATATGATTTGCGAAGTGTTATGAATTCCTCGTCTACACTTCAAATGAGTGTAAATGCAACACTTCCTCGCTAGGAAATAGCGTTTGCAGATGTCTACGTATCGTAGCAATAGATTTCGAATGCTTCTTAAAACGCGATATCGCATCTCATTTCTATGTTTCATGGTAAGATATAATATGATTTGCGAAGTGTTATGTATTCCTCGTCTACACTTCAAATGAATGTAAATGCCACACTTCCTTGCATGGAAATAGCGTTTGCAGATTTCTACGTATCGTAGCAATAGAGTTCTTATGATACTTAAAACGCGATATCGCATCTCATTTCTATGTTTCATGGTAAGATATAATATGATTTGCGAAGTGTTATGTATTCCTCGTCTACACTTCAAACGAATGTAAATGCGACACTTCCTTGCAAAGAAATAGCGCTTGCAGACGTCTACGTATCGTAGCAATAGATTTATAATGCTTCTTAAAACCCGATATCGCATCTCATTTCTATGTTTCATGGTAAGATATTATATGATTTGCGAAGTGTTATGTATTCCTCGTCGACACTTCAAATGAATGTAAATGCGACACTTCCTTGCAAGGAAATAGCGTTTGCAGATGTCTACCTATCGTAGCAATAGGGTTCTAATGCTTCTTAAAACGCGATATCGCATCTCATTTCTATGTTTCATGGTAAGATATAATATGATTTGCGAAGTGTTATGAATTCCTCGTCTACACTTCAAATGAATGTAAATGCGGCACTTCCTTGCTAGGAAATAGCGTCTGCAGATGTCTAGGTATCGTAGCAATAGAGTTCAAATACTTCTTAAAACGAGATATCGCATCTCATTTCTATGTTTCATGGTAAGATATAATATGATTTGCGAAGTGTCATGTATTCCTCGTCTACACTTCAACCGAATGTAATTGCGACACTTCCTTGCTAGGAAATAGCGTCTGCAGATGTCTAGGTATCGTAGCAATAGAGTTCTAATGCTTCTTAAAACGCGATATCGCATCTCATTTCTATGTTTCATGGTAAGATATTATATGATTTGCGAAGTGTTATGTATTCCTCGTCAACACTTCAAATGAATGTAAATGCGACACTTCCTAGCAAGGAAACAGCGTTTGCAGGTGTCTACGTATCGTAGCAATCGAGTTCTAGTGCTTCTTAAAAAGCGATATGGCATCTCATTTCTATGTTTCATGGTAAGATATAATATGATTTGCGAAGTGTTATGTATTCCTCGTCTACACTTCATATGAATGTTAATGCGACACTTCCTTGCAAGGAAAGAGCGTTTGCAGATGTCTACGTATCGTAGAAGTAGAGTTCTTATGATTCTTAAAACGCGATATCGCATCTCATTTCTATGTTTCATGTAAGATGTAATATGATTTGCGAAGTGTTATCTACTCCACGTCTACACTTCAAATGAATGTAAATGCGACACTTCCTTGAAAGGAAATACCGTCTGCAGATATCTAGGTATCGTAGCGATAGAGTTCTAATGCTTCTCAAAACACAATATCGCATCTCATTTCTATGTTTCATGGTAAGATATAATATGATTTGCGAAGTGTTATGTACTCCTCGTCTACACTTCAATTGAATGTAAATGCGACACTTCCTTGCATGGAAATAGCGTTCGCAGATTTCTACGTATCGTAGCAATAGGGTTCTTATGATTCTTAAAATGCGATATCGCATCTCATTTCTATGTTTCATGGTAAGATATAATATGATTTGCGAAGTGTTATGTATTCCTCGCTTACACTTCAAACGAATGTAAATGCGACACTTCCTTGCAAGGAAATAGCGTTTGCAGACGTCTACGTATCGTAGCAATAGATTTATAATGCTCCTTAAAACGCGATATCGCATCTCATTTCGATGTTTCATGGTAAGATATAACATGATTTGCGAAGTGTCATGTATTCCTCGTCTACACTTCAAATGATTGTAAATGCGGCACTTCCTTGCTAGGAAATAGCGTTTGCAGATGTCTACGTATCGTAGCAATAGAGTTCTTATGATTCTTAAAACGCGATATCGCATCTCATTTCTATGTCTCATGGTAAGATATTATATGATTTGCGAAGTGTTATGTATTCCTCGTCTACACTTCAAACGAATGTAAATGCGACACTTCCTTGCAAAGAAATAGCGCTTGCAGACGTCTACGTATCGTAGCAATAGATTTATAATGCTTCTTAAAACGCGATATCGCATCTCATTTCTATGTTTCATGGTAAGATATTATATGATTTGCGAAGTGTTATGTATTCCTCGTCGACACTTCAAATGAATGTAAATGCGACACTTCCTTGCAAGGAAATAGCGTTTGCAGATGTCTACCTATCGTAGCAATAGCGTTCTAATGCTTCTTAAAACGCGATATCGCATCTCATTTCTATGTTTCATGGTAAGATATAATATGATTTGCGAAGTGTTATGAATTCCTCGTCTACACTTCAAATGAATGTAAATGCGGCACTTCCTTGCTAGGAAATAGCGTCTGCAGATGTCTAGGTATCGTAGCAATAGAGTTCAAATACTTCTTAAAACGAGATATCGCATCTCATTTCTATGTTTCATGGTAAGATATAATATGATTTGCGAAGTGTCATGTATTCCTCGTCTACACTTCAACCGAATGTAATTGCGACACTTCCTTGCTAGGAAATAGCGTCTGCAGATGTCTAGGTGTCGTAGCAATAGAGTTCTAATGCTTCTTAAAACGCGATATCGCATCTCATTTCTATGTTTCATGGTAAGATATTATATGATTTGCGAAGTGTTATGTATTCCTCGTCAACACTTCAAATGAATGTAAATGCGACACTTCCTAGCAAGGAAACAGCGTTTGCAGGTGTCTACGTATCGTAGCAATCGAGTTCTAGTGCTTCTTAAAAAGCGATATCGCATCTCATTTCTATGTTTCATGGTAAGATATAATATGATTTGCGAAGTGTTATGAATTCCTCGTCTACACTTCAAATGAATGTAAATGCGGCACTTCCTTGCTAGGAAATAGCGTCTGCAGATGTCTAGGTATCGTAGCAATAGAGTTCTTATGATTCTTAAAACGCGATATCGCATCTCATTTCTATGTTTCATGGTAAGATATAATATGATTTGCGAAGTGTTATGTATTCCTCGTCAGCACTTCAAAGGAATGTGAATGCGACACTTCCTTGCTAGGAAATAGCGTCTGCAGATGTCTACGTATCGTAGCAATAGAGTTCTAATGCTTCTTAAAGCGCGATATCGCACCTCATTTCTATGTCTCATGGTAAGATATTATATGATTTGCGAAGTGTTATGTATTCCTCGTCTACACTTCAAATGAATGTAAATGCGACACTTCCTTGCAAGGAAATAGCGTTTGCAGATGTCTACCTATCGTAGCAATAGGGTTCTAATGCTTCTTAAAACGCGATATCGCATCTCATTTCTATGTTTCATGGTAAGATATAATATGATTTGCGAAGTGTTATGAATTTCTCGTCTACACTTCAAATGAATGTAAATGCGGCACTTCCTTGCTAGGAAATAGCGTCTGCAGATGTCTAGGTATCGTAGCAATAGAGTTCAAATGCTTCTTAAAACGAGATATCGCATCTCATTTCTATGTTTCGTGGTAAGATATAATATGATTTGCGAAGTGTCATGTTTTCCTCGTCTACACTTCAAATGAATGTAATTGCGACACTTCCTTGATAGGGAATAGCGTCTGCAGATGTCTAGGTATCGTGGCAATAGAGTTCTAATGCTTCTTAAAACGCGATATCGCATCTCATTTCTATGTTTCATGGTAAGATATAATATGATTTGCGAAGTGTTATGAATTCCTCGTCTACACTTCAAATGAATGTAAATGCGGCACTTCCTTGCTAGGAAATAGCGTCTGCAGATGTCTAGGTATCGTAGCAATAGAGTTCTTATGATTCTTAAAACGCGATATCGCATCTCATTTCTATGTTTCATGGTAAGATATAATATGATTTGCGAAGTGTTATGTATTCCTCGTCAGCACTTCAAAGGAATGTGAATGCGACACTTCCTTGCTAGGAAATAGCGTCTGCAGATGTCTACGTATCGTAGCAATAGAGTTCTAATGCTTCTTAAAGCGCGATATCGCATCTCATTTCTATGTCTCATGGTAAGATATTATATGATTTGCGAAGTGTTATGTATTCCTCGTCTACACTTCAAATGAATGTAAATGCGACACTTCCTTGCAAGGAAATAGCGTTTGCAGATGTCTACCTATCGTAGCAATAGGGTTCTAATGCTTCTTAAAACGCGATATCGCTTCTCATTTCTATGTTTCATGGTAAGATATAATATGATTTGCGAAGTGTTATGAATTTCTCGTCTACACTTCAAATGAATGTAAATGCGGCACTTCCTTGCTAGGAAATAGCGTCTGCAGATGTCTAGGTATCGTAGCAATAGAGTTCAAATGCTTCTTAAAACGAGATATCGCATCTCATTTCTATGTTTCGTGGTAAGATATAATATGATTTGCGAAGTGTCATGTTTTCCTCGTCTACACTTCAAATGAATGTAATTGCGACACTTCCTTGATAGGGAATAGCGTCTGCAGATGTCTAGGTATCGTGGCAATAGAGTTCTAATGCTTCTTAAAACGCGATATCGCATCTCATTTCTATGTTTCATGGTAAGATATAATATGATTTGCGAAGTGTTATGTATTCCTCGTCAACACTTCAAATGAATGTAAATGCGACACTTGCTAGCAAGGAAACAGCGCTTGCAGGTGTCTACGTATCGTAGCAATAGATTTATAATGCTTCTTAAAACGCGACATCGCATCTCATTTCTATGTTTCATGGTAAGGTATAACATGATTTGCGAAGTGTCATGTATTCCTCGTCTACACTTCAAATGAATGTAATTGCGACACTTCCTTGCTAGGAAATAGCGTCTGCAGATGTCTACGTATCGTAGCAATAGAGTTCTAATGCTTCTTAAAACGCGATATCGCATCTCATTTCTATGTTTCATGGTAAGATATTATATGATTTGCGAAGTGTTATGAATTCCTCGTCTACACTTCAAATGAGTGTAAATGCGACACTTCCTCGCTAGGAAATAGCGTTTGCAGATGTCTACGTATCGTAGCAATAGATTTCGAATGCTTCTTAAAACGCGATATCGCATCTCATTTCTATGTTTCATGGTAAGATATAATATGATTTGCGAAGTGTTATGTATTCCTCGTCTACACTTCAAATGAATGTAAATGCCACACTTCCTTGCATGGAAATAGCGTTTGCAGATTTCTACGTATCGTAGCAATAGAGTTCTTATGATACTTAAAACGCGATATCGCATCTCATTTCTATGTTTCATGGTAAGATATAATATGATTTGCGAAGTGTTATGTATTCCTCGTCTACACTTCAAACGAATGTAAATGCGACACTTCCTTGCAAAGAAATAGCGCTTGCAGACGTCTACGTATCGTAGCAATAGATTTATAATGCTTCTTAAAACGCGATATCGCATCTCATTTCTATGTTTCATGGTAAGATATTATATGATTTGCGAAGTGTTATGTATTCCTCGTCGACACTTCAAATGAATGTAAATGCGACACTTCCTTGCAAGGAAATAGCGTTTGCAGATGTCTACCTATCGTAGCAATAGGGTTCTAATGCTTCTTAAAACGCGATATCGCATCTCATTTCTATGTTTCATGGTAAGATATAATATGATTTGCGAAGTGTTATGAATTCCTCGTCTACACTTCAAATGAATGTAAATGCGGCACTTCCTTGCTAGGAAATAGCGTCTGCAGATGTCTAGGTATCGTAGCAATAGAGTTCAAATACTTCTTAAAACGAGATATCGCATCTCATTTCTATGTTTCATGGTAAGATATAATATGATTTGCGAAGTGTCATGTATTCCTCGTCTACACTTCAACCGAATGTAATTGCGACACTTCCTTGCTAGGAAATAGCGTCTGCAGATGTCTAGGTATCGTAGCAATAGAGTTCTAATGCTTCTTAAAACGCGATATCGCATCTCATTTCTATGTTTCATGGTAAGATATTATATGATTTGCGAAGTGTTATGTATTCCTCGTCAACACTTCAAATGAATGTAAATGCGACACTTCCTAGCAAGGAAACAGCGTTTGCAGGTGTCTACGTATCGTAGCAATCGAGTTCTAGTGCTTCTTAAAAAGCGATATGGCATCTCATTTCTATGTTTCATGGTAAGATATAATATGATTTGCGAAGTGTTATGTATTCCTCGTCTACACTTCATATGAATGTTAATGCGACACTTCCTTGCAAGGAAAGAGCGTTTGCAGATGTCTACGTATCGTAGAAGTAGAGTTCTTATGATTCTTAAAACGCGATATCGCATCTCATTTCTATGTTTCATGTAAGATGTAATATGATTTGCGAAGTGTTATCTACTCCTCGTCTACACTTCAAATGAATGTAAATGCGACACTTCCTTGAAAGGAAATACCGTCTGCAGATATCTAGGTATCGTAGCGATAGAGTTCTAATGCTTCTCAAAACACAATATCGCATCTCATTTCTATGTTTCATGGTAAGATATAATATGATTTGCGAAGTGTTATGTACTCCTCGTCTACACTTCAATTGAATGTAAATGCGACACTTCCTTGCATGGAAATAGCGTTCGCAGATTTCTACGTATCGTAGCAATAGGGTTCTTATGATTCTTAAAATGCGATATCGCATCTCATTTCTATGTTTCATGGTAAGATATAATATGATTTGCGAAGTGTTATGTATTCCTCGCTTACACTTCAAACGAATGTAAATGCGACACTTCCTTGCAAGGAAATAGCGTTTGCAGACGTCTACGTATCGTAGCAATAGATTTATAGTGCTCCTTAAAACGCGATATCGCATCTCATTTCGATGTTTCATGGTAAGATATAACATGATTTGCGAAGTGTCATGTATTCCTCGTCTACACTTCAAATGATTGTAAATGCGGCACTTCCTTGCTAGGAAATAGCGTTTGCAGATGTCTACGTATCGTAGCAATAGAGTTCTTATGATTCTTAAAACGCGATATCGCATCTCATTTCTATGTTTCATGGTAAGATATAATATGATTTGCGAAGTGTTATGTATTCCTCGTCAGTACTTCAAAGGAATGTGAATGCGACTCTTCCTTGCTAGGAAATAGCGTCTGCAGATGTCTACGTATCGTAGCAATAGAGTTCTAATGCTTCTTAAAACGCGATATCGCATCTCATTTCTATGTTTCATGGTAAGATATTATATGATTTGCGAAGTGTTATGTATTCCTCGTCTACACTTCAAATGAATGTAAATGCGACACTTCCTTGCAAGGAAATAGCGTGTGCAGATGTCTACCTATCGTAGCAATAGGGTTCTAATGCTTCTTAAAACGCGATATCGCATCTCATTTCTATGTTTCATGGTAAGATATAATATGATTTGCGAAGTGTTATGAATTCCTCGTCTACACTTCAAATGAATGTAAATGCGGCACTTCCTTGCTAGGAAATAGCGTCTGCAGATGTCTAGGTATCGTAGCAATAGAGTTCTTATGATTCTTAAAACGCGATATCGCATCTCATTTCTATGTTTCATGGTAAGATATAATATGATTTGCGAAGTGTTATGTATTCCTCGTCAGCACTTCAAAGGAATGTGAATGCGACACTTCCTTGCTAGGAAATAGCGTCTGCAGATGTCTACGTATCGTAGCAATAGAGTTCTAATGCTTCTTAAAGCGCGATATCGCACCTCATTTCTATGTCTCATGGTAAGATATTATATGATTTGCGAAGTGTTATGTATTCCTCGTCTACACTTCAAATGAATGTAAATGCGACACTTCCTTGCAAGGAAATAGCGTTTGCAGATGTCTACCTATCGTAGCAATAGGGTTCTAATGCTTCTTAAAACGCGATATCGCAACTCATTTCTATGTTTCATGGTAAGATATAATATGATTTGCGAAGTGTTATGAATTTCTCGTCTACACTTCAAATGAATGTAAATGCGGCACTTCCTTGCTAGGAAATAGCGTCTGCAGATGTCTAGGTATCGTAGCAATAGAGTTCAAATGCTTCTTAAAACGAGATATCGCATCTCATTTCTATGTTTCGTGGTAAGATATAATATGATTTGCGAAGTGTCATGTTTTCCTCGTCTACACTTCAAATGAATGTAATTGCGACACTTCCTTGATAGGGAATAGCGTCTGCAGATGTCTAGGTATCGTGGCAATAGAGTTCTAATGCTTCTTAAAACGCGATATCGCATCTCATTTCTATGTTTCATGGTAAGATATAATATGATTTGCGAAGTGTTATGAATTCCTCGTCTACACTTCAAATGAATGTAAATGCGGCACTTCCTTGCTAGGAAATAGCGTCTGCAGATGTCTAGGTATCGTAGCAATAGAGTTCTTATGATTCTTAAAACGCGATATCGCATCTCATTTCTATGTTTCATGGTAAGATATAATATGATTTGCGAAGTGTTATGTATTCCTCGTCAGCACTTCAAAGGAATGTGAATGCGACACTTCCTTGCTAGGAAATAGCGTCTGCAGATGTCTACGTATCGTAGCAATAGAGTTCTAATGCTTCTTAAAGCGCGATATCGCATCTCATTTCTATGTCTCATGGTAAGATATTATATGATTTGCGAAGTGTTATGTATTCCTCGTCTACACTTCAAATGAATGTAAATGCGACACTTCCTTGCAAGGAAATAGCGTTTGCAGATGTCTACCTATCGTAGCAATAGGGTTCTAATGCTTCTTAAAACGCGATATCGCATCTCATTTCTATGTTTCATGGTAAGATATAATATGATTTGCGAAGTGTTATGAATTTCTCGTCTACACTTCAAATGAATGTAAATGCGGCACTTCCTTGCTAGGAAATAGCGTCTGCAGATGTCTAGGTATCGTAGCAATAGAGTTCAAATGCTTCTTAAAACGAGATATCGCATCTCATTTCTATGTTTCGTGGTAAGATATAATATGATTTGCGAAGTGTCATGTTTTCCTCGTCTACACTTCAAATGAATGTAATTGCGACACTTCCTTGATAGGGAATAGCGTCTGCAGATGTCTAGGTATCGTGGCAATAGAGTTCTAATGCTTCTTAAAACGCGATATCGCATCTCATTTCTATGTTTCATGGTAAGATATAATATGATTTGCGAAGTGTCATGTATTCCTCGTCTACACTTCAAATGAATGTAAATGCGACACTTCCTTGCCAGGAAATAGCGTCTGCAGATGTCTAGGTATCGTAGCATTAGAGTTCTAATGCTTCTTAAAACGCGATATCGCATCTCATTTCTATGTTTCATGGTAAGATATAATATGATTTGCGAAGTGTTATGAATTCCTCGTCTACACTTCAAATGAATGTAAATGCGGCACTTCCTTGCTAGGAAATAGCGTCTGCAGATGTCTAGGTATCGTAGCAATAGAGTTCTTATGATTCTTAAAACGCGATATCGCATCTCATTTCTATGTTTCATGGTAAGATATAATATGATTTGCGAAGTGTTATGTATTCCTCGTCAGCACTTCAAAGGAATGTGAATGCGACACTTCCTTGCTAGGAAATAGCGTCTGCAGATGTCTACGTATCGTAGCAATAGAGTTCTAATGCTTCTTAAAGCGCGATATCGCATCTCATTTCTATGTCTCATGGTAAGATATTATATGATTTGCGAAGTGTTATGTATTCCTCGTCTACACTTCAAATGAATGTAAATGCGACACTTCCTTGCAAGGAAATAGCGTTTGCAGATGTCTACCTATCGTAGCAATAGGGTTCTAATGCTTCTTAAAACGCGATATCGCATCTCATTTCTATGTTTCATGGTAAGATATAATATGATTTGCGAAGTGTTATGAATTTCTCGTCTACACTTCAAATGAATGTAAATGCGGCACTTCCTTGCTAGGAAATAGCGTCTGCAGATGTCTAGGTATCGTAGCAATAGAGTTCAAATGATTCTTAAAACGAGATATCGCATCTCATTTCTATGTTTCGTGGTAAGATATAATATGATTTGCGAAGTGTCATGTTTTCCTCGTCTACACTTCAAATGAATGTAATTGCGACACTTCCTTGATAGGGAATAGCGTCTGCAGATGTCTAGGTATCGTGGCAATAGAGTTCTAATGCTTCTTAAAACGCGATATCGCATCTCATTTCTATGTTTCATGGTAAGATATAATATGATTTGCGAAGTGTCATGTATTCCTCGTCTACACTTCAAATGAATGTAAATGCGACACTTCCTTGCCAGGAAATAGCGTCTGCAGATGTCTAGGTATCGTAGCATTAGAGTTCTAATGCTTCTTAAAACGCGATATCGCATCTCATTTCTGTGTTTCATGGTAAGATATTATATGATTTGCGAAGTGTTATGTATTCCTCGTCTACACTTCAAGTGAATGTAAATGCGACACTTCCTTGCAAGGAAATAGCGTTTGCAGATGTCTACCTATCGTAGCAATAGGGTTCTAATGCTTCTTAAAACGCGATATCGCATCTCATTTCTATGTTTCATGGTAAGATATAATATGATTTGCGAAGTGTCATGTATTCCTCGTCTACACTTCAAATGAATGTAAATGCGACACTTCCTTGCAAGGAAATAGCGTTTGCAGATATCTACGTATCGTAGCAATAGAGTTCTTGTGATTCTTAAAACGCGATATCGCATCTCATTTCTATGTTTCATGGTAAGATATTATATGATTTGCGAAGTGTTATGTATTCCTCGTCAACACTTCAAATGAATGTGAATGCGACACTTCCTCGCTAGGAAGTTGCGTCTGCAGATGTCTAGGTATCGTAGCAATAGAGTTCTAATGCTTCTTAAAACGCGATATCGCATCTCATTTCTATGTTTCATGGTAAGATATAATATGATTTGCGAAGTGTTATGTATTCCTCGTCTACACTTCAAATGAATGTAAATGCGACACTTCCATGCTAGGAAGTAGCGTTTGCAAATGTCTACCTATCGTAGCATTAGGTTTCTAATGCTTGCTAAAACGCGATATCGCATCTCATTTCTATGTTTCATGGTAAGATATAATATGATTTGCGAAGTGTCATGTATTCCTCGTCTACACTTCAAATGAATGCAAATGCGACACTTCCTTGCTAGGAAATAGCGTCTGCAGATGTCTAGGTATCGTAGCAATAGAGTTCAAATGCTCCTTAAAACGAGATATAGCATCTCATATCTATGTTTCTTGATAAGATATAACATGATTTGCGAAGTGTCATGTATTCCTCGTATACGTTTCAAATGAATGTAAATGCGACACTTCCTTCCAAGGAAATAGCATTTGCAGATGTCTACGTATCGTAGCAATAGTGTTCTTATGATTCTTAGAACGCGATATCGCATCTCATTTCTATGTTTCATGGTAAGATATAATATGATTTGCGAAGTGTTATGTATTCCTCGTCTACACTTCAAATGAATGTAAATGCGACACTTCCTTGCTAGGAAATAGCGTTTGCAAATGTCTACCTATCGTAGCATTAGATTTCTAATGCTTGTTAAAACGCGATATCGCATCTCATTTCTATGTTTCATGATAAGATATATTATGATTTGCGAAGGGTCATGTATTCCTCGTCTACACTTCAAATGAATGCAAATGCGACACTTCCTTGCTAGGAAATAGCGTCTGCAGATGTCTAGGTATCGTAGCAATAGAGTACAAATGCTCCTTAAAACGAGATATAGCATCTCATATCTATGTTTCTTGATAAGATATAATATTCATTGCGAAGTGTTATGCATTCCTCGTATACGTTTCAAATGAATGTAAATGTGACACTTCCTTCCAAGGATATAGCGTTTGCAGATGTCTACGTATCGTAGCAATAGTGTTCATATGATTCTTAAAACGCGATATCGCATCTCATTTCTATGTTTCATGGTAAGATATAATATGATTTGCGATGTGTTATGCATTCCTCGTCTACGATTCAAATGAATGTAAATGCGACACTTCCTAGCAAGGAAATAGCGTTTGCAGATGACTACGTATCGTAGCAATGGAGTTCTTATGATACTTAAAACGCGATGTCGCATCTCATTTCTATGTTTCATGGTAAGATATAATATGACTTGCGAACTGTCATGTATTCCTCGTCTACACTTCAAATGAATGTGAATGCGACACTTCCTTGCTAGGAAATAGCGTTTGCAGATGTCTACGTATCGTAGCTATAGCTTTCTAATGCTTCTTAAAACGCGATATCGCATCTCATTTCTATGTTTCATGGTAAGATATAATATGATTTGCGAAGTGTTATGTAATCCTCGTCTACACTTCAAATGAATGTAAATGCGACACTTCCTTGCAAGGAAAGAGCGTTTGCAGATGTCTACGTAATGTAGCAATAGAGTTCTTATGATTCTTAAACGCGATATCGCATCTCATTTCTATGTTTCATGGTAAGATATAATATGATTTGCGAAGTGTTATGTATTCCTCGTCTACACTTCAAATGAATGTAAATGCGACACTTCCTTGCTAGGAAATAGCGTTTGCAAATGTCTACCTATCGTATCATTAGATTTCTAATGCTTGTTAAAACGCGATATCGCATCTCATTTCTATGTTTCATGGTAAGATATATTATGATTTGCGAAGTGTCATGTATTCCTCGTCTACACTTCAAATGAATGCAAATGCGACACTTCCTTGCTAGGAAATAGCGTCTGCAGATGTCTAGGTATCGTAGCAATAGAGTACAAATGCTCCTTAAAACGAGATATAGCATCCCATATCTATGTTTCTTGATAAGATATAATATTCATTGCGAAGTGTTATGCATTCCTCGTATACGTTTCAAATGAATGTAAATGCGACACTTCCTTCCAAGGAAATAGCGTTTGCAGATGTCTACGTATCGTAGCAATAGTGTTCATATGATTCTTAAAACGCGATATCGCATCTCATTTCTATGTTTCATGGTAAGATATAATATGATTTGCGATGTGTTATGCATTCCTCGCCTACGATTCAAATGAATGTAAATGCGACACTTCCTAGCAAGGAAATAGCGTTTGCAGATGACTACGTATCGTAGCAATGGAGTTCTTATGATACTTAAAACGCGATGTCGCATCTCATTTCTATGTTTCATGGTAAGATATAATATGACTTGCGAACTGTCATGTATTCCTCGTCTACACTTCAAATGAATGTGAATGCGACACTTCCTTGCTAGGAAATAGCGTTTGCAGATGTCTACGTATCGTAGCAATAGCTTTCTAATGCTTCTTAAAACGCGATATCGCATCTCATTTCTATGTTTCATGGTAAGATATAATATGATTTGCCAAGTGTCATGTATTCCTCGTCTACACTTCAAATGAATGTAAATGCGACACTTCCTTGCTAGGAAATAGCGTTTGCAGATGTCTACGTATCGTAGCAATAGAGTTCTCATGATTCTTAAAACGCGATATCGCATCTCATTTCTATGTTTCATGGTAAGATATAATATGATTTGCGAAGTGTTATGTAATCCTCGTCTACACTTCAAATGAATGTAAATGCGACACTTCCTTGCAAGGAAAGAGCGTTTGCAGATGTCTACGTATCGTAGCAATAGAGTTCTTATGATTCTTAAAACGAGATATCGCATCTCATTTCTATGTTTCATGGTAAGATATTTTATGATTTGCGAAGTGTTATGTATTCCTCGTCAACACTTCCAAGGAATGTGAATGCGACACTTCCTCGCTAGGAAATAGCGTTTGCTGATGTCTACATATTGTAGCAGTAGATTTCTAATGCTTCTTAAAACGCGATATCGCATCTCATTTCTATGTTTCATGGTAAGATACAATATGATTTGCGAAGTGTCATGTATTCCTCGTCTACACTTCAAATGAATGTAAATGCGACACTTCCTTGCTAGGAAATAGCGTCTGCAGATGTCTAGGTGTCGTAGCAATAGAGTTGTAATGCTTCTTAAAACGCGATATCGCATCTCATTTCTATGTTTCATGGTCAGATGTAACATGATTTGCGCAGTGTTATGTAATCCTCGTCTACAGTTCAAATGAATGTAAATGCGACACTTCCTTGCAAGGAAATAGCGTATGCAGATGTCTACGTGTCGAAGCAACAGAGTTCAAATGCTTCTTAAAACGAGATATTGCATCTCATATCTATGTTTCATGATAAGATATAATATTCATTGCGAAGTGTTATGCATTCCTCGTCTACGATTCAAATGAAAGTAAATGCGACACTTCCTTGCAAGGAAATAACGATTGCAGATGTCTACGTATCGTAGCAATGGAGTTCATATGATTCTTAAAACGCGATATCGCATCTCATTTCTATGTTTCATGGTAAGATATAATATGATTTGCGAAGTGTCATGTATTCCTCGTCTACGATTCAAATGAATGTAAATGCGACACTTCCTTGCAAGGAAATAGCGTTTGCAGATGTCTACGTTTCGTAGCAATGGAATTCTTATGATACTTAGAACGCGATGTCGCATCTCATTTCTATGTTTCATGGTAAGATATAATATGATTTGCGAAGTGTCATGTATTCCTCGTCTACACTTCAAATGGATGTGAATGCGATACTTCCTCGCTAGGAAATAGCGATTGCAAATGTCTACCTATCGTAGCATTAGATTTCTAATGCTCCTTAAAACGCGATATCGCATCTCATTTCTATGTTTCATGGTAAGATATAATATGATTTGCGAAGTGTTATGTATTCCTCGTCTACACTTCAAATGAATGTGAATGCGACACTTCTTCGCTAGGAAATAGCGTCTGCAGATGTCTAGGTATCGTAGCAATATAGTTCAAATGCTTCTTAAAACGAGGTATTGCATCTCATATCTATGTTTCATGATAAGATATAATATTCATTGCGAAGTATTATGCATTCCTCGTATGCGATACAAATGAATGTACATGCGACACTTCCTTGCAAGGAAATAGCGTTTGCAGATGTCTACGTATCGTAGCAATAGAGTACTTATGATCCTTAAAACGCGATATCGCTTCTCATTTTTTTCTTTCGTGGTAAGATATAATATGATTTGCGAAGTGTTATGCATTCCTCTTCTACGATTCAAATGAAACTAAATGCGACACTTCCTTGCAAGGAAATAACGATTGCAGATATCTACGTATCGTAGCAATGGAGTTCTTATGATACTTAAAACGCGATGTCGCTCCTCATTTCTATGTTTCATGGTAAGATATAATATGATTTGCGAAGTGTCATGTATTCCTCGTCTACACTTCAAATGAATGTGAATGCGACACTTCCTTGCAAGGAAATAGCGTTTGCAGATGTCTACGTATCGTAGCAATAGAGTTCATATGATTCTTAAAACGCGATATTGCATCTCATTTCTATGTTTCATGGTAAGATATAATGTGATTTGCGAAGTGTCATGTATTCCTCGTCCACACTTCAAATGAATGTAAATGCGATACTTCCTCGCTAGGAAATAGCGTTTGCAGATGTTTACGTATCGTAGCAATAGCTTTCTAATGCTTCTTAAAACGCGATTTCGCATCTCATTTCTATGTTTCATGGTAAGATATAATATGATTTGCGAAGTGTTATGTATTCCTCGTCTACACTTCAAACGAATGTGAATGCGACACTTCCTCGCTAGCAAATAGCGTTTGCAGATGTCTACGTATCGTAGCAAGAGACTTCTAAAGCTTCTTAGAACGCGATATCGCATCTCATTTCTATGTTTCATGGTAAGATATAACATGATTTGCGAAGTGTTATGTATTCCTCGTCTACACTTCAAATGAATGTGGATGCGATACTTCCTAGCTAGGAAATAGCGTTTGCAGATGTCTACGTATCGTAGCAATGGCTTTCTAATGCTTCTTAAAACGCAATATCGCAACTCATTTCTATGTTTCATGGTAAGATATAATGTGATTTGCGAAGTGTTATGTATTCCTCGTCTACACTTCAAATGAATGTAAATGCGACACTTCCTTGCTAGGAAATAGCGTCTGCAGATGTCTAGGTATCGTAGCAATAGAGTTCAAGTGCTTCTTAAAACGAGATATTGCATCTCATATCTATGTTTCATGATAAGATATAATATTCATTGCGAAGTGTTATGCATTCCTCGTCTACGATTCAGATGAATGTAAATGCGACACTTCCTTGCAAGGAAAGAGCGTTTGCAGATGTCTACGTATCGTAGAAGTAGAGTTCTTATGATTCTTAAAACGCGATATCGCATCTCATTTCTATGTTTCATGTAAGATATAATATGATTTGCGAAGTGTTATCTACTCCTCGTCTACACTTCAAATGAATGTAAATGCGACACTTCCTTGAAAGGAAATACCGTCTGCAGATATCTAGGTATCGTAGCGATAGAGTTCTAATGCTTCTCAAAACACAATATCGCATCTCATTTCTATGTTTCATGGTAAGATATAATATGATTTGCGAAGTGTTATGTATTCCTCGTCTACACTTCAATTGAATGTAAATGCGACACTTCCTTGCATGGAAATAGCGTTTGCAGATTTCTACGTATCGTAGCAACAGAGTTCTTATGATTCTTAAAATGCGATATGGCATCTCATTTCTATGTTTCATGGTAAGATATAATATGATTTGCGATGTGTTATGTATTCCTCGTCTACACTTCAAATGAATGTAAATGCGACACTTCCTTGCAAGGAAATAGCGTTTGCAGATGTCTACGTATCGTAGCAATAGAGTTCTTATGATTCTTAAAACGCGATATCGCATCTCATTTCTATGTTTCATGGTAAGATATAATATGATTTGCGAAGTGTCATGTATTCCTCGTCTACACTTCAAACGAATGTAAATGCGACACTTCTTTCCTAGGAAATAGCGTCTGCAGATGTCTAGGTATCGTAGCAATAGATTTCTAATGCTTCATAAAACGCGATATCGCATCTCATTTCCATGATTCATGGTAAGATATAATTTTCATTGCAAAGTGTTATGCATTCCTCGTATACGATTAAAACGAATGTAAATGCGACACTTCTTTGCTAGGAAATAGCGTCTGCAGATGTCTAGGTATCGTAGCAATAGAGTTCAAATGCTTCTTAAAACGAGATATTGCATCTCATATCTATGTTTCATTATAAGATGTAATATTCATTGCAAAGTGTTATGCATTCCTCGTATACGATTAAAATGAATGTAAATGCGACACTTCCTTGCAAGGAAATAGCGATTGCAGATGTCTACGTATCGTAGCAATAGAGTTCTTATGTTTCTTAAAACGCGATATCGCATCTCATTTCTATGTTTCATGGTAAGATATAATATGATTTGCGAAGTGTTATGTATTCCTCGTCTACACTTCAAATGAATGTAAATGCGACACTTCCTTGCAAGGAAATAGCGTTTGCAGATGTCTACGTATCGTAGCAATAGAGTTCTTATGATTCTTAAAACGCGATATCGCATCTCATTTCTATGTTTCATGGTAAGATATAATATGATTTGCGAAGTGTCATGTATTCCTCGTCTATACTTCAAATGAATGTAAAGGCGACACTTCCTTGCTAGGAAATAGCGTCTGCAGATGTCTAGGTATCGTAGCAATAGAGTTCAAATGCTTCTTAAAACGAGATATTGCATCTCATATCTATGTTTCATGATAAGATATAATATTCATTGCGAAGTGTTATGCATTCTTCGTCTACGATTCAAATGAATGTAAATGCGACACTTCCTTGCAAGGAAATAGCGTTTGCAGATGTCTACGTATCGTAGCAATAGAGTTCTTATGATTCTTAAAACGCAATATCGCATCTCATTTCTATGTTTCATGGTAAGATATAATATGAGTTGCGAAGTGTCATGTATTCCTCGTCTACACTTCAAATGAATGTAAATGCGACACTTCTTTGCGAGGAAATAGCGTCTGCAGATGTCTAGGTATCGTAGCAATAGAGTTCAAATGCTTCTTAAAACGAGATATTGCATCTCATATCTATGTTTCATTATAAGATATAATATTCATTGCAAAGTGTTATGCATTCCTCGTATACGATTAAAACGAATGTAAATGCGACACTTCTTTGCTAGGAAATAGCGTCTGCAGATGTCTAGGTATCGTAGCTATAGAGTTCAAATGCTTCTTAAAACGAGATATTGCATCTCATATCTATGTTTCATTATAAGATATAATATTCATTGCAAAGTGTTATGCATTCCTTGTACACGAATAAAATGAATATAAATGCGACACTTCCTTGCAAGGAAATAGCGTCTGCAGATGTCTAGGTATCGTAGCAATAGAGTTCAAATGCTTCTTAAAACGAGATATTGCATCTCATATCTATGTTTCATGATAAGATATAATATTCATTGCGAAGTGTTATGCATTCTTCGTCTACGATTCAAATGAATGTAAATGCGACACTTCCTTGCAAGGAAATAGCGTTTGCAGATGTCTACGTATCGTAGCAATAGAGTTCTAATGCTTCTGAAAACGCGATATCGCATCTCATTTCTATGTTTCATGGTAAGATATAATATGATTTGCGAAGTGTTATGTATTCCTCGTCTACACTTCAAATGTATGTAAATGCGACACTTCCTTGCAAGGAAATAGCGTTTTCAGTTGTCTACGTATCGTAGCAATAGTGTTCTTATGATTCTTAAAACGCGATATCGCATCTCATTTCTATGTTTCATGGTAAGATATAATATGATTTGCGAAGTGTTATGTATTCCTCGTCTACACTTCAAATGAATGTAAATGCGACACTTCCTTGCAAAGAAATAGCGTTTGCAGATGTCTACATATCGTAGCAATAGATTTCTAATGCTTCTTAAAACGCGATATCGCATCTCATTTCTATGTTTCATGGTAAGATATAATATGATTTGCGAAGTGTTATGTATTCCTCGTCTACACTTCAAATGAATGTAAATGCGACACTTCCTTGCTAGGTAATAGCGTCTGCAGATGTCTAGGTATCGTAGCAATAGTGTTCAAATGCTTCTTAAAACGAGATATTGCATCTCATATCTATGTTTCATGATAAGATATAATATACATTGCGAAGTGTTATGCATTCCTCGTATACGATCCAAATGAATGTAAATGCGACACTTCCTTGCAAGGAAATAGCGTTTGCAGTTGTCTACGTATCGTAGCAATAGAGTTCTTATGATTCTTAAAACGCGATATCGCATCTCATTTCTATGTTTCATGGTAAGATATAATATGATTTGCGAAGTGTTGTGTATTCCTCGTCTACACTTCAAATGAATGTGAATGCGACACTTCATCGCTAGGAAATAGCGTTTTCAGTTGTCTACGTATCGTAGCAATAGTGTTCTTATGATTCTTAAAACGCGATATCGCATCTCATTTCTATGTTTCATGGTAAGATATAATATGATTTGCGAAGTGTTATGTATTCCTCGTCTACACTTCAAATGAATGTAAATGCGACACTTCCTTGCAAAGAAATAGCGTTTGCAGATGTCTACGTATCGCAGCAATAGATTTCTAATGCTTCTTAAAACGCGATATAGCATCTCATATCTATGTTTCACGATATGATATAATACGATTTGCGAAGTGTCATGTATTCCTCGTCTACACTTCAAATGAATGTAAATGCGACACTTCCTTGCAAGGAAATAGCGTTTGCAGATGTCTACGTATCGAAGCAATAAAGTTCAAATGCTTCTTAAAACGAGATATTGCATCTCATATCTATGTTTCCTGATAAGATGTAATATTCATTGCGAAGTGTTATGCATTCCTCGTCTACGATTCAGATGAATGTAAATGCGACACTTCCTTGCAAGGAAATAGCGTTTGCAGATGTCTAGGTATCGTAGCAATAGAGTTCTTATGATTCGTAAAACGCGTTATCGCATCTCATTTCTATGTTTCATGGTAAGATATAATATGATTTGCCAAGTGTTATGTATTCCTCGTCTACACTTCAAATGAATGTGAATGCGACACTTCCTCCCTAGGAAATAGCGTTTGCAGATGTCTACGTATCGTAGCAATAGAGTTCTTTTGATTCTTAAAACGCGTTATCGCATCTCTTTTCTATGTTTCATGGTAAGATATAATATGATTTGCGAAGTGTTATGCATTCCTCGTCTACACTTCAAATGAATGTGAATGCGAATCCTCGATGGGAAATAGCGTTTGCAGATGTCTACGTATCGTAGCAATAGATTTCCAATGCTTCTTAAAACGTGATATCGCATCTCATTTCTATGTTTCATGGTAAGATATAATATGATTTGCGAAGTGTTATGTATTCCTCGTATACGATTCAAATGAATGTAAATGCGACACTTCCTTGCAAGGAAATAGCGTTTGCAGATGTCTACGTATCGTAGCAATAGATTTCTAATGCTTTTTAAAACGAGATATTGCATCTCATATCTATGTTTCATGATAAGATATAATTTTCATTGCAAAGTGTTATGCATTCCTCGTATACGATTAAAACGAATGTAAATGCGACACTTCTTTGCTAGGAAATAGCGTCTGCAGATGTCTAGGTATCGTAGCTATAGAGTTCAAATGCTTCTTAAAACGAGATATTGCATCTCATATCTATGTTTCATTATAAGATATAATATTCATTGCAAAGTGTTATGCATTCCTTGTATACGATTAAAATGAATATAAATGCGACACTTCCTTGCAAGGAAATAGCGTCTGCAGATGTCTACCTATCGTAGCAATAGAGTTCTGTTGCTTCTGAAAACGCGATATCGCATCTCATTTCTATGTTTCATGGTAAGATATAATATGATTTGCGAAGTGTTATGTATTCCTTGTCTAAACTTCAAATGAATGTAAATGTGACACTTCCTTGCTAGAAAATAGCGTCTGCAGATGTCTAGGTATCGTAGCGATAGAGTTCTAATGCTTCTTAAAACGCGATATCGCATCTCATTTCTATGTTTCATGGTAAGATATAATATGATTTGCGAAGTGTTATGTATTCCTCGTCTACACTTCAAATGATTGTAAATGCGACACTTCCTTGCAAAGAAATGGCGTTTGCAAATGTCTACATATCGTAGCAATAGATTTCTAATGATTCTTAAAACGCGATATCGTATCTCATTTCTATGTTTCATGGTAAGATATAATATCATTTGCGAAGTGTTATGTATTCCTCGTCTGCAGTTCAAATGAATGTAAATGTGACACTTCCTTGCTAGGAAATAGTGTCTGCAGATGTCTAGGTATCGTAGCGATAGAGTTCTAATGCTTCTTAGAACGCGATATCGCATCTCATTTCTATGTTTCATGGTAAGATATAATATGATTTGCGAAGTGTTATGTATTCCTCGTCTACACTTCAAATGTATGTAAATGCGACACTTCCTTGCAAGGAAATAGCGTTATCAGTTGTCTACGTATCGTAGCAATAGTGTTCTTATGATTCTTAAAACGCGATATCGCATCTCATTTCTATGTTTCATGGTAAGATATAATATGATTTGCGAAGTGTTATGTATTCCTCGTCTACACTTCAAATGAATGTAAATGCGACAGTTCCTTGCAAAGAAATAGCGTTTGCAGATGTCTACATATCGTAGCAATAGATTTCCAATGCTTCTTAAAACGCGATATCGCATCTCATTTCTATGTTTCATGGTAAGATATAACATGATTTGCGAAGTGTTATGTATTCCTCGTCTACACTTCAAATGAATGTAAATGCGACACTTCCTTGCAAAGAAATAGCGTTTGCAGATGTCTACATATCGTAGCAATAGATTTCTGATGCTTCTTAAAACGCGATTTCGCATCTCATTTCTATGTTTCATGGTAAGATATAATATGATTTGCGAAGTGTTATGTATTCCGCGTCTACACTTCAAACGAATGTGAATGCGACACTTCCTCGCTAGCATATAGCGTTTGCAGATGTCTACGTATCGTAGCAAGAGACTTCTAAAGCTTCTTAAAACGCGATATCGCATCTCATTTCTATGTTTCATGGTAAGATATAACATGATTTGCGAAGTGTTATGTATTCCTCGTCTACACTTCAAATGAATGTGGATGCGATACTTCCTCGCTAGGAAATAGCGTTTGCAGATGTCTACGTATCGTAGCAATAGCTTTCTAATGCTTCTTAAAACGCAATATCGCAACTCATTTCTATGTTTCATGGTAAGATATAATGTGATTTGCGAAGTGTTATGTATTCCTCGTCTACAGTTCAAATGAATGTAAATGCGACACTTCCTTGCTAGGAAATAGCGTCTGCAGATGTCTAGGTATCGTAGCAATAGAGTTCAAGTGCTTCTTAAAACGAGATATTGCATCTCATATCTATGTTTCATGATAAGATATAATATTCATTGCGAAGTGTTATGCATTCCTCGTCTACGATTCAGATGAATGTAAATGCGACACTTCCTCGCTAGGAAATAGCGTTAGCAGATGTCTACGTATCGTAGCAATAGAGATCTTATGATTCTTAAAACGCGATATCGCAACTCATTTCTATGTTTCATGGTAAGATATAATGTGATTTGCGAAGTGTTATGTATTCCCCGTCTACACTTCAAATGAATGTAAATGCGACACTTCCGTTCAAAGAAATAGCGTTTGGGGATGTCTACGTATCGTAGCAATAGACTTCTAATGCTTCTTAAAACGCGATATCGCATCTCACTTCTATGATTCATGGTAAGATATAATATGATTTGCGAAGTGTCATGTATTCCTCCTCTACACTTCAAATGAATTTTAAATGCGACACTTCTTTCCTAGGAAATAGCGTCTGCAGATGTCTAGGTATCGTAGCAATAGATTTCTAATGCTTCATAAAACGCGATTTCGCATCTCATTTCTATGTTTCATGGTAAGATATAATATGATTTGCGAAGTGTTATGTATTCCGCGTCTACACTTCAAACGAATGTGAATGCGACACTTCCTCGCTAGCATATAGCGTTTGCAGATGTCTACGTATCGTAGCAAGAGACTTCTAAAGCTTCTTAAAACGCGATATCGCATCTCATTTCTATGTTTCATGGTAAGATATAACATGATTTGCGAAGTGTTATGTATTCCTCGTCTACACTTCAAATGAATGTGGATGCGATACTTCCTCGCTAGGAAATAGCGTTTGCAGATGTCTACGTATCGTAGCAATAGCTTTCTAATGCTTCTTAAAACGCAATATCGCAACTCATTTCTATGTTTCATGGTAAGATATAATGTGATTTGCGAAGTGTTATGTATTCCTCGTCTACAGTTCAAATGAATGTAAATGCGACACTTCCTTGCTAGGAAATAGCGTCTGCAGATGTCTAGGTATCGTAGCAATAGAGTTCAAGTGCTTCTTAAAACGAGATATTGCATCTCATATCTATGTTTCATGATAAGATATAATATTCATTGCGAAGTGTTATGCATTCCTCGTCTACGATTCAGATGAATGTAAATGCGACACTTCCTCGCTAGGAAATAGCGTTAGCAGATGTCTACGTATCGTAGCAATAGAGATCTTATGATTCTTAAAACGCGATATCGCAACTCATTTCTATGTTTCATGGTAAGATATAATGTGATTTGCGAAGTGTTATGTATTCCCCGTCTACACTTCAAATGAATGTAAATGCGACACTTCCGTTCAAAGAAATAGCGTTTGGGGATGTCTACGTATCGTAGCAATAGACTTCTAATGCTTCTTAAAACGCGATATCGCATCTCACTTCTATGATTCATGGTAAGATATAATATGATTTGCGAAGTGTCATGTATTCCTCCTCTACACTTCAAATGAATTTTAAATGCGACACTTCTTTCCTAGGAAATAGCGTCTGCAGATGTCTAGGTATCGTAGCAATAGATTTCTAATGCTTCATAAAACGCGATATCGCATCTCATTTCCACGATTCGTGGTAAGATATAATATGATTTGCGAAGTGTCATGTATTCCTCGTCTACACTTCAAATGAATGGAAATGCGACACTTCTTTGCTAGGAAATAGCGTCTGCAGATGTCTAGGTATCGTAGCAATAGAGTTCAAATGCTTCTTAAAACGAGATATTGCATCTCATATCTATGTTTCATTATAAGATATAATATTCATTGCAAAGTGTTATGCATTCCTCGTATACGATTAAAACGAATGTAAATGCGACACTTCTTTGCTAGGAAATAGCGTCTGCAGATGTCTAGGTATCGTAGCTATAGAGTTCAAATGCTTCCTAAAACGAGATGTTGCACCTCATATCTATGTTTCATTATAAGATATAATTTTCATTGCAAAGTGTTATGCATTCCTCGTATACGATTAAAACGAATGTAAATGCGACACTTCTTTGCTAGGAAATAGCGTCTGCAGATGTCTAGGTATCGTAGCAATAGAGTTCAAATGCTTCTTAAAACGAGATATTGCATCTCATATCTATGTTTCATTATAAGATATAATATTCATTGCAAAGTGTTATGCATTCCTCGTATACGATTAAAATGAATGTAAATGCGACACTTCCTTGCAAGGGAATAGCGTTTGCTGATGTCTACGTATCGTAGCAATAGAGTTCTTATGATTCTTAAAGCGCGATATCGCATCTCATTTCTATCTTTCATGGTAAGATATAATATGATTTGCGAAGTGTTATGTATTCCTCGTCTACACTTCAAATGAATGTAAATGCGACACTTCCTTGCAAAGAAATAGCGTTTGCAGATGTCTACATATCGTAGCAATAGATTTCTAATGCTTCTTAAAACGCGATATCGCATCTCATTTCTATGTTTCATGGTAAGATATAACATGATTTGCGAAGTGTTATGTATTCCTCGTCTACACTTCAAATGAATGTGGATGCGATACTTCCTCGCTAGGAAATAGCGTTTGCAGATGTCTACGTATCGTAGCAATAGCTTTCTAATGCTTCTTAAAACGCAATATCGCAACTCATATCTATGTTTCATGGTAAGATATGATGTGATTTGCGAAGTGTTATGTATTCCTCGTCTACACTTCAAATGAATGTAAATGCGACACTTCCTTGCTAGGAAATAGCGTCTGCAGATGTCTAGGTATCGTAGCAATAGAGTTCAAGTGCTTCTTAAAACGAGATATTGCATCTCATATCTATGTCTCATGATAAGATAAAATATTCATTGCGAAGTGTTATGCATTCCTCGTCTACGATTCAGATGAATGTAAATGCGACACTTCCTCGCTAGGAAATAGCGTTTGCAGATGTCTAGGTATCGTAGCAATAGAGTTCTTATGATTCTTAAAACGCGATATCGCATCTTATTTCTATGTTTCATGGTAAGATATAATATGATTTGCGAAGTGTTATGTATTCCTCGTCTACACTTCAAATGAATGTAAATACCGACACTTCCTTTCAAAGAAATAGCATTTGGAGATGTCTACGTATCGTAGCAATAGATTTCTAATGCTTCTTAAAACGCGATATCGCATCTCATTTCTATGATTCATGGTAAGATATAATATGATTTGCGAAGTGTCATGTATTCCTCGTCTACACTTCAAATGAATGTAAATGCGACACTTCTTTCCTAGGAAATAGCGTCTGCAGATGTCTAGGTATCGTAGCAATAGATTTCTAATGCTTCATAAAACGCGATATCGCATCTCATTTCCATGATTCATGGTAAGATATAATTTTCATTGCAAAGTGTTATGCATTCCTCGTATACGATTAAAACGAATGTAAATGCGACACTTCTTTGCTAGGAAATAGCGTCTGCAGATGTCTAGGTATCGTAGCAATAGAGTTCAAATGCTTCTTAAAACGAGATATTGCATCTCATATCTATGTTTCATTATAAGATGTAATATTCATTGCAAAGTGTTATGCATTCCTCGTATACGATTAAAATGAATGTAAATGCGACACTTCCTTGCAAGGAAATAGCGTTTGCAGATGTCTACGTATCGTAGCAATAGAGTTCTTATGATTCTTAAAACGCGATATCGCATCTCATTTCTATGTTTCATGGTAAGATATAATATGATTTGCGAAGTGTTATGTATTCCTCGTCTACACTTCAAATGAATGTAAATGCGACACTTCCTTGCAAGGAAATAGCGTTTGCAGATGTCTACGTATCGTAGCAATAGAGTTCTTATGATTCTTAAAACGCGATATCGCATCTCATTTCTATGTTTCATGGTAAGATATAATATGATTTGCGAAGTGTTATGTATTCCTCGTCTACACATCAAATGAATGTGAATGCGACACTTCCTCGCTAGGGAATAGCGTTTGCAGATGTCTACGTATCGTAGCAATAGAGTTCTTATGATCCTTAAAACGCGTTATCGCATCTCATTTCTATGTTTCATGGTAAGATATAATATGATTTGCGAAGTGTTATGCATTCCTCGTCTACACTTCAAATGAATGTGAATGCGACACTTCCTCGCTAGGAAATAGCGTTTGCAGATGTCTACGTATCGTAGCAATAGATTTTTAATGCTTCTTAAAACGCGATATCGCATCTCATTTCTATGTTTCATGGTAAGATATAATATGATTTGCGAAGTGTCATGTATTCCTCGTCTACACTTCAAATGAATGTAAAGGCGACACTTCCTTGCTAGGAAATAGCGTCTGCAGATGTCTAGGTATCGTAGCAATAGAGTTCAAATGCTTCTTAAAACGAGATATTGCATCTCATATCTATGTTTCATTATAAGATATAATATTTATTGCAAAGTGTTATGCATTCCTCGTATACGATTAAAACGAATGTAAATGCGACACTTCTTTGCTAGGAAATAGCGTCTGCAGATGTCTAGGTATCGTAGCTATAGAGTTCAAATGCTTCTTAAAACGAGATATTGCATCTCATATCTATGTTTCATTATAAGATATAATATTCATTGCAAAGTGTTATGCATTCCTTGTATACGATTAAAATGAATATAAATGCGACACTTCCTTGCAAGGAAATAGCGTCTGCAGATGTCTACCTATCGTAGCAATAGAGTTCTATTGCTTCTGAAAACGCGATATCGCATCTCATTTCTATGTTTCATGGTAAGATATAATATGATTTGCGAAGTGTTATGTATTCCTTGTCTACACTTCAAATGAATGTAAATGTGACACTTCCTTGCTAGAAAATAGCGCCTGCAGATGTCTAGGTATCGTAGCGATAGAGTTCTAATGCTTCTTAAAACGCGATATCGCATCTCACTTCTATGTTTCATGGTAAGATATAATATGATTTGCGAAGTGTCATGTATTCCTCGTCTACACTTCAAATGAATGTAAACGCGACACTTCCTTGCAAGGAAATAGCGTTTGCAGATGTCTACGTATCGTAGCAATAGAGTTCTAATGCTTCTTAAAACGCGATATCGCATCTCATTTCTATGTTTCATGGTAAGATATAATATGATTTGCGAAGTGTCATGTATTCCTCGTCTACACTTCAAATGAATGTATACGCGACACTTCCTTGCAAGCAAATAGCGTTTGCAGATGTCTACGTATCGTAGCAATAGATTTTTAATGCTTCTTAAAACGCGATATCGCATCTCATTTCTATGTTTCATGGTAAGATATAATATGATTTGCGAAGTGTCATGTATTCCTCGTCTACACTTCAAATGAATGTAAAGGCGACACTTCCTTGCTAGGAAATAGCGTCTGCAGATGTCTAGGTATCGTAGCAATAGAGTTCAAATGCTTCTTAAAACGAGATTTTGCATCTCATATCTATGTTTCATGATAAGATATAATATTCATTGCGAAGTGTTATGCATTCTTCGTCTACGATTCAAATGAATGTAAATGCGACACTTCCTTGCAAGGAAATAGCGTTTGCAGATGTCTACGTATCGTAGCAATAGAGTTCTTATGATTCTTAAAACGCAATATCGCATCTCATTTCTATGTTTCATGGTAAGATATAATATGAGTTGCGAAGTGTTATGTATTTCTCGTCTACACTTCAAATGAATGTGATTGCGATACTTCCTCGCTAGGAAATAGCGTTTGCAGATGTCTACATATCGTAGCAATAGCTTTCTAATGCTTCTTGGATCGCGATATCGCATCTCATTTCTATGTTTCATGGTAAGATATAATATGATTTGCGAAGTGTCATGTGTTCCTCGTCTACACTTCAAATGAATGTAAACGCGACACTTCCTTGCAAGGAAATAGCGTTTGCAGATATCTACGTATCGTAGCAATAGAGTTCTAATGCTTCTTAAAACGCGATATCGCATCTCATTTCTATGTTTCATGGTAAGATATAATATGATTTGCGAAGTGTCATGTGTTCCTCGTCTACACTTCAAATGAATGTAAACGCGACACTTCCTCGCTAGGGAATAGCGTTTGCAGATGTCTACGTATCGTAGCAATAGAGTTCTTATGATCCTTAAAACGCGTTATCGCATCTCATTTCGATGTTTCATGGTAAGATATAATATGATTTGCGAAGTGTTATGCATTCCTCGTCTACAATTCAAATGAATGTGAATGCGACACTTCCTCGCTAGGAAATAGCGTTTGCAGATGTCTACGTATCGTAGCAA
This sequence comes from Xylocopa sonorina, assembly GCF_050948175.1. Lineage (NCBI taxonomy): Eukaryota > Metazoa > Arthropoda > Insecta > Hymenoptera > Apidae > Xylocopa > Xylocopa sonorina. The sequence goes on along the minus strand of NW_027490092.1, from coordinate 836,040 downwards.
TAGATTTCTAATGCTTCTTAGAACGCGATATCGCATCTCATTTCTATGTTTCATGGTAAGATATAATATGATTGGCGAAGTGTCATGTATTCCTCGTCTACACTTCAAATGAATGTAAAGGCGACACTTCCTTGCTAGGAAATAGCGTCTGCAGATGTCTAGGTATCGTAGCAATAGAGTTCAAATGCTTCTTAAAACGAGATATTGCATCTCATATCTATGTTTCATTATAAGATATAATATTCATTGCAAAGTGTTATGCATTCCTCGTATACGATTAAAACGAATGTAAATGCGACACTTCTTTGCTAGGAAATAGCGTCTGCAGATGTCTAGGTATCGTAGCTATAGAGTTCAAATGCTTCTTAAAACGAGATATTGCATCTCATATCTATGTTTCATTATAAGATATAATATTCATTGCAAAGTGTTATGCATTCCTCGTATACGATTAAAACGAATGTAAATGCGACACTTCTTTGCTAGGAAATAGCGTCTGCAGATGTCTAGGTATCGTAGCTATAGAGTTCAAATGCTTCTTAAAACGAGATATTGCATCTCATATCTATGTTTCATTATATGATATAATATTCATTGCAAAGTGTTATGCATTCCTTGTATACGATTAAAATGAATATAAATGCGACACTTCCTTGCAAGGAAATAGCGTCTGCAGATGTCTACCTATCGTAGCAATAGAGTTCTATTGCTTCTGAAAACGCGATATCGCATCTCATTTCTATGTTTCATGGTAAGATATAATATGATTTGCGAAGTGTTATGTATACCTCGTCTGCACTTCAAATGAATGTAAATGTGACACTTCCTTGATAGGAAATAGTGTCTGCAGATGTCTAGGTATCGTCGTAGCAATAGAGTTCTTATGATCCTTAAAACGCGTTATCGCATCTCATTTCTATGTTTCATGGTAAGATATAATATGATTTGCGAAGTGTTATGCATTCCTCGTCTACACTTCAAATGAATGTGAATGCGACACTTCCTCGCTAGGAAATAGCGTTTGCAGATGTCTACGTATCGTAGCAATAGATTTCCAATGCTTCTTAAAACGCGATATCGCACCTCATTTCTATGTTTCATGGTAAGATATAACATGATTTGCGAAGTGTTATGTATTCCTCGTCTACACTTCAAATGAATGTGATTGCGATACTTCCTCGCTAGGAAATAGCGTTTGCAGATGTCTACATATCGTAGCAATAGCTTTCTAATGCTTCTTGGATCGCGATATCGCATCTCATTTCTATGTTTCATGGTAAGATATAATATGATTTGCGAAGTGTCATGTATTCCTCGTCTACACTTCAAATGAATGTAAACGCGACACTTCCTTGCAAGGAAATAGCGTTTGCAGATGTCTACGTATCGTAGCAATAGAGTTCTAATGCTTCTTAAAACGCGATATCGCATCTCATTTCTATGTTTCATGGTAAGATATAATATGATTTGCGAAGTGTCATGTATTCCTCGTCTACACTTCAAATGAATGTAAACGCGACACTTCCTTGCAAGGAAATAGCGTTTGCAGATGTCTACGTATCGTAGCAATAGAGTTCTAACGATTCTTAAACCGCGATATCGCATCTCATTTCTATCTTTCATGGTAAGATAAAATATGATTTGTGAAGTGTTATGCATTCTTCGTCTACGATTCAGATGAATGTAAATGCGACACTTCCTTGTAAGGAAATAGCGTTTGCAAATGTCTACATATCGTAGCAATAGATTTCTAATGATTCTTAAAACGCGATATCGTATCTCATTTCTATGTTTCATGGTAAGATATAATATGATTTGCGAAGTGTTATGTATTCCTCGTCTGCACTTCAAATGAATGTAAATGTGACACTTCCTTGATAGGAAATAGTGTCTGCAGATGTCTAGGTATCGTAGCAATAGAGTTCTTATGATCCTTAAAACGCGTTATCGCATCTCATTTCTATGTTTCATGGTAAGATATAATATGATTTGCGAAGTGTTATGCATTCCTCGTCTACACTTCAAATGAATGTGAATGCGACACTTCCTCGCTAGGAAATAGCGTTTGCAGATGTCTACGTATCGTAGCAATAGATTTCCAATGCTTCTTAAAACGCGATATCGCACCTCATTTCTATGTTTCATGGTAAGATATAACATGATTTGCGAAGTGTTATGTATTCCTCGTCTACACTTCAAATGAATGTGATTGCGATACTTCCTCGCTAGGAAATAGCGTTTGCAGATGTCTACATATCGTAGCAATAGCTTTCTAATGCTTCTTGGACCGCGATATCGCATCTCATTTCAATGTTTCATGGTAAGATATAATATGATTTGCGAAGTGTCATGTATTCCTCGTCTACACTTCAAATGAATGTAAACGCGACACTTCCTTGCAAGGAAATAGCGTTTGCAGATGTCTACGTATCGTAGCAATAGAGTTCTAATGCTTCTTAAAACGCGATATCGCATCTCATTTCTATGTTTCATGGTAAGATATAATATGATTTGCGAAGTGTCATGTATTCCTCGTCTACACTTCAAATGAATGTAAACGCGACACTTCCTTGCAAGGAAATAGCGTTTGCAGATGTCTACGTATCGTAGCAATAGAGTTCTAACGATTCTTAAACCGCGATATCGCATTTCATTTCTATCTTTCATGGTAAGATAAAATATGATTTGTGAAGTGTTATGTATTCCTCGTCTACACTTCAAATGAATGTAAACGCGACACTTCCTTGCAAGGAAATAGCGTTTGCAGATGTCTACGTATCGTAGCAATAGAGTTCTAACGATTCTTAAACCGCGATATCGCATCTCATTTCTATCTTTCATGGTAAGATAAAATATGATTTGTGAAGTGTTATGCATTCTTCGTCTACGATTCAAATGAATGTAAATGCGACACTTCCTCGCTAGGGAATAGCGTTTGCAGATGTCTTCGTATCGTAGCAATAGAGTTCTTATGATCCTTAAAACGCGTTATCGCATCTCATTTCTATGTTTCATGGTAAGATATAATATGATTTGCGAAGTGTTATGCATTCCTCGTCTACACTTCAAATGAATGTGAATGCGACACTTCCTCGCTAGGAAATAGCGTTTGCAGATGTCTACGTATCGTAGCAATAGATTTCTAATGCTTTTTAAAACGCGATATCGCATCTCATTTCTATGTTTCATGGTAAGATATAATATGATTGGCGAAGTGTCATGTATTCCTCGTCTACACTTCAAATGAATGTAAAGGCGACACTTCCTTGCTAGGAAATAGCGTCTGCAGATGTCTAGGTATCGTAGCTATAGAGTTCAAATGCTTCTTAAAACGAGATATTGCATCTCATATCTATGTTTCATTATAAGATATAATATTCATTGCAAAGTGTTATGCATTCCTTGTATACGATTAAAATGAATATAAATGCGACACTTCCTTGCAAGGAAATAGCGTCTGCTGATGTCTACCTATCGTAGCAATAGAGTTCTATTGCTTCTGAAAACGCGATATCGCATCTCATTTCTATGTTTCATGGTAAGATATAATATGATTTGCGAAGTGTTATGTATTCCTTGTCTACACTTCAAATGAATGTAAATGTGACACTTCCTTGCTAGAAAATAGCGCCTGCAGATGTCTAGGTATCGTAGCGATAGAGTTCTAATGCTTCTTAAAACGCGATATCGCATCTCACTTCTAAGTTTCATGGTAAGATATAATATGATTTGCGAAGTGTTATGTATTCCTCGTCTACACTTCAAATGAATGTGAATGCGACACTTCTTTGCAAGGAAATAGCGTTTGCAGATGTCTACCTATCGTAGCAATAGAGTTCTTATGATTCTTAAAACGCGATATCGCATCTCATTTCTATATTTCATTGTAAGGTATAATATGATTTGCGAAGTGTTATGTATTCCTCGTCTACACTCCAAATGAATGTGAATGCGACACTTCCTCGCTAGGAAATAGCGTCTGCAGATGTCTAGGTATCGTAGCAATAGAGTTCTAATGCTTCTTAAAACGAGATATTGCATCTCTTATCTATGTTTCATGATAAGATATAATATTCATTGTGAAGAGTTATGCATTCCTCGTCTACGACTCAAATGAATGTAAATGCTACACTTCCTCGCTAGGAAATAGCGTTTGCAGATGTCTACGTATCGTAGCAATAGAGTTCTAATGCTTCATAAAACGCGATATCGCATCTCATTTCTATGTTTCATTGTAAGATATAATATGATTTGCGAAGTGTTATGTATTCCTCGTCTACACTTCAAATGAATGTAAATGCGACACTTCCTTGCAAGGAAATAGCGTTTGCAGATGTCTACGTAGCGTAGCAATAGAGTTGTTATGATTCTTAAAACGCGATATCGCATCTCATTTCTATGTTTCATGGTAAGGTATAATATGATTTGCGAAGTGATATGTATTCCTCGTCTACATTTCAAATGAATGTAAATGCGACACTTCCTTGCCAAGAAATAGCGTTTGCAGATGCCTACGTATCGTAGCAATAGAGTTCATATGATTCTTAAAACGCGACATCGCATCTCATTTCTATGTTTCATGGTAAGATATAAAATGATTTGCGAAGTGTTATGTATTCCTCGTCTACACTTCAAATGAATGTGAATGCGATACTTCCTCGCTAGGAAATAGCGTTTGCAGATGTCTACGTATCGTAGCAATAGCTTTCTAATGCTTCTTAAAACCCCGATATCGCAAATCATTTCTATGTTTCATGGTAAGATATAATATAATTTGCGAAGTATCATGTATTCCTCGTCTACGATTCAATTGAATGTAAATGCGACACTTCCTTGCAAGGAAATAGCGTTTGCAGACGCCTACGTATCGAAGCAATAGAGTTCAAATGCTTCTTAAAACGAGATATTGCATCTCATATCTATGTTTCATGATAAGATATAATATTCATTGCGAAGTGTCATGTATTCCTCGTCTACACTTCAAAGGAATGTAAATGCGACACTTCCTCGCTAGGAAATAGCGTCTGCAGATGTCTAGGTATCGTAGCAATAGAGTTCTAATGCTTCTTAAAACGAGATATTGCATCTCTTATCTATGTTTAATGATAGGATATAATATTCATTGTGAAGAGTTATGCATTCCTCGTCTACGACTCAAATGAATGTAAATACTACACTTCCTCGCTAGGAAATAGCGTTTGCAGATGTCTACGTATCGTAGCAATAGAGTTCTAATGCTTCATAAAACGCGATATCGCATCTCATTTCTATGTTTCATTGTAAGATATAATATGATTTGCGAAGTGTTATGTATTCCTCGTCTATAGCGTTTGCAGATGTCTACGTAGCGTAGCAATAGAGTTGTTATGATTCTTAAAACGCGATATCGCATCTCATTTCTATGTTTCATGGTAATGTATAATATGATTTGCGAAGTGATATGTATTCCTCGTCTACATTTCAAATGAATGTAAATGCGACACTTCCTTGCCAAGAAATAGCGTTTGCAGATGCCTACGTATCGTAGCAATAGAGTTCATATGATTCTTAAAACGCGACATCGCATCTCATTTCTATGTTTCATGGTAAGATATAAAATGATTTGCGAAGTGTTATGTATTCCTCGTCTACACTTCAAATGAATGTGAATGCGATACTTCCTCGCTAGGAAATAGCGTTTGCAGATGTCTACGTATCGTAGCAATAGCTTTCTAATGCTTCTTAAAACCCCGATATCGCAAATCATTTCTATGTTTCATGGTAAGATATAATATAATTTGCGAAGTATCATGTATTCCTCGTCTACGATTCAATTGAATGTAAATGCGACACTTCCTTGCAAGGAAATAGCGTTTGCAGACGCCTACGTATCGAAGCAATAGAGTTCAAATGCTTCTTAAAACGAGATATTGCATCTCATATCTATGTTTCATGATAAGATATAATATTCATTGCGAAGTGTCATGTATTCCTCGTCTACACTTCAAATGAATGTAAATGCGACACTTCCTTGTTAGGAAATAGCGTCTGCAGATGTCTAGGTATCGTAGCAATAGAGTTCTAATGCTTCTTAAAACGCGATATCGCATCTCATTTCTACGTTTCATGGTAAGATGTAATATGATTTGCGAAGTGCTATGTAATCCTCGTCTACACTTCAAACGAATGTAAATGCGACACTTCTTTGCAAGGAAATAGCGTTTGCAGATGTCTACGTATCATAGCAATAGAGTTCATATGATTCTTGAAACGTGATATCGCATCTCATTTCTATGTCTCATGGTAAGATATAACATGATTTGCGAAGTGTTGTGTATTCTTCGTCTACACTTCAAATGAATGTGAATACGATACTTCCCCGCTAGTAAATAGCGTTTGCAGATGTCTACGTATCGTAGCAATAGCTTTCTAATGCATCTTAAAACCCCGATATCGCAACTCATTTCTATGTTTCATGGTAAGATATAATATGATTTGCGATGTATCATGTATTCCTCGTCTACACTTCAAAGGAATGTAAATGCGACACTTCCTTGCAAGGAAATAGCGTTTGCAGATGTCTACGTATCGAAGCAATGGAGCTCAAATGCTTCTTAAAACGAGATATTGCATCTCATATCTATTTTTCATGATAAGATATAATATTCATTGCGAAGTGTTATGTATTCCTCGTCTACACTTCAAATGAATGTGAATGCGACACTTCCTCGCTAGGAAATAACGTTTGCAGATGTCTACGTATCGTAGCAATAAAGTTCTAATGCTTCATAAAACGCGATATCGCATCTCATTTCTATGTTTCATGGTAAGATATAATATGATTTGCGAAGTGTTTTGTATTCCTCGTCTACACCTCAAATGAATGTAAATGCGACACTTCCTTGCAAGGACATACCGTTTGCAGATGTCTACGTATCGTAGCAATAAAGTTCTTATGATTCTTAAAACGCGATATCGCATCTCATTTCTATGTTTCATGGTAAGGTATAATATGATTTGCGAAGTGATATGTATTCCTCGTCTACATTTCAAATGAATGTAAATGCGACATTTCCTTGCAAGGAAATAGCGTTTGCAGATGTCTACGTATCGTAGCAATGGATTTCTGAAGCTTCTTAGAACGCGATATCGCATCTCATTTCTATGTTTCATGGTAAGATATAATATGATTTGCGAAGTGTCATGTATTCCTCGTCTACACTTCAAATGAATGTAAATGCGACACTTCCTTGCAAGGAAATAGCGTTTGCAGATGTCTACGTATCGAAGCAATGGAGTTCAAGCGCTTCTTAAAACGAGATATTGCATCTCATATCTATGTTTCATGATAAGATATAATATTCATTGCGAAGTGTTATGCATTCCTCGTCTACACTTCAAATGAATATAAATGCGACACTTCCTTGCAAGGAAATAGCGTTTGCAGATGTCTACGTATCGTAGCAATAGAGTTCTTATGATCCTTAAAACGCGATATCGCATCTCATTTCTATGTTTCATGGTAAGATATAAAATGATTTGCGAAGTGTTATGTATTTCTCGTCTACACTTCAAATGAATGTGAATGCGACACTTCCTTGCAAGGAAATAGCGTTTGCAAATGTCTACCTATCGTAGCAATAGTGTTCTAAAGCTTCTAAAAACGCGATATCGCATCTCATTTCTATGTTTCATGGTAAGATATAATATGATTTGCGAAGTATCATGTATTCCTCGTCTACGGTTCAAATGAATGTAAATGCGACACTTCCTTGCAAGGAAATAGCGTTTGCAGATGTCTACCTATCGTAGCAATAGAGTTCTTATGATTCTTAAAACGCGATATCGCGTCTCATTTCTATGTTCCATGGTAAGATATAATATGATTTGCGAAGTGTTATGTATTCCTCGTCTACACTTCAAATGAATGTGAATGCCACACTTCCTCGCTAGGAAATAGCGTCTGCAGATGTTTGGGTATCGTAGCAATAGAGTTCTAATGCTTCTTAAAACGAGATATTGCATCTCTTATTTATGTTTCATGATAAGATACAGTATTCATTGCGAAGTGTTATGTATTCCTTGTCTACACTTCAAATGAATGTAAATGTGACACTTGCTTGCTAGAAAATAGCGCCTGCAGATGTCTAGGTATCGTAGCGATAGAGTTCTAATGCTTCTTAAAACGCGATATCGCATCTCACTTCTATGTTTCATGGTAAGATATAATATGATTTGCGAAGTGTTATGTATTCCTCGTCTACACTTCAAATGATTGTAAACGCGACACTTCCTTGCAAAGAAATAGCGTTTGCAAATGTCTACATATCGTAGCAATAGATTTCTAATGATTCTTAAAACGCGATATGGTATCTCATTTCTATGTTTCATGGTAAGATATAATATGATTTGCGAAGTGTTATGTATACCTCGTCTGCACTTCAAATGAATGTAAATGTGACACTTCCTTGATAGGAAATAGTGTCTGCAGATGTCTAGGTATCGTCGTAGCAATAGAGTTCTTATGATCCTTAAAACGCGTTATCGCATCTCATTTCTATGTTTCATGGTAAGATATAATATGATTTGCGAAGTGTTATGCATTCCTCGTCTACACTTCAAATGAATGTGAATGCGACACTTCCTCGCTAGGAAATAGCGTTTGCAGATGTCTACGTATCGTAGCAATAGATTTCCAATGCTTCTTAAAACGCGATATCGCACCTCATTTCTATGTTTCATGGTAAGATATAACATGATTTGCGAAGTGTTATGTATTCCTCGTCTACACTTCAAATGAATGTGATTGCGATACTTCCTCGCTAGGAAATAGCGTTTGCAGATGTCTACATATCGTAGCAATAGCTTTCTAATGCTTCTTGGATCGCGATATCGCATCTCATTTCTATGTTTCATGGTAAGATATAATATGATTTGCGAAGTGTCATGTATTCCTCGTCTACACTTCAAATGAATGTAAACGCGACACTTCCTTGCAAGGAAATAGCGTTTGCAGATGTCTACGTATCGTAGCAATAGAGTTCTAATGCTTCTTAAAACGCGATATCGCATCTCATTTCTATGTTTCATGGTAAGATATAATATGATTTGCGAAGTGTCATGTATTCCTCGTCTACACTTCAAATGAATGTAAACGCGACACTTCCTTGCAAGGAAATAGCGTTTGCAGATGTCTACGTATCGTAGCAATAGAGTTCTAACGATTCTTAAACCGCGATATCGCATCTCATTTCTATCTTTCATGGTAAGATAAAATATGATTTGTGAAGTGTTATGCATTCTTCGTCTACGATTCAGATGAATGTAAATGCGACACTTCCTTGTAAGGAAATAGCGTTTGCAAATGTCTACATATCGTAGCAAGAGATTTCTAATGATTCTTAAAACGCGATATCGTATCTCATTTCTATGTTTCATGGTAAGATATAATATGATTTGCGAAGTGTTATGTATTCCTCGTCTGCACTTCAAATGAATGTAAATGTGACACTTCCTTGATAGGAAATAGTGTCTGCAGATGTCTAGGTATCGTAGCAATAGAGTTCTTATGATCCTTAAAACGCGTTATCGCATCTCATTTCTATGTTTCATGGTAAGATATAATATGATTTGCGAAGTGTTATGCATTCCTCGTCTACACTTCAAATGAATGTGAATGCGACACTTCCTCGCTAGGAAATAGCGTTTGCAGATGTCTACGTATCGTAGCAATAGATTTCCAATGCTTCTTAAAACGCGATATCGCACCTCATTTCTATGTTTCATGGTAAGATATAACATGATTTGCGAAGTGTTATGTATTCCTCGTCTACACTTCAAATGAATGTGATTGCGATACTTCCTCGCTAGGAAATAGCGTTTGCAGATGTCTACATATCGTAGCAATAGCTTTCTAATGCTTCTTGGACCGCGATATCGCATCTCATTTCAATGTTTCATGGTAAGATATAATATGATTTGCGAAGTGTCATGTATTCCTCGTCTACACTTCAAATGAATGTAAACGCGACACTTCCTTGCAAGGAAATAGCGTTTGCAGATGTCTACGTATCGTAGCAATAGAGTTCTAATGCTTCTTAAAACGCGATATCGCATCTCATTTCTATGTTTCATGGTAAGATATAATATGATTTGCGAAGTGTCATGTATTCCTCGTCTACACTTCAAATGAATGTAAACGCGACACTTCCTTGCAAGGAAATAGCGTTTGCAGATGTCTACGTATCGTAGCAATAGAGTTCTAACGATTCTTAAACCGCGATATCGCATTTCATTTCTATCTTTCATGGTAAGATAAAATATGATTTGTGAAGTGTTATGTATTCCTCGTCTACACTTCAAATGAATGTAAACGCGACACTTCCTTGCAAGGAAATAGCGTTTGCAGATGTCTACGTATCGTAGCAATAGAGTTCTAACGATTCTTAAACCGCGATATCGCATCTCATTTCTATCTTTCATGGTAAGATAAAATATGATTTGTGAAGTGTTATGCATTCTTCGTCTACGATTCAAATGAATGTAAATGCGACACTTCCTCGCTAGGGAATAGCGTTTGCAGATGTCTACGTATCGTAGCAATAGAGTTCTTATGATCCTTAAAACGCGTTATCGCATCTCATTTCTATGTTTCATGGTAAGATATAATATGATTTGCGAAGTGTTATGCACTCCTCGTCTACACTTCAAATGAATGTGAATGCGACACTTCCTCGCTAGGAAATAGCGTTTGCAGATGTCTACGTATCGTAGCAATAGATTTCTAATGCTTTTTAAAACGCGATATCGCATCTCATTTCTATGTTTCATGGTAAGATATAATATGATTGGCGAAGTGTCATGTATTCCTCGTCTACACTTCAAATGAATGTAAAGGCGACACTTCCTTGCTAGGAAATAGCGTCTGCAGATGTCTAGGTATCGTAGCAATAGAGTTCAAATGCTTCTTAAAACGAGATATTGCATCTCATATCTATGTTTCATTATAAGATATAATATTCATTGCAAAGTGTTATGCATTCCTCGTATACGATTAAAACGAATGTAAATGCGACACTTCTTTGCTAGGAAATAGCGTCTGCAGATGTCTAGGTATCGTAGCTATAGAGTTCAAATGCTTCTTAAAACGAGATATTGCATCTCATATCTATGTTTCATTATAAGATATAATATTCATTGCAAAGTGTTATGCATTCCTTGTATACGATTAAAATGAATATAAATGCGACACTTCCTTGCAAGGAAATGGCGTCTGCTGATGTCTACCTATCGTAGCAATAGAGTTCTATTGCTTCTGAAAACGCGATATCGCATCTCATTTCTATGTTTCATGGTAAGATATAATATGATTTGCGAAGTGTTATGTATTCCTTGTCTACACTTCAAATGAATGTAAATGTGACACTTCCTTGCTAGAAAATAGCGCCTGCAGATGTCTAGGTATCGTAGCGATAGAGTTCTAATGCTTCTTAAAACGCGATATCGCATCTCACTTCTAAGTTTCATGGTAAGATATAATATGATTTGCGAAGTGTTATGTATTCCTCGTCTACACTTCAAATGAATGTGAATGCGACACTTCTTTGCAAGGAAATAGCGTTTGCAGATGTCTACCTATCGTAGCAATAGAGTTCTTATGATTCTTAAAACGCGATATCGCATCTCATTTCTATATTTCATTGTAAGGTATAATATGATTTGCGAAGTGTTATGTATTCCTCGTCTACACTCCAAATGAATGTGAATGCGACACTTCCTCGCTAGGAAATAGCGTCTGCAGATGTCTAGGTATCGTAGCAATAGAGTTCTAATGCTTCTTAAAACGAGATATTGCATCTCTTATCTATGTTTCATGATAAGATATAATATTCATTGTGAAGAGTTATGCATTCCTCGTCTACGACTCAAATGAATGTAAATGCTACACTTCCTCGCTAGGAAATAGCGTTTGCAGATGTCTACGTATCGTAGCAATAGAGTTCTAATGCTTCATAAAACGCGATATCGCATCTCATTTCTATGTTTCATTGTAAGATATAATATGATTTGCGAAGTGTTATGTATTCCTCGTCTACACTTCAAATGAATGTAAATGCGACACTTCCTTGCAAGGAAATAGCGTTTGCAGATGTCTACGTAGCGTAGCAATAGAGTTGTTATGATTCTTAAAACGCGATATCGCATCTCATTTCTATGTTTCATGGTAAGGTATAATATGATTTGCCAAGTGATATGTATTCCTCGTCTACATTTCAAATGAATGTAAATGCGACACTTCCTTGCCAAGAAATAGCGTTTGCAGATGCCTACGTATCGTAGCAATAGAGTTCATATGATTCTTAAAACGCGACATCGCATCTCATTTCTATGTTTCATGGTAAGATATAAAATGATTTGCGAAGTGTTATGTATTCCTCGTCTACACTTCAAATGAATGTGAATGCGATACTTCCTCGCTAGGAAATAGCGTTTGCAGATGTCTACGTATCGTAGCAATAGCTTTCTAATGCTTCTTAAAACCCCGATATCGCAAATCATTTCTATGTTTCATGGTAAGATATAATATAATTTGCGAAGTATCATGTATTCCTCGTCTACGATTCAATTGAATGTAAATGCGACACTTCCTTGCAAGGAAATAGCGTTTGCAGACGCCTACGTATCGAAGCAATAGAGTTCAAATGCTTCTTAAAACGAGATATTGCATCTCATATCTATGTTTCATGATAAGATATAATATTCATTGCGAAGTGTCATGTATTCCTCGTCTACACTTCAAAGGAATGTAAATGCGACACTTCCTCGCTAGGAAATAGCGTCTGCAGATGTCTAGGTATCGTAGCAATAGAGTTCTAATGCTTCTTAAAACGAGATATTGCATCTCTTATCTATGTTTCATGATAGGATATAATATTCATTGTGAAGAGTTATGCATTCCTCGTCTACGACTCAAATGAATGTAAATACTACACTTCCTCGCTAGGAAATAGCGTTTGCAGATGTCTACGTATCGTAGCAATAGAGTTCTAATGCTTCATAAAACGCGATATCGCATCTCATTTCTATGTTTCATTGTAAGATATAATATGATATGCGAAGTGTTATGTATTCCTCGTCTATAGCGTTTGCAGATGTCTACGTAGCGTAGCAATAGAGTTGTTATGATTCTTAAAACGCGATATCGCATCTCATTTCTATGTTTCATGGTAATGTATAATATGATTTGCGAAGTGATATGTATTCCTCGTCTACATTTCAAATGAATGTAAATGCGACACTTCCTTGCCAAGAAATAGCGTTTGCAGATGCCTACGTATCGTAGCAATAGAGTTCATATGATTCTTAAAACGCGACATCGCATCTCATTTCTATGTTTCATGGTAAGATATAAAATGATTTGCGAAGTGTTATGTATTCCTCGTCTACACTTCAAATGAATGTGAATGCGATACTTCCTCGCTAGGAAATAGCGTTTGCAGATGTCTACGTATCGTAGCAATAGCTTTCTAATGCTTCTTAAAACCCCGATATCGCAAATCATTTCTATGTTTCATGGTAAGATATAATATAATTTGCGAAGTATCATGTATTCCTCGTCTACGATTCAATTGAATGTAAATGCGACACTTCCTTGCAAGGAAATAGCGTTTGCAGACGCCTACGTATCGAAGCAATAGAGTTCAAATGCTTCTTAAAACGAGATATTGCATCTCATATCTATGTTTCATGATAAGATATAATATTCATTGCGAAGTGTCATGTATTCCTCGTCTACACTTCAAATGAATGTAAATGCGACACTTCCTTGTTAGGAAATAGCGTCTGCAGATGTCTAGGTATCGTAGCAATAGAGTTCTAATGCTTCTTAAAACGCGATATCGCATCTCATTTCTACGTTTCATGGTAAGATGTAATATGATTTGCGAAGTGCTATGTAATCCTCGTCTACACTTCAAATGAATGTAAATGCGACACTTCTTTGCAAGGAAATAGCGTTTGCAGATGTCTACGTATCATAGCAATAGAGTTCATATGATTCTTGAAACGTGATATCGCATCTCATTTCTATGTCTCATGGTAAGATATAACATGATTTCCGAAGTGTTGTGTATTCTTCGTCTACACTTCAAATGAATGTGAATACGATACTTCCCCGCTAGTAAATAGCGTTTGCAGATGTCTACGTATCGTAGCAATAGCTTTCTAATGCATCTTAAAACCCCGATATCGCAACTCATTTCTATGTTTCATGGTAAGATATAATATGATTTGCGATGTATCATGTATTCCTCGTCTACACTTCAAAGGAATGTAAATGCGACACTTCCTTGCAAGGAAATAGCGTTTGCAGATGTCTACGTATCGAAGCAATGGAGCTCAAATGCTTCTTAAAACGAGATATTGCATCTCATATCTATTTTTCATGATAAGATATAATATTCATTGCGAAGTGTTATGTATTCCTCGTCTACACTTCAAATGAATGTGAATGCGACACTTCCTCGCTAGGAAATAGCGTTTGCAGATGTCTACGTATCGTAGCAATAAAGTTCTAATGCTTCATAAAACGCGATATCGCATCTCATTTCTATGTTTCATGGTAAGATATAATATGATTTGCGAAGTGTTTTGTATTCCTCGTCTACACCTCAAATGAATGTAAATGCGACACTTCCTTGCAAGGACATACCGTTTGCAGATGTCTACGTATCGTAGCAATAAAGTTCTTATGATTCTTAAAACGCGATATCGCATCTCATTTCTATGTTTCATGGTAAGGTATAATATGATTTGCGAAGTGATATGTATTCCTCGTCTACATTTCAAATGAATGTAAATGCGACATTTCCTTGCAAGGAAATAGCGTTTGCAGATGTCTACGTATCGTAGCAATAGAGTTCTTATGATCCTTAAAACGCGATATCGCATCTCATTTCTATGTTTCATGGTAAGATATAAAATGATTTGCGAAGTGTTATGTATTTCTCGTCTACACTTCAAATGAATGTGAATGCGACACTTCCTTGCAAGGAAATAGCGTTTGCAAATGTCTACCTATCGTAGCAATAGTGTTCTAAAGCTTCTAAAAACGCGATATCGCATCTCATTTCTATGTTTCATGGTAAGATATAATATGATTTGCGAAGTATCATGTATTCCTCGTCTACGGTTCAAATGAATGTAAATGCGACACTTCCTTGCAAGGAAATAGCGTTTGCAGATGTCTACCTATCGTAGCAATAGAGTTCTTATGATTCTTAAAACGCGATATCGCGTCTCATTTCTATGTTCCATGGTAAGATATAATATGATTTGCGAAGTGTTATGTATTCCTCGTCTACACTTCAAATGAATGTGAATGCCACACTTCCTCGCTAGGAAATAGCGTCTGCAGATGTTTGGGTATCGTAGCAATAGAGTTCTAATGCTTCTTAAAACGAGATATTGCATCTCTTATTTATGTTTCATGATAAGATACAGTATTCATTGCGAAGTGTTATGTATTCCTTGTCTACACTTCAAATGAATGTAAATGTGACACTTCCTTGCTAGAAAATAGCGCCTGCAGATGTCTAGGTATCGTAGCGATAGAGTTCTAATGCTTCTTAAAACGCGATATCGCATCTCACTTCTATGTCTCATGGTAAGATATAACATGATTTGCGAAGTGTTGTGTATTCTTCGTCTACACTTCAAATGAATGTGAATACGATACTTCCCCGCTAGGAAATAGCGTTTGCAGATGTCTACGTATCGTAGCAATAGCTTTCTAATGCATCTTAAAACACCGATATTGCAACTCATTTCTATGTTTCATGGTAAGATATAATATGATTTGCGAAGTATCATGTATTCCTCGTCTACACTTCAAAGGAATGTAAATGCGACACTTCCTTGCAAGGAAATAGCGTTTGCAGATGTCTACGTATCGAAGCAATAGAGCTCAAATGCTTCTTAAAACGAGATATTGCATCTCATATCTATGTTTCATGATAAGATATAATATTCATTGCGAAGTGTTATGTATTCCTCGTCTACACTTCAAATGAATGTGAATGCGACACTTCCTCGCTAGGAAATAGCGTTTGCAGATGTCTACGTATCGTAGCAATAGATTTCGAAAGCTTCTTAAAACGCGATATCGCATCGCATTTCTATGTTTCATGGTAAGATATAGTATGATTTGCGAAGTGTTATGTATTCCTCGTCTACACTTCAAATGAATATAAATGCGACACTTCCTTGCAAGGAAATTGCGTTTGCAGATGTCTACGTATCGTGGCAATAGTGTTTATATGATACTTAAAACGCGATATCGCATCTCATTTCTATGTTTCATGGTAAGATATAATATAATTTGCGAAGTATCATGTATTCCTCGTCTACGATTCAATTGAATGTAAATGCGAAACTTCCTTGCAAGGAAATAGCGTTTGCAGACGTCTACGTATCGAAGCAATAGAGTTCAAATGCTTCTTAAAACGAGATATTGCATCTCATATCTATGTTTCATGATAAGATATAACATTCATTGCGAAGTGTCATGTATTCCTCGTCTACACTTCAAATGAATGTAAATGCGACACTTCCTTGTTAGGAAATAGCGTCTGCAGATGTCTAGGTATCGTAGCAATAGAGTTCTAATGCTTCTTAAAACGCGATATCGCATCTCATTTCTACGTTTCATGGTAAGATGTAATATGATTTGCGAAGTGCTATGTAATCCTCGTCTACACTTCAAATGAATGTAAATGCGACACTTCCTTGCAAGGAAATGGCGTTTGCAAATGTCTACCTATCGTAGCAATAGTGTTCTAATGCTTTTTAAAACGCGATATCGCATCTCATTTCTATGTTTCATGGTAAGATATAATATGATTTGCGAAGTGTTATGTGTTCCTCGTCTACACCTCAAATGAATGTAAATGCGACACTTCCTTGCAAGGAAATAGCGTTTGCAGATGTCTACGTATCGAAGCAATAGAGTTCATATGATTCTTAAAACGCGATATCGCATCTCATTTCTGTGTTTCATGGTATGATATAATATGATTTGCGAAGTGTCATGTATTCCTCGTCTACACTTCAAATGCATGTAAATGCGACACTTCCTTGCTAGGAATTAGCGTCTGCAGATGTCTAGGTATCGTAGCAATAGAGTTCTAATGCTTCTTGAAACGCGATATCGCATCTCATTTCTATGTTTCATGGTAAGACATAATATGATTTGCGAAGTGTTATGTATGCCTAGTCTACACTTCAAATGAATGTATATGCGACACTTCCTTGTAAGGAAATAGCGTTTGCAGATGTCTACCTATCGTAGCAATAGAGTTCTAGTGCTTCTTAAAAGCCGATATCGCATCTCATTTCTATGTTTCATGGTAAGATATAATATGATTTGCGAAGTGTCATGTATTCCTCGTCTACACTTCAGATGAATGTTAATGCGACACTTCCTTGCTAGGAAATAGCGTCTGCAGATATCTAAGTATCGTAGCAATAGAGTTCTTATGCTTCTTAAAACGCGATGTCGCATCTCATTTCTATGTTTCATGGTAAGATATAATATGATTTGCGAAGTGTTATGTATTCCTCGTCTACACTTCAAATGAATGTGAATGCGACACTTCCACGCTAGGCAATAGCGTTTGCAGATGTCTACGTGTCGTAGGAATAGAGTTCTAATGCTTCTTAAACCACGAAATCGCGTCTCATTTCTATGTTTCATGGTAAGATATAATATGATTTGCGAAGTGTCATGTATTCCTCGTCTACCCTTCAAATGAATGTAAATGCGACACTTCCTTGCTAGGAAATAGCGTCTGCAGATGTCTAGGTATCGTAGCAATAGAGTTCTAATGCTTCTTAAAACGCGATATCGCATCTCATTTCTATGTTTCATGGTAAGATATAATATTCATTGCGAAGTGTTATGTATTCCTCGTCTACACTTCAAATGAATGTGAATGCGACACTTCCTCGCTAGGAAATAGCGTTTGCAGATGTCTACGTATCGTAGCAATAGATTTCTAAAGCTTCTTAAAACGCGATATCGCATCGCATTTCTATGTTTCATGGTAAGATATAGTATGATTTGCGAAGTGTTATGTATTCCTCGTCTACACTTCAAATGAATATAAATGCGACACTTCCTTGCAAGGAAATTGCGTTTGCAGATGTCTACGTATCGTGGCAATAGAGTTTATATGATACTTAAAACGCGATATCGCATCTCATTTCTATGTTTCATGGTAAGATATAATATAATTTGCGAAGTATCATGTATTCCTCGTCTACGATTCAATTGAATGTAAATGCGACACTTCCTTGCAAGGAAATAGCGTTTGCAGACGTCTACGTATCGAAGCAATAGAGTTCAAATGCTTCTTAAAACGAGATATTGCATCTCATATCTATGTTTCATGATAAGATATAACATTCATAGCGAAGTGTCATGTATTCCTCGTCTACAGTTCAAATGAATGTAAATGCGACACTTCCTTGTTAGGAAATAGCGTCTGCAGATGTCTAGGTATCGTAGCAATAGAGTTCTAATGCTTCTTAAAACGCGATATCGCATCTCATTTCTACGTTTCATGGTAAGATGTAATATGATTTGCGAAGTGCTATGTAATCCTCGTCTACACTTCAAATGAATGTAAATGCGACACTTCCTTGCAAGGAAATGGCGTTTGCAAATGTCTACCTATCGTAGCAATAGTGTTCTAATGCTTTTTGAAACGCGATATCGCATCTCATTTCTATGTTTCATGGTAAGATATAATATGATTTGCGAAGTGTTATGTGTTCCTCGTCTACACCTCAAATGAATGTAAATGCGACACTTCCTTGCAAGGAAATAGCGTTTGCAGATGTCTACGTATCGAAGCAATAGGGTTCATATGATTCTTAAAACGCGATATCGCATCTCATTTCTATGTTTCATGGTAAGATATAAAATGATTTGCGAAGTGTTATGTATTCCTCGTCTACACTTCAAATGAATGTGAATGCGATACTTCCTCGCTAGGAAATAGCGTTTGCAGATGTCTACGTATCGTAGCAATAGCTTTCTAATGCTTCTTACAACGCGATATCGCATCTCATTTCTATGTTTCATGGTAAGATATAATATGAATTGCGAAGTGTTATGTATTCCTCGTCTACACTTCAAACGAATGTGAATGCGACACTTCCTCGCTAGGAAATGGCGTTTGCAGATGTCTACCTATCGTAGCAATAGAGTTCTAATGCTTCTTAAAACGCGATGTCGCATCTCATTTCTATGTTTCATGGTAAGATATAATATGATGTGCGAAGTGTTATGCATTCCTCGTCTACGATTCAAATGAATGTAAATGCGACACTTCCTTGCAAGGAAATAGCGTTTGCAGATGTCTACGTATCGTAGCAATAGAGTTCTTATGATTCTTAAAACGCGATATCGCATCTCTTTTCTGTGTTTCATGGTAAGATATAATATGATTTGCGAAGTGTCATGTATTCCTCGTCTACACTTCAAATGAATGTAAATGCGACACTTCCATGCTAAGAAATAACATTTGCAGATGTCTACGTATCGTAGCAATAGCTTTCTAACGCTTCTTAAAACGCGATATCGCATCTCATTGCTATGTTTCATGGTAAGATATAATATGAACTGCGAAGTGTCATGTATTCCTCGTCTACACTTCAAAGGAATGTAAATGCGACACTTCCTTGCAAGGAAATAGCGTTTGCAGATGTCTACGTATCGAAGCAATAGAGCTCAAATGCTTCTTAAAACGAGATATTGCATCTCATATCTATTTTTCATGATAAGATATAATATTCATTGCGAAGTGTTATGTATTCCTCGTCTACACTTCAAATGAATGTGAATGCGACACTTCCTTGTTAGGAAATAGCGTCTGCAGATGTCTAGGTATCGTAGCAATAGAGTTCTAATGCTTCTTAAAACGCGATATCGCATCTCATTTCTACGTTTCATGGTAAGATGTAATATGATTTGCGAAGTGCTATGTAATCCTCGTCTACACTTCAAATGAATGTAAATGCGACACTTCCTTGCAAGGAAATGGCGTTTGCAAATGTCTACCTATCGTAGCAATAGTGTTCTAATGCTTTTTAAAACGCGATATCGCATCTCATTTCTATGTTTCATGGTAAGATATAATATGATTTGCGAAGTGTTATGTGTTCCTCGTCTACACCTCAAATGAATGTAAATGCGACACTTCCTCGCAAGGAAATAGCGTTTGCAGATGTCTAGGTATTGAAGCAATAGAGTTCATATGATTCTTAAAACGCGATATCGCATCTCATTTCTATGTTTCATGGTAAGATATAAAATGATTTGCGAAGTGTTATGTATTCCTCGTCTACACTTCAAATGAATGTGAATGCGATACTTCCTCGCTAGGAAATAGCGTTTGCAGATGTCTACGTATCGTAGCAATAGCTTTCTAATGCTTCTTACAACGCGATATCGCATCTCATTTCTATGTTTCATGGTAAGATATAATATGAATTGCGAAGTGTAATGTATTCCTCGTCTACACTTCAAACGAATGTGAATGCGACACTTCCTCGCTAGGCAATAGCGTTTGCAGATGTCTACGTGTCTTAGGAATAGAGTTCTAATGCTTCTTAAAACACGAAATCGCGTCTCATTTCTATGTTTCATGGTAAGATATAATATGATTTGCGAAGTGTCATGTATTCCTCGTCTACCCTTCAAATGAATGTAAATGCGACACTTCCTTGCTAGGAAATAGCGTCTGCAGATGTCTAGGTATCGTAGCAATAGAGTTCTAATGCTTCTTAAAACGCGATATCGCATCTCATTTCTATGTTTCATGGTAAGATATAATATTCATTGCGAAGTGTTATGTATTCCTCGTCTACACTTCAATTGAATGTGAATGCGACACTTCTTTGCAAGGAAATAGCGTTTGCAGATGTCTACCTATCGTAGCAATAGAGTTCTTATGATTCTTAATACGCGATATCGCATCTCATTTCTATATTTCATGGTAAGGTATAATATGATTTGCGAAGTGTTATGTATTCCTCGTCTACACTTCAAATGAATGTGAATGCGACACATCCTCGCTAGGAAATAGCGTTTGCAGATGTCTACGTATCGTAGCAATAGAGTTCCAATGCTTCTTAAAATCCGATATCGCATCTCATTTCTATGTTTCATGGTAAGATATAGTATGATTTGCGAAGTGTTATGTATTCCTCGTCTACACTTCAAATGAATATAAATGCGACACTTCCTTGCAAGGAAATAGCGTTTGCAGATGTCTACGTATCGTAGCAATAGAGTTCTTATGATCCTTAAAACGCGATATCGCATCTCATTTCTATGTTTCATGGTAAGGTATAATATGATTTGCGAAGTGTCATGTATTCCTCGTCTACACTTCAAATGAATGTGAATGCGACACCTCCTCGCTAGGAAATAGCGTTTGCAGATGTCTACGTATCGTAGCAATAGAGTTCTAATGCTTCTTGAAACGCGATATCGCATCTCATTTCTATGTTTCATGGTAAGACATAATATGATTTGCGAAGTGTTATGTATGCCTAGTCTACACTTCAAATGAATGTATATGCGACACTTCCTTGTAAGGAAATAGCGTTTGCAGATGTCTACCTATCGTAGCAATAGAGTTCTAGTGCTTCTTAAAAGCCGATATCGCATCTCATTTCTATGTTTCATGGTAAGATATAATATGATTTGCGAAGTGTCATGTATTCCTCGTCTACACTTCAGATGAATGTTAATGCGACACTTCCTTGCTAGGAAATAGCGTCTGCAGGTATCTAAGTATCGTAGCAATAGAGTTCCTATGCTTCTTAAAACGCGATGTCGCATCTCATTTCTATGTTTCATGGTAAGATATAATATGATTTGCGAAGTGTTATGTATTCCTCGTCTACACTTCAAATGAATGTGAATGCGACACTTCCACGCTAGGCAATAGCGTTTGCAGATGTCTACGTGTCGTAGGAATAGAGTTCTAAAGCTTCTTAAAACACGAAATCGCGTCTCATTTCTATGTTTCATGGTAAGATATAATATGATTTGCGAAGTGTCATGTATTCCTCGTCTACCCTTCAAATGAATGTAAATGCGACACTTCCTTGCTAGGAAATAGCGTCTGCAGATGTCTAGGTATCGTAGCAATAGATTTCTAAAGCTTCTTAAAACGCGATATCGCATCGCATTTCTATGTTTCATGGTAAGATATAGTATGATTTGCGAAGTGTTATGTATTCCTCGTCTACACTTCAAATGAATGTGAATGCGACACTTCCTCGCTAGGAAATAGCGTTTGCAGATGTCTACGTATCGTAGCAATAGATTTCTAAAGCTTCTTAAAACGCGATATCGCATCGCATTTCTATGTTTCATGGTAAGATATAGTATGATTTGCGAAGTGTTATGTATTCCTCGTCTACACTTCAAATGAATATAAATGCGACACTTCCTTGCTAGGAAATAGCGTCTGCAGGTATCTAAGTATCGTAGCAATAGAGTTCCTATGCTTCTTAAAACGCGATGTCGCATCTCATTTCTATGTTTCATGGTAAGATATAATATGATTTGCGAAGTGTTATGTATTCCTCGTCTACACTTCAAATGAATGTGAATGCGACACTTCCACGCTAGGCAATAGCGTTTGCAGATGTCTACGTGTCGTAGGAATAGAGTTCTAAAGCTTCTTAAAACACGAAATCGCGTCTCATTTCTATGTTTCATGGTAAGATATAATATGATTTGCGAAGTGTCATGTATTCCTCGTCTACCCTTCAAATGAATGTAAATGCGACACTTCCTTGCTAGGAAATAGCGTCTGCAGATGTCTAGGTATCGTAGCAATAGATTTCTAAAGCTTCTTAAAACGCGATATCGCATCGCATTTCTATGTTTCATGGTAAGATATAGTATGATTTGCGAAGTGTTATGCATTCCTCGTCTACACTTCAAATGAATGTGAATGCGACACTTCCTCGCTAGGAAATAGCGTTTGCAGATGTCTACGTATCGTAGCAATAGATTTCTAAAGCTTCTTAAAACGCGATATCGCATCTCATTTCTATGTTTCATGGTAAGATATAATATAATTTGCGAAGTATCATGTATTCCTCGTCTACGATTCAAATGAATGTAAATGCGACACTTCCTTGTTAGGAAATAGCGTCTGCAGATGTCTAGGTATCGTAGCAATAGAGTTCTAATGCTTCTTAAAACGCGATATCGCATCTCATTTCTACGTTTCATGGTAAGATGTAATATGATTTGCGAAGTGCTATGTAATCCTCGTCTACACTTCAAATGAATGTAAATGCGACACTTCCTTGCAAGGAAATGGCGTTTGCAAATGTCTACCTATCGTAGCAATAGTGTTCTAATGCTTTTTAAAACGCGATATCGCATCTCATTTCTATGTTTCATGGTAAGATATAATATGATTTGCGAAGTGTTATGTGTTCCTCGTCTACACCTCAAATGAATGTAAATGCGACACTTCCTTGCAAGGAAATAGCGTTTGCAGATGTCTACGTATCGAAGCAATAGAGTTCATATGATTCTTAAAACGCGATATCGCATCTCATTTCTATGTTTCATGGTAAGATATAAAATGATTTGCGAAGTGTCATGTATTCCTCGTCTACACTTCAAATGAATGTAAATGCGACACTTCCTTGTTAGGAAATAGCGTCTGCAGATGTCTAGGTATCGTAGCAATAGAGTTCTAATGCTTCTTAAAACGCGATATCGCATCTCATTTCTATGTTTCATGGTAAGATATAATATTCATTGCGAAGTGTTATGTATTCCTCGTCTACACTTCAATTGAATGTGAATGCGACACTTCTTTGCAAGGAAATAGCGTTTGCAGATGTCTACCTATCGTAGCAATAGAGTTCTTATGATTCTTAATACGCGATATCGCATCTCATTTCTATATTTCATGGTAAGGTATAATATGATTTGCGAAGTGTTATGTATTCCTCGTCTACACTTCAAATGAATGTGAATGCGACACATCCTCGCTAGGAAATAGCGTTTGCAGATGTCTACGTATCGTAGCAATAGAGTTCCAATGCTTCTTAAAATCCGATATCGCATCTCATTTCTATGTTTCATGGTAAGATATAGTATGATTTGCGAAGTGTTATGTATTCCTCGTCTACACTTCAAATGAATATAAATGCGACACTTCCTTGCAAGGAAATAGCGTTTGCAGATGTCTACGTGTCGTAGCAATAGAGTTCTTATGATCCTTAAAACGCGATATCGCATCTCATTTCTATGTTTCATGGTAAGGTATAATATGATTTGCGAAGTGTCATGTATTCCTCGTCTACACTTCAAATGAATGTGAATGCGACACCTCCTCGCTAGGAAATAGCGTTTGCAGATGTCTACGTATCGTAGCAATAGAGTTCTAATGCTTCTTGAAACGCGATATCGCATCTCATTTCTATGTTTCATGGTAAGACATAATATGATTTGCGAAGTGTTATGTATGCCTAGTCTACACTTCAAATGAATGTATATGCGACACTTCCTTGTAAGGAAATAGCGTTTGCAGATGTCTACCTATCGTAGCAATAGAGTTCTAGTGCTTCTTAAAAGCCGATATCGCATCTCATTTCTATGTTTCATGGTAAGATATAATATGATTTGCGAAGTGTCATGTATTCCTCGTCTACACTTCAGATGAATGTTAATGCGACACTTCCTTGCTAGGAAATAGCGTCTGCAGGTATCTAAGTATCGTAGCAATAGAGTTCCTATGCTTCTTAAAACGCGATGTCGCATCTCATTTCTATGTTTCATGGTAAGATATAATATGATTTGCGAAGTGTTATGTATTCCTCGTCTACACTTCAAATGAATGTGAATGCGACACTTCCACGCTAGGCAATAGCGTTTGCAGATGTCTACGTGTCGTAGGAATAGAGTTCTAAAGCTTCTTAAAACACGAAATCGCGTCTCATTTCTATGTTTCATGGTAAGATATAATATGATTTGCGAAGTGTCATGTATTCCTCGTCTACCCTTCAAATGAATGTAAATGCGACACTTCCTTGCTAGGAAATAGCGTCTGCAGATGTCTAGGTATCGTAGCAATAGATTTCTAAAGCTTCTTAAAACGCGATATCGCATCGCATTTCTATGTTTCATGGTAAGATATAGTATGATTTGCGAAGTGTTATGTATTCCTCGTCTACACTTCAAATGAATGTGAATGCGACACTTCCTCGCTAGGAAATAGCGTTTGCAGATGTCTACGTATCGTAGCAATAGATTTCTAAAGCTTCTTAAAACGCGATATCGCATCGCATTTCTATGTTTCATGGTAAGATATAGTATGATTTGCGAAGTGTTATGTATTCCTCGTCTACACTTCAAATGAATATAAATGCGACACTTCCTTGCTAGGAAATAGCGTCTGCAGGTATCTAAGTATCGTAGCAATAGAGTTCCTATGCTTCTTAAAACGCGATGTCGCATCTCATTTCTATGTTTCATGGTAAGATATAATATGATTTGCGAAGTGTTATGTATTCCTCGTCTACACTTCAAATGAATGTGAATGCGACACTTCCACGCTAGGCAATAGCGTTTGCAGATGTCTACGTGTCGTAGGAATAGAGTTCTAAAGCTTCTTAAAACACGAAATCGCGTCTCATTTCTATGTTTCATGGTAAGATATAATATGATTTGCGAAGTGTCATGTATTCCTCGTCTACCCTTCAAATGAATGTAAATGCGACACTTCCTTGCTAGGAAATAGCGTCTGCAGATGTCTAGGTATCGTAGCAATAGATTTCTAAAGCTTCTTAAAACGCGATATCGCATCGCATTTCTATGTTTCATGGTAAGATATAGTATGATTTGCGAAGTGTTATGCATTCCTCGTCTACACTTCAAATGAATGTGAATGCGACACTTCCTCGCTAGGAAATAGCGTTTGCAGATGTCTACGTATCGTAGCAATAGATTTCTAAAGCTTCTTAAAACGCGATATCGCATCTCATTTCTATGTTTCATGGTAAGATATAATATAATTTGCGAAGTATCATGTATTCCTCGTCTACGATTCAAATGAATGTAAATGCGACACTTCCTTGTTAGGAAATAGCGTCTGCAGATGTCTAGGTATCGTAGCAATAGAGTTCTAATGCTTCTTAAAACGCGATATCGCATCTCATTTCTACGTTTCATGGTAAGATGTAATATGATTTGCGAAGTGCTATGTAATCCTCGTCTACACTTCAAATGAATGTAAATGCGACACTTCCTTGCAAGGAAATGGCGTTTGCAAATGTCTACCTATCGTAGCAATAGTGTTCTAATGCTTTTTAAAACGCGATATCGCATCTCATTTCTATGTTTCATGGTAAGATATAATATGATTTGCGAAGTGTTATGTGTTCCTCGTCTACACCTCAAATGAATGTAAATGCGACACTTCCTTGCAAGGAAATAGCGTTTGCAGATGTCTACGTATCGAAGCAATAGAGTTCATATGATTCTTAAAACGCGATATCGCATCTCATTTCTATGTTTCATGGTAAGATATAAAATGATTTGCGAAGTGTCATGTATTCCTCGTCTACACTTCAAATGAATGTAAATGCGACACTTCCTTGTTAGGAAATAGCGTCTGCAGATGTCTAGGTATCGTAGCAATAGAGTTCTAATGCTTCTTAAAACGCGATATCGCATCTCATTTCTACGTTTCATGGTAAGATGTAATATGATTTGCGAAGTGCTATGTAATCCTCGTCTACACTTCAAATGAATGTAAATGCGACACTTCCTTGCAAGGAAATGGCGTTTGCAAATGTCTACCTATCGTAGCAATAGTGTTCTAATGCTTTTTAAAACGCGATATCGCATCTCATTTCTATGTTTCATGGTAAGATATAATATGATTTGCGAAGTGTTATGTGTTCCTCGTCTAGACCTCAAATGAATGTAAATGCGACACTTCCTTGCAAGGAAATAGCGTTTGCAGATGTCTACGTATCGAAGCAATAGAGTTCATATGATTCTTAAAACGCGATATCGCATCTCATTTCTATGTTTCATGGTAAGATATAAAATGATTTGCGAAGTGTTATGTATTCCTCGTCTACACTTCAAATGAATGTGAATGCGATACTTCCTCGCTAGGAAATAGCGTTTGCAGATGTCTACGTATCGTAGCAATAGCTTTCTAATGCTTCTTACAACGCGATATCGCATCTCATTTCTATGTTTCATGGTAAGATATAATATGATTTGCGAAGTATCATGTATTCCTCGTCTACGGTTCAAATGAATGTAAATGCGACACTTCCTTGCAAGGAAATAGCGTTTGCAGATGTCTACCTATCGTAGCAATAGAGTTCTTATGATTCTTAAAACGCGATATCGCGTCTCATTTCTATGTTCCATGGTAAGATATAATATGATTTGCGAAGTGTCATGTATTCCTCGTCTACACTTCAAATGAACGTAAATGCGACACTTCCTTGCAAGGAAATAGCGTTTGCAGATGTCTACGTATCGAAGCAATAGAGTTCAAATGCTTCTTAAAACGAGATATTGCATCTCATATCTGTGTTTCATGATAAGATATAATATTCATTGCGAAGTGTTATGCATTCCTCGTCTACGATTCAAATGAATGTAAATGCGACACTTCCTTGCAAGGAAATAGCGTTTGCAAATGTCTACCTATCGTAGCAATAGAGTTCTTATGATTCTTAAAACGCGATATCGCATCTCATTTCTATGTTTCATGGTAAGATATAAAATGATTTGCGAAGTGTTATGTATTTCTCGTCTACACTTCAAATGAATGTGAATGCGACACTTCCTTGCAAGGAAATAGCGCTTGCAAATGTCTACGTATCGAAGCAATAGAGTTCAAATGCTTCTTAAAACGCGATATCGCATCTCATTTCAATGTTTCATGGTAAGATGTAATACGATTTGCGAAGTGTTATGTATTCCTCGTCTACACTTCAAATGAATGTAAATGCGACACTTCCTTGCAAGGAAATAGCGTTTGCAGATGTCTACCTATCGTAGCAATAGATTTCTAATGCTTCTTAAAACGCGATATCGCATCTCATTTCTATGTTTCATGGTAAGATACAATATGACTTGCGAAGTATCATGTATTCCTCGTCTACACTTCAAATGAATGTGAATGCGACACTTCCTTGCAAGGAAATAGCGTTTGCAGATGTCTACGTATCGTAGCAATAGAGTTCTTATGATTCTTAAAACGCGATATTGCATCTCATTTCTATGTTTCATGGTCTGATATAATATGATTTGCGAAGTGTTATGTATTCCTCGTCTACACTTCAAATGAATGTGAATGCGACACTTCCTCGCTAGGCAATAGCGTTTGCAGATGTCTACGTATCGTAGGAATAGAGTTCTAATGCTTCTTAAAACACGAAATCGCATCTCATTTCTATGTTTCATGGTAAGATATAACATGATTTGCGAAGTGTTATATATTCCTCGTCTACACTTCAAATGAATGTGAATGCGATACTTTCTCGCTAGGAAATAGCGTTTGCAGATATCTACGTATCGTAGCAATAACTTTCTAATGCTTCTTAAAACGCGATATCGCATCTCATTTCTATGTTTCATGGTAAGATATAATATGATGTGCGAAGTGTTATGCATTCCTCGTCTACGATTCAAATGAATGTAAATGCGACACTTCCTTGCAAGGAAATAGCGTTTGCAGATGTCTACGTATCGTAGCAATAGAGTTCTTATGATTCTTAAAACGCGATATCGCATCTCTTTTCTGTGTTTCATGGTAAGATATAATATGATTAGCGAAGTGTCATGTATACCTCGTCTACACTTCAAATGAATGTAAATGCGACACTTCCATGCTAGGAAATAACATTTGCAGATGTCTACGTATCGTAGCAATAGCATTCTAATGCTTCTTAAAACGCGATATCGCATCTCATTGCTATGTTTCATGGTAAGATATAATATGAACTGCGAAGTGTCATGTATTCCTCGTCTACACATCAAATGAATGTAAATGCGACACTTCCTCGCAAGGAAATAGCGTTTGCAGATGTCTATGTATCGTAGCAATGGATTTCTGATGCTTCTTAGAACGCGATATCGCATCTCATTTCTATGTTTCATGGTAAGATATAATATGATTTGCGAAGTGTCATGTATTCCCCGTCTACACTTCAAATGAACGTAAATGCGACACTTCCGTGCAAGGAAATAGCGTTTGCAGATGTCTACGTATCGTAGCAATAGCTTTCTAATGCTTCCTACAACGCGATATCGCAACTCATTTCTATGTTTCATGGTAAGATATAATATGATTTGCGAAGTGTTATGTATTCCTCGTCTACACTTCAAATGAATGTGAATGCGACACTTCTTTGCAAGGAAATAGCGTTTGCAGATGTCTACCTATCGTAGCAATAGAGTTCTTATGATTCTTAAACCGCGATATCGCATCTCATTTCTATATTTCATGGTAAGGTATAATATGATTTGCGAAGTGTTATGTATTCCTCGTCTACACTTCAAATGAATGTGAATGCGACACTTCCTCGCTAGGAAATAGCGACTGCAGATGTCTAGGTATCGTAGCAATAGAGTTCTAATGCTTCTTAAAACGAGATATTGCATCTCTTATCTATGTTTCATGATAAGATATAATATCATTGTGAAGAGTTATGCATTCCTCGTCTACGATTCAAATGAATGTAAATGCTACACTTCCTCGCAAGGAAATAGCGTTTGCAGATGTCTACGTATCGTAGCAATGGATTTCTGATGCTTCTTAGAACGCGATATCGCGTCTCATTTCTATGTTCCATGGTAAGATGTAATATGATTTGCGAAGTGTTATGTATTCCTCGTCTACACTTCAAATGAATGTGAATGCGACACTTCCTCGCTAGGCAATAGCGTTTGCAGATGTCTACGTATCGTAGGAATAGAGTTCTAATGCTTCTTAAAACACGAAATCGCATCTCATTTCTATGTTTCATGGTAAGATATAACATGATTTGCGAAGTGTTATTTATTCCTCGTCTACACTTCAAATGAATGTGAATGCGATACTTTCTCGCTAGGAAATAGCGTTTGCAGATGTCTACGTATCGTAGCAATAGCTTTCTAATGCTTCTTAAAACGCGATATCGCATCTCATTTCTATGTTTCATGGTAAGATATAATATGATGTGCGAAGTGTTATGCATTCCTCGTCTACGATTCAAATGAATGTAAATGCGACACTTCCTTGCAAGGAAATAGCGTTTGCAGATGTCTACGTATCGTAGCAATAGAGTTCTTATGATTCTTAAAACGCGATATCGCATCTCTTTTCTGTGTTTCATGGTAAGATATAATATGATTTGCGAAGTGTCATGTATTCCTCGTCTACACTTCAAATGAATGTAAATGCGACACTTCCATGCTAGGAAATAACATTTGCAGATGTCTACGTATCGTAGCAATGGTTTTCTGATGCTTCTTAGAACGCGATATCGCGTCTCATTTCTATGTTCCATGGTAAGATATAATATGATTTGCGAAGTGTTATGTATTCCTCGTCTACACATCAAATGAATGTAAATGCGACACTTCCTCGCAAGGGAATAGCGTTTGCAGATGTCTATGTATCGTAGCAATGGATTTCTGATGCTCCTTAGAACGCGATATCGCATCTCATTTCTATGTTTCATGGTAAGATATAATATGATTTGCGAAGAGTCATGTATTCCCCGTCTACACTTCAAATGAACGTAAATGCGACACTTCCGTGCAAGGAAATAGCGTTTGCCGATGTCTACGTATCGTAGCAATAGCTTTCTAATGCTTCCTACAACGCGATATCGCATCTCATTTCTATGTTTCATGGTAAGATATAATATGATTTGCGAAGTGTTATGTATTCCTCGTCTACACTTCAAATGAATGTGAATGCGACACTTCTTTGCAAGGAAATAGCGTTTGCAGATGTCTACCTATCGTAGCAATAGAGTTCTTATGATTCTTAATACGCGATATCGCATCTCATTTCTATATTTCATGGTAAGGTATAATATGATTTGCGAAGTGTTATGTATTCCTCGTCTACACTTCAAATGAATGTGAATGCGACACATCCTCGCTAGGAAATAGCGTTTGCAGATGTCTACGTATCGTAGCAATAGAGTTCCAATGCTTCTTAAAACGCGATATCGCATCTCATTTCTATGTTTCATGGTAAGATATAATATGATTTGCGAAGTATCATGTATTCCTCGTCTACACTTCAAATGCATGTAATTGCGACACTTCCTTGCTAGGAATTAGCGTCTGCAGATGTCTAGGTATCGTAGCAATAGAGTTCTAATGCTTCTTGAAACGCGATATCGCATCTCATTTCTATGTTTCATGGTAAGACATAATATGATTTGCGAAGTGTTATGTATGCCTAGTCTACACTTCAAATGAATGTATATGCGACACTTCCTTGTAAGGAAATAGCGTTTGCAGATGTCTACCTATCGTAGCAATAGAGTTCTAGTGCTTCTTAAAAGCCGATATCGCATCTCATTTCTATGTTTCATGGTAAGATATAATATGATTTGCGAAGTGTCATGTATTCCTCGTCTACACTTCAGATGAATGTAAATGCGACACTTCCTTGCTAGGAAATAGCGTCTGCAGATATCTAAGTATCGTAGCAATAGAGTTCTTATGCTTCTTAAAACGCGATGTCGCATCTCATTTCTATGTTTCATGGTAAGATATAATAAGATTTGCGAAGTGTTATGTATTCCTCGTCTACACTTCAAATGAATGTGAATGCGACACTTCCTCGCTAGGCAATAGCGTTTGCAGATGTCTACGTGTCGTAGGAATAGAGTTCTAGTGCTTCTTAAAACACGAAATCGCGTCTCATTTCTATGTTTCATGGTAAGATATAATATGATTTGCGAAGTGTCATGTATTCCTCGTCTACCCTTCAAATGAATGTAAATGCGACACTTCCTTGCTAGGAAATAGCGTCTGCAGATGTCTAGGTATCGTAGCAATAGAGTTCTAATGCTTCTTAAAACGCGATATCGCATCTCATTTCTATGTTTCATGGTAAGATACAATATTCATTGCGAAGTGTTATGTATTCCTCGTCTACACTTCAAATGAATGTGAATGCGACACTTCTTTGCAAGGAAATAGCGTTTGCAGATGTCTACCTATCGTAGCAATGGAGTTCTTATGATTCTTAATACGCGATATCGCATCTCATTTCTATATTTCATGGTAAGGTATAATATGATTTGCGAAGTGTTATGTATTCCTCGTCTACACTTCAAATGAATGTGAATGCGACACATCCTCGCTAGGAAATAGCGTTTGCAGATGTCTACGTATCGTAGCAATAGAGTTCTAATGCTTCTTAAAACGCGATATCGCATCTCATTTCTATGTTTCATGGTAAGATATAATATGATTTGCGAAGTGTCATGTATTCCTCGTCTACACTTCAGATGAATGTAAATGCGACACTTCCTTGCTAGGAAATAGCGTCTGCAGATATCTAAGTATCGTAGCAATAGAGTTCTTATGCTTCTTAAAACGCGATGTCGCATCTCATTTCTATGTTTCATGGTAAGATATAATATGATTTGCGA
The DNA here is from genome assembly GCF_050948175.1 of Xylocopa sonorina. NCBI lineage: Eukaryota > Metazoa > Arthropoda > Insecta > Hymenoptera > Apidae > Xylocopa > Xylocopa sonorina. The sequence goes on along the minus strand of NW_027490092.1, from coordinate 803,322 downwards.
AGTGTTATGTATTCCTCGTCTACACATCAAATGAATGTGAATGCGACACTTCCTCGCTAGGCAATAGCGTTTGCAGATGTCTACGTGTCGTAGGAATGGAGTTCTAATGCTTCTTAAAACACGAAATCGCGTCTCATTTCTATGTTTCATGGTAAGATATAATATGATTTGCGAAGTGTCATGTATTCCTCGTCTACCCTTCAAATGAATGTAAATGCGACACTTCCTTGCTAGGAAATAGCGTCTGCAGATGTCTAGGTATCGTAGCAATAGAGTTCTAATGCTTCTTAAAACGCGATATCGCATCTCATTTCTATGTTTCATGGTAAGATATAATATGATTTGCGAAGTGTTATGTATTCCTCGTCTACACATCAAATGAATGTGAATGCGACACATCCTCGCTAGGAAATAGCGTTTGCAAATGTCTACGTATCGTAGCAATAGAGTTCTAATGCTTCTTAAAACGCGATATCGCATCTCATTTCTATGTTTCATGGTAAGATATAATATGATTTGCGAAGTGTCATGTATTCCTCGTCTACACTTCAGATGAATGTAAATGCGACACTTCCTTGCTAGGAAATAGCGTCTGCAGATATCTAAGTATCGTAGCAATAGAGTTCTTATGCTTCTTAAAACGCGATGTCGCATCTCATTTCTATGTTTCATGGTAAGATATAATATGATTTGCGAAGTGTTATGTATTCCTCGTCTACACATCAAATGAATGTGAATGCGACACTTCCTCGCTAGGCAATAGCGTTTGCAGATGTCTACGTGTCGTAGGAATAGAGTTCTAATGCTTCTTAAAACACGAAATCGCGTCTCATTTCTATGTTTCATGGTAAGATATAATATGATTTGCGAAGTGTCATGTATTCCTCGTCTACCCTTCAAATGAATGTAAATGCGACACTTCCTTGCTAGGAAATAGCGTCTGCAGATGTCTAGGTATCGTAGCAATAGAGTTCTAATGCTTCTTAAAACGCGATATCGCATCTCATTTCTATGTTTCATGGTAAGATATAATATTCATTGCGAAGTGTTATGTATTCCTTGTCTACACTTCAAATGAATGTGAATGCGACACTTCCTCGCTAGGAAATAGCGTTTGCAGATGTCTACGTATCGTAGCAATAGATTTCTAAAGCTTCTTAAAACGCGATATCGCACCGCATTTGTATGTTTCATGGTAAGATATAGTATGATTTGCGAAGTGTTATGTATTCCTCGTCTACACTTCAAATGAATATAAATGCGACACTTCCTTGCAAGGAAATTGCGTTTGCAGATGTCTACGTATCGTGGCAATAGAGTTTATATGATACTTAAAACGCGATATCGCAACTCATTTCTATGTTTCATGGTAAGATATAATATAATTTGCGAAGTATCATGTATTCCTCGTCTACGATTCAATTGAATGTAAATGCGACACTTCCTTGCAAGGAAATAGCGTTTGCAGACGTCTACGTATCGAAGCAATAGAGTTCAAATGCTTCTTAAAACGAGATATTGCATCTCATATCTATGTTTCATGATAAGATATAACATTCATTGCGAAGTGTCATGTATTCCTCGTCTACACTTCAAATGAATGTAAATGCGACACTTCCTTGTTAGGAAATTGCGTCTGCAGATGTCTAGGTATCGTAGCAATAGAGTTCTAATGCTTCTTATAACGCGATATCGCATCTCATTTCTACGTTTCATGGTAAGATGTAATATGATTTGCGAAGTGTTATGTATTCCTCGTCTACACTTCAAATGAATGTAAATGCGACACTTCCTTGCAAGGAAATAGCGTTTGCAGATGTCTACGTAGCGTAGCAATAGAGTTGTTATGATTCTTCAAACGCGATATCGCATCTCATTTCTATGTTTCATGGTAAGGTATAATATGATTTGCGAAGTGATATGTATTCCTCGTCTACATTTCAAATGAATGTAAATGCGACACTTCCTTGCCATGAAATAGCGTTTGCAGATGCCTACGTATCGTAGCAATAGAGTTCATATGATTCTTAAAACGCGATATCGCATCTCATTTCTATGTTTCATGGTAAGATATAATATGATTTGCGAAGTGTTATGTATTCCTCGTCTACACTTCAAATGAATGTAAATGCGACACTTCCTCGCAAGGAAATAGCGTTTGCAGATGTCTACGTATCGTAGCAATAAAGTTCTTATGATTCTTAAAACGCGATATCGCATCTCATTTCTATGTTTCATGGTAAGGTACAATATGATTTGCGAAGTGTTATGGATTCCTCGTCTACGATTCATATGAAAGTAAATGCGACACTTCCTTGCAAGGAAATAGCGTTTGCAGATGTCTACGTATCGTAGCAATGGACTTCTGAAGCTTCTTAGAACGCGATATCGCATCTCATTTCTATGTTTCATGGTAAGATATAATATGATTTGCGAACTGTCATGTATTCCTCGTCTACACTTCAAATGAATGTAAATGCGACACTTCCTTGCAAGGAAATAGCGTTTGCAGATGTCTACGTATCGAAGCAATGGAGTTCAAGTGCTTCTTAAAACGAGATGTTGCATCTCATATATATGTTTCATGATAAGATATAATATTCATTGCGAAGTGTTATGCATTCCTCGTCTACGATTTATATGAAAGTAAATGCGACACTTCCTTGCAAGGAAATAGCGTTTGCAGATGCCTACGTATCGTAGCAATAGAGTTCATATGATTCTTAAAACGCGATATCGCATCTCATTTCTATGTTTCATGGTAAGATATAAAATGATTTGCGAAGTGTTATGTATTCCTCGTCTACACTTCAAATGAATGTGAATGCGATACTTCCTCGCTAGGAAATAGCGTTTGCAGATGTCTACGTATCGTAGCAATAGCTTTCTAATGCTTCTTAAAACCTCGATATCGCAAATCATTTCTATGTTTCATGGTAAGATATAATATGATTTGCGAAGTATCATGTATTCCTCGTCTACGATTCAATTGAATGTAAATGCGACACTTCCTTGCAAGGAAATAGCGTTTGCAGACGTCTACGTATCGAAGCAATAGAGTTCAAATGCTTCTTAAAACGAGATATTGCATCTCATATCTATGTTTCATGATAAGATATAATATTCATTGCGAAGTGTCATGTATTCCTCGTCTACACTTCAAAGGAATGTAAATGCGACACTTCCTTGCAAGGAAATAGCGTTTGCAGATGTCTACGTATCGAAGCAATAGAGCTCAAATGCTTCTTAAAACGAGATATTGCATCTCATATCTATGTTTCATGATAAGATATAATATTCATTGCGAAGTGTTATGTATTCCTCGTCTACACTTCAAATGAATGTGAATGCGACACTTCCACGCTAGGAAATAGCGTTTGCAGATGTCTACGTATCGTAGCAATAGAGTTCTAATGCTTCATAAAACGCGATATCGCATCTCATTTCTATGTTTCATGGTAAGATATAATATCATTTGCGAAGTGTTATGTATTCCTCGTCTACACTTCAAATGAATGTAAATGCGACACTTCCATGCAAGGAAATAGCGTTAGCAGGTGTCTACGTATCGTAGCAATAGAGTTCTTATGATTCTTAAAACGCGATATCGCATCACATTTCTATGTTTCATGGTAAGATATAATATGATTTGCGAAGTGTTATGTATTCCTCGTCTACACTTCAAATGAATGTAAATGCGACACTTCCTTGCTAGGAAATAGCGTCTGCAGATATCTAGGTATCGTAGCAATAGTGTTCAAATGCTTCTTAAAACGAGATATTGCATCTCATATCTATGTTTCATGATAAGATATAATATTCATTGCGAAGAGTTATGCATTCCTCGTCTACGATTCAAATGAATGTAAATGCGACACTTCCTCGCAAGGAAATAGCGTTTGCATATGTCTACGGATAGTAGCAATAGAGTTCTTATGATTCTTAAAACGCGATATCGCATCTCTTTTCTATGTTTCATGGTAAGATATCATATGATTTGCGAAGTATCATGTATTCCTCGTATACACTTCAAATGAATGTAAATGCGACACTTCCTTGCAAGGAAATAGCGTTTGGAGATATCTACGTATCGTAGCAATAGAGTTCTAATGGTTCTTAAAACGCGTTATCGCATCTCATTTCTATGTTTCATGGTAAGATATAATATGATTTGCGAAGTGTTATGTATTCCTCGTCTACACTTCAAATGAATGTAAATGCGACACTTCCTTGCAAGGAAATAGCGTTTGCAGATGTCTACGTATCGTAGCAATAAAGTTCTTATGATTCTTAAAACGCGATATCGCATCTCATTTCTATGTTTCATGGTAAGGTACAATATGATTTGCGAAGTGTTATGGATTCCTCGTCTACACTTCAAATGAATGTAAATGCGACACTTCCTTGCAAGGAAATAGCGTTTGCAGATGTCTACGTATCGAAGCAATGGAGTTCAAGTGCTTCTTAAAACGAGATATTGCATCTCATATATATGTTTCATGATAAGATATAATATTCATTGCGAAGTGTTATGCATTCCTCGTCTACGATTCATATGAAAGTAAATGCGACACTTCCTTGCAAGGAAATAGCGTTTGCAGATGCCTACGTATCGTAGCAATAGAGTTCATATGATTCTTAAAACGCGATATCGCATCTCATTTCTATGTTTCATGGTAAGATATAAAATGATTTGCGAAGTGTTATGTATTCCTCGTCTACACTTCAAATGAATGTGAATGCGATACTTCCTCGCTAGGAAATAGCGTTTGCAGATGTCTACGTATCGTAGCAATAGCTTTCTAATGCTTCTTAAAACCTCGATATCGCAAATCATTTCTATGTTTCATGGTAAGATATAATATGATTTGCGAAGTATCATGTATTCCTCGTCTACGATTCAATTGAATGTAAATGCGACACTTCCTTGCAAGGAAATAGCGTTTGCAGACGTCTACGTATCGAAGCAATAGAGTTCAAATGCTTCTTAAAATGAGATATTGCATCTCATATCTATGTTTCATGATAAGATATAATATTCATTGCGAAGTGTCATGTATTCCTCGTCTACACTTCAAATGAATGTAAATGCGACACTTCCTTGTTAGGAAATAGCGTCTGCAGATGTCTAGGTATCGTAGCAATAGAGTTCTAATGCTTCTTAAAACGCGATATCGCATCTCATTTCTACGTTTCATGGTAAGATGTAATATGATTTGCGAAGTGCTATGTAATCCTCGTCTACACTTCAAATGAATGTAAATGCGACACTTCCTTGCAAGGAAATGGCGTTTGCAAATGTCTACCTATCGTAGCAATAGTGTTCTAATGCTTTTTAAAACGCGATATCGCATCTCATTTCTATGTTTCATGGTAAGATATAATATGATTTGCGAAGTGTTATGTGTTCCTCGTCTACACTTCAAATGAATGTAAATGCGACACTTCCTTGCAAGGAAATAGCGTTTGCAGATGTCTACGTATCGAAGCAATAGAGTTCATATGATTCTTAAAACACGATATCGCATCTCATTTCTATGTTTCATGGTAAGATATAAAATGATTTGCGAAGTGTTATGTATTCCTCGTCTACACTTCAAATGAATGTGAATGCGATACTTCCTCGCTAGGAAATAGCGTTTGCAGATATCTACGTATCGTAGCAATAGCTTTCTAATGCTTCTTACAACGCGATATCGCATCTCATTTCTATGTTTCATGGTAAGATATAATATGAATTGCGAAGTGTTGTGTATTCCTCGTCTACACTTCAAACGAATGTGAATGCGACACTTCCTCGCTAGGAAATGGCGTTTACAGATGTCTACCTATCGTAGCAATAGAGTTCTAATGCTTCTTAAATCGCGATGTCGCATCTCATTTCTATGTTTCATGGTAAGATATAATATGATGTGCGAAGTGTTATGCATTCCTCGTCTACGATTCAAATGAATGTAAATGCGACACTTCCTTGCAAGGAAATAGCGTTTGCAGATGTCTACGTATCGTAGCAATAGAGTTCATATGATTCTTAAAACGCGATATCGCATCTCTTTTCTGTGTTTCATGGTAAGATATAATATGATTTGCGAAGTGTCATGTATTCCTCGTCTGCACTTCAAATGAATGTAAATGCGACACTTCCTTGCAAGGAAATAGCGTTTGCAGATGTCTACGTATCGAAGCAATGGAGTTCTAATGGTTCTTAAAACGCGATATCGCATCTCATTTCTATGTTTCATGGTAAGATATAATATGATTTGCGAAGTGTTATGTATTCCTCGTCTACACTTCAAATGAATGTAAATGCGACACTTCCTTGCAAGGAAATAGCGTTTGCAGATGTCTACGTATCGTAGCAATAAAGTTCTTATGATTCTTAAAGCGCGATATCGCATCTCATTTCTATATTTCATGGTAAGGTACAATATGATTTGCGAAGTGTTATGTATTCCTCGTCTACACTTCAAACGAATGTGAATGCGACACTTCCTTGCAAGGAAATAGCGTTTGCAGATGTCTACGTATCGAAGCAATAGAGCTCAAATGCTTCTTAAAACGAGATATTGCATCTCATATCTATTTTTCATGATAAGATATAATATTCATTGCGAAGTGTTATGTATTCCTCGTCTACACTTCAAATGAATGTGAATGCGACACTTCCTCGCTAGGAAATAGCGTTTGCAGATGTCTACGTATCGTAGCAATAGAGTTCAAATGCTTCTTAAAACGAGATATTGCATCTCATATCTGTGTTTCATGATAAGATATAATATTCATTGCGAATTGTTGTGTATTCTTCGTCTACACTTCAAATGAATGTGAATACGATACTTCCCCGCTAGTAAATAGCGTTTGCAGATGTCTACGTATCGTAGCAATAGCTTTCTAATGCATCTTAAAACCCCGATATCGCAACTCATTTCTATGTTTCATGGTAAGATATAATATAATTTGCGAAGTATCATGTATTCCTCGTCTACACTTCAAAGGAATGTAAATGCGACACTTCCTTGCAAGGAAATAGCGTTTGCAGATGTCTACGTATCGAAGCAATAGAGCTCAAATGCTTCTTAAAACGAGATATTGCATCTCATATCTATTTTTCATGATAAGATATAATATTCATTGCGAAGTGTTATGTATTCCTCGTCTACACTTCAAATGAATGTGAATGCGACACTTCCTCGCTAGGAAATAGCGTTTGCAGATGTCTACGTATCGTAGCAATAGAGTTCTAATGCTTCGTAAAACGCGATATCGCATCTCATTTCTATGTTTCATGGTAAGATATAATATGATTTGCGAAGTGTTTTGTATTCCTCGTCTACACCTCAAATGAATGTAAATGCGACACTTCCTTGCAAGGAAATAGCGTTTGCAGATGTCTACGTATCGTAGCAATAAAGTTCTTATGATTCTTAAAACGCGATATCGCATCTCATTTCTATGTTTCATGGTAAGGTATAATATGATTTGCGAAGTGATATGTATTCCTCGTCTACATTTCAAATGAATGTAAATGCGACACTTCCTTGCAAGGAAATAGCGTTTGCAGATGTCTACGTATCGTAGCAATGGATTTCTGAAGCTTCTTAGAACGCGATATCGCATCTCATTTCTATGTTTCATGGTAAGATATAATATGATTTGCGAAGTGTCATGTATTCCTCGTCTACACTTCAAATGAATGTAGATGCGACACTTCCTTGCAAGGAAATAGCGTTTGCAGATGTCTACGTATCGAAGCAATGGAGTTCAAGTGCTTCTTAAAACGAGATATTGCATCTCATATCTATGTTTCATGATAAGATATAATATTCATTGCGAAGTGTTATGCATTCCTCGTCTTCGATTCATATGAAAGTAAATGCGACACTTCCTTGCAAGGAAATAGCGTTTGCAGATGCCTACGTTTCGTAGCAATAGAGTTCATATGATTCTTAAAACGCGATATCGCATCTCATTTCTATGTTTCATGGTAAGATATAAAATGATTTGCGAAGTGTTATGTATTTCTCGTCTACACTTCAAATGAATGTGAATGCGACACTTCCTTGCAAGGAAATAGCGTTTGCAGATGTCTACGTATCGTAGCAATAGCTTTCTAATGCTTCTTAAAACACCGATATCGCAAATCATTTCTATGTTTCATGGTAAGATATAATATGATTTGCGAAGTATCATGTATTCCTCGTCTACGATTCAATTGAATGTAAATGCGACACTTCCTTGCAAGGAAATAGCGTTTGCAGATGTCTACGTATCGAAGCAATAGAGCTCAAATGCTTCTTAAAACGAGATATTGCATCTCATATCTATTTTTCATGATAAGATATAATATTCATTGCGAAGTGTTATGTATTCCTCGTCTACACTTCAAATGAATGTAAATGCGACACTTCCTTGCAAGGAAATAGCGTTTGCAGATGTCTACGTATCGTAGCAATGGATTTCTGAAGCTTCTTAGAACGCGATATCGCATCTCATTTCTATGTTTCATGGTAAGATAAAATATGGTTTGCGAAGTGTCATGTATTCCTCGTCTACACTTCAAATGAATGTAAATGCGACACTTCCTTGCAAGGAAATAGCGTTTGCAGATGTCTACGTATCGAAGCAATGGAGTTCAAGTGCTTCTTAAAACGAGATATTGCATCTCATATATATGTTTCATGATAAGATATAATATTCATTGCGAAGTGTTATGCATTCCTCGTCTTCGATTCATATGAAAGTAAATGCGACACTTCCTTGCAAGGAAATAGCGTTTGCAGATGCCTACGTATCGTAGCAATAGAGTTCATATGATTCTTAAAACGCGATATCGCATCTCATTTCTATGTTTCATGGTAAGATATAAAATGATTTGCGAAGTGTTATGTATTTCTCGTCTACACTTCAAATGAATGTGAATGCGACACTTCCTTGCAAGGAAATAGCGTTTGCAGATGTCTACGTATCGTAGCAATAGCTTTCTAATGCTTCTTAAAACACCGATATCGCAAATCATTTCTATGTTTCATGGTAAGATATAATATGATTTGCGAAGTATCATGTATTCCTCGTCTACGGTTCAAATGAATGTAAATGCGACACTTCCTTGCAAGGAAATAGCGTTTGCAGATGTCACCCTATCGTAAGAATAGAGTTCTAATGCTTCTTAAAACACGAAATCGCATCTCATTTCTATGTTTCATGGTAAGATATAACATGATTTGCGAAGTGTTATATATTCCTCGTCTACACTTCAAATGAACGTAAATGCGACACTTCCTTGCAAGGACATAGCGTTTGCAGATGTCTACGTATCGAAGCAATAGAGTTCAAATATTTCTTAAAACGAGATATTGCATCTCATATCTGTGTTTCATGATAAGATATAATATTCATTGCGAAGTGTTATGCATTCCTCGTCTACGATTCAAACGAATGTAAATGCGACACTTCCTTGCAAGGAAATAGCGTTTGCAAATGTCTACCTATCGTAGCAATAGAGTTCTTATGATTCTTAAAACGCGATATCGCATCTCATTTCTATATTTCATGGTAAGGTATAATATGATTTGCGAAGTGTTATGTATTCCTCGTCTACACTTCAAATGAATGTGAATGCGACACTTCCTCGCTAGGAAATAGCGTCTGCAGGTGTTTGGGTATCGTAGCAATAGATTTCTAATGCTTCTTAAAACGAGATATTGCATCTCTTATTTATGTTTCATGATAAGATATAGTATTCATTGCGAAGTGTTATGCATTGCTCGTCTACGATTGAAATGAAAGTAAATGCAACACTTCCTTGCAAGGAAATAGCGTTTGCAGATATCTACCTATCGTAGCAATAGAGTTCTTATGATTCTTAAAACGCGATATCGCATCTCTTTTCTATGTTTCATGGTAAGATATCATATGATTTGCGAAGAATCATGTATTCCCCGTATACACTTCAAATGAATGTAAATGCGACACTTCGTTGCAAGGAAATAGCGTTTGGAGATGTCTACGTATCGTAGCAATAGAGTTCTAATGGTTCTTAAAACGCGATATCGCATCTCATTTCTATGCTTCATGGTAAGATATAATATGATTTGCGAAGTGTTATGTATTCCTCGTCTACACTTCAAATGAATGTAAATGCGACACTTCCTTGCAAGGAAATAGCGTTTGCAGATGTCTACGTATCGTAGCAATAAAGTTCTTATGATTCTTAAAACGCGATATCGCATCTCATTTCTATGTTTCATGGTAAGGTATAATATGATTTGCGAAGTGATATGTATTCCTCGTCTACATTTCAAATGAATGTAAATGCGACACTTCCTTGCAAGGAAATAGCGTTTGCAGATGTCTACATATCGTAGCAATGGATTTCTGAAGCTTCTTAGAACGCGATATCGCATCTCATTTCTATGTTTCATGGTAAGATATAAAATGATTTGCGAAGTGTTATGTATTTCTCGTCTACACTTCAAATGAATGTGAATGCGACACTTCTTTGCAAGGAAATAGCGTTTGCAGATGTCTACCTATCGTAGCAATAGAGTTCTTATGATTCTTAAAACGCGATATCGCATCTCATTGCTATGTTTCATGGTAAGGTATAATATGATTTGCGAAGTGTTATGTATTCCTCGTCTACACTTCAAATGAATGTGAATGCGACACTTCCTCGCTAGGAAATAGCTTCTGCAGATGTCTAGGTATCGTAGCAATAGAGTTCTAATGCTTCTTAAAACGAGATATTGCATCTCTTATCTATGTTTCATGATAAGATATAATATTCATTGTGAAGAGTTATGCATTCCTCGTCTACGATTCAAATGAATGTAAATGCTACACTTCCTCGCAAGGAAATAGCGTTTGCAGATGTCTACGTATCGTAGCAATGGATTTCTGATGCTTCTTAGAACGCGATATCGCGTCTCATTTCTATGTTCCATGGTAAGATGTAATATGATTTGCGAAGTGTTATGTATTCCTCGTCTACACTTCAAATGAATGTGAATGCGACACTTCCTCGCTAGGCAATAGCGTTTGCAGATGTCTACGTATCGTAGGAATAGAGTTCTAATGCTTCTTAAAACACGAAATCGCATCTCATTTCTATGTTTCATGGTAAGATATAACATGATTTGCGAAGTGTTATATATTCCTCGTCTACACTTCAAATGAATGTGAATGCGATACTTTCTCGCTAGGAAATAGCGTTTGCAGATGTCTACGTATCGTAGCAATAGCTTTCTAATGCTTCTTAAAACGCGATATCGCATCTCATTTCTATGTTTCATGGTAAGATATAATATGATGTGCGAAGTGTTATATATTCCTCGTCTACACTTCAATTGAATGTGAATGCGACACTTCCTCGCTAGGAAATAGCGTCTGCAGATGTCTAGGTATCGTAGCAATAGAGTTCTAATGCTTCTTAAAACGAGATATTGCATCTCTTATCTATGTTTCATGATAAGATATAATATTCATTGTGAAGAGTTATGCATTCCTCGTCTACGATTCAAATGAATGTAAATGCGACACTTCCTTGCAAGGAAATAGCGTTTGCAGATGTCTACGTATCGTAGCAATAGAGTTCTTGTGATTCTTAAAACGCGATATCGCATCTCTTTTCTGTGTTTCATGGTAAGATATAATATGATTTGCGAAGTGTCATGTATTCCTCGTCTACACTTCAAATGAATGTAAATGCGACACTTCAATGCTAGGAAATAACATTTGCAGATGTCTACGTATCGTAGCAATGGTTTTCTGATGCTTCTTAGAACGCGATATCGCGTCTCATTTCTATATTCCATGGTAAGATATAATATGATTTGCGAAGTGTTATGTATTCCTCGTCTACACATCAAATGAATGTAAATGCGACACTTCCTCGCAAGGAAATAGCGTTTGCAGATGTCTATGTATCGTAGCAATGGATTTCTGATGCTTCTTAGAACGCGATATCGCATCTCATTTCTATGTTTCATGGTAAGATATAATATGATTTGCGAAGAGTCATGTATTCCCCGTCTACACTTCAAATGAACGTAAATGCGACACTTCCGTGCAAGGAAATAGCGTTTGCCGATGTCTACGTATCGTAGCAATAGCTTTCTAATGCTTCCTACAACGCGATATCGCATCTCATTTCTATGTTTCATGGTAAGATATAATATGATTTGCGAAGTGTTATGTATTCCTCGTCTACACTCCAAATGAATGTGAATGCGACACTTCTTTGCAAGGAAATAGCGTTTGCAGATGTCTACCTATCGTAGCAATAGAGTTCTTATGATTCTTAATACGCGATATCGCATCTCATTTCTATATTTCATGGTAAGGTATAATATGATTTGCGAAGTGTTATGTATTCCTCGTCTACACTTCAAATGAATGTGAATGCGACACATCCTCGCTAGGAAATAGCGTTTGCAGATGTCTACGTATCGTAGCAATAGAGTTCTAATGCTTCTTAAAACGCGATATCGCATCTCATTTCTATGTTTCATGGTAAGATATAATATGATTTGCGAAGTGTCATGTATTCCTCGTCTACGCTTCAAATGCATGTAATTGCGACACTTCCTTGCTAGGAATTAGCGTCTGCAGATATCTAGGTATCGTAGCAATAGAGTTCTAATGCTTCTTGAAACGCGATATCGCATCTCATTTCTATGTTTCATGGTAAGACATAATATGATTTGCGAAGTGTTATGTATGCCTAGTCTACACTTCAAATGAATGTATATGCGACACTTCCTTGTAAGGAAATAGCGTTTGCAGATGTCTACCTATCGTAGCAATAGAGTTCTAGTGCTTCTTAAAAGCCGATATCGCATCTCATTTCTTCTGTTTCATGGTAAGATATAATATGATTTGCGAAGTGTCATGTATTCCTCGTCTACACTTCAGATGAATGTAAATGCGACACTTCCTTGCTAGGAAATAGCGTCTGCAGATATCTAAGTATCGTAGCAATAGAGTTCTTATGCTTCTTAAAACGCGATGTCGCATCTCATTTCTGTGTTTCATGGTAAGATATAATATGATTTGCGAAGTGTTATGTATTCCTCGTCTACACTTCAAATGAATGTGAATGCGACACTTCCTCGCTAGGCAATAGCGTTTGCAGATGTCTACGTTTCGTAGGAATAGAGTTCTAATGCTTCTTAAAACACGAAATCGCGTCTCATTTCTATGTTTCATGGTAAGATATAATATGATTTGCGAAGTGTCATGTATTCCTCGTCTACCCTTCAAATGAATGTAAATGCGACACTTCCGTGCTAGGAAATAGCGTCTGCAGATGTCTAGGTATCGTAGCAATAGAGTTCTAATGCTTCTTAAAACGCGATATCGCATCTCATTTCTATGTTTCATGGTAAGATATAATATTCATTGCGAAGTGTTATGTATTCCTCGTCTACACTTCAAATGAATGTGAATGCGACACTTCCTCGCTAGGAAATAGCGTTTGCAGATGTCTACGTATCGTAGCAATAGATTTCTAAAGCTTCTTAAAACGCGATATCGCATCGCATTTCTATGTTTCATGGTAAGATATAGTATGATTTGCGAAGTGTTATGTATTCCTCGTCTACACTTCAAATGAATATAAATGCGACACTTCCTTGCAAGGAAATAGCGTTTGCAGATGTCTACGTATCGTAGCAATAGAGTTCTTATGATTCTTAAAACGTGATATCGCATCTCATTTCTATGTTTCATGGTAAGGTATAATATGATTTGCGAAGTGATATGTATTCCTCGTCTATATTTCAAATGAATGTAAATGCGACACTTCCATGCAAGGAAATAGCGTTTACAGATGTCTACGTATCGTAGCAATGGACTTCTGAAGCTTCTTAGAACGCGATATCGCATCTCATTTCTATGTTTCATGGTAAGATATAATATGATATGCGAAGTGTCATGTATTCCTCGTCTACACTTCAAATGAATGTAAATGCGACACTTCCTTGCAAGGAAAAAGCGTTTGCAGATGTCTACGTATCGTAGCAATAGAGTTCTTATAATTCTTAAAACGCGATATCGGATCTCATTTATATGTTTCATGGTAGGATATAATATGATTTGCGAAGTGTTATGTATTCCTCGCCTACACATCAAACGAATGTAAATGCGACACATCCTTGCAAGGAAATAGCGTTTGCAAATATCTACCTATCGTAGCAATAGTGTTCTAAAGCTTCTAAAAACGCGATATCGCATCTCATTTCTATGTTTCATGGTAAGATATAATATGATTTGCGAAGTGTTATGTATTCCTCGTCTACACTCCAAATGAATGTGAATGCGACACTTCTTTGCAAGGAAATAGCGTTTGCAGATGTCTACCTATCGTAGCAATAGAGTTCTTATGATTCTTAATACGCGATATCGCATCTCATTTCTATATTTCATGGTAAGGTATAATATGATTTGCGAAGTGTTATGTATTCCTCGTCTACACTTCAAATGAATGTGAATGCGACACATCCTCGCTAGGAAATAGCGTTTGCAGATGTCTACGTATCGTAGCAATAGAGTTCTAATGCTTCTTAAAACGCGATATCGCATCTCATTTCTATGTTTCATGGTAAGATATAATATGATTTGCGAAGTGTCATGTATTCCTCGTCTACGCTTCAAATGCATGTAATTGCGACACTTCCTTGCTAGGAATTAGCGTCTGCAGATGTCTAGGTATCGTAGCAATAGAGTTCTAATGCTTCTTGAAACGCGATATCGCATCTCATTTCTATGTTTCATGGTAAGACATAATATGATTTGGGAAGTGTTATGTATGCCTAGTCTACACTTCAAATGAATGTATATGCGACACTTCCTTGTAAGGAAATAGCGTTTGCAGATGTCTACCTATCGTAGCAATAGAGTTCTAGTGCTTCTTAAAAGCCGATATCGCATCTCATTTCTTCTGTTTCATGGTAAGATATAATATGATTTGCGAAGTGTCATGTATTCCTCGTCTACACTTCAGATGAATGTAAATGCGACACTTCCTTGCTAGGAAATAGCGTCTGCAGATATCTAAGTATCGTAGCAATAGAGTTCTTATGCTTCTTAAAACGCGATGTCGCATCTCATTTCTGTGTTTCATGGTAAGATATAATATGATTTGCGAAGTGTTATGTATTCCTCGTCTACACTTCAAATGAATGTGAATGCGACACTTCCTCGCTAGGCAATAGCGTTTGCAGATGTCTACGTGTCGTAGGAATAGAGTTCTAATGCTTCTTAAAACACGAAATCGCGTCTCATTTCTATGTTTCATGGTAAGATATAATATGATTTGCGAAGTGTCATGTATTCCTCGTCTACCCTTCAAATGAATGTAAATGCGACACTTCCTTGCTAGGAAATAGCGTCTGCAGATGTCTAGGTATCGTAGCAATAGAGTTCTAATGCTTCTTAAAACGCGATATCGCATCTCATTTCTATGTTTCATGGTAAGATATAATATTCATTGCGAAGTGTTATGTATTCCTCGTCTACACTTCAAATGAATGTGAATGCGACACTTCCTCGCTAGGAAATAGCGTTTGCAGATGTCTACGTATCGTAGCAATAGATTTCTAAAGCTTCTTAAAACGCGATATCGCATCGCATTTCTATGTTTCATGGTAAGATATAGTATGATTTGCGAAGTGTTATGTATTCCTCGTCTACACTTCGAATGAATGTAAATGCGACACTTGCTTGCAAGGAAATAGCGTTTGCAAATGTCTACCTATCGTAGCAATAGAGTTCTTATGATTCTTAAAACGCGATATTGCATCTCATTTCTATGTTTCATGGTAAGATATAATATGATTTGCGAAGAGTCATGTATTCCCCGTCTACACTTCAAATGAACGTAAATGCGACACTTCCGTGCAAGGAAATAGCGTTTGCCGATGTCTACGTATCGTAGCAATAGCTTTCTAATGCTTCCTACAACGCGATATCGCATCTCATTTCTATGTTTCATGGTAAGATATAATATGATTTGCGAAGTGCTATGTATTCCTCGTCTACACTTCAAATGAATGTGAATGCGACACTTCTTTGCAAGGAAATAGCGTTTGCAGATGTCTACCTATCGTAGCAATAGAGTTCTTATGATTCTTAATACGCGATATCGAATCTCATTTCTATATTTCATGGTAAGGTATAATATGATTTGCGAAGTGTTATATATTCCTCGTCTACACTTCAAATGAATGTGAATGCGACACATCCTCGCTAGGAAATAGCGTTTGCAGATGTCTACGTATCGTAGCAATAGAGTTCCAATGCTTCTTAAAACGCGATATCGCATCTCATTTCTATGTTTCATGGTAAGATATAGTATGATTTGCGAAGTGTTATGTATTCCTCGTCTACACTTCAAATGAATATAAATGCGACACTTCCTTGCAAGGAAATAGCGTTTGCAGATGTCTACGTATCGTAGCAATAGAGTTCTTATGATCCTTAAAACGCGATATCGCATCTCATTTCTATGTTTCATGGTAAGGTATAATATGATTTGCGAAGTGTCATGTATTCCTCGTCTACACTTCAAATGAATGTGAATGCGACACCTCCTCGCTAGGAAATAGCGTTTGCAGATGTCTACGTATCGTAGCAATAGAGTTCTAATGCTTCTTAAAACGCGATATCGCATCTCATTTCTATGTTTCATGGTAAGATATAATATGATTTGCGAAGTGTCATGTATTCCTCGTCTACACTTCAAATGCATGTAAATGCGACACTTCCTTGTTAGGAATTAGCGTCTGCAGATGTCTAGGTATCGTAGCAATAGAGTACTAATGCTTCTTGAAACGCGATATCGCATCTCATTTCTATGTTTCATGGTAAGACATAATATGATTTGCGAAGTGTTAAGTATGCCTAGTCTACACTTCAAATGAATGTATATGCGACACTTCCTTGTAAGGAAATAGCGTTTGCAGATGTCTACCTATCGTAGCAATAGAGTTCTAGTGCTTCTTAAAAGCCGATATCGCATCTCATTTCTATGTTTCATGGTAAGATATAATATGATTTGCGAAGTGTCATGTATTCCTCGTCTACACTTCAGATGAATGTAAATGCGACACTTCCTTGCTAGGAAATAGCGTCTGCAGATATCTATGTATCGTAGCAATAGAGTTCTTATGCTTCTTAAAACGCGATGTCGCATCTCATTTCTATGTTTCATGGTAAGATATAATATGATTTGCGAAGTGTTATGTATTCCTCGTCTACACTTCAAATGAATGTGAATGCGACACTTCCTCGCTAGGCAATAGCGTTTGCAGATGTCTACGTGTCGTAGGAATAGAGTTCTAATGCTTCTTAAAACACGAAATCGCGTCTCATTTCTATGTTTCATGGTAAGATATAATATGATTTGCGAAGTGTCATGTATTCCTCGTCTACCCTTCAAATGAATGTAAATGCGACACTTCCTTGCTAGGAAATAGCGTCTGCAGATGTCTAGGTTTCGTAGCAATAGAGTTCTAATGCTTCTTAAAACGCGATATCGCATCTCATTTCTATGTTTCATGGTAAGATATAATATTCGTTGCGAAGTGTTATGTATTCCTCGTCTACACTTCAAATGAATGTGAATGCGACACTTCTTCGCTAGGAAATAGCGTTTGCAGATGTCTACGTATCGTAGCAATAGATTTCTAAAGCTTCTTAAAACGCGATATCGCATCGCATTTCTATGTTTCATGGTAAGATATAGTATGATTTGGGAAGTGTTATGTATTCCTCGTCTACACTTCAAATGAATATAAATGCGACACTTCCTTGCAAGGAAATAGCGTTTGCAGATGTCTACGTATCGTAGCAATAGAGTTCTTATGATTCTTAAAACGCGATATCGCATCTCATTTCTATGTTTCATGGTAAGGTATAATATGATTTGCGAAGTGATATGTATTCCTCATCTATATTTCAAATGAATGTAAATGCGACACTTCCATGCAAGGAAATAGCGTTTGCAGATGTCTACGTATCGTAGCAATGGACTTCTGAAGCTTCTTAGAACGCGATATCGCATCTCATTTCTATGTTTCATGGTAAGATATAATATGATATGCGAAGTGTCATGTATTCCTCGTCTACACTTCAAATGAATGTAAATGCGACACTTCCTTGCAAGGAAAAAGCGTTTGCAGATGTCTACGTATCGTAGCAATAGAGTTCTTATAATTCTTAAAACGCGATATCGGATCTCACTTCTATGTTTCATGGTAGGATATAATATGATTTGCGAAGTGTTATGTATTCCTCGCCTACACATCAAACGAATGTAAATGCGACACTTCCTTGCAAGGAAATAGCGTTTGCAAATGTCTACCTATCGTAGCAATTGTGTTCTAAAGCTTCTAAAAACGCGATATCGCATCTCATTTCTATGTTTCATGGTAAGATATAATATGATTTGCGATGTATCATGTATTCCTCGTCTACGATTCAAATGAATGTAAATGCGACACTTCCTTGCAAGGAAATAGCGTTTGCAAATGTCTACGTATCGAAGCAATAGAGTTCAAATGTTTCTTAAAACGCGATATCGCATCTCATTTCTATGTTTCATGGTAAGATATAATATGATTTGCGAAGTGTTATGTATTCCTCGTCTACACTTCAAATGAATGTAAATGCGACACTTCCTTGCAAGGAAATAGCGTTTGCAGAAGTCTACGTATCGAAGCAATAGAGTTCAAATGCTCCTTAAAACGAGATATTGCATCTCATATCTGTGTTTCATGGTAAGATATAATATTCATTGCGAAGTGTTATGCATTCCTCGTCTACGATTCAAATGAATGTAAGTGCGACACTTCCTTGCAAGGAAATAGCGTTTGCAGATGTCTACCTATCGTAGCAGTAGTGTTCTAATGCTTCTTAGAACGCGATATCGCATCTCATTTCTATGTGTCATGGTAAGATATAATATGATTTGCGAAGTGTTATGTATTCCTCGTCTACACTTCAAATCAATGTAAATCCGACATTTCCTTGCAAGGAAATAGCGTTTGCAGATGTCTACGTATCGAAGCAATAGAGTTCAAATGCTTCTTAAAACGAGATATTGCATCTCATATCTATGTTTCATGATAAGATATAATATTCATTGCGAAGTGTTATGCATTCCTCGTCTACGATTCGAATGAACGTAAATGCGACACTTGCTTGCAAGGAAATAGCGTTTGCAAATGTCTACCTATCGTAGCAATAGAGTTCTTATGATTCTTAAAACGCGATATCGCATCTCATTTCTATGTTTCATGGTAAGATATAATATGATTTGCGAAGTGTCATGTATTCCTCGTCTACACTTCAAATGAATGTGAATGCGACACCTCCTCGCTAGGAAATAGCGTTTGCAGATGTCTACGTATCGTAGCAATAGAGTTTACATGATACTTCAAACGCGATATCGCATTTCATTTCTATGTTTCATGGTAAGATATAATATGATTTGCGAAGTGTTATGTATTCCTCGTCTACACTTCAAATGAATGTAAATGCGACACTTCCTTGCAAGGAAATAGCGTTTGCAGAAGTCTACGTATCGAAGCAATAGAGTTCAAATGCTCCTTAAAACGAGATATTGCATCTCATATCTGTGTTTCATGGTAAGATATAATATTCATTGCGAAGTGTTATGCATTCCTCGTCTACGATTCAAATGAATGTAAGTGCGACACTTCCTTGCAAGGAAATAGCGTTTGCAGATGTCTACCTATCGTAGCAGTAGTGTTCTAATGCTTCTTAGAATGCGATATCGCATCTCATTTCTATGTGTCATGGTAAGATATAATATGATTTGCGAAGTGTTATGTATTCCTCGTCTACACTTCAAATCAATGTAAATCCGACATTTCCTTGCAAGGAAATAGCGTTTGCAGATGTCTACGTATCGAAGCAATAGAGTTCAAATGCTTCTTAAAACGAGATATTGCATCTCATATCTATGTTTCATGAGAAGATATAATATTCATTGCGAAGTGTTATGCATTCCTCGTCTACGATTCGAATGAACGTAAATGCGACACTTGCTTGCAAGGAAATAGCGTTTGCAAATGTCTACCTATCGTAGCAATAGAGTTCTTATGATTCTTAAAACGCGATATTGCATCTCATTTCTATGTTTCATGGTAAGATATAATATGATTTGCGAAGTGTCATGTATTCCTCGTCTACACTTCAAATGAATGTGAATGCGACACCTCCTCGCTAGGAAATAGCGTTTGCAGATATCTACGTATCGTAGCAATAGAGTTCTAATGCTTCTTAAAACGCGATATCGCAACTCATGTCTATGTTTCATGGTAAGATATAATATGATTTGCGAAGTGTCATGTATTCCTCGTCTACACTTCAAATGCATGTAAATGCGACACTTCCTTGCTAGGAATTAGCGTCTGCAGATGTCTAGGTATCGTAGCAATAGAGTTCTAATGCTTCTTGAAACGCGATATCGCATCTCATTTCTATGTTTCATGGTAAGACATAATATGATTTGCGAAGTGTTATGTATGCCTAGTCTACACTTCAAATGAATGTGAATGCGACACCTCCTCGCTAGGAAATAGCGTTTGCAGATATCTACGTATCGTAGCAATAGAGTTCTAATGCTTCTTAAAACGCGATATCGCATCTCATTTCTATGTTTCATGGTAAGATATAATATGATTTGCGAAGTGTCATGTATTCCTCGTCTACACTTCAAATGAATGTAAATGCGACACTTCCTCGCTAGGAAATAGCGTCTGCAGATGTCTAGGTATCGTAGCAATAGAGTTCTAATGCTTCTTAAAACGCGATATCGCATCTCATTTCTATGTTTCATGGTAATATGTAATACGATTTGCGAAGTGTTATGTATTCCTCGTCTACACTTCAAATGAATGTAAATGCGACACTTCCTTGCAAGGAAATAGCGTTTGCAGATGTCTACGTATCGAAGCAATAGAGTTCAAATGCTTCTTAAAACGAGATATTGCATCTCATATCTGTGTTTCATGGTAAGATATAATATTCATTGCGAAGTGTTATGCATTCCTCGCTACGATTCAAATGAATGTAAATGCGACACTTCCTTGCAAGGAAATAGCGTTTGCAGATGTCTACCTATCGTAGCAGTAGTGTTCTAATGCTTCTTAGAACGCGATATCGCATCTCATTTCTATGTTTCATGGTAAGATGTAAAACGATTTGCGAAGTGTTATGTATTCCTCGTCTACACTTCAAATGAATGTAAATGCGACACTTCCTTGCAAGGAAATAGCCTTTGCTGATGTCTACCTATCGTAGCAATAGAGTTCTAATGCTTCCTAAAACGCGATATCGCATTGCATTTCTATGTTTCATGGTAGGATATAATATGATTTGCGAAGTATCATGTATTCCTCGTCTACACTTCAAATGAATGTGAATGCGACACCTCCTCGCTAGGAAATAGCGTTTGCAGATGTCTACGTATCGTAGCAATAGAGTTCTAATGCTTCTTAAAACGCGATATCGCATCTCATTTCTATGTTTCATGGTAAGATATAATTCGATTTGCGAAGTGTCATGTATTCCTCGTCTACACTTCAAATGAATGTAAATGCGACACTTCCTTGCTAGGAAATAGCGTCTGCAGATGTCTAGGTATCGTAGCAATAGAGTTCTAATGCTTCTTGAAACGCGATATCGCATCTCATTTCTATGTTTCATGGTAAGACATAATATGATTTGCGAAGTGTTATGTATTCCTAGTCTACACTTCAAATGAATGTAAATGCGACACTTCCTTGTAAGGAAATAGCGTTTGCAGATGTCTACCTATCGTAGCAATAGAGTTCTAGTGCTTCTTAAAAGCCGATATCGCATCTCATTTCTATGTTTCATGGTAAGATATAATATGATTTGCGAAGTGTCATGTATTCCTCGTCTACACTTCAGATGAATGTAAATGCGACACTTCCTTGCTAGGAAATAGCGTCTGCAGATATCTGAGTATCGTAGCAATAGAGTTCTTATGCTTCTTAAAACGCGATGTCGCATCTCATTTCTATGTTTCATGGTAAGATATAATATGATTTGCGAAGTGTTATGTATTCCTCGCCTACACATCAAACGAATGTAAATGCGACACTTCCTTGCAAGGAAATAGCGTTTGCAAATGTCTACCTATCGTAGCAATTGTGTTCTAAAGCTTCTAAAAACGCGATATCGCATCTCATTTCTATGTTTCATGGTAAGATATAATATGATTTGCGAAGTATCATGTATTCCTCGTCTACGATTCAAATGAATGTAAATGCGACACTTCCTTGCAAGGAAATAGCGTTTGCAAATGTCTACGTATCGAAGCAATAGAGTTCAAATGTTTCTTAAAACGCGATATCGCATCTCATTTCTAAGTTTCATGGTAAGATATAATATGATTTGCGAAGTATCATGTATTCCTCGTCTACACTTCAAATGAATGTAAGTGCGACACTTCCTTGCAAGGAAATTGCGTTTGCAGATGTCTACGTATCGTAGCAATAGAGTTTACATGATACTTCAAACGCGATATCGCATCACATTTCTATGTTTCATGGTAAGATAAAATATGATTTGCGAAGTGTTATGTATTCCTCGTCTACACTTCAAATGAATGTAAATGCGACACTTCCTTGCAAGGAAATAGCGTTTGCAGAAGTCTACGTATCGAAGCAATAGAGTTCAAATGCTCCTTAAAACGAGATATTGCATCTCATATCTGTGTTTCATGGTAAGATATAATATTCATTGCGAAGTGTTATGCATTCCTCGTCTACGATTCGAATGAATGTAAATGCGACACTTGCTTGCAAGGAAATAGCGTTTGCAAATGTCTACCTATCGTAGCAATAGAGTTCTTATGATTCTTAAAACGCGATATTGCATCTCATTTCTATGTTTCATGGTAAGATATAATATGATTTGCGAAGTGTCATGTATTCCTCGTCTACACTTCAAATGAATGTGAATGCGACACCTCCTCGCTAGGAAATAGCGTTTGCAGATATCTACGTATCGTAGCAATAGAGTTCTAATGCTTCTTAAAACGCGATATCGCATCTCATTTCTATGTTTCATGGTAAGATATAATATGATTTGCGAAGTGTCATGTATTCCTCGTCTACACTTCAAATGCATGTAAATGCGACACTTCCTTGCTAGGAATTAGCGTCTGCAGATGTCTAGGTATCGTAGCAATAGAGTTCTAATGCTTCTTGAAACGCGATATCGCATCTCATTTCTATGTTTCATGGTAAGACATAATATGATTTGCGAAGTGTTATGTATGCCTAGTCTACACTTCAAATGAATGTATATGCGACACTTCCTTGTAAGGAAATAGCGTTTGCAGATGTCTACCTATCGTAGCAATAGAGTTCTAGTGCTTCCTAAAAGCCGATATCGCATCTCATTTCTATGTTTCATGGTAAGATATAATATGATTTGCGAAGTGTCATGTATTCCTCGTCTACACTTCAGATGAATGTAAATGCGACACTTCCTTGCTAGGAAATAGCGTCTGCAGATATCTAAGTATCGTAGCAATAGAGTTCTTATGCTTCTTAAAACGCGATGTCGCATCTCATTTCTATGTTTCATGGTAAGATATAATATGATTTGCGAAGTGTTATGTATTCCTCGTCTACACTTCAAATGAATGTATATGCGACACTTCCTTGTAAGGAAATAGCGTTTGCAGATGTCTACCTATCGTAGCAATAGAGTTCTAGTGCTTCTTAAAAGCCGATATCGCATCTCATTTCTATGTTTCATGGTAAGATATAATATGATTTGCGAAGTGTCATGTATTCCTCGTCTACACTTCAGATGAATGTAAATGCGACACTTCCTTGCTAGGAAATAGCGTCTGCATATATCTAAGTATCGTAGCAATAGAGTTCTTATGCTTCTTAAAACGCGATGTCGCATCTCATTTCTATGTTTCATGGTAAGATATAATATGATTTGCGAAGTGTTATGTATTCCTCGTCTACACTTCAAATGAATGAAAATGCGACACTTCCTTGCAAGGAAATAGCGTCTGCAGATGTCTAGGTATCGTAGCAATAGAATTCTAATGCTTCTTAAAACGCGATATCGCATCTCATTTCTATGTTTCATGGTAAGATATAATATTCATTGCGAAGTGTTATGTATTCCTCGTCTACACTTCAAATGAATGTGAATGCGACACTTCCTCGCTAGGAAATAGCGTTTGCAGATGTCTACGTATCGTAGCAATAGATTTCTAAAGCTTCTTAAAACGCGATATCGCATCTCATTTCTATGTTTCATGGTAAGATGTAATACGATTTGCGAAGTGTTATGTATTCCTCGTCTACACTTCAAATGAATGTAAATGCGACACTTCCTTGCAAGGAAATCGCCTTTGCTGATGTCTACCTATCGTAGCAATAGAGTTCTAATGCTTCCTAAAACGCGATATCGCATTGCATTTCTATGTTTCATGGTAAGATATAATATGATTTGCGAAGTATCATGTATTCCTCGTCTACACTTCAAATGAATGTGAATGCGACACCTCCTCGCTAGGAAATAGCGTTTGCAGATGTCTACGTATCGTAGCAATAGAGTTCTAATGCTTCTTGAAACGCGATATCGCATCTCATTTCTATGTTTCATGGTAAGACATAATATGATTTGCGAAGTGTTATGTATTCCTAGTCTACACTTCAAATGAATGTAAATGCGACACTTCCTTGTAAGGAAATAGCGTTTGCAGATGTCTACCTATCGTAGCAATAGAGTTCTAGTGCTTCTTAAAAGCCGATATCGCATCTCATTTCTATGTTTCATGGTAAGATATAATATGATTTGCGAAGTGTCATGTATTCCTCGTCTACACTTCAGATGAATGAAAATGCGACACTTCCTTGCTAGGAAATAGCGTCTCCAGATATCTAAGTATCGTAGCAATAGAGTTCTAATGCTTCCTAAAACGCGATATCGCATCTCATTTCTATGTTTCATGGTAAGATATAATATGATTTGCGAAGTGTCATGTATTCCTCGTCTACACTTCAGATGAATGTAAATGCGACACTTCCTTGCTAGGAAATAGCGTCTGCAGATATCTAAGTATCGTAGCAATAGAGTTCTAATGCTTCCTAAAACGCGATATCGCATCTCATTTCTATGTTTCATGGTAAGATATAATATGATTTGCGAGGTGTTATGTATTCCTCGTCTACACTTCAAATGAATGAAAATGCGACACTTCCTTGCTAGGAAATAGCGTCTGCAGATGTCTAGGTATCGTAGCAATAGAGTTCTAATGCTTCTTGAAACGCGATATCGCATCTCATTTCTATGTTTCATGGTAAGACATAATATGATTTGCGAAGTGTTATGTATTCCTAGTCTACACTTCAAATGAATGTAAATGCGACACTCCCTTGTAAGGAAATAGCGTTTGCAGATGTCTACCTATCGTAGCAATAGAGTTCTAGTGCTTCTTAAAAGCCGATATCGCATCTCATTTCTATGTTTCATGGTAAGATATAATATGATTTGCGAAGTGTCATGTATTCCTCGTCTACACTTCAGATGAATGAAAATGCGACACTTCCTTGCTAGGAAATAGCGTCTGCAGATATCTAAGTATCGTAGCAATAGAGTTCTAATGCTTCCTAAAACGCGATATCGCATCTCATTTCTATGTTTCATGGTAAGATATAATATGATTTGCGAAGTGTTATGTATTCCTCGTCTACACTTCAAATGAATGAAAATGCGACACTTCCTTGCAAGGAAATAGCGTTTGCAGATGTCTACGTATCGAAGCAATAGAGTTCAAATGCTTCTTAAAACGAGATATTGCATCTCATATCTATGTTTCATGGTAAGATATAATATTCATTGCGAAGTGTTATGCATTCCTCGCTACGATTCAAATGAATGTAAATGCGACACTTCCTTGTAAGGAAATAGCGTATGCAGATGTCTACCTATCGTAGCAGTAGTGTTCTAATGCTTCTTAGAACGCGATATCGCATCTCATTTCTATGTTTCATGGTAAGATATAATATGATTTGCGAAGTGTTATGTATTCCTCGTCTAAACTTCAAATGAATGTAAATGCGACACTTCCTCGCTAGGAAATAGCGTCTGCAGATGTCTAGGTATCGTAGCAATAGAGTTCTAATGCTTCTTAAAACGCGATATCGCATCTCATTTCTATGTTTCATGGTAAGATGTAATACGATTTGCGAAGTGTTATGTATTCCTCGTCTACACTTCAAATGAATGTAAATGCGACACTTTCTTGCAAGGAAATAGCGTTTGCAGATGTCTACGTATCGAAGCAATAGAGTTCAAATGCTTCTTAAAACGAGATATTGCATCTCATATCTATGTTTCATGATAAGATATAATATTCATTGCGAAGTGTTATGCATTCCTCGTCTACACTTCAAATGAACGTAAATGCGACACTTCCTTGCTAGGAAATAGCGTCTGCAGATGTCTAGGTATCGTAGCAATAAAGTTCTAATGCTTCTTAAAACGCGATATCGCATCTCATTTCTATGTTTCATGGTAAGATGTAATACGATTTGCGAAGTGTTATGTATTCCTCGTCTACACTTCAAATGAATGTAAATGTGACACTTCCTTGCAAGGAAATAGCGTTTGCAAATGTCTACCTATCGTAGCAGGAGTGTTCTAATGCTTCTTAGAACGCGATATCGAATCTCATTTCTATGTTTCATGGTAAGATATAATATGATTTGCGAAGTGTTATGTATTCCTCGTCTACACTTCAAATGAATGTAAATGCGACACTTCCTTGCAAGGAAATAGCGTTTGCAGATGTCTACGTATCGAAGCAATAGAGTTCAAATGCTTCTTAAAACGAGATATTCCATCTCATATCTATGTCTCATGATAAGATATAATATTCATTGCGAAGTGTTATGCATACCTCGTCTACACTTCAAATGAATGTAAATGCGACACTTCCTTGCTAGGAAATAGCGTCTGCAGATGTCTAGGTATCGTAGCAATAGAGTTCTAATGCTTCTTAAAACGCGATATCGCATGTCATTTCTATGTTTCATGGTAAGATGTAATACGATTTGCGAAGTGTTATGTATTCCACGTCTACACTTCAAATGAATGTAAATGCGACACTTCCTTGCAAGGAAATAGCCTTTGCTGATGTCTACCTATCGTAGCAATAGAGTTCTAATGCTTCCTAAAACGCGATATCGCATTGCATTTCTATGTTTCATGGTAAGATATAATATGATTTGCGAAGTATCATGTATTCCTCGTCTACACTTCAAATGAATGTGAATGCGACACCTCCTCGCTAGAAAATAGCGTTTGCAGATGTCTACGTATCGTAGCAATAGAGTTCTAATGCTTCTTGAAACACGATATCGCATCTCATTTCTATGTTTCATGGTAAGACATAATATGATTTGCGAAGTGTTATGTATTCCTAGTCTACACTTCAAATGAATGTAAATGCGACACTTCCTTGTAAGGAAATAGCGTTTGCAGATGTCTACCTATCGTAGCAATAGAGTTCTAGTGCTTCTTAAAAGCCGATATCGCATCTCATTTCTATGTTTCATGGTAAGATATAATATGATTTGCGAAGTGTCATGTATTCCTCGTCTACACTTCAGATGAATGAAAATGCGACACTTCCTTGCTAGGAAATAGCGTCTGCAGATATCTAAGTATCGTAGCAATAGAGTTCTAATGCTTCCTAAAACGCGATATCGCATCTCATTTCTATGTTTCATGGTAAGATATAATATGATTTGCGAAGCGTCATGTATTCCTCGTCTACACTTCAGATGAATGTAAATGCGACACTTCCTTGCTAGGAAATAGCGTCTGCAGATATCTAAGTATCGTAGCAATAGAGTTCTAATGCTTCCTAAAACGCGATATCGCATCTCATTTCTATGTTTCATGGTAAGATATAATATGATTTGCGAAGTGTTATGTATTCCTCGTCTACACTTCAAATGAATGAAAATGCGACACTTCCTTGCTAGGAAATAGCGTCTGCTGATGTCTAGGTATCGTAGCAATAGAGTTCTAATGCTTCTTGAAACGCGATATCGCATCTCATTTCTATGTTTCATGGTAAGACATAATATGATTTGCAAAGTGTTATGTATTCCTAGTCTACACTTCAAATGAATGTAAATGCGACACTTCCTTGTAAGGAAATAGCGTTTGCAGATGTCTACCTATCGTAGCAATAGAGTTCTAGTGCTTCTTAAAAGCCGATATCGCATCTCATTTCTATGTTTCATGGTAAGATATAATATGATTTGCGAAGTGTCATGTATTCCTCGTCTACACTTCAGATGAATGAAAATGCGACACTTCCTTGCTAGGAAATAGCGTCTGCAGATATCTAAGTATCGTAGCAATAGAGTTCTAATGCTTCCTAAAACGCGATATCGCATCTCATTTCTATGTTTCATGGTAAGATATAATATGATTTGCGAAGTGTCATGTATTCCTCGTCTACACTTCAGATGAATGTAAATGCGACACTTCCTTGCTAGGAAATAGCGTCTGCAGATATCTAAGTATCGTAGCAATACAGTTCTAATGCTTCCTAAAACGCGATATCGCATCTCATTTCTATGTTTCATGGTAAGATATAATATGATTTGCGAAGTGTTATGTATTCCTCGTCTACACTTCAAATGAATGAAAATGCGACACTTCCTTGCTAGGAAATAGCGTCTGCTGATGTCTAGGTATCGTAGCAATAGAGTTCTAATGCTTCTTGAAACGCGATATCGCATCTCATTTCTATGTTTCATGGTAAGACATAATATGATTTGCGAAGTGTTATGTATTCCTAGTCTACACTTCAAATGAATGTAAATGCGACACTTCCTTGTAAGGAAATAGCGTTTGCAGATGTCTACCTATCGTAGCAATAGAGTTCTAGTGCTTCTTAAAAGCCGATATCGCATCTCATTTCTATGTTTCATTGTAAGATATAATATGATTTGCGAAGTGTCATGTATTCCTCGTCTACACTTCAGATGAATGTAAATGCGACACTTCCTTGCTAGGAAATAGCGTCTGCAGATATCTAAGTATCGTAGCAATAGAGTTCTTATGCTTCTTAAAACGCGATGTCGCATCTCATTTCTATGTTTCATGGTAAGATATAATATGATTTGCGAAGTGTTATGTATTCCTCGTCTACACTTCAAATGAATGAAAATGCGACACTTCCTTGCAAGGAAATAGCGTTTGCAGATGTCTACGTATCGTAGCAATAGAGTTCTTATGATTCATAAAACGCGATATTGCTTCTCATTTCTATGTTTCACGGTAAGGTATAATATGATTTGCGAAGTGTTACGTATTCCTCGTCTACAATTCAGATGAATGTAAATGCGACACTTCCTTGCAAGGAAATAGCGTTTGCAGATGTCCATGTATCGCAGCAATAGATTTCTAATGCTTCTTAAAACGTGACATCGCGTCTCATTTCTATGTTTCATGGTAAGATATAATATGATTTGCGAAGTGTCATGTATTCCTCGTCTACACTTCAAATGAATGTAAATGCGACACTTCCTTGCAAGGAAATAGCGTTTGCAGATGTCTACCTATCGTAGCAATAGTGTTCTAGTGCTTCTTAAAAGCCGATATCGCATCTCATTTCTATGTTTCATGGTAAGATATAATATGATTTGCGAAGTGTCATGTATTCCTCGTCTACACTTCAGATGAATGTAAATGCGACACTTCCTTGCTAGGAAATAGCGTCTGCAGATATCTAAGTATCGTAGCAATAGAGTTCTTATGCTTCTTAAAACGCGATGTCGCATCTCATTTCTATGTTTCATGGTAAGATATAATATGATTTGCGAAGTGTTATGTATTCCTCGTCTACACTTCAAATGAATGAAAATGCGACACTTCCTTGCAAGGAAATAGCGTTTGCAGATGTCTACGTATCGAAGCAATAGAGTTCAAATGCTTCTTAGAACGAGATATTGCATCTCATATCTATGTTTCATGGTAAGATATAATATTCATTGCGAAGTGTTATGCATTCCTCGCTACGATTCAAATAAATGTAAATGCGACACTTCCTTGCTAGGAAATAGCGTCTGCAGATGTCTACGTATCGAAGCAATAGTGTTCAAATGCTTCTTAAAACGTGATATTGCATCTCATATCTATGTTTCAAGATAAGATATAATATTCATTGCGAAGTGTAATGCATTCCTCGTCTACACTTCAAATGAATGTAAATGCGACGCTTCCTTGCAAGGACATAGCGTTTGCAGATGTCTACGTATCGTAGCAATGGTTTTCTGATGCTTCTTAAAACGCGACATCGCACCTCATTTCTATGTTTTATGGTAAGATATAATATGATTTGCGAAGTGTCATGTATTCCTCGTCTACACTTCAAATGAATGTAAATGCGACACTTCCTTGCAAGGAAATAGCGTTTGCAGATGTCTACGTATCGAAGCAATAGAGTTCAAATGCTTCTTAAAACGCGATATCGCATCTCATTTCTATGTTTCATGGTAAGATATAATATGATTTGCGAAGTATCATGTATTCCTCGTCTACACTTCAAATGAATGTAAATGAGACACTTCCTTGCTGGGAAATAGCGTTTCCAGATATCCACGTATTGAAGCAATAGAGATCTAATGCTTCTTACATCGCGATATCGCATCTCATTTCAATGTTCGTAATAAGATATAATATTCATTGTGTAATGCTATGTATACCTCGTATTCACTTCAAAAGATTGTAAATGCGACATTTCCTTGCTAGGATATAACAATTGCAGATGTCCACGTATCGTACCAATAGATATCTAGTGCTTCTTAAAACGCGAAATCGCCTCTAATTTCTATGCCTCATGATAAGATATATGATTCGTTGCGAAGTGTTATGTACTCCTCGTCTACACTTCTAATGAATGTAAATGCGACACATCCTTGCTAGGAAATCGCGTTTCCAGATGTCTACGTATCGAAACAATAGAGTTCTAATGCTTCTTATATCGAGATATCGCATCTCATTTCTATGTCTCATGATAAGATATAATATTCATTGCGAAGTGTCATGTATACCTCGTATTCACTTCAAAAGAATGTAAATGCGGCACTACCTTGCTAGGAAATAGCGTTTGCAGATGTCTACGTATCGAAACAATAGAGTTCTAATGCTTCTTATATCGAGATATCGCATCTCATTTCTATGTCTCATGATAAGATATAATATTCATTGCGAAGTGTCATGTATACCTCGTATTCACTTCAAAAGAATGTAAATGCGGCACTACCTTGCTAGGAAATAGCGTTTGCAGATGTCTACGTATCGAAGCAATAGATTTCTAATGCTTCTTCAAACGCGATATCGCGTCTCATTTCTATGCCTCATGATAAGATATATGATTCGTTGCGAAGTGTTATGTACTCCTCGTCTACACTTCTAATGAATGTAAATGCGACACATCCTTGCTAGGAAATCGCGTTTCCAGATGTCTACGTATCGAAACAATAGAGTTCTAATGCTTCTTATATCGAGATATCGCATCTCATTTCTAGGTCTCATGATAAGATATAATATTCATTGCGAAGTGTCATGTATACCTCGTATTCACTACAAAAGAATGTAAATGCGGCTCTACCTTGCTAGGAAATATCGTTTGCAGATGTCTACGTATCGAAGCAATAGATTTCTAATGCTTCTTAAAAGGCGATATCGCATCACATTTCTATGTTTCATGATAAGATATAATATTCATTGCGTAGTGTCATGTATACCTCGTATTCTCTTCAAAAGAATGTAAATGCGATACTTCCTTGCTATTAAATGGAGTTTGTAGGTGTCTACGTATCGTAGCTATAGAGTTCTAATGCTTCCTAAAACGCGATATCGCATCTCACTTCTATGTTTCATGATAAGATATAATTTTTATTGCGAAGTGTCATGTATACCTCGTATTCACTTCAAAAGAATGAAAATGTGACACTTCCATGCTAGGAAATAGCGTTTGCAGATGTCTACGTATCGTAGCAATAGATTTCTAATGCTTCTTAAAACGAGATGTCGTATTTCATTTCTATGTTTCTTGATAAGATATAATATTCATTGTGATGTGTTATATATACCTCGTATTCACTTCAAAAGGATGTAAATGCGATACTTCCTTGCTATTAATTGGAGTTTGTAGGTGTCTACGTATCGTAGCTATAGAGTTCTAATGCTTCCTAAAACGCGATATCGCATCTCACTTCTATGTTTCATGATAAGATATAATTTTTATTGCGAAGTGTCATGTATACCTCGTATTCACTTCAAAAGAATGAAAATGCGACACTTCCTTGCTAGGAAATAACGTTTGCAGATGTCTACGTATCACAGCAATAGAGTACTAATGCTTCTTAAAACGAGATGTCGTATTTCATTTCTATGTTTCGTAAT
Organism: Xylocopa sonorina; assembly: GCF_050948175.1. Classification (NCBI taxonomy): domain Eukaryota; kingdom Metazoa; phylum Arthropoda; class Insecta; order Hymenoptera; family Apidae; genus Xylocopa; species Xylocopa sonorina. The sequence continues at coordinate 770,802 of NW_027490092.1, read as the reverse complement.
AAGATATAATATTCATTGTGTAATGTTATGTATACCTCTTATTCACTTCAATGGAATGTAAGTGCGACATTTCCTTCCTAGGAAATAGGGATTGCAGGTGTCTACGTATATTAGCAATAGAGTTCTAATGCTTCTCAAAACGAGGTATAGCACCCCATTCCTATGTTTCATCATAAGATATAATATTCATTGCGAAGTGTCATGTATATCTCGTATTCACTTCAAAATAATGTAAATGCGACACTTCCATGCTAGGAAATAGCGTATGCAGATGTCTACGTATCGTAGCAATAGAGTTCTAATGCTTCCTGAAACGAGATGCCGCATTTCATTTCTATGTTTCGTGATAAGATATAATATTCATTGTGAAATGTTATGTATACCTCGTATTCACTTCAAAAGAATGTAAATGCGACACTTCCGTGCTAGGAAATAACATTTGCAGATGTCTACGCATCGTAGCAATGGAATTCTAGTGCTTCTTAAATCGCGATATCGCATCTCACTTCTATGTTTCGAGATAAGATATAATATTCATTGCGAAGTGTCATGAGTACCTCGTATTCACTCCAAAAGAATGTAAATGTGACACTTCCATGCTGGGAAATAGCGTTTTTAGATGTCTGCGTATCGTAGCAATAGATATCTAGTGCTTCTTAGAACGAGATGTCGCATTTCATTTCCATGTTTCGTAATAAGATATAATATTCATTGTGGTGTGTTATATATACCTCGTATTCACTTCAAAAGGATGTAAGTGCGACACTTCCTTGCTAGGAAATATTGTTTGCAGATGTCTACGTATAACAGCAATAGGGTACTAGTGCTTCTTAAAACGAAATGTCGTATTTGATTTCTATGTTTCGCAATATGATATAATATTCATTGCGGAATGTTATGTATACCTCGCATTCACTTCAAAAGAATGTAAATGCGACACTTCCTTGCTAGGAAATAACATTTGCAGATGTCTACGCATCGTAGCAATAGAGTTCTAGTGCTTCTTAAATCGCGATATCGCATCTCACTTCTATGATTCGAGATAAGATATAATATTCATTGCGAAGTGTCATGTATACCTCGATTTCACTTCACAAGAATGTAAATGCGACACTTCCTTGCTAGGAAATACTGTTTGCAGATGTCTACGTATCGTAACAATAGAGTTCTAATGCTTCTTAAAACGAGAAGACGCATTTCATTTTTATGTTTCATGATAAGATATGACATTCATTGTGGAGACGTAGGTGTACCTCGTATTCACTTCAAAAGAATGTAAAAGCGACACTTCCTTGCTAGGGAATAGCGTTTGAAGATGTCTCCGTATCGAAGCAATAGAGTTCTAATGCTTCTTAAAATGGGATATCGCATCTCAATCGTATGTTTCATGATAAGATATAATATTCATAGCGAAGTGTCATGTATACCTCGTATTCAATTCAAAAGAATTTGAATGCGACACTTCCTTGCTAGGAAATAGCGTTTGCAGATGTCTCCGTATCGAAGCAATAGAGCTCTAATGCTTCTTAAATAGCGATATCGCATCTCGTTTCTATGTTTCATGATCATATATAATATTCATTGTGGAGACGTAGGTATACCTCGTATTTACTTCAAACGAATGTAAATGCGACACTTCCTTGCTAGGGAATTGCGTTTCCAGATGTCTACGTATCGTAGCAACCGGGTTCTAGTGCTTCTCAAAACGCGATATCGCATCTCAATTCTATGTTTCATGATAAGATATAATATTCATTGTGGAGACTTAGGTATACCTCGTATTCGCTTCAAAAGAATGTAAATGCGACACTTTCTTGCTAGGTAATAGCGTTTCCAGAAGTCTGCGTATCGTAGCAATAGAGTTCTAGTGCTTCTTAAATCGCGATATCGCATCTCACTTCTATGATTCGAGATAAGATATAATATTCATTGCGAAGTGTCATGTATACCTCGTATTCACTTCAAAAGAATGTAAATGCGACTCTTCCTTGCTAGGAAATAGCTTTTGCAGATGTCTACGTATCGTAGCAATAGATTTGTAATGATTCTTAAATCGCGATATCGAATCTCATTTCTATGTTTCGTGATAGGATATAATATTCATTGCGAAGTGTCATGTATACCTCGTATTCACTTCAAATGAATGTAAATGAGACACCTCCTTGCTAGGAAATAGCGTTTCCATTTGTTTACTTATCGGAGCAATGGAATTCTGTTGCTTCATTCAACACGATGTCGCAAGTCATTTCAATGATTCATGGTAAATTGCAATGTTCTATGCAATATGTTAAATTTGTCTGCATCTAGACCTCAGAAGGATGTGAATCCTATACTTACTTGCAACAGAATATCGTTTCCAGATCTCTACGTGTCCAAGCAAGACATTTCTAATACTTCATGCAGCGCGATGTCGCTTCTCATTTCAACATTTCAATGCAAAGAATCTGTAATCATATGTCCATAACATTGTGCTTAACTGTTAGAGGTCTTCAATAGAATGTGAACTATATAATTCTATGCAACGGCATGGCGCTCCGTAGTGTCTGTCTGTTAAAGCAATCGAGCTAGAATTCTCCATGAAATGCGCTGGCGCACCCCATTTCATCGTTTCAAAGTAAGAATGCTGTAATCTCTTATGCATAGCTCTATGCTTATCTGCTTTAAAACTTCATTAGAGTGTAAATTCTACAGCTCCATGCAACAGGATTGCCCTTCGTAGTGTCTACATGTCGAGACAATAGAGTACTAATGCGTTATACAATGCCATGACTCATCTCATTTCAACGTTTCGAATTAAGTAAACTGTAATCTTCTATGTATAGCATTATAATTATCTGCTTCTACTCTACAATGGAATGTGAATTCTATAGATCCAAGCAACAGGAGGGCAGCCTCTCCACCATCCTACTGCCTGCCCTGATGCGGGCAAAGGATTCCCAGGGCCACTCAAACCGCGACCAACATCTATCTTATACTCTAACCGATTCATCGTTATGCGTTTTCCATTAAGCTTGCCGGGATCAGTGATATTGATTCGCTCAATCTAAATTATTATTTTCTTTTTAAGTTTCTCGATTTTTTTAGTTTCTCTCACGATATCGTCTATTTCGTTGTACCTTACCCTTACAGTATGGTATATAATCTGTTGTTTGATATTTCTTCGATTTCCTCTTAATAAATGCAATGCTTCCACATATTCTCTTTCTCTTTCTCTTTAGTTACATTGTTGTTATTTTATGCTTTTCACCCTCCACATTCATTCTCTACACCATCTCGGAACAGGCGTTATACGATTACTGCAGGATGACGCCCCGGTCTCGTTACACCGAGATCGAGTGTTCTCTCTTGCATCCGTTGATTTATATATGTTATATATTGGAGAATATTTCCTCTTATCCTTTGTATTTTTCGAATGAAATTACATTGACAGAAGTACGAGCTAGTTCTGCACGCCTATTTGAAACAACATTAAATCACCTTGTTAAACAATAATATATTAAATGTGACTTGGACTTTTAAATTTGAATTTATAAACATCTAACAGGTAAATATGTTTTTCTTACTATTCATATCATTATACATTCAGTGATTTATTGTGTGCAGTGATTTGATATATTAACTGCTTGATCATATTTTGCAATGAACTTTGCGTACCAAACATTGTTTTTACTCCTGATGGGAGTGGATATTTCATCGTTTTATATTCTTATATGGCATTGATTATAAAAGTTTATGACATCCTTTTTATGCAGTCATGTATAATTATGTACTGTGACGGTTTTTCCCGTTACAATCCGCAAGAAAAGGGTATATAGAACCAATAATAACGGGGTATCCAGAAGTTTAGTCCGGGGTTATATCGGGGTACAGAATATCCGCGTGCTTCGGCAACGCGAAGTACAGAGCAATAAATTTCCTATCCAGCAAGTATTTCGAAGCTGCGAGGCTGGGACTTTTTGGGCGCCAGCTACTCAAGAAGTAGCAAAAATTAATAAACCACGCAACCCGGGGAAACCCGGTGCAAGATAACCCTCGAAATTTCGAAATACTCTTTCGCTCGTCTGCTTCTAGCCGAGTGCGCAAATTAGGGTCGCGGGATACTGAACTCACGGCTTCTTTCTAGATTGCCTCGACGCGGTATTACAAAAGGGTATACGACACGCCGCGAATAACCGGGGATCACCACCCGTTATACAGTACAAATTACAATACGCGATATCACAATTGCGGCAGGAAACAAATGGGACGCTTTAGCGTATAAGGACTCACGTTCTCGTTTCCAACAAGTATGGATCTCGTTCAGTCCGTCTACCTCTCTCTCTCTCTCTCTCTCTCTCTCTCTCTCTCTCTCTCTCTCTCTCTCTCTCTCTCTCTCTCTCTCTCTCTCTCTCTCTCCTCCGAATCGCTCCGTATAATCGCTTGCTCGGTTGCTCGCTAAGTAGTCGCTAAGTCGTTCAGAAGAATAAGAGGCTGTCTTCGTGCTGGCTAGCTCATTATATAGGTTTGCTGGGGGTCTTCGGATCCCCTTAGATCCTCCTTAGGGCTCCTTGATGGGGTAGGGCCATGCGCTTCGGTATTGTTCGGGGCATCGATCGGTGGATTTCGGCGATCTTCCCTGATCGCCCCCTCTGGTGTGTCTAGAGGGGGTCCTCTGGATTATTTGAACTGCGGCGCGTGTCGCGCGCCGCGCTTTCCACGGCTCACCTGCAATTCCGCTGCGCATCTTGAGTTTTCCTCTCCATGGGCTCAGGGGAGGGGTAGAGGTCCTTCTCACACCCGAGAACCATCCTATTTGTCTCCATGGAGTATGGCAGCGGTCTTATCGTTGCAGAGCTCTGGATCGTATCCTTCGGGCTTCAGGGTCTCTTCTTGCTCACTTCCCGACTCCTCCACCGTCGAGCCCATCACGCTACCTCGGCGCACAGCCCTTCCGCGACCCTGCGGTCTTATTATCCGCCGAAGAGACGTCTTATGGGTCGCTTCTTCCCTCAGCTCGCCAGTCTAATCCGTAGAACGGAGAGAGAGAAACGAACGGGGGGGGGGGGGGATGTTCTACCATCGTGTATTTCACGCTCCTCGCAAATACAGCTATCGCGATGGTCCGTGTCGCGCTTCTCGCATGGGTGGTGATCTGCGAGCTAGTCTAACCGAAACAGGGGGGGGGGGAGGGGGGTGAGCGAGCCTTGTGACTTCACCACGTCACAGTACATACGAATTTGCGATTAAGTAGCTATGTGTTCAAATTCAATTCCGAATAATGCACTAAAAAGCATTCCAGATAACAAACGGCAAGATGGTATCGACACCATGCCGGCACTATATTGCCACTTCCGAGGAGTGTCAACTGATTCGTAGTCATCTGTGACCGGATTCGTTGACTAAAATGACAGAACGTGTTACCAGCACGTTCTAGACAAGCGAATCGCGCAGCACCAGCACCATGGTGACACGCGTATCATTGCTCCATTCATGAATCTCCTCAGCAATGACGCAGGATCACATTTGGCAATGGGGAACCTATGCTTTCATACAAATTAGAACCGTTAGATGTCAGTAGATGTTCAGCATATGAGTATTGATAGACATTTTGATGGTCGTTTTCCTATATTTATGGTTATTGAGCGAGTCGTATATATTTCTTTCAATCCATCATAGACTAAAAATATTATTTATAAAAAAAATATTACTTATAAAATAAAATTCATGCTGTTGCGTCCCTAACTTCGCCTTGTGTAATTTTTGAAATAACATGCTGTCATCGTATTTAATGTAACCCTCAATTGCATGAATTTGCAACAATAAATTGAAGAAAATATATATAAAATAAGTGTGTATATCTTTATGACAAAGTAATTATCGACTTTATGGAAAAATCGCCCTATCGAGCTAGTTTATAGCAAATAATAAAATCGAGTTCTTATATCTTTGTTTTATGCCGGTGTATCTATTTTGGAATCAAAATAAATAAATTGCACAGTTTAGTCATTTTTCATATTTGCTTATAATTTTTATGGAAACAGCTTCCCCATTAGTAAATGTCAGCCTACGCCACAACCACGCGTGTAGCTATGGTGAGCTGATAGTGTCATTGTCAGGGCCGTGTAGCCCGTGTGCTATATCTCGGTGCTTTAATAGTGCCGTGATACGAATGCCGCCCCAGTACTAACAGTATGCCATTTCGAAAGCTGAGTAGGAGCACTTTGTTAGCACAGTTCTGTCACGGAATTCGTTCCATCCGTTGTCATTGGCGTGCCAATCGCTGGCTGTTTGGGATATTGTAGTGCATGAGGCAGACTTGTTCCTTATCATCGTCAAGGAGATGGATTTTCACTCCCCCCTTTTTGAATTTTTTAAATTATTGTTTGGAATTTTTGCCGTTTCCGTATCTCTATGACCGCATTGTGGATTCAGCTTATGTACGATCTTTTTCGTCTTCATCTTTTATTACATGTAATATTATATATCTGATGCACGTTTGTTATGTAATGCTCCGATTTGTAAGCCTCAGATACTTTTATTCTTTGGTAAAGCAACTTATTCGATTAATATATATTTATTAGACATAGATATAAACAATTAGAAAAATGTTATTAAAACGCTATTAAATATGTTGTTGCAATTATATATTTAAGGTCTGAAGATGTAGATGCAATTAATGTCCGATATTTTACGTGATCCAATCGACGTATCAAGTGAGGCTATGAAATATAAAAATCTTTTACTATTCTTGGACCCCTTTACATGTTAAATGAATGATTAGTTCTGCAAGACAAGAAGCCTGAATTAGTGAGATATCTAGGAACATAAGTAATTTGTAAGTAGCACATCTTTTCTCTTTGAAATATTTGCCTTTGCATAGAATAGAACGTATAGATATAATGGCCTGTTTTGTACCCATTTCGGTACAATTCTATTATAGCCTTTGAGCAGAAGTAATATTGATTATACTTGATTTTTGCAATAGTTCTTTGATTAACAGATTTTATTAACCTAGAATCATCATTTGACGGATGTATCAATCTACCTTGTAGCTCCATCAGTTTCTTTTTCTGCTCGCTACTTTCCATTTTCAGTTCCGTATACTTATCCTTTATCACCATCATATATGTTGCGTAAAATTACAATAACTTTTTGTCCTCAAATTTTGCGGATATTTCAATTAAATTTCCTTTGGTTAAATAAACGGAAATTAAAAAACAGTGGCACGTACCATTTCTTGGAAACGTTGTATCGTAATTTGCATCTGACTGTTTTAAAAGGCACGCACCTTATTCAACGTTTGCAATGATTCGGTTAGCGAAGTAAAGTAATATTCTACTTTCGAAATTGTTGGCTCTTGTAATTCTAAGGCAAATATATTCATCTGTCGACATCGTAAACATTGTCTTTTGGCAAAATTCCAGAAAAACAAATATACTATAAGTAAAATAATAAACATCATAATATTAAATTTAACTCTGTTCATCGTTGCCTTGTTGGTTTTTGCTAATATAAAATTGCATAGTACAAAGGGGCCATCCGTTGATGAAAATAGTTTTTTTGTAAGTGGAGTTATGTTGGACATGTGAAGGCTACCTTCATTTTTTAAAATGAATTGGTATGTCCATTCTTCCGTAATACGATAGAGCATTTTAAAGCAAGTTTAACGATCTGTAACATGAAGGCATTGAAGGTTACAAAAAGCAAAGAAAGGCGATAATACTCACGGTTTTGATAGTAAATGAAACATACGTATTGTAAACAGTGGTGGAAGGCGTAATACTTACCGTTTACTTCACTGTGAATAAACACTTTTCGAATGGCATTTCAATAGTTTGCAGCATAAGTTAAACATGATAAGATTAGTATTGAAAAATCGGTTCGAATACGTTTGGTTAGGCTGTTCTTTCTGTCGTTCATTTTATAAGTACTGAGCTGCGGATTCCTAAGGACAGCTCACAAAATTTTGAACTATGGAAGATTATCATTGTGAATTTGAATCAAAAGGTAATTAAATTCCATTAGATTGTAAACAGATCTCAATGTTTCATTTTAGATAGTAAGATTAAATACTCTTTACAAAACTACACGAATGGATACATACCTTTCTGTTATTATTATTTCATAAAGAATTATAATTGCAATTATATAGTTCATTACGATAAAAAATATTTCTCAGAAAATTCTAAATATTAAATTAAAGAATCAAGTAAAACATTTTTAATAATTACGAATATGAAAATACTTGAACATTCCAATAGAAAGATGTCTAAACAGGAGTTAGAAAAGTCAAACATTCAATTTCAATTCCAGAATTCATCTATAAGAGGTAAAATGTTTCGAAAGCTTTAATTACAGTCTTTAATGCAAGCAGTTGGGCAGTATTTCAATTTTTAAGAAAATTGATGAAAGTCAACCATTTTGAAGTGGTCAGAATCTTTGCCGTTTGAGCAATAAGTGAATAACAAATAACTGCATAAATTCCAGGATTAAAAACTTAAGGATTAAATCCTATGCAGACTCGTTTATGAGCGTGTTACAAAATAATAATCCACATTAAGTAATCATTTTAAAACTTAAACGATTACATCTCGCGAACTTTCAAAGATATCAGAAGCGTGAAAAGTATGTGGTTTATCAAAAACTCTTCTAAAGAACGGACGAAGCCAATAGAAATCTTTGTTGAAGTAAGCAAGTTCTAAAGTTCTAAGCAACGCGATGGCCCTTATCTGCCTATGTTTCATAGCAAGTAAGTTCTGAATTTCTATGAAATCCGATGGAATTCCTCACTACTAACGTTTCAAAGTAAGTTCTCAAATTCTCAATTCTACGTTTAAAACTATGTGTGTTCTATATATCTATGTAAAGTGATGGTTCCTATTAGTTGTGACGGAAACCTATATATAGTAAGTCAGGGAAGCTCGGAGGGGTTAATTATCTAAATGCTTTAAGGTGTAAAACGTACTTTAATCTAAAGCGATCTATCGTTCCAAGGTGTCCGCTCACGTACAACTTTTCTTGGGCGCCAGCTGCTCAGAAAATAGCAAAGGGATAGACTACACGACCCCGGGAACCCTGGGGCGGAACAACCCTTGAAACTTCGAAATGATCCTCCTCTCGACTACGCCTAGCCAAGTACACACACTCAGGTCGCGAGATACTGAAGTCACGGCATGTTTATTTATGGTCTCGACGTGGGTTTAACTAAGAAGGGCTACGGGAAGCTACGCAACACGTCGCAAATTACCGGGTATCATAACTCGCTCCACGATATAAGATACAATATACAATATGCGACACAAGAAATGGGACGCTTTAGCGAATAAGCTCTCACGTTCTCTTCTTCAAGTTCCTTGAATTCGCTGGTGGTCCTCGGGTTTCCTGCATCCTCCTCGGGGCTCCTTGGTGGAGTGGGCTGTAGGCTTCGGTATTGTTCGAGTCCATCGATCAGTGGATTTCGGCGATTTCCTCTTCTCGCCCCCTTGGGTGTCCCTGAGGGGAACCTCCTGATCATTTAAATTGCGTAGCGCCTCGCGCGCCACGCTCCCATGGCCCACCTGCAGGGCCCCTGGACTTTTGACATCTCTATAGGGGGTTAAGAATGGTTGATGACCTTCTCACATCCCAGAGCATTATAAATCACAAAAGCAGATAAGCATAATGCGATGCATAGAGCTTTACAACCTTCTAACTTACTTTGAACTGTTTATATGAAATGCGATATTGAGGTGCATGAAGCATGACAAATTAAATGCTTCGGCACCTGGACATCTAGAAACGCTATCCCCGGGCAAGAAAGTGTAGGGTTCACACTCAATTCATGTGCAGAAGCAGATGAACATAACGCGATGCTATGAATATTACATCTTATCATGAAATATAGAAGTAAGATGCGCAGCCCCGTTTTACGAAGCATTAGAACTCTATTGCTTCTAAACCTTCAGATATTGCAACGAAATTCCGTAGCAAGGAAGTGATGCATTTACATTCATTTGAAGTGTAGAGGAGATATACATAACGCGTTGCATTGAAATTACATCATATCATGTGACTTAGAACTGATATGAGATATCGCGTTTTATAAAGAGTCAGAAATCTATTGCTTCGATGCGTAGACATCTAGAAACGCAATTTCCTATCCAGGAAGCGTGGCATTTGCATTCTTTTGAAGTGTAGACGAGGTATACATAACACTTCGCAATGATTATTATATCTTATCATGAAACACAGAAATGAGATGCTAGTGCTTCGATACGTAGATATCTGGAAACGCATTTCCTAGCAAGGATGTGTGGCATTTACAATCTTTTGAAGTGTAGACGAGGTATACATAACACTTCGCAATGAATATTATATCTTAACATGAAACATAGAAATAAGATCCGATATCGCGTTTTAAGAAGCAATAGAAATACATTGCTTCGATACGTAGACATCTGGAAACGCATTTCCTAGCAAGGATGCGTGGCATTTTCATTTCTTTGAAGTGTAGACGATGTATGCAACACGTCCCGATGAATATTATATCTTACCATGAAACATAGAAATGAGATGCGGTATCGAGTTTTAAGAAGCATTAGATCTACATTTCTTCGATATGTAGACATCTGGAAACGCATTTCCTAGCACAGAAGTGTGGCATTTACAATATTTAGAAGTGCAAACGAGGTATACAAGGAAGTGCGGCAATTACATTATTTTGAAGTGTAGACGAGGTATACATAACACTTCGCAACTAATATTATATCGTATCGTAAAACATAGAACTGAGATGTTATATCTCGTTTATAGAAGCATTAGAAATCTATTGCTTCGATACGTAGACATCTGGAAACGCATTTCCTAGCAAGGAGGAGTGCATTTACATTCTTTTGAAGTGTAGACGTGGTATAAATAACACTTCGTAATGAATCTTGTATTATATCATGAAACATAGAATTGCGATGCGACATCGCGTTTTAAGAAGCAATAGAACTCTACTGCTTCGATACGTAGATGTCTAGATACGCTACTTTCTGGCAAGAAAGTGTGGCATTTACATTCTTTTGAAGTGTAGACAAGGTATAAATTACACATCGCAATGAATCGTGTATCTTATCATGAAACATAGATTTGAGAATCGAGATCCCGTTTTACGATGCATTAGAACTCTATTGCATCGATACGTAGACATCCGAAAACGCTACTTCTTTGCTAGGACGTGCGACATTTACATTATTTTGAAGTGTAGACGAGTTATACATAACACTTCGCAATGAATATTATATCGTATCGTAAAACATAGAACTGAGATGTTATATCTCGTTCATAGAAGCAAATCTATTGCTTCAATACGTAGACATCTGGAAACGCTATCTCCGACCAAGGACGTGTGACATTTACATTCATTTGAAGTGTAGACGAGGTATACATAACACTCTACAATGAATATTATGTCATATCATGAAACATAGATATGAGATGCGATATCGCGTTTTAAGCAGCATTACAACACTATTGCTTCGGTAAGTAGAAATCTGGGAACGCTATTCCCTAGAAAGGAAGTGTGGCATTTAAATTCATTTGAAGTGTATACGAGGTATACATAACACTTCGCTGTGTATATTATAACTTATCATGCAACATAGAATTGAGATGCGATATCGCGATTAAAGGAGCATTAGAACTGTATTGCTTCGATACGTAGCAATCTGGAAACGCTATTTTCTAGGAAGGAAATGTGGCATTTACATTCTTTTGATGTGTAAACGAGGTATGCATAACACTTCAGAATGAATTTTATATCACATCGTGAAACATAGAAATGAGACGCGATATCGCGTATTAAGGCGCATTAGAACTCTAATGCTTCGATACGTAGACATCTGGAACCGCATTCACTAGCAAGGATGTGCGGCATTTACATTCTTTTGAAGTGCAGATGAGGTATACATAACACTTCGCAATGATTATTATATCTTATCATGAAACATAGAACTGCCATGCGATTTCGCGCTTTAAGAGGCATTAGAACTTCATTGCTTCTATACGTAGACGCCTAGAAACGCATTTCCTAGCATGGAAGTGTGGCATTTACATTCTTTTGAAGTATAGAGGATGTACACATGACACTTCGCAATGAATATTATATCTTATAATGAAACATACAACTGCGATGCGATTTCGCGTTTTACGAAGCATTAGAACTCCTTTGATTCGTACGTAGACATCTAGAAACGCATTTCCTAGCAAGGAAGTGGGGCATTTACATTCTTTTGAAGTGCAGACGAGGTATACATGACACTTCGCAATGAATATTATATTTTATCTTGAAACATAGACCTGCCATGCGATTTCGCGTTTTAAGAGGCATTAGAACTTCATTGCTACGACACGTGGACATCTGGAAACGCCTCTTCTAGCAAGGACGTGCGGCAGTTACATTCTTTTTAAGTGCAGACGGGGAATACATAACACTTCGCAATGAATATTATGTCCTATCACGAAACATGGAAATGAGATGCGTAATCGCGTTATGAGGAGCATTAAATCTTTATTGCTTCGATACGTAGACATCTGGAAACGCATTTCATAGCAAGGACATGTGGCATTTACACTCTTTTGAAGTGCAGACGAGGTATACATAACACTTCGCCACGAATATTTTATCTTATCATGAAGCATAGAACTGCGATGCGATTTCGCGTTTTACGAAGCATTAGAACTGCATTGCATCCATACGTAGACATCTAGAAACGCATTTCCTAGCAAGGAAGTGTGGCATTTACATTCTTTTGAAGTATAGACGAAGTATACATAACATTTCGCAATGAATATTATGTCCTATCATGAAACATGGAAATGAGATGCGTTATCGCGTTCTAAGGAGCATTAAATCTTTATTCATTCGATGCGTAGACATCTTTAAACGCATTTTCTAGCAAGGATGTGTGGCATTTACATTCTTTTGAAGTGCAAACAAGGTAGATATAGCACTTCGCAAGGAATATTATATCTTATCATGAAACATAGAACTGCCATGCGATTTCGCGTTTTAGGAGGCATTAGAACGTCATTGCTTCGATACGTAGACACCTAGAAACGCATCTCCTAGCAAGGAAGTGTGGCATTTACATTCTTTTATAGTGTAGACGAGGTTTACATAACACTTCGCAATGAATATTACATCTTATCATGAAACATAGGAATGAGATGCGATATCGCGTTTTAAAAATCATTAAAGCCCTATTGCTTCGATTAGTAGTCATCAGGAAACGCTATTTCCTAGCAAGGATGTGTGGCATTTACATTCTTTTGAAGTGTAGACGAGGTATACATAACACTTCGCAATGAGTAGTATATCATATCATGAAACATACAAATGAGATGCGATATCGCGTTTTAACACGCACCAGAACTCTGTTGCGTCGATACGTAGAAATCTGGAATCGCTAACTCCTAGCATGGAGATGTGGCATTTACATTCTTTTGATGTGTAGACGAGATATACATAACACTTCGCAATGAATATTTTAGCGAATTGTGAAATATAGAAATGAGATACAATATCGCGTTTCAAGAAGCATTAGAACTCCATTGCTTCGATAGGTAGAGATCTGGAAACGCATCTCCTAGCAAGGAAGTGTGGCATTTACATTATTTTGAAGTGTAGACGAGCTATACATAACACTTCGCAATGACTATTATACCTTATCATGAATCATAGAAATGAGATGCGATATCTCGTCTTAAGAAGCATTAGAACTCTATTACTTCAAATACGTAAATATCTGGAAAAGCTATTTCCTAGCAAGGAAGTGTCGCATTTACATTCATCTGAAGTGAATACGAGGAGTACATAACACTTCGCAATGAATATTATATCTTATCATGAAGCATAGAAAAGAGATGCGATGTCTCGTTTTAAGAACCATCAGAACACTATTACTTCGATACGTAGAATTCTGCAATCGCTATTTCCTAGCAAGGAAGTGTCCATTTACATTCATTTGAAGTGTATGCGAGGTATACATATCACTTCGCAGTGAATATTATATCTCATCATAAAAAATAGAAATGAGATGCGATATCCCGCTTTAAGAAGCATTAGAACTCTATTGCTTCGATACGTAGACATCTGCAAACGCTATTTCCTAGCAAGCAAGTGGCGCATTTACATCCTCTTGAAGTGAATACGAGGTATACATGACACTACGCATTGAATATTATATCTTATCATGAAACATAGAAATGAAATGCGATATCGCGTTTAAAGAAGCATTAGAACTCTATTGCTTCGATACGTAGACATCTGCAAACGCTATTACCTAGCAAGGAAGTGTCGCATTTACATTCTTTAGATGTGTTTACGAGGAATACATGACACTGCGCAATGAATATTATATCTTGACATGAAACATAGAAATGAGATGCGATATCGTGCTTTAAGAAGCTTTACAACTCTATTGCTTCGATACGTAGACATTTGCAAACGCTATTTTCTGGGAAGGAAGTCTCGCATTTACATTCATTTGAAGTGTATACGTGGAATAAGTGACACTTCGCAATGGATATTATATCTTATCATGAAAAATAGAAATGAGATGCGATATCGCGTTTTAAGAAGCATTAGAACTCTATTGCTTGGATACGTAGACATCTGCAAACGCTATTTCCTAGGATGGAAGTGTCGCACTTACATTCTATTGAAGAGAATACGAGGTATACATGACACTTCGCGCTGAATACTATACCTTATCATGATACATAGAAGTGAGATGCGATATCGTGTTTTAAGAAGCTTTAGAACTCTATTGCTTCGATACGTAGACATCTGCAAACGCTATTACCTGGCAAGGAAGTGTCGCATTTACATTCTTTAGATGTGTTTACGAGGAATACATGACACTGCGCAATGAATATTATATCTTGACATGAAACATAGGAATGAGATGCGATATCGTGCTTTAAGAAGCTTTACAACTCTATTGCTTCGATACGTAGACATTTGCAAACGCTATTTTCTGGGAAGGAAGTCTCGCATTTACATTCATTAGAAGTGTATACGTGGAATAAGTGACACTTCGCAATGGATATTATATCTTATCATGAAAAATAGAAATGAGATGCGATATCGCGTTTTAAGAAGCATTAGAACTCTATTGCTTGGATACGTAGACATCTGCAAACGCTATTTCCTAGGATGGAAACGTCGCATTTACATTCTTTTGAGGTGAATACGATGTATACTTGACAGTTCGCAATGAATATTATATCTTATCACGATACATGTAAATGAGATGCGATATCGCGATTTTAGTAACATAAGAACTCTATTGCTAAGATACGTAGACATCTGCACGCGCCATTTCCTAGCAAGCAATAGTCGCATTTACATTCTGTTGAAGTGAATGCGAGGTATGCATGACACTTCGCAATGAATATTATATCTTATCACGAAACATAGAAATGAGATTTGATATTGCGATTTAAGTAGCATTAGTACTCTATTGTTACTACACGTGGACATCTGAACACTCTATTTCCTAGCAAGCAATAGTCGCATTTACATTTGTTTGGAGTGAATACGAGGTATACATAACACTTCGCAATGAATATTATATCTTATCACGAAACAAAGCAGTGAGATGCGATATCGCGTTTTAAGAAGCATTAGAACTCTATTGCCTCGACGCGTAGACATCTGCAGACGCTATTTACTAACATGGAAGTGTTGCATTTACATTCCTTTGAAGTGAATACAAGGTGTACATGACACTTCGCAATGAATATTACATCTAATCACGAAACATAGAAATGAGGTGCCACATCACGTTTTAAGAAGCATTGGAACTCTATTGTTTCGATACTTAGATATCTGGAAAAGCTATTTCCTAGCAAGGAATTGTCGCATTTACATTCTTTTGAAGCGAATACGAGGCATACATAACACTTCGCAATGAATATTATATCTTATCATGAAACATAGAAATGAAATGCGATAACGCGTTTTAAGAAGTGTCAGAACGATATTGCTACGATACGAAGATATCTGCAAACGCTATTTCCTAGAAAGGAAGTGTCGCATTTACATTCATTTGAAGTGAATACGAGGTATAAGTGAAACTTCGCAATGAATATTATATCTTATCGTGAAACATAGAAGTGAGATGCGATATCGCGTTTTAAGCAGTATTAGAACTCTATTGCTACGGTACGTAGACATAAGCAAGCGCTATTTCCTAGCATTGTTGTGCTGCATTTACTTTCTTTTGAAGTGAATACCAGGTATACGTGACATTTCGCAATGAATGTTATAACTTATCACGAAACATATAAATGAGTTACGATATCGCGATGTAAGCAGCATAAGAACTCTATTGCTACGATACGTAGACATCTGCAGACGCTATTTCCTAGCAAGGTAGTGGTGCATTTACATTCTTTTGAAGTGAATACGAGGTATACATAACACTTCGCAATGAATATTATATCTTATCATGCAACATAGAAATGAGATGCGATATCGCGTTTTGAGAAGCATCAGAACTCTATTGCTACGATACGGAGACATCTGCAAACGCTATTTCCTAGCAAGGAAATGCCGCATTAACATTCTTTAGAAGTGAATGCGAGGTATACATAACACTGCACAATGAATATTATATCTTATCATGAAACATAGAAATGAGATGCGAAATCGCGATTTAAAAAGCATTAGAGCTCTCTTGCTACAATACGTAGACATATGCAAACGCTATTTCCTAGCAAGGAAGTATAACATTTACATTCATTTGATGTGAATACGATGTATACATGACACTTCGCAATGAATAAAATATCTTATCATGAAGCATAGAAATGAGATGCGATATCCCGATTTAAAAAGCATTAGAACTCTATTGCTACGATACGTAGACATCTGCAGACGCTACTTAATAGCAGGGAAATGCCACACTTACATTCTTTTGAAATGAATACGGGGTATACTAAACACTCTACAATGAATATTATACCTTATCACGAAACATAGAAATGAGATGCGATATCGCGATTTAAGATGCATTAAAACACTATTGCTTCGACACGTGGACATCTGCTAACGCTATTTCCTAGCAAGGTGGTGTCGAATTTACATTCATTTGAGGTGTATGCGAGGTATAAGTGAAACTTCGCATTGAATATCATATCTTTTCGTGAAACATAGAAATAAGATGCGACATCGCGATTTAAGAAGCATTAGTACCCTATTGCAACGATACGTAGACATCTGCAAACGCTATTTCCTAGCATGGAAGTGTCGCATTTACATTCTTTTGAGGTGAATACGAGGTGTACATGACACTTCGCAATGAATATTATATCTTATCACGAAACATGTAAATGAGATGCGATATCGCGATTTTAGTAACATAAGAACTCTATTGCTAAGATACGTAGACATCTGCACACGCCATTTCCTAGCAAGCAATAGTCGCATTTACATTCTTTTGAAGTGAATACGAGGTATGCATGACACTTCGCAATGAATATTATATCTTATCACGAAACATAGAAATGAGATTTGATATTGCGATTTAAGTAGCATTAGTACTCTATTGTTACTATACGTGGACATCTGAACACTCTATTTCCTAGCAAGCAATAGTCGCATTTACATTTGTTTGGAGTGAATACGAGGTATACATAACACTTCGCAATGAATATTATATCTTATCACGAAACAAAGCAGTGAGATGCGATATCGCGTTTTAAGAAGCATTAGAACTCTATTGCCTCGACGCGTAGACATCTGCAGACGCTATTTACTAACATGGAAGTGTTGCATTTACATTCCTTTGAAGTGAATACAAGGTGTACATGACACTTCGCAATGAATATTACTTCTTATCACGAAACATAGAAATGAGGTGCCACATCACGTTTTAAGAAGCATTGGAACTCTATTGTTTCGATACTTAGATATCTGGAAAAGCTATTTCCTAGCAAGGAATTGTCGCATTTACATTCTTTTGAAGCGAATACGAGGCATACATAACACTTCGCAATGAATATTATATCTTATCATGAAACATAGAAATGAGATGCGATAACGCGTTTTAAGAAGTGTCAGAACGATATTGCTACGATACGAAGATATCTGCAAACGCTATTTCCTAGAAAGGAAGTGTCGCATTTACATTCATTTGAAGTGAATACGAGGTATAAGTGAAACTTCGCAATGAATATTATATCTTATCGTGAAACATAGAAGTGAGATGCGATATCGCGTTTTAAGCAGTATTAGAACTCTATTGCTACGGTACGTAGACATAAGCAAGCGCTATTTCCTAGCATTGTTGTGCCGCATTTACTTTCTTTTGAAGTGAATACCAGGTATACGTGACATTTCGCAATGAATATTATAACTTATCACGAAACATATAAATGAGTTACGATACCGCGATGTAAGCAGCATAAGAACTCTATTGCTACGATACGTAGACATCTGCAGACGCTATTTCCTAGCAAGGTAGTGGTGCATTTACATTCTTTTGAAGTGAATACGAGGTATACATAACACTTCGCAATGAATATTATATCTTATCATGCAACATAGAAATGAGATGCGATATCGCGTTTTGAGAAGCATCAGAACTCTATTGCTACGATACGTAGACATCTGCAAACGCTATTTCCTAGCAAGGAATTGTCGCATTAACATTCTTTAGAAGTGAATGCGAGGTATACATAACACTGCACAATGAATATTATATCTTATCATGAAACATAGAAATGAGATGCGAAATCGCGATTTAAAAAGCATTAGAGCTCTCTTGCTACAATGCGTAGACATATGCAAACGCTATTTCCTAGCAAGGAAGTATAACATTTACATTCATTTGATGTGAATACGATGTATACATGACACTTCGCAATGAATAAAATATCTTATCATGAAGCATAGAAATGAGATGCGATATCGCGATTTAAAAAGCATTAGAACTCTATTGCTACGATACGTAGACATCTGCAGACGCTACTTAATAGCAGGGAAATGCCACACTTACATTCTTTTGAAATGAATACGGGGTATACTAAACACTCTACAATGAATATTATACCTTATCACGAAACATAGAAATGAGATGCGATATCGCGATTTAAGATGCATTAAAACACTATTGCTTCGATACGTGGACATCTGCTAACGCTATTTCCTAGCAAGGTGGTGTCGAATTTACATTCATTTGAGGTGTATGCGAGGTATAAGTGAAACTTCGCTTTGAATATCATACCTTTTCGTGAAACATAGAAATAAGATGCGACATCGCGATTTAAGAAGCATTAGTACTCTATTGCAACGATACGTAGACATCTGCAAACGCTATTTCCTAGCATGGAAGTGTCGCATTTACATTCTTTTGAGGTGAATACGAGGTGTACATGACACTTCGCAATGAATATTATATCTTATCACGAAACATGTAAATGAGATGCGATATCGCGATTTTAGTAACATAAGAACTCTATTGCTAAGATACGTAGACATCTGCACACGCCATTTCCTAGCAAGCAATAGTCGCATTTACATTCTTTTGAAGTGAATACGAGGTATGCATGACACTTCGCAATGAATATTATATCTTATCACGAAACATAGAAATGAGATTTGATATTGCGATTTAAGTAGCATTAGTACTCTATTGTTACTATACGTGGACATCTGAACACTCTATTTCCTAGCAAGCAATAGTCGCATTTACATTTGTTTGGAGTGAATACGAGGTATACATAACACTTCGCAATGAATATTATATCTTATCACGAAACAAAGCAGTGAGATGCGATATCGCGTTTTTAGAAGCATTAGAACTCTATTGCCTCGACGCGTAGACATCTGCAGACGCTATTTACTAACATGGAAGTGTTGCATTTACATTCCTTTGAAGTGAATACAAGGTGTACATGACACTTCGCAATGAATATTACATCTTATCACGAAACATAGAAATGAGGTGCCACATCACGTTTTAAGAAGCATTGGAACTCTATTGTTTCGATACTTAGATATCTGGAAAAGCTATTTCCTAGCAAGGAATTGTCGCATTTACATTCTTTTGAAGCGAATACGAGGCATACATAACACTTCGCAATGAATATTATATCTTATCATGAAACATAGAAATGAGATGCGATAACGCGTTTTAAGAAGTGTCAGAACGATATTGCTACGATACGAAGATATCTGCAAACGCTATTTCCTAGAAAGGAAGTGTCGCATTTACATTCATTTGAAGTGAATACGAGGTATAAGTGAAACTTCGCAATGAATATTATATCTTATCGTGAAACATAGAAGTGAGATGCGATATCGCGTTTTAAGCAGTATTAGAACTCTATTGCTACGGTACGTAGACATAAGCAAGCGCTATTTCCTAGCATTGTTGTGCCGCATTTACTTTCTTTTGAAGTGAATACCAGGTATACGTGACATTTCGCAATGAATATTATAACTTATCACGAAACATATAAATGAGTTACGATATCGCGATGTAAGCAGCATAAGAACTCTATTGCTACGATACGTAGACATCTGCAGACGCTATTTCCTAGCAAGGTAGTGGTGCATTTACATTCTTTTGAAGT
Organism: Xylocopa sonorina; assembly: GCF_050948175.1. Classification (NCBI taxonomy): domain Eukaryota; kingdom Metazoa; phylum Arthropoda; class Insecta; order Hymenoptera; family Apidae; genus Xylocopa; species Xylocopa sonorina. The sequence goes on along the minus strand of NW_027490092.1, from coordinate 750,216 downwards.
GAATACGAGGTATACATAACACTTCGCAATGAATATTATATCTTATCATGCAACATAGAAATGAGATGCGATATCGCGTTTTGAGAAGCATCAGAACACTATTGCTACGATACGTAGACATCTGCAAACGCTATTTCCTAGCAAGGAATTGTCGCATTAACATTCTTTAGAAGTGAATGCGAGGTATACATAACACTGCACAATGAATATTATATCTTATCATGATACATAGAAATGAGATGCGAAATCGCGATTTAAAAAGCATTAGAGCTCTCCTGCTACAATACGTAGACATATGCAAACGCTATCTCCTAGCAAGGAAGTATAGCATTTACATTCATTTGATGTGAATACGATGTATACATGACACTTCGCAATGAATAAAATATCTTATCATGAAGCATAGAAATGAGATGCGATATCGCGATTTAAAAAGCATTAGAACTCTATTGCTACGATACGTAGACATCTGCAGACGCTACTTAATAGCAGGGAAATGCGACACTTACATTCTTTTGAAATGAATACGGGGTATACTAAACACTCTACAATGAATATTATACCTTATCACGAAACATAGAAATGAGATGCGGTATCGCGATTTAAGATGCATTAAAACACAATTGCTTCGATACGTGGACATCTGCTAACGCTATTTCCTAGCAAGGTGGTGTCGAATTTACATTCATTTGAGGTGTATGCGAGGTATAAGTGAAACTTCGCTTTGAATATCATATCTTTTCGTGAAACATAGAAGTGAAATGCGATATCGCGTTTTAAGAAGCATTAGAACTATATTGCCTCGACGCGTAGACATCTGCAGACGCTATTTCCTAGCATGGAAGTGTCGCATTTACATTCTTTTGAAGTGAATACGAGGTGTACATGACACTTCGCAATGAATATTATATCTTATCACGAAACATAGAAATGAGATGCGATATCGCGATTTAAGTAGCATTAGAACACTATTGCTACGAAACGTAGACACCTGAATACGCTATTTCCTAGCAAGGAAGTGTCGCATTTACATTCGTTTGGAGTGAATACGAGGTATACATGACACTTCGCAATGAATATTATATCTTATCATGAAGCATATAAATGAGATGTGATATCGCGATTTAAGTAGCATTAGAACGCTATTGCTACGATACGTAAATATCTGCAAACGCTATTTCCTAGCAAACAATAGTCGCATTTACATTCTTTTGAAGTGAACACGAGGTATACATGACACTTCGCAATGAATATTTTATCTTATCACGGAACATAGAAATGCGATGCGAAATTGCGATTTATGTAGCATTAGAACTCTATCGCTACGATACGTACCCATCTGAATACGCTATTTCCTAGCTAAGATGTGTCGCATTTACATTCGTTTGGAGTGAATACGAGGTGTACATGACACTTCGCAATGAATATTATATCTTATCACGAAACATAGAAATGAGATGCGATATCGCGATTTAAGTAGCATTAGAACACTATTGCTACGAAACGTAGACATCTGAATACGCTATTTCCTAGCAAGGAAGTGTCGCATTTACATTCGTTTGGAGTGAATACGAGGTATGCATGACACTTCGCAATGAATATTATATCTTATCATGAAGCATAGAAAAGAGATGCGATATCGCGTTTTGAGAAGCATTAGAACTCCATTGCTACGATACGTAGGCATCTGCAGACGCTATTTCCTAGCAAGGAATAGTCGCATTTACATTCTTTTAAAGTAAATACGAGGTATACATGACACTTCGCTATGAATATTATATCTTATCATGAAACATAGAAGTGAAATGCGATATCGCGTTTTAAGAAGCATTAGAACTATATTGCCTCGACGCGTAGACATCTGCAGACGCTATTTCCTAGCATGGAAGTGTCGCATTTACATTCTTTTGAAGTGAATACGAGGTGTACATGACACTTCGCAATGAATATTATATCTTATCAGGAAACATAGGAATGAGATGCGATTTCGCGTTTTGAGAAGCATTAGAACACTACTGCTACGATACGTAAACATCTGCAAACGCTATTTCCTAGCAAGCAGTAGTCGCATTTACATACTTTTGAAGTGACTTCGAGGTTTACATGACACTTCGCAATGAATATTATATCTTATCATGAAGCATAGAAATGAGATGCGATATCGCGTTTTGAGAAGCATTAGAACTCCATTTCTACGATACGTAGACATCTGCAAACGCTATTTCCCAGCAAGGAATAGTCGCATTTACATTCCTTTGAAGCGAATACGAGGTATACATGACACTTCGCAATGAATATTATATCTTATCACGAAACATAGAAATGAGCTGCGATATCGCGACTTACGTAGCATTAAAACTCCATTGCTACGATACGTAGGCATCTGCAAACGCTATTTCCTAGCAAGGAAGATTCGCATTTACATTCTTTTGAAGTGAATACGAGGTATACATGACACTTCGCGGTGAATATTACATCTTATCATGAAACATAGAAGTGAAATGCGATATCGCGTTTTAAGAAGCATTAGAACTATATTGCCTCGACGCGTAGACATCTGCAGACGCTATTTCCTAGCATGGAAGCGTCGCATTTACATTCTTTTGAAGTGAATACGAGGTGTACATGACACTTCGGAATGAATATTATAACTTATCACGAAACATGGAAATGTGTTGCGATATCGCGATATAAGAAGCATTAGAACTCTATTGCTACGATACGTAGCCATCTGCAAACGCTATTTCATAGCAACGAATAGTCGCATTTACATTCTATTGAAGTGAATACGAGGTATACATGACACTTCGCGATGAATATTACATCTTATCATGAAACATAGAAGTGAGATGCCAAATCGCGTTTTAAGAAGCATTAGATTTCTATTGCCTCGACGTGTAGACATCTGCAGACGCTATTTCCTAGCATGGAAGTGTCGCATTTACATTCTTTTGAGGTGAATACGAGGTGTACATGACACTTCGCAATGAATATTATATCTTATCACGAAACGTAGAAATGAGATGCGATATCGCGATTTAAGTAGCATTAGATATTTATTGCAACGATACGTAGACATCTGAATACGCTATTTCCTAGCAAGGAAGTGTCGCATATACATTCGTTTGGAGTGAATAAGAGGTATACATGACACTACGCAATGAATATTAGGTCTTATCATGAAGCATAGAAATGAGATGCGATATCGCGTTTTGAGAAGCATTAGAACTCTATGGCCTCGATGCGAAGACCTCTGCAAACGCTATTTCCTAGCAAGGAAGTTTCGCATTTACATTCCTTTGAAGTGAATACGAGGTGTACATGACACTTCGCAATGAATATTACATCTTATCACGAAACATAGAAATGAGGTGCCACATCACGTTTTAAGAAGCATTGGAACTCTATTGTTTCGATACTTAGATATCTGGAAAAGCTATTTCCTAGCAAGGAATTGTCGCATTTACATTCTTTTGAAGCGAATACGAGGCATACATAACACTTCGCAATGAATATTATATCTTATCATGAAACATAGAAATGAGATGCGATAACGCGTTTTAAGAAGTGTCAGAACGATATTGCTACGATACGAAGATATCTGCAAACGCTATTTCCTAGAAAGGAAGTGTCGCATTTACATTCATTTGAAGTGAATACGAGGTATAAGTGAAACTTCGCAATGAATATTATATCTTATCGTGAAACATAGAAGTGAGATGCGATATCGCGTTTTAAGCAGTATTAGAACTCTATTGCTACGGTACGTAGACATAAGCAAGCGCTATTTCCTAGCATTGTTGTGCCGCATTTACTTTCTTTTGAAGTGAATACCAGGTATACGTGACATTTCGCAATGAATATTATAACTTATCACGAAACATATAAATGAGTTACGATATCGCGATGTAAGCAGCATAAGAAATCTATTGCTACGATACGTAGACATCTGCAGACGCTATTTCCTAGCAAGGTAGTGGTGCATTTACATTCTTTTGAAGTGAATACGAGGTATACATAACACTTCGCAATGAATATTATATCTTATCATGCAACATAGAAATGAGATGCGATATCGCGTTTTGAGAAGCATCAGAACACTATTGCTACGATACGTAGACATCTGCAAACGCTATTTCCTAGCAAGGAATTGTCGCATTAACATTCTTTAGAAGTGAATGCGAGGTATACATAACACTGCACAATGAATATTATATCTTATCATGAAACATAGAAATGAGATGCGAAATCGCGATTTAAAAAGCATTAGAGCTCTCCTGCTACAATACGTAGACATATGCAAACGCTATCTCCTAGCAAGGAAGTATAGCATTTACATTCATTTGATGTGAATACGATGTATACATGACACTTCGCAATGAATAAAATATCTTATCATGAAGCATAGAAATGAGATGCGATATCGCGATTTAAAAAGCATTAGAACTCTATTGCTACGATACGTAGACATCTGCAGACGCTACTTAATAGCAGGGAAATGCCACACTTACATTCTTTTGAAATGAATACGGGGTATACTAAACACTCTACAATGAATATTATACCTTATCACGAAACATAGAAATGAGATGCGGTATCGCGATTTAAGATGCATTAAAACACAATTGCTTCGATAGGTGGACATCTGCTAACGCTATTTCCTAGCAAGGTGGTGTCGAATTTACATTCATTTGAGGTGTATGCGAGGTATAAGTGAAACTTCGCTTTGAATATCATATCTTTTCGTGAAACATAGAAGTGAAATGCGATATCGCGTTTTAAGAAGCATTAGAACTATATTGCCTCGACGCGTAGACATCTGCAGACGCTATTTCCTAGCATGGAAGTGTCGCATTTACATTCTTTTGAAGTGAATACGAGGTGTACATGACACTTCGCAATGAATATTATATCTTATCACGAAACATAGAAATGAGATGCGATATCGCGATTTAAGTAGCATTAGAACACTATTGCTACGAAACGTAGACACCTGAATACGCTATTTCCTAGCAAGGAAGTGTCGCATTTACATTCGTTTGGAGTGAATACGAGGTATACATGACACTTCGCAATGAATATTATATCTTATCATGAAGCATATAAATGAGATGTGATATCGCGATTTAAGTAGCATTAGAACGCTATTGCTACGATACGTAAATATCTGCAAACGCTATTTCCTAGCAAACAATAGTCGCATTTACATTCTTTTGAAGTGAACACGAGGTATACATGACACTTCGCAATGAATATTATATCTTATCACGGAACATAGAAATGCGATGCGAAATTGCGATTTATGTAGCATTAGAACTCTATCGCTACGATACGTACCCATCTGAATACGCTATTTCCTAGCTAAGATGTGTCGCATTTACATTCGTTTGGAGTGAATACGAGGTGCACATGACACTTCGCAATGAATATTATATCTTATCACGAAACATAGAAATGAGATGCGATATCGCGATTTAAGTAGCATTAGAACACTATTGCTACGAAACGTAGACATCTGAATACGCTATTTCCTAGCAAGGAAGTGTCGCATTTACATTCGTTTGGAGTGAATACGAGGTATGCATGACACTTCGCAATGAATATTATATCTTATCATGAAGCATAGAAAAGAGATGCGATATCGCGTTTTGAGAAGCATTAGAACTCCATTGCTACGATACGTAGGCATCTGCAGACGCTATTTCCTAGCAAGGAATAGTCGCATTTACATTCTTTTAAAGTAAATACGAGGTATACATGACACTTCGCTATGAATATTATATCTTATCATGAAACATAGAAGTGAAATGCGATATCGCGTTTTAAGAAGCATTAGAACTATATTGCCTCGACGCGTAGACATCTGCAGACGCTATTTCCTAGCATGGAAGTGTCGCATTTACATTCTTTTGAAGTGAATACGAGGTGTACATGACACTTCGCAATGAATATTATATCTTATCAGGAAACATAGGAATGAGATGCGATTTCGCGTTTTGAGAAGCATTAGAACACTACTGCTACGATACGTAAACATCTGCAAACGCTATTTCCTAGCAAGCAGTAGTCGCATTTACATACTTTTGAAGTGACTTCGAGGTTTACATGACACTTCGCAATGAATATTATATCTTATCATGAAGCATAGAAATGAGATGCGATATCGCGTTTTGAGAAGCATTAGAACTCCATTTCTACGATACGTAGACATCTGCAAACGCTATTTCCCAGCAAGGAATAGTCGCATTTACATTCCTTTGAAGTGAATACGAGGTATACATGACACTTCGCAATGAATATTATATCTTATCACGAAACATAGAAATGAGCTGCGATATCGCGACTTACGTAGCATTAAAACTCCATTGCTACGATACGTAGGCATCTGCAAACGCTATTTCCTAGCAAGGAAGATTCGCATTTACATTCTTTTGAAGTGAATACGAGGTATACATGACACTTCGCGGTGAATATTACATCTTATCATGAAACATAGAAGTGAAATGCGATATCGCGTTTTAAGAAGCATTAGAACTATATTGCCTCGACGCGTAGACATCTGCAGACGCTATTTCCTAGCATGGAAGCGTCGCATTTACATTCTTTTGAAGTGAATACGAGGTGTACATGACACTTCGGAATGAATATTATAACTTATCACGAAACATGGAAATGTGTTGCGATATCGCGATATAAGAAGCATTAGAACTCTATTGCTACGATACGTAGCCATCTGCAAACGCTATTTCCTAGCAACGAATAGTCGCATTTACATTCTATTGAAGTGAATACGAGGTATACATGACACTTCGCGATGAATATTACATCTTATCATGAAACATAGAAGTGAGATGCCAAATCTCGTTTTAAGAAGCATTAGATTTCTATTGCCTCGACGTGTAGACATCTGCAGACGCTATTTCCTAGCATGGAAGTGTCGCATTTACATTCTTTTGAGGTGAATACGAGGTGTACATGACACTTCGCAATGAATATTATATCTTATCAGGAAACATGGAAATGAGATGCGATATCGCGTTTTGAGAAGCATTAGACCTCTATTGCTACGATACGTAGACATCTGCAAACGCTATTTCCCAGCAAGGAATAGTCGCGTTTACATTCTTTTGCAGTGAATACGAGGTATACATGACACTTCGCAGTGAATATTATATCTTATCACGAAACATAGACATGAGATGCGATATCGCGATTTACGTAGCATTAGAACTCCATTGCTACGATACGTAGGCATCTGCAAACGCTATTTCCTAGCAAGGAAGATTCGCATTTACATTCTTTTGAAGTGAATACGAGGTATACATGACACTTCGCGATGAATATTATATCTTATCATAAAACATAGAAGTGAAGTGCGATATCGCGTTTTAAGAAGCATTAGAACTATATTGCCTCGACGCGTAAACATCTGCAGACGCTATTTCCTAGCATGGAAGCGTCGCATTTACATTCTTTTGAAGTGAATACGAGGTGTACATGACACTTCGCAATGAATATTATATCTTATCAGGAAACATAGATATGAGATGCGATATCGCGTTTTAAGAAGCATTAGATCCCTATTGCCTCGAAGCGCAGATATCTGCAAACTCTATTTCCTAGCATGGAAGTGTCGCATTTAGAATCTTTTGAAGTGAATTCGATGTATACATGACACTTCGGAATGAATATTATAACTTATCACGAAACATGGAAATGTGTTGCGATATCGCGATCTAAGAAGCATTAGAACTCTATTGCTACGATACGTAGCCATCTGCAAACGCTATTTCCTAGCAACGAATAGTCGCATTTACATTCTATTGAAGTGAATACGAGGTATACATGACACTTCGCGATGAATATTATACCTTATCATGAAACATAGAAGTGAGATGCCACATCGCGATTTAAGAAGCATTAGATCTCTATTGCCACGACGTGTAGACATCTGCAGACGCTATTTCCTAGCATGGAAGTGTCGCATTTACATTCTTTTGAAGTGAATACGAGGTGTACATGACACTTCGCAATGAATATTATATCTTATCAGGAAACGTAGAAATGAGATGCGATATCACGTGTTGAGAAGCATTAGAACTCTATTGCTACGATAAGTAGACATCTGCAAACGCTATTTCCTAGGAAGCAATTGTCGCATTTACATTCTTTTGAAGTGAATTCGAGGTTTACATGACACTTCGGAATGAATATTATAACTTATTACGAAACATAGAAATGGGATGCGATATCGCGATTTAAGTGGCATTAGAACGCTATCGCTACGATACGTAGAAATCTGCAAACGCTATTTGCTAGCAAGCAATAGTCGCATTTACATTCCTTTGAAGTAAATTCGAGGTCTACATGACACTTCGGAATGAATATTATAACTTATCACGAAACATAGAAATGAGATGCGATATCGTGATATAAGAAGCATTAGAACTCTATTGCTACGATACGTAGGCATCTGCAATCGCTATGCCCTAGCAAGGAATAGTCGCATTTACATTCTTTTAAAGTGAATACGAGGTATACATGACACTTCGCAATGAATATTGTATCTTATCATGAAACATAGGAGGGAGATGCGATATCGCGTCTTAAGAAGCATTAGAACTCTATGGCCTCGATGCGGAGAATTCTGCAAACGCTATTTCCTAGCATGGAAGTGTCGCATTTACATTCTTTTGAAGTGAATACGAGATATACATGACACTTCGCAATGAATATTATATCTTGTCATGAAACATAGAAGTGAGATGCGATATCGCGATCTAAGAAGCATTAAAACTATATTGCCTCGACGCGTAGACATCTGCAGACGCTATTTCCTAGCATGGAAGTGTCGCATTTACATTCTTTTGAAGTGAATACGAGGTGTACATGACACTTCGCAATGAATATTATATCTTATCAGGAAACATAGGAATGAGATGCGATTTCGCGTTTTGAGAAGCATTAGAACTTTATTGCTACGATACGTAGGCATCTGCAGGCGCTATTTCCTAGCAAGCAATAGTCGCATTTACATTCTTTTGAAGTGAATACGAGGTATACATTACACTTCGCAATGAATACTATACCTTATCATGAAGCATAGAAATGAGATGCGATATCGCGTTTTGAGAGGCATTAGAACCCTTTTTCTACGATACGTAGACATCTGAATTCGCTATGTCCTAGCAAGGAAGTGTCGCATTTACAGTCTTTTGAAGTGAATACAAGGTATACACGACACTTCGCATTGAATATTATATCTTATCATGAAACATAGACATGAGATGCGATATCGCGATTTACGCAGCATTAGAACTCCTTTGCTACGATACGTAGGCATCTGCAAACGCTATTTCCTAGCAAGGAAGATTCGCATTTACATTCTTTTGAAGTGAATACGAGGTATACATGACACTTCGCGATGAATATTATATCTTATCATGAAACATAGAATTGAAGTGCGATATCGCGTTTTAAGAAGCATTAGAACTATATTGCCTCGACGCGTAGACATCTGCAGACGCTATTTCCTAGCATGGAAGCGTCGCATTTACATTCTTTTGAAGTGAATACGAGGTGTACATGACACTTCGCAATGAATATTATATCTTATCAGGAAACATAGGTATGAGATGCGATATCGCGTTTTAAGAAGCATTAGATCCCTATTGCCTCGAAGCGCAGATATTTGCAAACGCTATTTCCTAGCATGGAAGTGTCGCATTTAGATTCTTTTGAAGTGAATTCGATGTATACATGACACTTCGGAATGAATATTATAACTTATCACGAAACATGGAAATGAGTTGCGATATCGCGATCTAAGAAGCATTAGAACACTATTGCTACGATACGTAGCCATCTGCAAACGCTATTTCCTAGCAACGAATAGTCGCATTTACATTCTATTGAAGTGAATACGAGGTATACATGACACTTCGCGATGAATATTATACCTTATCATGAAACATAGAAGTGAGATGCCACATCGCGATTTAAGAAGCATTAGATCTCTATTCCCACGACGTGTAGACATCTGCAGACGCTATTTCCTAGCATGGAAGTGTCGCATTTACATTCTTTTGAAGTGAATACGAGGTGTACATGACACTTCGCAATGAATATTATATCTTATCAGGAAACGTAGAAATGAGATGCGATATCACGTGTTGAGAAGCATTAGAACTCTATTGCTACGATACGTAGACATCTGCAAACGCTATTTCCTAGCAAGCAATTGTCGCATTTACATTCTTTTGAAGTGAATTCGAGGTTTACATGACACTTCGGAATGAATATTATAACTTATCACGAAACATAGGATTGAGATGCGATTTCGCGATCTAAGAAGCATTAGAACTCTATTGCTACGATACGCAGGCATCTACAAACGCTATTTCCTAGCAAGGAATAGTCGCATTTACATTCTTTTGAAGTGAATACGAGGTATACATGACACTTCGCAATGAATATTATATCTTATCACGAAACATAGAAATGAGATGCGATATCGCGATTTACGTAGCATTAGAACTCCACTGCTACGATACGTAGACATCTGCAAACGCTATTTCCTAGCAAGGAATAGTCGCATTTACATTCTTTTGAAGTGAATACGAGGTATACATGACACTTCGCAAAGAATATTATATCTTATCACGAAACATATAAATGAGATCTGATATCGCGATCTAAGAAGCATTAGAACTCTATTGCTACGATACGTAGGCATCTGCAAACGCTATTTCCTAGCAACCAATATTCGCATTTACTTTCTTTTGAAGTGAATACAAGGTATACATGACACTTCGCAAAGAATATTATATCTTATCATGAAACATAGAAGTGAGATGCGATATCGCATTTTAAGAAGCATTTGAACTCTATTGCCTCCATGCGGAGATATCTGCAAAGGCTATTTCCTAGAATGGAAGTGTCGCATTTACATTCTTTTGAAGTGAATACGAGGTGTACATGACACTTCGGATTGAATATTATATCTTATCACGAAACATATAAATGAGATCTGATATCGCGATTTAAGCAGCATTAGAACTCCATTGCTACGATACGTAGACATCTGCAAACGCTATTTCCTAGCAAGGAATATTCGCATTTACATTCTTTTGAAGTGAATACGAGGTATACATGACACTTCGCGATGAATATTATATCTTATCATGAAACATAGAAGTGAAATGCGACATCGCTTTTTAAGAAGCGTTAGAACTCTATTGCCTCGACGTGTAGACATCTGCAGACGCTATTTCCTAGCATGGAAGTGTAGCATTTACATTTTTTTAAAGTGAATACGAGGTGTGCATGACACTTCGCATTGAATATTATATCTTATCACGAAACATAGAAATGAGATGCGATATCGCGATTTAAGTAGCATTAGAACACTATTGCTACGATACGCAGACATCTGAATACGCTATTTCCAAGCAAGGAAGTGTCGCTTTTACATTCGTTTGGAGTGAATGCGAGGTATACATGACACTTCGCAATGAATATTATATCTTATCATGAAGCATAGAAAAGAGATGCGATATCGCGTTTTGAGAAGCATTAGAACTCCATTGCTACGATACGTAGGCATCTGCAAACGCTATTTCCTAGCAAGCAATAGTCGCATTTACATTCTTTTGAAGCGAATACGAGGTATACATGACACTCCGCAATGAATATTATATCTTATCATGAAGCATAGAAATGAGATGCGATATCGCGTTTTGAGAAGCATTAGAAATCCATTGCTACGATACGTAGACATCTGCAAACGCTATTTCCTAGCAAGCAATAGTCGCATTTACATTCTTTTGAAGTGAATACGAGGTATACATGACACTTCGCAATGAATATTATATCTTATCACGAAACATATAAACGAGATCTGATGTCGCGATTTAAGTAGCGTTAGAACGCTATTGCTACGATACGTAGACATCTGCACACGCTATTTCCTAGCAAGCAATAGTCGCACTTACATTCGTTTGGAGTGAATACGAGGTATACGTGACACTGCGCAGTGAACATTATATCTTATCACGTAACATAGAAGTGAGATGCGATATCGCGTTTTAAGAAGCATTAGATCCCTATTGTCTCGATGCGCAGATATCTGCAAACGCTATTTCCTAGCATGGAAGTGTCGCATTTACATTCTTTTGAAGTGAATACGAGGTATACATGACACTTCGCAATGAATATTATATCTTATCAGGAAACATAGAAGAGATATTGGATTTCGCGTTCTAAGAAGCATCAGAACTCTATGGCATCGATGCGGAGACATCTGCAAACGCTACTTCCTAACATGGAACTGTCGCACTTACACTCTTTTGAAGTGAATACGAGGTATACATCACATTTCGCAATGGATATTATATCTTATTATGAGCCATAGGAATGTGATGCTATATCGCGATTTAAGAAGCTCTAGAACTCTGTTGCTTGGATACGTAGACATCTGCAAACGCAACTTCCTAGCAAGGAAGTGTCGCATTTGCATTCTTTTGAAGTGAATACGAGGAACACATGACACTTCGCAATGAATATTATATCTTGTCATGAAACATAGGAATGAGATGCGATATCCCGTTTTAAGAAGCATTAGAAATCTATTGCTACGATGCGTAGATATCTGGAGACGCTGTTTCCTAGCATGGAAGTGTCGCATTTACATTCTTTTTAAAGGAATACGAGGTATACATGACGTTTCCGAAAGTGTATTATATCTTATGATAGAACGTAGAATTGAGATGCGATGTCTCGTTACAAGAAGCATTAGAACTCTATTGCTTCGATACGTATACATCTGCAAACGTTATTTCCTGGCAAGGATGTGTCGTATTTACATTCATTTGAAGTGTGGACGAGGAATACATAACACTTCGCAATGAATATTATATCTTATCATGAGACATAGAAATGAGGTGCGATATCGCGTTTTGAGAAGCACTAGAACTCTATTGCTTCGATTCGTAGACATCTGCAAACGCCATTTCCTAGCAAGGAAGAGTCGCATTCACATTCATTTGAAGTGTAGACGAGGAATACATAACACCTCGCAATGAATATTATATCTTATCAGGAAACATAGAAATGTGATGCGATATCGCGTTTTGAGAAGCATTAGAATTCTATTGCTACGATATGTAGACATCTGAATACGCTATTTCCTAGCAAGGAAGTGTCGCATTTACATTCGTTTGGAGTGAATACGAGGTATACATGACACTTCGCAATGAATATTACATCTAATCATGAGGCATAGAAATGAGATGCGATATCGCGTTTTGAGAAGCATTAGAACTCTATTGCTACGATACGTAGACATCTGCAAACGCTATTTCCTAGCAAGGAATGGTCGCATTTACATTCATTTGAAGTGAATACGAGGTATAGATGACACTTCGCAATGAATATTATATCTTATCACGAAAGATATAAATGAGATGCGATATCGCGATTTAAGTAGCATTAGAACTCTATTGCTACGATACGTAGACATCTGCAAACGCTATTTCCTAGCAAGCAATAGTCGCATTTACATTCTTATGAAGTGAATACGAGGTATACATGACACTTCGCAATGATTATTAAATCTTATCATGAAACATAGGAGAGAGATGCGACATCGCGCTTTAAGAAGCATTAGAAATCTATGGCCTCGATGCGGAGACATCTACAAACGCTATTTCCTAGCATGGAAGTGTCGCACTTACACTCTTTTGAAGTGAATACGAGGTATACATCACATTTCGCAATGGATATTATATCTTATTATGAGCCATAGGAATGTGATGCTATATCGCGATTTAAGAAGCTCTAGAACTCTGTTGCTTGGATACGTAGACATCTGCAAACGCAACTTCCTAGCAAGGAAGTGTCGCATTTGCATTCTTTTGAAGTGAATACGAGGAACACATGACACTTCGCAATGAATATTATATCTTGTCATGAAACATAGGAATGAGATGCGATATCCCGTTTTAAGAAGCATTAGAAATCTATTGCTACGATGCGTAGATATCTGGAGACGCTATTTCCTAGCATGGAAGTGTCGCATTTACATTCTTTTTAAAGGAATACGAGGTATACATGACGTTTCCGAAAGTGTATTATATCTTATGATAGAACGTAGAATTGAGATGCGATGTCTCGTTACAAGAAGCATTAGAACTCTATTGCTTCGATACGTATACATCTGCAAACGTTATTTCCTGGCAAGGATGTGTCGTATTTACATTCATTTGAAGTGTAGACGAGGAATACATAACACCTCGCAATGAATATTATATCTTATCATGAGACATAGAGATGAGGTGCGATATCGCGTTTTAAGGAGAATTAGTAATCTATAGCTTCGATACAGAGATATCTGGGAACGTAATTTCCTAGAAAGGAAGTGTCGCATTTTGTGACGTCAGGCGTACCGCCTGCCACCCATCAACCTCTTCGCACCCCCCAGCATCAACCCCTGGACGCATGCAACCAGCCAAACTCGCCAGCTGAACCAGCAACTGGAAGTGTTCGCGCGCGCATACCTGCACGCGCTCACTCACACCGAGTTCCGCTACCTCACTCGCACCGCCGAGTATACCTGTCTCGCTCGTACCGGGCACCAGTATCTCACTCGCACCACCGAGTATACCTGTCTCGCCCGCACCAAGGACGGGCAGCCCTATCTCCCTCGCACCGAGGATTCCCTCCTGCAGGAAGACGTAGCCGCAGCCCATCACCTGAATGGGGTCTTTTCCAATTCCGGGAGCAGGATCTGCTAGAACCTATATATTACTTCTAAGCTACGACATACATACCATATCATGACGCATATATAAGAATTCCTATATTTAAGTTACACTAAGTAAGATGCGTCCGGCCAGCGGCATGCGCCGCTAGCTCCACCACGAGCCGCGGGTCCCCACTCGCTGGACCGCGCGCTCTCCGCCTCGAAACGCGAGTCCCCCACTCGCGGGACCGCGATCTCCCTACCACGAGCGTCCGCGACCGTAGCGCCCCGCGAACCGAGGAGGTCAGAGACGCGTCTCCAGAGCACACACTCTGACTCGAGATCTCCTACCGAGGAGTCGAAACTTCTAGTTCTAGATCGTTAGCCACCTCAATGTGGGGTTCAGGCATCATATTTCTATTTCCATTTTAACTTAGTCTATGTCTTAGAATAATTCCAGTTCTTGTATACTTTAAACCTAGAATATATTTTATTTTTACTTTTACTATATCCAAGTACAAGTTCTTTTACCAAGTCTACTATTTCCACATCCATTAATTTTATCAAGTGTTTATAATACTAGTTCTACTTTTAACATTACATTTAACTACGAATTCTTCCACGGGTTCTTCCATACAACTGGGGTTGATCTTCATCAAATTGAAGGAGTATAGAAATCGGCTTTGTGACGTTGAGACCGCCGCTTATCCCTCAGATCTTAGTCGAAAGTACAGAAAAACCTGGTGAATGAATCGTGCTTCCGGTTTGCGAAGAACGCGACGTGCGAGTAGGAAGAATTTCATACGATCACTTGTGCGTGAATATTTGGAGGGTGTTCCGAGAGTCCTCGTATACCAGCGACCTGCCTTCGCACCAGCCCAGACGCCGCTTTCCGAAGCGACCGTCGACGCATCCAATCCAGACACCACGACGCATCACGCCGATTATGCCACATCCAGCATCATCGCTGAATACCGACAGCCGTCCTCCTCTTCGCTGGCGACTGATCGAGATTTCCGTAGCAGCCAACAGAACGAAATCCGCTACGATCCCAGCAAACGATCCTCCACGACGTCTCTACGTAAAAATCGAGAGAGAAGTCATCGAAAGGTAGGGTCATTCCCTTATTATCGCGAGTGTTTTCGCTAGTGTCGTGTCAGCCGAAATTGTCGGACCCGGTCTTAACGCGTTCCCGTGGACCGAATTACCGAAAAATAGGCCTGTGTCATAAAGCCTCCGGAGCAACGGAAAATAGTTTCACCGGACGTGATACCTCGTATTCACCTCAAAACAATGTAAATGCGACACTTCCTTGCTAGGAAATAAGGTTTGCAGGTATCTACGTATCGAAGAAATAGAGCTCTAATGCTTCTTGAATCGCCATATCGCATCTCATTTCTATGTTTCATCATAAGATATAATATTCATTGCGAAGTGTCATGTATACATGGTATTCCTCTCAAGAGAATGTAAATGCGACACTTCCTTTCTAGGAAATTACGTTTCCAGATGTCTACGTATCGAAACAATAGAGTTCTAATGTTTTCTAAAACGCAATATCGCATCTCATTCCTATGTTTCATGATAAGATATAATACTCATTGCGGAGTGCCATGTATATCTCGTATTCACTTCAAAAGAATGTAAGTGCGACACTTCCATGCTAGGGAATAGCGTTTGCAGATGTCTACGTATCGTAGCAATAGAGTTCTAATGCTTCTCAAAACGCGGTATAGCACCTCATTCCTATGTTTCATGATAAGATATAATATTCATTGCGAAGTGTCATGTATATCTCGTATTCACTTCAAAAGTATGTAAATGCGACACTTCCATGCTAGGTAATAGCGATTGCACGTGTCTACGTATCGTAGCAATACAGTTCTAATGCTTCCTAAAACGCGATATCGCATCTCAATTCTATGTTTCATGATAAGATATTATTTTCATTGCGAAGTGTCATGTATACCTCGTATTCACTTCCAAAGAATGTAAATGCGACACATCCATGCTAGGAAATAGCGTTTGCATATGTCTACGTATCGTAGCAATAGAGTTCTAATGCTTCTTAAAACGCGATATCGCATCTCATTTCTGGGTTTCAAGATAAGTTATAATATTCATTGCGAAGTATTATGTATACCTCGACTACGCTTCCAATGATACTACCCGGTAATTTGCGGCGTGTTGCGTAGTTTCCCGTAGCCCTTGTTAGTTAAACCAACGTCGAGACCATAAATAAACATGCCGTCACTTCAGTATCTCGCAACCTGAGTGTGTGTTCTTGGCTAGGCGTAGTCGAGAGGAGGAGCATTTCGAAATTTCAAGGGTTGTTCCGCCCCAGGGTTCCCGGGGTCGTGTAGTCTATCCCTTTGCTACTTTCTGAGCAGCTGTCGCCCAAGAAAAGTTGTACGCGAGCGGATACCTTGGATCGATAGATCGCTTTAGATTAAAGTACGTTTTACACTTTAAAGCATTTAGATAATTAACCCCTTCGAGCTTCCCTGACTTACTATATATAGGTTTCCGTCCCAACTAATAGGAACCATCACTTTACATAGATATATAGAACACACATAGTTTTAAACGTAGAACTGAGAATTTGAGAACTTACTTTGAAACGTTAGTAGTGAGCAATTCCATCGGATTTCATAGAAATTCAGAACTTACTTGCTATGAAACATAGGCAGATAAGGGCCATCGCGTTGCTTAGAACTTTAGAACTTGCTTACTTCAACAAAGATTTCTATTGGCTTCGTCCGTTCTTTTAGAAGAGTTTTTGATAAACCACATACTTCTCACGCTTCTGATATCTTCGAAAGTTCGCGAGATGTAATCGTTTAAGTTTTAAAATGATTACTTAGTGTGGATTATTATTTAGTAACTCGCTCATAAACGAGTCTGCATAGGATTTAATCCATAAGTTTTTAAGCCTGGAATTTATGCAGTTATTTCTTATTCACTTATTGCTCAAACGACAGAGATTCTGACCACTTCAAAATGGTTGACTTTCATCAATTTTCTTAAAAATTGAAATACTGCCCAGCTGCTTGCATTAAAGACTGTAATTAAAGCTGTCGAAACATTTTACCTCTTATAGATGAATTCTGGAATTGAAATTGAATGTTTGACTTTTCTAGCTCCTGTTTAGACGTCTTTCTATTGGAATGTTCAAGTATTTTTCATATTCGTAATTATTAAAAATGTTTTACTTGATTCTTTTATTTAATATTTAGAATTTTCTGAGAAATATTTTTTATCGTAATGAACTATATAATTGCAATTATAATTCTTTATGAAATAATAATAACAGAAAGGTATGTATCCTTTCTTGTAGTTTTGTAAAGAGTATTTAATCTTACTATCTAAAATGAAACATTGAGATCTGTTTACAATCTAATGGAATTTAATTACCTTTTGATTCAAATTCACAATGATAATCTTCCATAGTTCAACAATTTTGTGAGCTGTCCTCAGGAATCCGCAGCTCAGTACTTATAAAATGAACGACACAAAGAACAGCCTAACCAAACGTATTCGAACCGATTTTTCAATACTAATCTTATCATGTTTAACTTATGCTGCAAACTATTGAAATGCCCTTCGAAAAGTGTTTATTCACAGTGAAGTAAACGGTAAGTATTACGCCTTCCACCACTGTTTACAATACGTATGTTTCATTTACTATCAAAACCGTGAGTATTATCGCCTTTCTTTACTTTTTGTAACCTTCAATGCCTTCATGTTACAGATCGTTAAACTTGCTTTAAAATGCTCTATCGTATTACGGAAGAAGGGACATACCAATTCATTTTAAAAAATGAAGGTAACCTTCATATGTCCAACATAACTCCACTTACAAAAAAACTATTTTCATCAACGGATGGCCCCTTTGTACTATGCAATTTTATATTAGCAAAAACTTCTATGAAACTTATAGTTTCGTGGATATCTGAGGTGCTAATTATTACTGCCCCACCCTGTATATTGTTATGGATGTGTCCAACAAGGCAACGATGAACAGAGTTAAATTTAATATTATGATGTTTATTATTTTACTTATAGTATATTTGTTTTTCTGGAATTTTGCCAAAAAACAATGTTCACGATGTCGACAGATATTTGCCTTAGAATTACAAGAGCCAACAATTTCGAAAGTAGAATATTACTTTACTTCGCTAACCGAATCATTGCAAACGTTAGTTAAAGTGCGTGCCTTTTAAAACAGTCAGATGCAAATTACGATACAACGTTTCCAAGAAATGGTACGTGCCACTGTTTTTTAATTTCCGTTTATTTAATCAAAGGAAATTTAATTGAAATATCCGCAAAATTTGAGGACAAAAGGGTATTGTAATTTTACGCAACATATATGATGGTGATAAAGGATAAGTATACGGAACTGAAAATGGAAAGTAGCGAGCAGAAAAAGAAACTGTTGGAGCTACAAAGTAGATTGATACATCCGTCAAATGATGATTCTAGGTTAATAAAATCTGTTAATTAAAGAGCTATTGCAAAAATCAAGTATAATCAATATTACTTCTGCTCAAAGGCTATAATAGAATTGGACCGAAATGGGTACAAAACAGACAATTATATCTATACGTTCTATTCTATGCAAAGGCAAATATTTCAAAGAGAAAAGATGTGTTACTTAAAAATTACTTATGTTCCTAGATATCTCACTAATTTAGGCTTCTTGTCTTGCAGAACTTATCATTCATGTAACATGTAAAGGGGTCGAAGAATAGTAAAAGATTTTTATATTTCATAGCCTCACTTGAAACGTCGATTGGATCACGTAAAATATCGGACATTAATTGCATCTACATCTTCAGACCTTAAATATATAATTGCAACAACATATTTAATAGCGTTTTAATAACATTTTTCTAATTGTTTATATCTATGTCTAATAAATATATATTAATCGAATAAGTTGCTTTACCAAAGAATAAAAGTATCTGAGGCTTACAAATCGGAGCATTACATAACAAACGTGCATCACATATATAATATTACATGTAACAAAAAATGAAGACCAAAAAGATCGTACATAAGTTGAATCCACAATGCGGTCATAGAGATACAGAAACGGCAAAAATTCCAAACAATAATTTAAAAAATTCAAAAAGGGGGGAGTGAAAATCCATCTCCTTGACGATGATAAGGAACAATTTACTACTTTGGCACTATTAAAGCACCGAGATATAGCACACGGGCAACACGGCCGTGACAATGACACTATCAGTTCACCATAGCTACACGCGTGGTTGTGGCGTAGGCTGACATTTACTAATGGGGAAGCTGTTTCCATAAAAATTATAAGCAAATATGAAAAATGACTAAACTGTGCAATTTATTTATTTTGATTCCAAAATAGATACACCGGCACAAAACAAAGATATAAGAACTCGATTTTATTATTTTCTATAAACTAGCTCGATAGGGCGATTTTTTCCATAAAGTCGATAATTACTTTGTCATAAAAATATACACACTTTTTTTGTATATATTTTCTTCAATTTATTGTTGCAAATTCATGCAATTGAGGGTTACATTAAATACGATGACAGCATGTTATTTCAAAAATTACACAAGGCGAAGTTAGGGACGCAAAAGCATGAATTTTTATTTTATAAGTAATATTTTTTTTATAAATAATATTTTTAGTCTATGATGGATTGAAAGAAATATATACGACTCGCTCAATAACTATAAATATAGGAAAACGACCATCAAAATGTCTATCAATACTCATATGCTGAACATCTACTGACATCTAACGGTTCTAATTTGTATGAAAGCACAGGTTCCCCATTGCCAAATGTGATCGTGCGTCATTGCTGAGGAGATTCATGAATGGAGCGATGATACGCGTGCCACCATGGTGCTGGTGCTGCGCGATTCGCTTGTCTAGAACGTGCTGGTAACACGATCTGGCATTTGAGTTAACGAATCCGGTCACAGATGACTACGAATCAGTTGACACTCCGCGGATGTGGCAATATAGTGCCGGCATGGTGTCGCTACCATCTTGCCGTTTGTTATCTGGGATGCTTTTTAGTGCATTATTCGGAATTGAATTTGAACACATAGCTACTTAATCGCAAATTTGTATGTACTGTGACGTGGTGACATCCATGCGAGAAGCGCGACACGGACCATTGCGATAACTGTATTTGCGAGGAGCGTGAACACACGATGGTAGAACCTTCCCCCCCCCCCCCCCCCCGTTCGTTTCTCTCTCTCCGTTCGACGGATAAGACTGGCGAGCTGATGGAAGAAGCGACCCATAAGACGCCTCTTCGGCAGATAATAAGACCGCAGGTTCGCGGAAGGGCTGTGCGCCGAGGTAGCGTGACGGGCTCGTCGGTGAAGGAGTCGGGAAGTGAGCAAGAAGAGACCCTGAAGCCCGAAGGATACGATCCAGAGCTCTGCAACGATAAGACCGCTGCCATAGTCCATGGAGACAAATAGGATGGTTCTCGGGTGTGAGAAGGACCTCTACCCCTCCCCATTAGAACTCTATTGCTTCGATACCTAGACATCTGCAAACGCTATTTCCTAGCAAGGAAGATTCGCATTGACATTCTTTTGAAGTGAATACGAGGTATACATAACTATTCGCAAAGAACATTATATCTTTTCGTGAAACATAGAAGTGAGATGCGATATCGCGTTTTAAGAAGCATTAGAACTATATGGCCTCGATGCGGAGACATCTGCAAACGCTATTTCCTAGGAAGGAAGTGTCGCATTTCCATTCGTTTGGAGTTAATACGAGGTATACATGACACTTCGCGATGAATATTATATCTTATCACGAAGCATAGAAATGAGATGCGATATCGCGTTTTGAGAAGCATTAGAACTCTATTGCTACGATACGTAGACATCTGCAAACGCTACTTCCTAGCAAGGAAGATTCGCATTTACATTCTTTCGAAGTGAATACGAGGTATACATGCACTTCAGAATGAATATTATAACTTATCACGAAACATAGAAATGAGATGCGATATAGCGATCTAAGAATCATTAGAAATCTATTGCTACGATACGTAGGCATCTGCAAACGCTATTTCCTAGCAAGGAAGATTCGCATTTACATTCTTTTGAAGTGAATACGAGGTACACATGATACTTCGCAATGAATATTATATCTTATCACGAAAAATATAAATGAGATGCGATATCGCGTTTTAAGAAGCATAAGAACTCCATTGCTACGATACGTAGACATCTGCAAACGCTATTTCCTAGCAAGGAAGATTCGCATTTACATTCTTTTGAAGTGAATACGAGGATTACATGACACATCGAAATGAATATTATATCTTATCACGAAACATATAGATGAGATGCGATATCGCAATTTAAGTAGCATTAGAAATTTATTGCTACGATACGAAGACGTCTGTAATCTCTATTTCGTAGCAAGCAGTAGTCGCATTTACATTCTTTTGATGTGAATATGAGGTATACATGACACATCGCAATGAATATTATGTCTTGTCATGAAACATAGAAATGAGATGCGATATCGCATTTTAAGAAGCATTAGAACTCCATAGCCTCGATGAAGAGACATCTGCAAACGCTATTTCCTAGCATGGAAGTGTCGCACTTACATTCCTTTGAAGTGAATACGAGGTATACATGACACTTCGCAATGAAAATTATATCTTATCACGAAACATAGGAATGAGATGCGATATCGCGATTTAAGTAGCATTAGAACCCTTTTGCTACTATACGTAGACATTTAAATACGCAATTTCCTAGCAAGGAAGTGTCGCATTTTCATTCGTTTATAGAGAATACGAGGTATACATGACACTTCGCAACGAACATTATATCTTATCACGTGACATAGAATTGAGACGCGATATCGCGTTTTAAGAAGCATTAGAACTCTATTGCCTCGACGCGTAGACATCTGCAGACGCTATTTCCTAGCATGGAAGTGTCGCATTTACGTTTTTCTGTAGTGAACACGAGGTATACATGACACTTCGCAATGAATATTATACCTTATCATGAAACAGAGAAGAGAGATGCGATATCGCAATTTAAGAAGCATTAGAACTGTATGGCCTCGATGCGGAGACACCTGCAAACGCTATTTCCTAGCATGGAAGTGTCGCACTTACATTCTTTTGAAGCGAATACGAGGTATACATGACACTTCGCAATGAATATTATATCTTATCATGACACATAGAAGAGAGATGCGATATCGCGTTGTAAGAAGCATTAAAACTCTATGGCCTCGATGCGGAGACATCTGCAAACGCTACTTCCTAGCATGGAAGTGTCGCACTTACATTCTTTTGAAGTGAATACGAGGTATACATGACACTTCGCAATGAATATTATATCTTATCAGGAAGCATAGCAATGAGATGCGATATCGCGTTTTGTGAAGCATTAGAACTCTATTGCTACAATACTCAGGCATCTGCAAACGCTATTTCCTAGCAAGGAAGTGTCGCATTTACATTCGTTTGGAGTGAATACGAGGTGTACATGACACTTCGCAATGAATATTATATCTTATCGCCAAACATAGAAATGAAATGTGACATCTCGTTTTAAGAAGCATTAGGTCTCTTTTGCTACGATACGTAGTCATCTGCAAACGCTATTTCCTAGCAAGCAATAGTCGCATTTACATTCTTTTGAAGTGAATACGAGGTATACATGACACTTCGCAATGAATATTATATCTTATCATGAAACATAGAAATGAGATGCGATATCGCGATCTAAGAAGCATTAGAACTCTATTGCTACGATAAGTAGGCATCTACAAACGCTATTTCCTAGCAAAGGAGATTCGCATTTACATTCTCTTGAAGTGAATACGAGGTATACATGACACTTCGCAATGAACATTATATCTTATCACGAAACATAGATATGAGATGCGACATCGCGATCTAAGAAGCATTAGAGCTCTATTGCTACGATACGTAGGCATCTGCAAACGCTATTTCTTAGCAAGGAATAGTCGCATTTACATTCTTTTGAAGTGAATACGAGCTATGCATGACACTTCGCAGTGAACATTATATTTTATCATGAAACATAGAAGTGAAATGCGATATCTCGTTTTAAGAAGCATTAGATCTCTATTGCTTCGATACGTAGACAACTGCCAACGCTATTTCCTAGCAACGAAGTGTCGCATTTACATTCTTCAGAAGTGAATAGGAGGTATCCATGACACTTCGCAATAAAAATTATATCTCATCATGGAACATAGAAATGGGATGCGATATCGCGTTTTGAGAAGCATTAGAACTCTATTGCTTCGATACAGAGACATCTGCAAACGCTATTTCTTAGCAGGGATGTGTCGCATTTACATTCATTTGAAGCTTATGCGAGGTACACATGACACATCGCAATGAATATTATATCTTATCATGAAGCAAAGCAGTGAGATGAGATATTTCGTTTTAAGAAGCATTAGAACTCTAATGCTTCGATACACAGAAATCGGCAAACGCTATTTCCTAGCAAGGATGTGTCGCATTTTCATTCATTTGAAGCTTATGCGAGGTACACATGACACATCGAAATGAATATTATATCTTATCATGAAGCAAAGCAGTGAGATGAGATATTTCGTTTTAAGAAGCATTAGAACTCCAATGCTTCGGTACATAGAAATCTGTAAACGCTACTTCCTAGGAAGGAAGTGTCGCATTTACATTCTTCTGAAGAGAATATGAGGTATAGATAACACAGCACAATGAATATTATATCTCATCATGAAACATAGAAATGAGATGCGATATCGCTTTTTGAGAAGCAAAAGAACTCTATTGCTACGATACGTAAATATCTGCAATCGCTATTTCCTAGCAAGGAAGTGTCCATTTACATTCATTTGAAGTGTATGCGAGGTATACATATCACTTCGCAGTGAATATTATATCTCATCATAAAAAATAGAAATGAGATGCGATATCCCGCTTTAAGAAGCATTAGAACTCTATTGCTTCGATACGTAGACATCTGCAAACGCTATTTCCTAGCAAGCAAGTGGCGCATTTACATCCTCTTGAAGTGAATACGAGGTATACATGACACTACGCATTGAATATTATATCTTATCATGAAACATAGAAATGAAATGCGATATCGCGTTTAAAGAAGCATTAGAACTCTATTGCTTCGATACGTAGACATCTGCAAACGCTATTACCTAGCAAGGAAGTGTCGCATTTACATTCTTTAGATGTGTTTACGAGGAATACATGACACTGCGCAATGAATATTATATCTTGACATGAAACATAGAAATGAGATGCGATATCGTGCTTTAAGAAGCTTTACAACTCTATTGCTTCGATACGTAGACATTTGCAAACGCTATTTTCTGGGAAGGAAGTCTCGCATTTACATTCATTTGAAGTGTATACGTGGAATAAGTGACACTTCGCAATGGATATTATATCTTATCATGAAAAATAGAAATGAGATGCGATATCGCGTTTTAAGAAGCATTAGAACTCTATTGCTTGGATACGTAGACATCTGCAAACGCTATTTCCTAGGATGGAAGTGTCGCACTTACATTCTATTGAAGAGAATACGAGGTATACATGACACTTCGCGCTGAATACTATACCTTATCATGATACATAGAAGTGAGATGCGATATCGTGTTTTAAGAAGCTTTAGAACTCTATTGCTTCGATACGTAGACATCTGCAAACGCTATTACCTGGCAAGGAAGTGTCGCATTTACATTCTTTAGATGTGTTTACGAGGAATACATGACACTGCGCAATGAATATTATATCTTGACATGAAACATAGGAATGAGATGCGATATCGTGCTTTAAGAAGCTTTACAACTCTATTGCTTCGATACGTAGACATTTGCAAACGCTATTTTCTGGGAAGGAAGTCTCGCATTTACATTCATTAGAAGTGTATACGTGGAATAAGTGACACTTCGCAATGGACATTATATCTTATCATGAAAAATAGAAATGAGATGCGATATCGCGTTTTAAGAAGCATTAGAACTCTATTGCTTGGATACGTAGACATCTGCAAACGCTATTTCCTAGGATGGAAACGTCGCATTTACATTCTTTTGAAGTGAATACGATGTATACTTGACAGTTCGCAATGAATATTATATCTTATCACGATACATGTAAATGAGATGCGATATCGCGATTTTAGTAACATAAGAACTCTATTGCTAAGATACGTAGACATCTGCACGCGCCATTTCCTAGCAAGCAATAGTCGCATTTACATTCTGTTGAAGTGAATGCGAGGTATGCATGACACTTCGCAATGAATATTATATCTTATCACGAAACATAGAAATGAGATTTGATATTGCGATTTAAGTAGCATTAGTACTCTATTGTTACTACACGTGGACATCTGAACACTCTATTTCCTAGCAAGCAATAGTCGCATTTACATTTGTTTGGAGTGAATACGAGGTATACATAACACTTCGCAATGAATATTATATCTTATCACGAAACAAAGCAGTGAGATGCGATATCGCGTTTTAAGAAGCATTAGAACTCTATTGCCTCGACGCGTAGACATCTGCAGACGCTATTTACTAACATGGAAGTGTTGCATTTACATTCCTTTGAAGTGAATACAAGGTGTACATGACACTTCGCAATGAATATTATATCTTATCACGAAACATAGAAATGAGATGCGATATCGCGATTTAAGTAGCATTAGAACACTATTGCTACGAAACGTAGACATCTGAATACGCTATTTCCTAGCAAGGAAGTGTCGCATTTACATTCGTTTGGAGTGAATACGAGGTATGCATGACACTTCGCAATGAATATTATATCTTATCATGAAGCATAGAAAAGAGATGCGATATCGCGTTTTGAGAAGCATTAGAACTCCATTGCTACGATACGTAGGCATCTGCAGACGCTATTTCCTAGCAAGGAATAGTCGCATTTACATTCTTTTAAAGTAAATACGAGGTATACATGACACTTCGCTATGAATATTATATCTTATCATGAAACATAGAAGTGAAATGCGATATCGCGTTTTAAGAAGCATTAGAACTATATTGCCTCGACGCGTAGACATCTGCAGACGCTATTTCCTAGCATGGAAGTGTCGCATTTACATTCTTTTGAAGTGAATACGAGGTGTACATGACACTTCGCAATGAATATTATATCTTATCAGGAAACATAGGAATGAGATGCGATTTCGCGTTTTGAGAAGCATTAGAACACTACTGCTACGATACGTAAACATCTGCAAACGCTATTTCCTAGCAAGCAGTAGTCGCATTTACATACTTTTGAAGTGACTTCGAGGTTTACATGACACTTCGCAATGAATATTATATCTTATCATGAAGCATAGAAATGAGATGCGATATCGCGTTTTGAGAAGCATTAGAACTCCATTTCTACGATACGTAGACATCTGCAAACGCTATTTCCCAGCAAGGAATAGTCGCATTTACATTCCTTTGAAGCGCATACGAGGTATACATGACACTTCGCAATGAATATTATATCTTATCACGAAACATAGAAATGAGCTGCGATATCGCGACTTACGTAGCATTAAAACTCCATTGCTACGATACGTAGGCATCTGCAAACGCTATTTCCTAGCAAGGAAGATTCGCATTTACATTCTTTTGAAGTGAATACGAGGTATACATGACACTTCGCGGTGAATATTACATCTTATCATGAAACATAGAAGTGAAATGCGATATCGCGTTTTAAGAAGCATTAGAACTATATTGCCTCGACGCGTAGACATCTGCAGACGCTATTTCCTAGCATGGAAGCGTCGCATTTACATTCTTTTGAAGTGAATACGAGGTGTACATGACACTTCGGAATGAATATTATAACTTATCACGAAACATGGAAATGTGTTGCGATATCGCGATATAAGAAGCATTAGAACTCTATTGCTACGATACGTAGCCATCTGCAAACGCTATTTCATAGCAACGAATAGTCGCATTTACATTCTATTGAAGTGAATACGAGGTATACATGACACTTCGCGATGAATATTACATCTTATCATGAAACATAGAAGTGAGATGCCAAATCGCGTTTTAAGAAGCATTAGATTTCTATTGCCTCGACGTGTAGACATCTGCAGACGCTATTTCCTAGCATGGAAGTGTCGCATTTACATTCTTTTGAGGTGAATACGAGGTGTACATGACACTTCGCAATGAATATTATATCTTATCACGAAACGTAGAAATGAGATGCGATATCGCGATTTAAGTAGCATTAGATATTTATTGCAACGATACGTAGACATCTGAATACGCTATTTCCTAGCAAGGAAGTGTCGCATATACATTCGTTTGGAGTGAATAAGAGGTATACATGACACTACGCAATGAATATTAGGTCTTATCATGAAGCATAGAAATGAGATGCGATATCGCGTTTTGAGAAGCATTAGAACTCTATGGCCTCGATGCGAAGACCTCTGCAAACGCTATTTCCTAGCAAGGAAGATTCGCATTTACATTCCTTTGAAGTGAATACGAGGTGTACATGACACTTCGCAATGAATATTACATCTTATCACGAAACATAGAAATGAGGTGCCACATCACGTTTTAAGAAGCATTGGAACTCTATTGTTTCGATACTTAGATATCTGGAAAAGCTATTTCCTAGCAAGGAATTGTCGCATTTACATTCTTTTGAAGCGAATACGAGGCATACATAACACTTCGCAATGAATATTATATCTTATCATGAAACATAGAAATGAGATGCGATAACGCGTTTTAAGAAGTGTCAGAACGATATTGCTACGATACGAAGATATCTGCAAACGCTATTTCCTAGAAAGGAAGTGTCGCATTTACATTCATTTGAAGTGAATACGAGGTATAAGTGAAACTTCGCAATGAATATTATATCTTATCGTGAAACATAGAAGTGAGATGCGATATCGCGTTTTAAGCAGTATTAGAACTCTATTGCTACGGTACGTAGACATAAGCAAGCGCTATTTCCTAGCATTGTTGTGCTGCATTTACTTTCTTTTGAAGTGAATACCAGGTATACGTGACATTTCGCAATGAATGTTATAACTTATCACGAAACATATAAATGAGTTACGATATCGCGATGTAAGCAGCATAAGAACTCTATTGCTACGATACGTAGACATCTGCAGACGCTATTTCCTAGCAAGGTAGTGGTGCATTTACATTCTTTTGAAGTGAATACGAGGTATACATAACACTTCGCAATGAATATTATATCTTATCATGCAACATAGAAATGAGATGCGATATCGCGTTTTGAGAAGCATCAGAACTCTATTGCTACGATACGGAGACATCTGCAAACGCTATTTCCTAGCAAGGAAATGCCGCATTAACATTCTTTAGAAGTGAATGCGAGGTATACATAACACTGCACAATGAATATTATATCTTATCATGAAACATAGAAATGAGATGCGAAATCGCGATTTAAAAAGCATTAGAGCTCTCTTGCTACAATACGTAGACATATGCAAACGCTATTTCCTAGCAAGGAAGTATAACATTTACATTCATTTGATGTGAATACGATGTATACATGACACTTCGCAATGAATAAAATATCTTATCATGAAGCATAGAAATGAGATGCGATATCCCGATTTAAAAAGCATTAGAACTCTATTGCTACGATACGTAGACATCTGTAGACGCTACTTAATAGCAGGGAAATGCCACACTTACATTCTTTTGAAATGAATACGGGGTATACTAAACACTCTACAATGAATATTATACCTTATCACGAAACATAGAAATGAGATGCGATATCGCGATTTAAGATGCATTAAAACACTATTGCTTCGACACGTGGACATCTGCTAACGCTATTTCCTAGCAAGGTGGTGTCGAATTTACATTCATTTGAGGTGTATGCGAGGTATAAGTGAAACTTCGCATTGAATATCATATCTTTTCGTGAAACATAGAAATAAGATGCGACATCGCGATTTAAGAAGCATTAGTACCCTATTGCAACGATACGTAGACATCTGCAAACGCTATTTCCTAGCATGGAAGTGTCGCATTTACATTCTTTTGAGGTGAATACGAGGTGTACATGACACTTCGCAATGAATATTATATCTTATCACGAAACATGTAAATGAGATGCGATATCGCGATTTTAGTAACATAAGAACTCTATTGCTAAGATACGTAGACATCTGCACACGCCATTTCCTAGCAAGCAATAGTCGCATTTACATTCTTTTGAAGTGAATACGAGGTATGCATGACACTTCGCAATGAATATTATATCTTATCACGAAACATAGAAATGAGATTTGATATTGCGATTTAAGTAGCATTAGTACTCTATTGTTACTATACGTGGACATCTGAACACTCTATTTCCTAGCAAGCAATAGTCGCATTTACATTTGTTTGGAGTGAATACGAGGTATACATAACACTTCGCAATGAATATTATATCTTATCACGAAACAAAGCAGTGAGATGCGATATCGCGTTTTAAGAAGCATTAGAACTCTATTGCCTCGACGCGTAGACATCTGCAGACGCTATTTACTAACATGGAAGTGTTGCATTTACATTCCTTTGAAGTGAATACAAGGTGTACATGACACTTCGCAATGAATATTACTTCTTATCACGAAACATAGAAATGAGGTGCCACATCACGTTTTAAGAAGCTTTGGAACTCTATTGTTTCGATACTTAGATATCTGGAAAAGCTATTTCCTAGCAAGGAATTGTCGCATTTACATTCTTTTGAAGCGAATACGAGGCATACATAACACTTCGCAATGAATATTATATCTTATCATGAAACATAGAAATGAGATGCGATAACGCGTTTTAAGAAGTGTCAGAACGATATTGCTACGATACGAAGATATCTGCAAACGCTATTTCCTAGAAAGGAAGTGTCGCATTTACATTCATTTGAAGTGAATACGAGGTATAAGTGAAACTTCGCAATGAATATTATATCTTATCGTGAAACATAGAAGTGAGATGCGATATCGCGTTTTAAGCAGTATTAGAACTCTATTGCTACGGTACGTAGACATAAGCAAGCGCTATTTCCTAGCATTGTTGTGCCGCATTTACTTTCTTTTGAAGTGAATACCAGGTATACGTGACATTTCGCAATGAATATTATAACTTATCACGAAACATATAAATGAGTTACGATACCGCGATGTAAGCAGCATAAGAACTCTATTGCTACGATACGTAGACATCTGCAGACGCTATTTCCTAGCAAGGTAGTGGTGCATTTACATTCTTTTGAAGTGAATACGAGGTATACATAACACTTCGCAATGAATATTATATCTTATCATGCAACATAGAAATGAGATGCGATATCGCGTTTTGAGAAGCATCAGAACTCTATTGCTACGATACGTAGACATCTGCAAACGCTATTTCCTAGCAAGGAATTGTCGCATTAACATTCTTTAGAAGTGAATGCGAGGTATACATAACACTGCACAATGAATATTATATCTTATCATGAAACATAGAAATGAGATGCGAAATCGCGATTTAAAAAGCATTAGAGCTCTCTTGCTACAATGCGTAGACATATGCAAACGCTATTTCCTAGCAAGGAAGTATAACATTTACATTCATTTGATGTGAATACGATGTATACATGACACTTCGCAATGAATAAAATATCTTATCATGAAGCATAGAAATGAGATGCGATATCGCGATTTAAAAAGCATTAGAACTCTATTGCTACGATACGTAGACATCTGCAGACGCTACTTAATAGCAGGGAAATGCCACACTTACATTCTTTTGAAATGAATACGGGGTATACTAAACACTCTACAATGAATATTATACCTTATCACGAAACATAGAAATGAGATGCGATATCGCGATTTAAGATGCATTAAAACACTATTGCTTCGATACGTGGACATCTGCTAACGCTATTTCCTAGCAAGGTGGTGTCGAATTTACATTCATTTGAGGTGTATGCGAGGTATAAGTGAAACTTCGCTTTGAATATCATACCTTTTCGTGAAACATAGAAATAAGATGCGACATCGCGATTTAAGAAGCATTAGTACTCTATTGCAACGATACGTAGACATCTGCAAACGCTATTTCCTAGCATGGAAGTGTCGCATTTACATTCTTTTGAGGTGAATACGAGGTGTACATGACACTTCGCAATGAATATTATATCTTATCACGAAACATGTAAATGAGATGCGATATCGCGATTTTAGTAACATAAGAACTCTATTGCTAAGATACGTAGACATCTGCACACGCCATTTCCTAGCAAGCAATAGTCGCATTTACATTCTTTTGAAGTGAATACGAGGTATGCATGACACTTCGCAATGAATATTATATCTTATCACGAAACATAGAAATGAGATTTGATATTGCGATTTAAGTAGCATTAGTACTCTATTGTTACTATACGTGGACATCTGAACACTCTATTTCCTAGCAAGCAATAGTCGCATTTACATTTGTTTGGAGTGAATAAGAGGTATACATGACACTACGCAATGAATATTAGGTCTTATCATGAAGCATAGAAATGAGATGCGATATCGCGTTTTGAGAAGCATTAGAACTCTATGGCCTCGATGCGAAGACCTCTGCAAACGCTATTTCCTAGCAAGGAAGATTCGCATTTACATTCCTTTGAAGTGAATACGAGGTGTACATGACACTTCGCAATGAATATTACATCTTATCACGAAACATAGAAATGAGGTGCCACATCACGTTTTAAGAAGCATTGGAACTCTATTGTTTCGATACTTAGATATCTGGAAAAGCTATTTCCTAGCAAGGAATTGTCGCATTTACATTCTTTTGAAGCGAATACGAGGCATACATAACACTTCGCAATGAATATTATATCTTATCATGAAACATAGAAATGAGATGCGATAACGCGTTTTAAGAAGTGTCAGAACGATATTGCTACGATACGAAGATATCTGCAAACGCTATTTCCTAGAAAGGAAGTGTCGCATTTACATTCATTTGAAGTGAATACGAGGTATAAGTGAAACTTCGCAATGAATATTATATCTTATCGTGAAACATAGAAGTGAGATGCGATATCGCGTTTTAAGCAGTATTAGAACTCTATTGCTACGGTACGTAGACATAAGCAAGCGCTATTTCCTAGCATTGTTGTGCCGCATTTACTTTCTTTTGAAGTGAATACCAGGTATACGTGACATTTCGCAATGAATATTATAACTTATCACGAAACATATAAATGAGTTACGATATCGCGATGTAAGCAGCATAAGAACTCTATTGCTACGATACGTAGACATCTGCAGACGCTATTTCCTAGCAAGGTAGTGGTGCATTTACATTCTTTTGAAGTGAATACGAGGTATACATAACACTTCGCAATGAATATTATATCTTATCATGCAACATAGAAATGAGATGCGATATCGCGTTTTGAGAAGCATCAGAACACTATTGCTACGATACGTAGACATCTGCAAACGCTATTTCCTAGCAAGGAATTGTCGCATTAACATTCTTTAGAAGTGAATGCGAGGTATACATAACACTGCACAATGAATATTATATCTTATCATGAAACATAGAAATGAGATGCGAAATCGCGATTTAAAAAGCATTAGAGCTCTCCTGCTACAATACGTAGACATATGCAAACGCTATCTCCTAGCAAGGAAGTATAGCATTTACATTCATTTGATGTGAATACGATGTATACATGACACTTCGCAATGAATAAAATATCTTATCATGAAGCATAGAAATGAGATGCGATATCGCGATTTAAAAAGCATTAGAACTCTATTGCTACGATACGTAGACATCTGCAGACGCTACTTAATAGCAGGGAAATGCCACACTTACATTCTTTTGAAATGAATACGGGGTATACTAAACACTCTACAATGAATATTATACCTTATCACGAAACATAGAAATGAGATGCGGTATCGCGATTTAAGATGCATTAAAACACAATTGCTTCGATAGGTGGACATCTGCTAACGCTATTTCCTAGCAAGGTGGTGTCGAATTTACATTCATTTGAGGTGTATGCGAGGTATAAGTGAAACTTCGCTTTGAATATCATATCTTTTCGTGAAACATAGAAGTGAAATGCGATATCGCGTTTTAAGAAGCATTAGAACTATATTGCCTCGACGCGTAGACATCTGCAGACGCTATTTCCTAGCATGGAAGTGTCGCATTTACATTCTTTTGAAGTGAATACGAGGTGTACATGACACTTCGCAATGAATATTATATCTTATCACGAAACATAGAAATGAGATGCGATATCGCGATTTAAGTAGCATTAGAACACTATTGCTACGAAACGTAGACACGTGAATACGCTATTTCCTAGCAAGGAAGTGTCGCATTTACATTCGTTTGGAGTGAATACGAGGTATACATGACACTTCGCAATGAATATTATATCTTATCATGAAGCATATAAATGAGATGTGATATCGCGATTTAAGTAGCATTAGAACGCTATTGCTACGATACGTAAATATCTGCAAACGCTATTTCCTAGCAAACAATAGTCGCATTTACATTCTTTTGAAGTGAACACGAGGTATACATGACACTTCGCAATGAATATTATATCTTATCACGGAACATAGAAATGCGATGCGAAATTGCGATTTATGTAGCATTAGAACTCTATCGCTACGATACGTACCCATCTGAATACGCTATTTCCTAGCTAAGATGTGTCGCATTTACATTCGTTTGGAGTGAATACGAGGTGCACATGACACTTCGCAATGAATATTATATCTTATCACGAAACATAGAAATGAGATGCGATATCGCGATTTAAGTAGCATTAGAACACTATTGCTACGAAACGTAGACATCTGAATACGCTATTTCCTAGCAAGGAAGTGTCGCATTTACATTCGTTTGGAGTGAATACGAGGTATGCATGACACTTCGCAATGAATATTATATCTTATCATGAAGCATAGAAAAGAGATGCGATATCGCGTTTTGAGAAGCATTAGAACTCCATTGCTACGATACGTAGGCATCTGCAGACGCTATTTCCTAGCAAGGAATAGTCGCATTTACATTCTTTTAAAGTAAATACGAGGTATACATGACACTTCGCTATGAATATTATATCTTATCATGAAACATAGAAGTGAAATGCGATATCGCGTTTTAAGAAGCATTAGAACTATATTGCCTCGACGCGTAGACATCTGCAGACGCTATTTCCTAGCATGGAAGTGTCGCATTTACATTCTTTTGAAGTGAATACGAGGTGTACATGACACTTCGCAATGAATATTATATCTTATCAGGAAACATAGGAATGAGATGCGATTTCGCGTTTTGAGAAGCATTAGAACACTACTGCTACGATACGTAAACATCTGCAAACGCTATTTCCTAGCAAGCAGTAGTCGCATTTACATACTTTTGAAGTGACTTCGAGGTTTACATGACACTTCGCAATGAATATTATATCTTATCATGAAGCATAGAAATGAGATGCGATATCGCGTTTTGAGAAGCATTAGAACTCCATTTCTACGATACGTAGACATCTGCAAACGCTATTTCCCAGCAAGGAATAGTCGCATTTACATTCCTTTGAAGTGAATACGAGGTATACATGACACTTCGCAATGAATATTATATCTTATCACGAAACATAGAAATGAGCTGCGATATCGCGACTTACGTAGCATTAAAACTCCATTGCTACGATACGTAGGCATCTGCAAACGCTATTTCCTAGCAAGGAAGATTCGCATTTACATTCTTTTGAAGTGAATACGAGGTATACATGACACTTCGCGGTGAATATTACATCTTATCATGAAACATAGAAGTGAAATGCGATATCGCGTTTTAAGAAGCATTAGAACTATATTGCCTCGACGCGTAGACATCTGCAGACGCTATTTCCTAGCATGGAAGCGTCGCATTTACATTCTTTTGAAGTGAATACGAGGTGTACATGACACTTCGGAATGAATATTATAACTTATCACGAAACATGGAAATGTGTTGCGATATCGCGATATAAGAAGCATTAGAACTCTATTGCTACGATACGTAGCCATCTGCAAACGCTATTTCCTAGCAACGAATAGTCGCATTTACATTCTATTGAAGTGAATACGAGGTATACATGACACTTCGCGATGAATATTACATCTTATCATGAAACATAGAAGTGAGATGCCAAATCGCGTTTTAAGAAGCATTAGATTTCTATTGCCTCGACGTGTAGACATCTGCAGACGCTATTTCCTAGCATGGAAGTGTCGCATTTACATTCTTTTGAGGTGAATACGAGGTGTACATGACACTTCGCAATGAATATTATATCTTATCACGAAACGTAGAAATGAGATGCGATATCGCGATTTAAGTAGCATTAGATATTTATTGCAACGATACGTAGACATCTGAATACGCTATTTCCTAGCAAGGAAGTGTCGCATATACATTCGTTTGGAGTGAATAAGAGGTATACATGACACTACGCAATGAATATTAGGTCTTATCATGAAGCATAGAAATGAGATGCGATATCGCATTTTGAGAAGCATTAGAACTCTATGGCCTCGATGCGAAGACCTCTGCAAA
This sequence comes from Xylocopa sonorina, assembly GCF_050948175.1. Taxonomy (NCBI): domain Eukaryota; kingdom Metazoa; phylum Arthropoda; class Insecta; order Hymenoptera; family Apidae; genus Xylocopa; species Xylocopa sonorina. The sequence goes on along the minus strand of NW_027490092.1, from coordinate 713,779 downwards.
CGCTATTTCCTAGCAAGGAAGATTCGCATTTACATTCTTTTGTAGTGAATACGAGGTGTACATGACACTTCGCAATGAATATTATAACTTATCATGAAACATAGAAGGGAGATGCGATATCGCGTTTTAAGAAGCATTAGAACTCTATGGCCTCGATGCGGAGAATTCTGCAAACGCTATTTCCTAGCATAGAAGTGTCGCGTTTACATTCTTTTGAAGTGAATACGAGGTGTACATGACACTTCGCAATGAATATTATATCTTATCAGGAAACATGGAAATGAGATGCGATATCGCGTTTTGAGAAGCATTAGACCTCTATTGCTACGATACGTAGACATCTGCAAACGCTATTTCCCAGCAAGGAATAGTCGCGTTTACATTCTTTTGCAGTGAATACGAGGTATACATGACACTTCGCAGTGAATATTATATCTTATCACGAAACATAGACATGAGATGCGATATCGCGATTTACGTAGCATTAGAACTCCATTGCTACGATACGTAGGCATCTGCAAACGCTATTTCCTAGCAAGGAAGATTCGCATTTACATTCTTTTGAAGTGAATACGAGGTATACATGACACTTCGCGATGAATATTATATCTTATCATAAAACATAGAAGTGAAGTGCGATATCGCGTTTTAAGAAGCATTAGAACTATATTGCCTCGACGCGTAAACATCTGCAGACGCTATTTCCTAGCATGGAAGCGTCGCATTTACATTCTTTTGAAGTGAATACGAGGTGTACATGACACTTCGCAATGAATATTATATCTTATCAGGAAACATAGATATGAGATGCGATATCGCGTTTTAAGAAGCATTAGATCCCTATTGCCTCGAAGCGCAGATATCTGCAAACTCTATTTCCTAGCATGGAAGTGTCGCATTTAGAATCTTTTGAAGTGAATTCGATGTATACATGACACTTCGGAATGAATATTATAACTTATCACGAAACATGGAAATGTGTTGCGATATCGCGATCTAAGAAGCATTAGAACTCTATTGCTACGATACGTAGCCATCTGCAAACGCTATTTCCTAGCAACGAATAGTCGCATTTACATTCTATTGAAGTGAATACGAGGTATACATGACACTTCGCGATGAATATTATACCTTATCATGAAACATAGAAGTGAGATGCCACATCGCGATTTAAGAAGCATTAGATCTCTATTGCCACGACGTGTAGACATCTGCAGACGCTATTTCCTAGCATGGAAGTGTCGCATTTACATTCTTTTGAAGTGAATACGAGGTGTACATGACACTTCGCAATGAATATTATATCTTATCAGGAAACGTAGAAATGAGATGCGATATCACGTGTTGAGAAGCATTAGAACTCTATTGCTACGATAAGTAGACATCTGCAAACGCTATTTCCTAGGAAGCAATTGTCGCATTTACATTCTTTTGAAGTGAATTCGAGGTTTACATGACACTTCGGAATGAATATTATAACTTATTACGAAACATAGAAATGGGATGCGATATCGCGATTTAAGTGGCATTAGAACGCTATCGCTACGATACGTAGAAATCTGCAAACGCTATTTGCTAGCAAGCAATAGTCGCATTTACATTCCTTTGAAGTAAATTCGAGGTCTACATGACACTTCGGAATGAATATTATAACTTATCACGAAACATAGAAATGAGATGCGATATCGTGATATAAGAAGCATTAGAACTCTATTGCTACGATACGTAGGCATCTGCAATCGCTATGCCCTAGCAAGGAATAGTCGCATTTACATTCTTTTAAAGTGAATACGAGGTATACATGACACTTCGCAATGAATATTGTATCTTATCATGAAACATAGGAGGGAGATGCGATATCGCGTCTTAAGAAGCATTAGAACTCTATGGCCTCGATGCGGAGAATTCTGCAAACGCTATTTCCTAGCATGGAAGTGTCGCATTTACATTCTTTTGAAGTGAATACGAGATATACATGACACTTCGCAATGAATATTATATCTTGTCATGAAACATAGAAGTGAGATGCGATATCGCGATCTAAGAAGCATTAAAACTATATTGCCTCGACGCGTAGACATCTGCAGACGCTATTTCCTAGCATGGAAGTGTCGCATTTACATTCTTTTGAAGTGAATACGAGGTGTACATGACACTTCGCAATGAATATTATATCTTATCAGGAAACATAGGAATGAGATGCGATTTCGCGTTTTGAGAAGCATTAGAACTTTATTGCTACGATACGTAGGCATCTGCAGGCGCTATTTCCTAGCAAGCAATAGCCGCATTTACATTCTTTTGAAGTGAATACGAGGTATACATTACACTTCGCAATGAATACTATACCTTATCATGAAGCATAGAAATGAGATGCGATATCGCGTTTTGAGAGGCATTAGAACCCTTTTTCTACGATACGTAGACATCTGAATTCGCTATGTCCTAGCAAGGAAGTGTCGCATTTACAGTCTTTTGAAGTGAATACAAGGTATACACGACACTTCGCATTGAATATTATATCTTATCATGAAACATAGACATGAGATGCGATATCGCGATTTACGCAGCATTAGAACTCCTTTGCTACGATACGTAGGCATCTGCAAACGCTATTTCCTAGCAAGGAAGATTCGCATTTACATTCTTTTGAAGTGAATACGAGGTATACATGACACTTCGCGATGAATATTATATCTTATCATGAAACATAGAATTGAAGTGCGATATCGCGTTTTAAGAAGCATTAGAACTATATTGCCTCGACGCGTAGACATCTGCAGACGCTATTTCCTAGCATGGAAGCGTCGCATTTACATTCTTTTGAAGTGAATACGAGGTGTACATGACACTTCGCAATGAATATTATATCTTATCAGGAAACATAGGTATGAGATGCGATATCGCGTTTTAAGAAGCATTAGATCCCTATTGCCTCGAAGCGCAGATATTTGCAAACGCTATTTCCTAGCATGGAAGTGTCGCATTTAGATTCTTTTGAAGTGAATTCGATGTATACATGACACTTCGGAATGAATATTATAACTTATCACGAAACATGGAAATGAGTTGCGATATCGCGATCTAAGAAGCATTAGAACACTATTGCTACGATACGTAGCCATCTGCAAACGCTATTTCCTAGCAACGAATAGTCGCATTTATATTCTATTGAAGTGAATACGAGGTATACATGACACTTCGCGATGAATATTATACCTTATCATGAAACATAGAAGTGAGATGCCACATCGCGATTTAAGAAGCATTAGATCTCTATTCCCACGACGTGTAGACATCTGCAGACGCTATTTCCTAGCATGGAAGTGTCGCATTTACATTCTTTTGAAGTGAATACGAGGTGTACATGACACTTCGCAATGAATATTATATCTTATCAGGAAACGTAGAAATGAGATGCGATATCACGTGTTGAGAAGCATTAGAACTCTATTGCTACGATACGTAGACATCTGCAAACGCTATTTCCTAGCAAGCAATTGTCGCATTTACATTCTTTTGAAGTGAATTCGAGGTTTACATGACACTTCGGAATGAATATTATAACTTATCACGAAACATAGGATTGAGATGCGATTTCGCGATCTAAGAAGCATTAGAACTCTATTGCTACGATACGCAGGCATCTACAAACGCTATTTCCTAGCAAGGAATAGTCGCATTTACATTCTTTTGAAGTGAATACGAGGTATACATGACACTTCGCAATGAATATTATATCTTATCACGAAACATAGAAATGAGATGCGATATCGCGATTTACGTAGCATTAGAACTCCACTGCTACGATACGTAGACATCTGCAAACGCTATTTCCTAGCAAGGAATAGTCGCATTTACATTCTTTTGAAGTGAATACGAGGTATACATGACACTTCGCAAAGAATATTATATCTTATCACGAAACATATAAATGAGATCTGATATCGCGATCTAAGAAGCATTAGAACTCTATTGCTACGATACGTAGGCATCTGCAAACGCTATTTCCTAGCAACCAATATTCGCATTTACTTTCTTTTGAAGTGAATACAAGGTATACATGACACTTCGCAAAGAATATTATATCTTATCATGAAACATAGAAGTGAGATGCGATATCGCATTTTAAGAAGCATTTGAACTCTATTGCCTCCATGCGGAGATATCTGCAAAGGCTATTTCCTAGAATGGAAGTGTCGCATTTACATTCTTTTGAAGTGAATACGAGGTGTACATGACACTTCGGATTGAATATTATATCTTATCACGAAACATATAAATGAGATCTGATATCGCGATTTAAGCAGCATTAGAACTCCATTGCTACGATACGTAGACATCTGCAAACGCTATTTCCTAGCAAGGAATATTCGCATTTACATTCTTTTGAAGTGAATACGAGGTATACATGACACTTCGCGATGAATATTATATCTTATCATGAAACATAGAAGTGAAATGCGACATCGCTTTTTAAGAAGCGTTAGAACTCTATTGCCTCGACGTGTAGACATCTGCAGACGCTATTTCCTAGCATGGAAGTGTAGCATTTACATTTTTTTAAAGTGAATACGAGGTGTGCATGACACTTCGCATTGAATATTATATCTTATCACGAAACATAGAAATGAGATGCGATATCGCGATTTAAGTAGCATTAGAACACTATTGCTACGATACGCAGACATCTGAATACGCTATTTCCAAGCAAGGAAGTGTCGCTTTTACATTCGTTTGGAGTGAATGCGAGGTATACATGACACTTCGCAATGAATATTATATCTTATCATGAAGCATAGAAAAGAGATGCGATATCGCGTTTTGAGAAGCATTAGAACTCCATTGCTACGATACGTAGGCATCTGCAAACGCTATTTCCTAGCAAGCAATAGTCGCATTTACATTCTTTTGAAGCGAATACGAGGTATACATGACACTCCGCAATGAATATTATATCTTATCATGAAGCATAGAAATGAGATGCGATATCGCGTTTTGAGAAGCATTAGAAATCCATTGCTACGATACGTAGACATCTGCAAACGCTATTTCCTAGCAAGCAATAGTCGCATTTACATTCTTTTGAAGTGAATACGAGGTATACATGACACTTCGCAATGAATATTATATCTTATCACGAAACATATAAACGAGATCTGATGTCGCGATTTAAGTAGCGTTAGAACGCTATTGCTACGATACGTAGACATCTGCACACGCTATTTCCTAGCAAGCAATAGTCGCACTTACATTCGTTTGGAGTGAATACGAGGTATACGTGACACTGCGCAGTGAACATTATATCTTATCACGTAACATAGAAGTGAGATGCGATATCGCGTTTTAAGAAGCATTAGATCCCTATTGTCTCGATGCGCAGATATCTGCAAACGCTATTTCCTAGCATGGAAGTGTCGCATTTACATTCTTTTGAAGTGAATACGAGGTATACATGACACTTCGCAATGAATATTATATCTTATCAGGAAACATAGAAGAGATATTGGATTTCGCGTTCTAAGAAGCATCAGAACTCTATGGCATCGATGCGGAGACATCTGCAAACGCTACTTCCTAACATGGAACTGTCGCACTTACACTCTTTTGAAGTGAATACGAGGTATACATCACATTTCGCAATGGATATTATATCTTATTATGAGCCATAGGAATGTGATGCTATATCGCGATTTAAGAAGCTCTAGAACTCTGTTGCTTGGATACGTAGACATCTGCAAACGCAACTTCCTAGCAAGGAAGTGTCGCATTTGCATTCTTTTGAAGTGAATACGAGGAACACATGACACTTCGCAATGAATATTATATCTTGTCATGAAACATAGGAATGAGATGCGATATCCCGTTTTAAGAAGCATTAGAAATCTATTGCTACGATGCGTAGATATCTGGAGACGCTGTTTCCTAGCATGGAAGTGTCGCATTTACATTCTTTTTAAAGGAATACGAGGTATACATGACGTTTCCGAAAGTGTATTATATCTTATGATAGAACGTAGAATTGAGATGCGATGTCTCGTTACAAGAAGCATTAGAACTCTATTGCTTCGATACGTATACATCTGCAAACGTTATTTCCTGGCAAGGATGTGTCGTATTTACATTCATTTGAAGTGTGGACGAGGAATACATAACACTTCGCAATGAATATTATATCTTATCATGAGACATAGAAATGAGGTGCGATATCGCGTTTTGAGAAGCACTAGAACTCTATTGCTTCGATTCGTAGACATCTGCAAACGCCATTTCCTAGCAAGGAAGAGTCGCATTCACATTCATTTGAAGTGTAGACGAGGAATACATAACACCTCGCAATGAATATTATATCTTATCAGGAAACATAGAAATGTGATGCGATATCGCGTTTTGAGAAGCATTAGAATTCTATTGCTACGATATGTAGACATCTGAATACGCTATTTCCTAGCAAGGAAGTGTCGCATTTACATTCGTTTGGAGTGAATACGAGGTATACATGACACTTCGCAATGAATATTACATCTAATCATGAGGCATAGAAATGAGATGCGATATCGCGTTTTGAGAAGCATTAGAACTCTATTGCTACGATACGTAGACATCTGCAAACGCTATTTCCTAGCAAGGAATGGTCGCATTTACATTCATTTGAAGTGAATACGAGGTATAGATGACACTTCGCAATGAATATTATATCTTATCACGAAAGATATAAATGAGATGCGATATCGCGATTTAAGTAGCATTAGAACTCTATTGCTACGATACGTAGACATCTGCAAACGCTATTTCCTAGCAAGCAATAGTCGCATTTACATTCTTATGAAGTGAATACGAGGTATACATGACACTTCGCAATGATTATTAAATCTTATCATGAAACATAGGAGAGAGATGCGACATCGCGCTTTAAGAAGCATTAGAAATCTATGGCCTCGATGCGGAGACATCTACAAACGCTATTTCCTAGCATGGAAGTGTCGCACTTACACTCTTTTGAAGTGAATACGAGGTATACATCACATTTCGCAATGGATATTATATCTTATTATGAGCCATAGGAATGTGATGCTATATCGCGATTTAAGAAGCTCTAGAACTCTGTTGCTTGGATACGTAGACATCTGCAAACGCAACTTCCTAGCAAGGAAGTGTCGCATTTGCATTCTTTTGAAGTGAATACGAGGAACACATGACACTTCGCAATGAATATTATATCTTGTCATGAAACATAGGAATGAGATGCGATATCCCGTTTTAAGAAGCATTAGAAATCTATTGCTACGATGCGTAGATATCTGGAGACGCTATTTCCTAGCATGGAAGTGTCGCATTTACATTCTTTTTAAAGGAATACGAGGTATACATGACGTTTCCGAAAGTGTATTATATCTTATGATAGAACGTAGAATTGAGATGCGATGTCTCGTTACAAGAAGCATTAGAACTCTATTGCTTCGATACGTATACATCTGCAAACGTTATTTCCTGGCAAGGATGTGTCGTATTTACATTCATTTGAAGTGTAGACGAGGAATACATAACACCTCGCAATGAATATTATATCTTATCATGAGACATAGAGATGAGGTGCGATATCGCGTTTTAAGGAGAATTAGTAATCTATAGCTTCGATACAGAGATATCTGGGAACGTAATTTCCTAGAAAGGAAGTGTCGCATTTTGTGACGTCAGGCGTACCGCCTGCCACCCATCAACCTCTTCGCACCCCCCAGCATCAACCCCTGGACGCATGCAACCAGCCAAACTCGCCAGCTGAACCAGCAACTGGAAGTGTTCGCGCGCGCATACCTGCACGCGCTCACTCACACCGAGTTCCGCTACCTCACTCGCACCGCCGAGTATACCTGTCTCGCTCGTACCGGGCACCAGTATCTCACTCGCACCACCGAGTATACCTGTCTCGCCCGCACCAAGGACGGGCAGCCCTATCTCCCTCGCACCGAGGATTCCCTCCTGCAGGAAGACGTAGCCGCAGCCCATCACCTGAATGGGGTCTTTTCCAATTCCGGGAGCAGGATCTGCTAGAACCTATATATTACTTCTAAGCTACGACATACATACCATATCATGACGCATATATAAGAATTCCTATATTTAAGTTACACTAAGTAAGATGCGTCCGGCCAGCGGCATGCGCCGCTAGCTCCACCACGAGCCGCGGGTCCCCACTCGCTGGACCGCGCGCTCTCCGCCTCGAAACGCGAGTCCCCCACTCGCGGGACCGCGATCTCCCTACCACGAGCGTCCGCGACCGTAGCGCCCCGCGAACCGAGGAGGTCAGAGACGCGTCTCCAGAGCACACACTCTGACTCGAGATCTCCTACCGAGGAGTCGAAACTTCTAGTTCTAGATCGTTAGCCACCTCAATGTGGGGTTCAGGCATCATATTTCTATTTCCATTTTAACTTAGTCTATGTCTTAGAATAATTCCAGTTCTTGTATACTTTAAACCTAGAATATATTTTATTTTTACTTTTACTATATCCAAGTACAAGTTCTTTTACCAAGTCTACTATTTCCACATCCATTAATTTTATCAAGTGTTTATAATACTAGTTCTACTTTTAACATTACATTTAACTACGAATTCTTCCACGGGTTCTTCCATACAACTGGGGTTGATCTTCATCAAATTGAAGGAGTATAGAAATCGGCTTTGTGACGTTGAGACCGCCGCTTATCCCTCAGATCTTAGTCGAAAGTACAGAAAAACCTGGTGAATGAATCGTGCTTCCGGTTTGCGAAGAACGCGACGTGCGAGTAGGAAGAATTTCATACGATCACTTGTGCGTGAATATTTGGAGGGTGTTCCGAGAGTCCTCGTATACCAGCGACCTGCCTTCGCACCAGCCCAGACGCCGCTTTCCGAAGCGACCGTCGACGCATCCAATCCAGACACCACGACGCATCACGCCGATTATGCCACATCCAGCATCATCGCTGAATACCGACAGCCGTCCTCCTCTTCGCTGGCGACTGATCGAGATTTCCGTAGCAGCCAACAGAACGAAATCCGCTACGATCCCAGCAAACGATCCTCCACGACGTCTCTACGTAAAAATCGAGAGAGAAGTCATCGAAAGGTAGGGTCATTCCCTTATTATCGCGAGTGTTTTCGCTAGTGTCGTGTCAGCCGAAATTGTCGGACCCGGTCTTAACGCGTTCCCGTGGACCGAATTACCGAAAAATAGGCCTGTGTCATAAAGCCTCCGGAGCAACGGAAAATAGTTTCACCGGACGTGATACCTCGTATTCACCTCAAAACAATGTAAATGCGACACTTCCTTGCTAGGAAATAAGGTTTGCAGGTATCTACGTATCGAAGAAATAGAGCTCTAATGCTTCTTGAATCGCCATATCGCATCTCATTTCTATGTTTCATCATAAGATATAATATTCATTGCGAAGTGTCATGTATACATGGTATTCCTCTCAAGAGAATGTAAATGCGACACTTCCTTTCTAGGAAATTACGTTTCCAGATGTCTACGTATCGAAACAATAGAGTTCTAATGTTTTCTAAAACGCAATATCGCATCTCATTCCTATGTTTCATGATAAGATATAATACTCATTGCGGAGTGCCATGTATATCTCGTATTCACTTCAAAAGAATGTAAGTGCGACACTTCCATGCTAGGGAATAGCGTTTGCAGATGTCTACGTATCGTAGCAATAGAGTTCTAATGCTTCTCAAAACGCGGTATAGCACCTCATTCCTATGTTTCATGATAAGATATAATATTCATTGCGAAGTGTCATGTATATCTCGTATTCACTTCAAAAGTATGTAAATGCGACACTTCCATGCTAGGTAATAGCGATTGCACGTGTCTACGTATCGTAGCAATACAGTTCTAATGCTTCCTAAAACGCGATATCGCATCTCAATTCTATGTTTCATGATAAGATATTATTTTCATTGCGAAGTGTCATGTATACCTCGTATTCACTTCCAAAGAATGTAAATGCGACACATCCATGCTAGGAAATAGCGTTTGCATATGTCTACGTATCGTAGCAATAGAGTTCTAATGCTTCTTAAAACGCGATATCGCATCTCATTTCTGGGTTTCAAGATAAGTTATAATATTCATTGCGAAGTATTATGTATACCTCGACTACGCTTCCAATGATACTACCCGGTAATTTGCGGCGTGTTGCGTAGTTTCCCGTAGCCCTTGTTAGTTAAACCAACGTCGAGACCATAAATAAACATGCCGTCACTTCAGTATCTCGCAACCTGAGTGTGTGTTCTTGGCTAGGCGTAGTCGAGAGGAGGAGCATTTCGAAATTTCAAGGGTTGTTCCGCCCCAGGGTTCCCGGGGTCGTGTAGTCTATCCCTTTGCTACTTTCTGAGCAGCTGTCGCCCAAGAAAAGTTGTACGCGAGCGGATACCTTGGATCGATAGATCGCTTTAGATTAAAGTACGTTTTACACTTTAAAGCATTTAGATAATTAACCCCTTCGAGCTTCCCTGACTTACTATATATAGGTTTCCGTCCCAACTAATAGGAACCATCACTTTACATAGATATATAGAACACACATAGTTTTAAACGTAGAACTGAGAATTTGAGAACTTACTTTGAAACGTTAGTAGTGAGCAATTCCATCGGATTTCATAGAAATTCAGAACTTACTTGCTATGAAACATAGGCAGATAAGGGCCATCGCGTTGCTTAGAACTTTAGAACTTGCTTACTTCAACAAAGATTTCTATTGGCTTCGTCCGTTCTTTTAGAAGAGTTTTTGATAAACCACATACTTCTCACGCTTCTGATATCTTCGAAAGTTCGCGAGATGTAATCGTTTAAGTTTTAAAATGATTACTTAGTGTGGATTATTATTTAGTAACTCGCTCATAAACGAGTCTGCATAGGATTTAATCCATAAGTTTTTAAGCCTGGAATTTATGCAGTTATTTCTTATTCACTTATTGCTCAAACGACAGAGATTCTGACCACTTCAAAATGGTTGACTTTCATCAATTTTCTTAAAAATTGAAATACTGCCCAGCTGCTTGCATTAAAGACTGTAATTAAAGCTGTCGAAACATTTTACCTCTTATAGATGAATTCTGGAATTGAAATTGAATGTTTGACTTTTCTAGCTCCTGTTTAGACGTCTTTCTATTGGAATGTTCAAGTATTTTTCATATTCGTAATTATTAAAAATGTTTTACTTGATTCTTTTATTTAATATTTAGAATTTTCTGAGAAATATTTTTTATCGTAATGAACTATATAATTGCAATTATAATTCTTTATGAAATAATAATAACAGAAAGGTATGTATCCTTTCTTGTAGTTTTGTAAAGAGTATTTAATCTTACTATCTAAAATGAAACATTGAGATCTGTTTACAATCTAATGGAATTTAATTACCTTTTGATTCAAATTCACAATGATAATCTTCCATAGTTCAACAATTTTGTGAGCTGTCCTCAGGAATCCGCAGCTCAGTACTTATAAAATGAACGACACAAAGAACAGCCTAACCAAACGTATTCGAACCGATTTTTCAATACTAATCTTATCATGTTTAACTTATGCTGCAAACTATTGAAATGCCCTTCGAAAAGTGTTTATTCACAGTGAAGCAAACGGTAAGTATTACGCCTTCCACCACTGTTTACAATACGTATGTTTCATTTACTATCAAAACCGTGAGTATTATCGCCTTTCTTTACTTTTTGTAACCTTCAATGCCTTCATGTTACAGATCGTTAAACTTGCTTTAAAATGCTCTATCGTATTACGGAAGAAGGGACATACCAATTCATTTTAAAAAATGAAGGTAACCTTCATATGTCCAACATAACTCCACTTACAAAAAAACTATTTTCATCAACGGATGGCCCCTTTGTACTATGCAATTTTATATTAGCAAAAACTTCTATGAAACTTATAGTTTCGTGGATATCTGAGGTGCTAATTATTACTGCCCCACCCTGTATATTGTTATGGATGTGTCCAACAAGGCAACGATGAACAGAGTTAAATTTAATATTATGATGTTTATTATTTTACTTATAGTATATTTGTTTTTCTGGAATTTTGCCAAAAAACAATGTTCACGATGTCGACAGATATTTGCCTTAGAATTACAAGAGCCAACAATTTCGAAAGTAGAATATTACTTTACTTCGCTAACCGAATCATTGCAAACGTTAGTTAAAGTGCGTGCCTTTTAAAACAGTCAGATGCAAATTACGATACAACGTTTCCAAGAAATGGTACGTGCCACTGTTTTTTAATTTCCGTTTATTTAATCAAAGGAAATTTAATTGAAATATCCGCAAAATTTGAGGACAAAAGGGTATTGTAATTTTACGCAACATATATGATGGTGATAAAGGATAAGTATACGGAACTGAAAATGGAAAGTAGCGAGCAGAAAAAGAAACTGTTGGAGCTACAAAGTAGATTGATACATCCGTCAAATGATGATTCTAGGTTAATAAAATCTGTTAATTAAAGAGCTATTGCAAAAATCAAGTATAATCAATATTACTTCTGCTCAAAGGCTATAATAGAATTGGACCGAAATGGGTACAAAACAGACAATTATATCTATACGTTCTATTCTATGCAAAGGCAAATATTTCAAAGAGAAAAGATGTGTTACTTAAAAATTACTTATGTTCCTAGATATCTCACTAATTTAGGCTTCTTGTCTTGCAGAACTTATCATTCATGTAACATGTAAAGGGGTCGAAGAATAGTAAAAGATTTTTATATTTCATAGCCTCACTTGAAACGTCGATTGGATCACGTAAAATATCGGACATTAATTGCATCTACATCTTCAGACCTTAAATATATAATTGCAACAACATATTTAATAGCGTTTTAATAACATTTTTCTAATTGTTTATATCTATGTCTAATAAATATATATTAATCGAATAAGTTGCTTTACCAAAGAATAAAAGTATCTGAGGCTTACAAATCGGAGCATTACATAACAAACGTGCATCACATATATAATATTACATGTAACAAAAAATGAAGACCAAAAAGATCGTACATAAGTTGAATCCACAATGCGGTCATAGAGATACAGAAACGGCAAAAATTCCAAACAATAATTTAAAAAATTCAAAAAGGGGGGAGTGAAAATCCATCTCCTTGACGATGATAAGGAACAATTTACTACTTTGGCACTATTAAAGCACCGAGATATAGCACACGGGCAACACGGCCGTGACAATGACACTATCAGTTCACCATAGCTACACGCGTGGTTGTGGCGTAGGCTGACATTTACTAATGGGGAAGCTGTTTCCATAAAAATTATAAGCAAATATGAAAAATGACTAAACTGTGCAATTTATTTATTTTGATTCCAAAATAGATACACCGGCACAAAACAAAGATATAAGAACTCGATTTTATTATTTTCTATAAACTAGCTCGATAGGGCGATTTTTTCCATAAAGTCGATAATTACTTTGTCATAAAAATATACACACTTTTTTTGTATATATTTTCTTCAATTTATTGTTGCAAATTCATGCAATTGAGGGTTACATTAAATACGATGACAGCATGTTATTTCAAAAATTACACAAGGCGAAGTTAGGGACGCAAAAGCATGAATTTTTATTTTATAAGTAATATTTTTTTTATAAATAATATTTTTAGTCTATGATGGATTGAAAGAAATATATACGACTCGCTCAATAACTATAAATATAGGAAAACGACCATCAAAATGTCTATCAATACTCATATGCTGAACATCTACTGACATCTAACGGTTCTAATTTGTATGAAAGCACAGGTTCCCCATTGCCAAATGTGATCGTGCGTCATTGCTGAGGAGATTCATGAATGGAGCGATGATACGCGTGCCACCATGGTGCTGGTGCTGCGCGATTCGCTTGTCTAGAACGTGCTGGTAACACGATCTGGCATTTGAGTTAACGAATCCGGTCACAGATGACTACGAATCAGTTGACACTCCGCGGATGTGGCAATATAGTGCCGGCATGGTGTCGCTACCATCTTGCCGTTTGTTATCTGGGATGCTTTTTAGTGCATTATTCGGAATTGAATTTGAACACATAGCTACTTAATCGCAAATTTGTATGTACTGTGACGTGGTGACATCCATGCGAGAAGCGCGACACGGACCATTGCGATAACTGTATTTGCGAGGAGCGTGAACACACGATGGTAGAACCTTCCCCCCCCCCCCCCCCCCCCCCCGTTCGTTTCTCTCTCTCCGTTCGACGGATAAGACTGGCGAGCTGATGGAAGAAGCGACCCATAAGACGCCTCTTCGGCAGATAATAAGACCGCAGGTTCGCGGAAGGGCTGTGCGCCGAGGTAGCGTGACGGGCTCGTCGGTGAAGGAGTCGGGAAGTGAGCAAGAAGAGACCCTGAAGCCCGAAGGATACGATCCAGAGCTCTGCAACGATAAGACCGCTGCCATAGTCCATGGAGACAAATAGGATGGTTCTCGGGTGTGAGAAGGACCTCTACCCCTCCCCATTAGAACTCTATTGCTTCGATACCTAGACATCTGCAAACGCTATTTCCTAGCAAGGAAGATTCGCATTGACATTCTTTTGAAGTGAATACGAGGTATACATAACTATTCGCAAAGAACATTATATCTTTTCGTGAAACATAGAAGTGAGATGCGATATCGCGTTTTAAGAAGCATTAGAACTATATGGCCTCGATGCGGAGACATCTGCAAACGCTATTTCCTAGGAAGGAAGTGTCGCATTTCCATTCGTTTGGAGTTAATACGAGGTATACATGACACTTCGCGATGAATATTATATCTTATCACGAAGCATAGAAATGAGATGCGATATCGCGTTTTGAGAAGCATTAGAACTCTATTGCTACGATACGTAGACATCTGCAAACGCTACTTCCTAGCAAGGAAGATTCGCATTTACATTCTTTCGAAGTGAATACGAGGTATACATGCACTTCAGAATGAATATTATAACTTATCACGAAACATAGAAATGAGATGCGATATAGCGATCTAAGAATCATTAGAAATCTATTGCTACGATACGTAGGCATCTGCAAACGCTATTTCCTAGCAAGGAAGATTCGCATTTACATTCTTTTGAAGTGAATACGAGGTACACATGATACTTCGCAATGAATATTATATCTTATCACGAAAAATATAAATGAGATGCGATATCGCGTTTTAAGAAGCATAAGAACTCCATTGCTACGATACGTAGACATCTGCAAACGCTATTTCCTAGCAAGGAAGATTCGCATTTACATTCTTTTGAAGTGAATACGAGGATTACATGACACATCGAAATGAATATTATATCTTATCACGAAACATATAGATGAGATGCGATATCGCAATTTAAGTAGCATTAGAAATTTATTGCTACGATACGAAGACGTCTGTAATCTCTATTTCGTAGCAAGCAGTAGTCGCATTTACATTCTTTTGATGTGAATATGAGGTATACATGACACATCGCAATGAATATTATGTCTTGTCATGAAACATAGAAATGAGATGCGATATCGCATTTTAAGAAGCATTAGAACTCCATAGCCTCGATGAAGAGACATCTGCAAACGCTATTTCCTAGCATGGAAGTGTCGCACTTACATTCCTTTGAAGTGAATACGAGGTATACATGACACTTCGCAATGAAAATTATATCTTATCACGAAACATAGGAATGAGATGCGATATCGCGATTTAAGTAGCATTAGAACCCTTTTGCTACTATACGTAGACATTTAAATACGCAATTTCCTAGCAAGGAAGTGTCGCATTTTCATTCGTTTATAGAGAATACGAGGTATACATGACACTTCGCAACGAACATTATATCTTATCACGTGACATAGAATTGAGACGCGATATCGCGTTTTAAGAAGCATTAGAACTCTATTGCCTCGACGCGTAGACATCTGCAGACGCTATTTCCTAGCATGGAAGTGTCGCATTTACGTTTTTCTGTAGTGAACACGAGGTATACATGACACTTCGCAATGAATATTATACCTTATCATGAAACAGAGAAGAGAGATGCGATATCGCAATTTAAGAAGCATTAGAACTGTATGGCCTCGATGCGGAGACACCTGCAAACGCTATTTCCTAGCATGGAAGTGTCGCACTTACATTCTTTTGAAGCGAATACGAGGTATACATGACACTTCGCAATGAATATTATATCTTATCATGACACATAGAAGAGAGATGCGATATCGCGTTGTAAGAAGCATTAAAACTCTATGGCCTCGATGCGGAGACATCTGCAAACGCTACTTCCTAGCATGGAAGTGTCGCACTTACATTCTTTTGAAGTGAATACGAGGTATACATGACACTTCGCAATGAATATTATATCTTATCAGGAAGCATAGCAATGAGATGCGATATCGCGTTTTGTGAAGCATTAGAACTCTATTGCTACAATACTCAGGCATCTGCAAACGCTATTTCCTAGCAAGGAAGTGTCGCATTTACATTCGTTTGGAGTGAATACGAGGTGTACATGACACTTCGCAATGAATATTATATCTTATCGCCAAACATAGAAATGAAATGTGACATCTCGTTTTAAGAAGCATTAGGTCTCTTTTGCTACGATACGTAGTCATCTGCAAACGCTATTTCCTAGCAAGCAATAGTCGCATTTACATTCTTTTGAAGTGAATACGAGGTATACATGACACTTCGCAATGAATATTATATCTTATCATGAAACATAGAAATGAGATGCGATATCGCGATCTAAGAAGCATTAGAACTCTATTGCTACGATAAGTAGGCATCTACAAACGCTATTTCCTAGCAAAGGAGATTCGCATTTACATTCTCTTGAAGTGAATACGAGGTATACATGACACTTCGCAATGAACATTATATCTTATCACGAAACATAGATATGAGATGCGACATCGCGATCTAAGAAGCATTAGAGCTCTATTGCTACGATACGTAGGCATCTGCAAACGCTATTTCTTAGCAAGGAATAGTCGCATTTACATTCTTTTGAAGTGAATACGAGCTATGCATGACACTTCGCAGTGAACATTATATTTTATCATGAAACATAGAAGTGAAATGCGATATCTCGTTTTAAGAAGCATTAGATCTCTATTGCTTCGATACGTAGACAACTGCCAACGCTATTTCCTAGCAAGGAAGTGTCGCATTTACATTCTTCAGAAGTGAATAGGAGGTATCCATGACACTTCGCAATAAAAATTATATCTCATCATGGAACATAGAAATGGGATGCGATATCGCGTTTTGAGAAGCATTAGAACTCTATTGCTTCGATACAGAGACATCTGCAAACGCTATTTCTTAGCAGGGATGTGTCGCATTTACATTCATTTGAAGCTTATGCGAGGTACACATGACACATCGCAATGAATATTATATCTTATCATGAAGCAAAGCAGTGAGATGAGATATTTCGTTTTAAGAAGCATTAGAACTCTAATGCTTCGATACACAGAAATCGGCAAACGCTATTTCCTAGCAAGGATGTGTCGCATTTTCATTCATTTGAAGCTTATGCGAGGTACACATGACACATCGAAATGAATATTATATCTTATCATGAAGCAAAGCAGTGAGATGAGATATTTCGTTTTAAGAAGCATTAGAACTCCAATGCTTCGGTACATAGAAATCTGTAAACGCTACTTCCTAGGAAGGAAGTGTCGCATTTACATTCTTCTGAAGAGAATATGAGGTATAGATAACACAGCACAATGAATATTATATCTCATCATGAAACATAGAAATGAGATGCGATATCGCTTTTTGAGAAGCAAAAGAACTCTATTGCTACGATACGTAAATATCTGCAATCGCTATTTCCTAGCAAGGAAGTGTCGCATTTGCATTCTTTTGCAGTGAATACGAGGTATACATAACGCTGCACAATGAATATTATATCTTATCATGAATCATAGAAATGAGATGCGATATCTCGTTTTAAGAAGCATTAGATCTCTATTGCTTCGATACGTAGACAACTGCCAACGCTATTTCCTAGGAAGGAAGTGTCGCATTTACATTCTTCGGAAGTGAATAGGAGGTATCCATGACGCTTCGCAATAAAAATTATATCTCATCATGGAACATAGAAATGGGATGCGATATCGCGTTTTGAGAAGCATTAGAACTCTATTGCTTCGATACGTAGACATCTGCAAACGCTATTTCCTAGGAAGGAAGTGTCGCATTTACATTCATTTTAAGTGTATGCGAGGTATTCATGGCACTTCGTAATGAATATGATATACTATCATGAAACATAGAAATGCGAAGCGATATCGCGTTTTGAGAAGCATTAGATCCCTATTGCACCGATACGTAGACATCTGCAATCGCTACTTCCTAGCAAGGATGTGTCGCAGTTACATTCTTTTGAAAGGAATGCGAGGTGTACATGACACTTCGCAATGATTATTATATCTTATCATGAAACATAGATATGTGATGCGACATGACGATTTAAGAAGCATTAGAACTCTATTGCTTCGATACGCAGATATCTGCAAACGCTATTTCCAAGCAAGGAAGTGTCGCATTTACGTTCATTTGAAGTGTATGCGAGGTATACATGACACTTCGCAGTGAATATTATATATTACCATGAAACGTAGAAATGAGAAGCGATATGGCGATTTAAGATACATAGAAATCTGTAAACGCTACTTCCTAGGAAGGAAGTGTCGCATTTACATTCTTCTGAAGAGAATATGAGGTATAGATAACACAGCACAATGAATATTATATCTCATCATGAAACATAGAAATGAGATGCGATATCGCTTTTTGAGAAGCAAAAGAACTCTATTGCTACGATACGTAAATATCTGCAATCGCTATTTCCTAGCAAGGAAGTGTCGCATTTGCATTCTTTTGCAATGAATACGAGGTATACATAACGCTGCACAATGAATATTATATCTTATCATGAATCATAGAAATGAGATGCGATATCTCGTTTTAAGCAGCATTAGATCTCTATTGCTTCGATACGTAGACAACTGCCAACGCTATTTCCTAGGAAGGAAGTGTCGCATTTACATTCTTCGGAAGTGAATAGGAGGTATCCATGACGCTTCGCAATAAAAATTATATCTCATCATGGAACATAGAAATGGGATGCGATATCGCGTTTTGAGAAGCATTAGAGCTCTATTGCTTCGATACGTAGACATCTGCAAACGCTATTTCCTAGGAAGGAAGTGTCGCATTTACATTCATTTTAAGTGTATGCGAGGTATTCATGGCACTTCGTAATGAATATGATATACTATCATGAAACATAGAAATGCGAAGCGATATCGCGTTTTGAGAAGCATTAGATCCCTATTGCACCGATACGTAGACATCTGCAATCGCTACTTCCTAGCAAGGATGTGTCGCAGTTACATTCTTTTGAAAGGAATACGAGGTGTACATGACACTTCGCAATGATTATTATATCTTATCATGAAACATAGATATGTGATGCGACATGACGATTTAAGAAGCATTAGAACTCTATTGCTTCGATACGCAGATATCTGCAAACGCTATTTCCAAGCAAGGAAGTGTCGCATTTACATTCTTTTGAAGAGAATACGAGGTATACACAACACTACACAATGAATATTATACATTATCATGAAACATAGTAATGAGTAGCGATATTGCGTACTGAGAAGCATTAGAACTCTATTGCTACGATACGTAGGCATCTGCAAACGCTATTTCCTAGCAAGGAATAGTCGCATTTACATTCTTTTGAAGTGAATACGAGGTTTACATGACACTTCGGAATGAATATTATAACTTATCACGAAACATAGAAATGAGATGCGATATCGCGATCTAAGCAACATTAGAACTCTAATGCTACGATCTTTAGGCATCTGCAAACGCTATTTCCTAGCAACGAATAGTCGCATTTACATTCTTTTGAAGTGAATACGAGGTATATATGACACTTCGCAATGAATATTATATCTTATCATGAATCATAGAAGTGATATGCGATATCGCGTTTTAAGAAGCATTAGAACTCCATTGATACGATACGTAGACATCCGCAAACGCTATTTCCTAGCACGGATGATTCGCATTTACATTCTTTTGATGTGAATACGAGGTATACATGACACTTCACAATGAACATTATATCTTATCATGTAACATATAAGTGAGATGCGATATCGCGTCTTAAGAAGCATTAGAACCCTATTGCCTCGATGTGGAGATATCTGCAAACGCTATTTCCTAGCAAGCAATAGTCGCATTTACATTCTTTTGAAATGAATTCGAGGTTTACATGACACTTCGGAATGAATATTATAACTTATCACGAAACATAAAAATGAGATACGATATCGCGATCTAAAAAGCATTAGAACTCTATTGCTACGATACGTAGGCATCTGCAAACGCTATGCCCTAGCAAGGAATAGTCGCATTTACATTCTTTTGATGTGAATACGAGGTATACATGACACTTCGCAATGAATATTATATCTTATCACGAAACATATAAGTGGGATGCGATATCGCGTTTTAAGAAGCATTAGAACTCTATCGCCTCCATGCGTAGACATCTGCAGACGCTATTTCCTAGCAAGGAAGTGTTGCATTTACATTTGTTTGGAGTGAATAGGAGGTATGCATGACACTTCGCAATGAATATTATATCTTATCACGAAACATACAAATGAGATGCGATATCGCGATTTATGTAGCATTAGTACTCTATTGCTACGATACGTAGACATCTGCAAACGCTATTTCCTAGCAAGCAGTAGTCGCATTTACATTCTTTTGAAGTGAATACGAGGTATACATGACACATCGCAATGAATATTATATCTTATCATGCAACACAGAAGAGGGATGCGATATCGCGTTTTAAGAAGCATTAGAACTCTACGGTCTCGATGCGGAGACATCTGCAAACGCTATTTCCTAGCAAGCAGTAGTCGCATTTACATTCTTTTGTAGTGAATACGAGGTATACATGACACTTTGCAATGAATATTATATCTTATCATGAAACACAGAAGAGGGATGCGATATCGCGTTTTAAGAGGCATTAGAAGTCTATGGCCTCGATGCGGAGACATCTGCAAACTCTACTTCCTAGCATGGAAGTGTCGCACTTACATTCTTTTGAAGTGAATACGAGGTATACATGACATTTCGCAATGAATATTATATCTTATCACGAAACATACAAGTGGGATGCGATATCGCGATTTATGTAGCATTAGAACGCTATTGCTACGATACGTAGACATCTGCAAACGCTATTTCCTAGGAAGCAATAGTCGCATTTACATTCTTTTGAAGTGAATACAAGGTATACATGACCATTCGCAATGAACATTCTTTCTTATCATGAAACATAGAAATGAGATGCGATATCGCGATGTAAGTAGCATTAGAACTCTATTGCTACGATACGTAGACATCTGAATACGCTATTTCCTAGCAAGGAAGTGTCGCATTTGCATTCGTTTGGAGTGAATACGAGGTATACATGACACTTCGCAGTGAATATTATATCTTATCATGAAACATAGAAATGAGATGCGATATTGCGGTTTGAGAAGCATTAGTACCCTACTGCTTCGATACGTAGACATCTGCCATCGCTATTTCCTAGCAAGGAAGTGTCGCATTTACATTCATTTGAAGTGTATGCGGGATATGCATGGCACTTCGCAATAAATATTATATCATAAAATGAAACATAGAAATGAAATGCGATATCGCGTTTTGAGAAGCATTAGAACTCTATTGCTTCGATACGTAGACATCTGCAACCGCCATTTCCTAGCAAAGAAGTGTCGCATTTACACTCACTTGAAGTGTTCGCGAGGTATAAGTGACATTTCGCAATGAATATTATATCTTATCATGAAACATAGAAATGAGATTCGAGTTTGCGATTTAAGAAGCATTAGAACACTATTGCTACGATACGTAGACATCTGCAAACGCTACTTCCTAGCATGGAAGTGTCGCATCTACATTGTTTTGAAGTGAATACGAGGTACAAGTGACACTTCGCTATGAATATTATATCTTATCCTGAAACATAGAAATAAGATGCTACATCGCGTTGTAAGAAGCACTAGAAGTCTATTGCCTCGATACGTAGACATCTGCAATCGTTATTTCCCAGCAAAGAAGAATCTCATTTACATTCATTTGAAGTGAGTACGAGGTATACATGACACTTCGCAATGAATATTATATCTTATCATGAAGCATAGAAATGAAATGGGATATCTTGTTTTAAGAATATCTAGAACTCTATCGCTTCGATACGTAGATATCTGCAAACGCTACTTCCTAGCAAGCAAGTGTCGTATTTAGATTCCATTGAAGTGAATACGAGGTATACGTAACACTGCACAGTGAATATTATATCTTATCATGAAACATAGAAATGAGATGCGATATCGCGATATAAGAAGCATTAGATCTATATTGCTACGATACGTAGACATCTGCAAAAGCTACTTCCTAGGAAGGAAGTGTCACATTTACATCCTTTCGAAGTGAATACGAAGTATACATATCACTCCACAACGAATATTATATCTTATCATGATACATAGAAATGAGATGCGATATCGCGTTTTAAGAAGTATTAGAAATCTATTGCTTGGATACGTATACATGTGCAAGCGCTATTTCCTAGCAACAAAGTGTCGCATTTACATTCTATTGAAGTGAATTTCGAGGTATACATGACACTTCGCAATGAATATTATATCTTATCATGAAACATTGAAATGAGATGCAATATCGCGCTTTAAGAAGCGTCAGAAGTCTATTGCCACGATACGTAGACATATGCAAATGCTATTTCCTATAGAAAGGGAGTGTCGCATTTACATTAATTTGAAGTGTATGCGAGATTTAAGTGACACTTCGCAATGAATATCATATCTTATCATGAAACATAGAAATGAGATGCGATATCGGGATTTAAAAAGCATTAGTGCTCTTTTGCTACGATACGTAGACATATGCAAACGCTATATAATAGCAAGGAAGTGCCGCATTTACATTCTTTTGAAGTGAATAAAGGGTATACATAACACTCCACAATGAATATTATACCTTATCACGAAAAGTAGAAATGAGATGCGATATCGCGATTTAAGAGGCATTAGAACTCTATTGCTTGGATACGGAGACATCTGCAAACGCTATTTCCTAGCAAGGAAGAGTCGCATTTACATTCTTTTTAAGAGATAACGAGGTATACATGACACTTCGCAATGAATATAATATCTTATCATGAAACATAGAAGTGAGGTCCGATATTGCGGTTTAAGAAGCATTACAACTCTATTGCTACGATACGTAGCCATATGCAAACGCTATTTCCTAGCAAGGAAGTGTCGTATTTACATTCTTTTCAAGTGAATACGAGGTATACATATCACTCCACAATGAATATTACACCTTATCACGAAATATAGAAATGAGTTGCGATATCGCGACTTAAGAAACATTAGAACTCTATTGCTTCGATACGTAGACATCTGCAATCATTATTTCCCAGAAAGGAAGAGTCGCATTTACATTCATTTGGAGTGAATACGATGTATACATGACACTTCACAATGAATATTGTATCTTATCATGAATCATTGAAATGAGACGCGATATCGCGGTTTATGAAGCATTAGTACTCTGTTGCTTCGATACGTAGGCATCGGCAAACGTTATTTCCTTGCAAGGAAGTGTCGTATTTACATTATTTTGAAGTGTATATGCGGTATACATGACACTTCGCAATGAATATTATATCTTATCATGAAACATAGAAATGAGATGCGATATCGCGTTTTAAGAAGCATTAGAACTTTATTGCTTCGATGCGTAGACATATGGAAACACTTTTTCCTAGCAAGGAAGTGACGCATTTACATTCATTTGAAGTGAATATGGGGTACAAGTGACACTTCGAAATGAATATTATACCTTATAATGAAACATAGAAATGAGATGAGACATCGCGATTTAAAAAGCATCATAACTCTATTGCTTCGATACGTAGACATCTGCAAATGCTATTTCCTATAGAAAGGGAGTGTCGCATTTACATTAATATGAAGTGTATGCGAGATATAAGTGACACTTCGCAATGGATATTATATCTTTTCATGAAACATAGAAATGAGATGCGATATCGTGTTATAAGAAGCAATAAATCTCTATTGCTACGATACGTAGATATCTGGGAACGTAATTTCCTAGAAAGGAAGTGTCGCATTTTGTGACGTAAAGCGTGCCGCCTGCCACCCATCAACCTCTTCGCACCCCCCAGCATCAACCCCTGGACGCATGCAACCAGCTAAACTCGCTTGCAGAACCAGCAACTGGAAGTGTTCACGCGACCATACCTGCACGCGCTCACTCACACCGAGTTCCGCTGCCTCACTCGCACCGCCGAGTATACCTGTCTCGCTCGTACCGGGCACCAGTGTCTCACTCGCACCACCGAGTATACCTGTCTCGCCCGCACCATGGACGGGCAGCTCTATCTCCCTCGCACCGAGGATTCCGTCCTGCAGGAAGTCGTAGCCGCAGCGCATCACCTGAATGGGGTCTTTTCCAATTCCGGGAACAGGATCTGCTAGAACCTATATATTACTTCTAAGCTAGGACATTCATACCATATCATGACGCATATATAAGAATTCCTTGATCTAAGTTACACTAAGTAAGATGCGTCCGGCCAGCGGCATGCGCCGCTAGCCCCACCACGAGCCGCGGGTCCCCACTCGCTAGACCGCGCGCTCTCCGCCTCGAGACGCGAGTCCCCCACTCGCGGGACCGCGATCTCCCTACCACGAGCGTCCGCGACCGTAGCGCCCCGCGTACCGAGGAGGTCAGAGACGCGTCTCCAGATCACACACTCTGACTCGAGATCTCCTACCGAGGAGTCGAAATCTCTAGTTCTAGATCGTTAGCCACCTCAATGTGGGGTTCAGGCATCGTATTTCTATTTCCATTTTAACTTAGCCTTAGTCTTAGAATAATTCCAGTTCTTGTATACTTTAAACCTAGAATATATTTTATTTTTACTATTACTATATCCAAGTACAAGTTCTTTTAGCAAGTCTACTATTTCCACTTCCATTAATTTTATCAAGTGTTTATAATACTAGTTCTACTTTTAACATTACATTTAACTACGAATTCTTCCACGGGTTCTTCCATACAACTGGGGTTGATCTTCATCAAATTGAAGGAGTATAGAAATCGGCTTTGTGACGTTGAGACCGCCGCTTATCCTTCAGATCTTAGTCGAAAGTACAGAAAAACCTGGTGAATGAATCGTGCTTCCGGTTTGCGAAGAACGCGACGTGCGAGTAGGAAGAATTTCATACGATCACATGTGCGTGAATATTTGGAGGGCGTTCCGAGAGTTCTCGTATACCAGCGACCTGCCTTCGCACCAGCCCAGAAGCCGCTTTCCGAAGCGACCGTCGACGCTTCCGATCCAAACACCACGACGCATCACGCCGATTCTGACACATTCAGCATCATCGCTGAATTCCGACCGCCGTTCTCCTCTTCGCTGGCGACTGATCGAGATTTCCGTAGCTGCCAACAGAACGAAATCCGCTACGATCCCAGCGAAATATCCTCCACGCCGTTTCTACGTACAAATCGAGAGAGAAGTCATCGAAAGGTAGGGTCATTCCCTTATTATCGCGAGTGTTTTCGCTAGTGTCGCGTCAGCCGAAATTGTCGGACCCGGTCTTAACGCGTTCCCGCGGACCGAATTACCGAAAAATAGGCAAGTGTCGTAAAGCCTCCGGAGCAACGGAAAATAGTTTCACCGGACGTGATACCTAATATTTACCTCAAAAGTAAGTAAATGCGACACTTCCTTGCTAGGAAATAAGGTTTGCAGATATCTACGTATCGAAGAAATAGAGCTCTAATGCTTCTTGAAACGCCATATCGCATCTCATTTCTATGTTTCATGATGAGATAAAATATTCATTACGAAGTGTCATGTATACCTCGTATTTGCTTCAAGAGAATGTAAATGCGTCACATCCTTGAGATTAAATAGCGCTTGAAGATGTCTGCGTATCGTAGCAATGGGGTTCTAATGCTTTTTAAATCGCGATATCGCATTCATTTCTATGTTTCATGATAAGATATAATATTCATTGTGGAGTGGTATGTATACCCCGAATTCACAGCAATAGATTGTAAATGCGACACTTCCTTGCTATCTAATAGCGTTTGCAGATGTCTACGTATCGAAGCAATAGATTTCTAATGCTTTTTAAAACGCGATATCGCGTCTCATTTCTATGCCTCATGATAAGATATAATATTCATTGCGATGTGTCATGTATACCTCGTATTCACTTCAAGAGAATGTAAAGGCGACACTTCCTTGCTAGGATATATCGTTTCCAGATGACCACGTATCGTAAGAGTAGAGTTCAAATACTTCTTAAAACGAGATGTCGTATTTCACTTCTATGTTTAGTAATAAGATATAATATTCATTGTGTAATGTTATGTATACCTCGTATTCACTTCAATGGAATGTAAGTGCGACATTTCCTTGCTAGGAAATAGAGTTTGCAGATGTCTACGTCTATTAGCAATAGAGTTCTAATGCTTCTCATACCGCGATATGGCACCTCATTCCTATGTTTCATGAAAAGATATAATATTTATTGCGAAGTGTCATGTATACCTCGTATTCACTTCAAAAGGATGTAAGTGCGACACTTCCTTGCTAGGAAATATTGTTTGCAGATGTCTACGTCTCGTAGCAATAGAGCTCAAATGCTTCATAAAACGCGATATCGCATCTCATTTCTATGTTTCATGATAAGATATAATATTCATTGCGAAGTGTTATGTATTCCTCGTATACACTTCAAATAAATGTAAATGCACCACTTCCTTTCTAGGAAATAGCGTTTCCAGATGTCTACGTATCGAAGCAATAGAATTCTAATGTTTCTTAAATAGCGATATCGCATCCCATTTCTATGTTTCATGATAAGATATAATATTCATTGCGAAGTGTCATGTATATCTCGTATTCACCTCAGAAGAATGTAAATGCGACACTTCAATGCTAGGAAATAGCGTTTGCAGATGTCTACGTATCGTAGCAATAGTGTTCTAATGCTTCTTAATACGAGATGTCGCATCTCATTTCTATGTTTCATGATAAGTTATAATATTCATTGCGAAGTGTCATGTATACCTCGTGTTCACTTCAATGGAATGTAAATGCGACATTTCCTTCCTAGGAAATAGAGTTTGCAGATGTCTACGTTTATGAGCAATAGAGTTCTAATGCTTCTCAAAACGCGATATAGCACCTCATTCCTATGGTTCATGATAAGATATAATATTCATTGCGCAGTGTCATGTATATCTCGTATTCACTTCAAAAGAATGTAAATGTGAAACTTCCATGCTAGGAAATAGCCTATGCAGATATCTACGTATCGTAGCAATAGAGTTCTAATGCTTCTTAAAACGCGATATCGCATCTCACGTCTATGTTTCATGATAAGATATAATATTCATTGCGAAGTGTCATGTATACCTCGTATTCACTTCAAAAGGATGTAAATGCGACACTTCCTTGCTAGGAAATAGCGTTTCCAGATGACTACGTATCGTAGCAATAGAGTACTAATGCTTCTCAAAACGCGATATCGCAACTCATTCCTATGTTTCATGATAAGATATAGTATTCATTGCGAAGTGTCATGTACATCTCGTTTTCACTTCAAAAGAATGTAAATGATAAACTTCCATGCTAGGAAATTGCGTTTGCAGATGTCTACGTATCGTAGCAATGGAGTTCTAATGCTTCTTAAATCGCGATATCGCATCTCACTTCCATGTTTCATAATAAGATGTAATATTCATTTTGGAGTGTTATGTATACCACGTATTCACTTCAAAAGAATGTAAATGCGATACTTCCCTGCTGGGAAATATTGTTTGCAGATGTCTACGTATCGAAGCAATTGAGTTCTAATGCTTCTTAAAACGAGATGCTGTATTTCATTTCTATGTTTCGTAATAAGATATAATATTCATTGTGGAATGTTATGTATACCTAGTATTCACTTCAAGAGAATGTAAATGCGACATTTCCTTGCTAGGAAATAACGTTTGTAGATGTCTACGTATCGTAGCAATAGAGTTCTAATGCTTCCTAAAACGCGATATCGCATCTCACTTCTATGTTTCATGATAAGATATAATATACATTGCGAAGTGTCATGTATACCTCGTATTCACTTCAAATGAATGTAAATGCGACACTTCCTTGCTAGGTAATAGCGTTTACAGATGCCTACGTATCGTAGCAATTTGGTTCTAATGCTTCCTAAAACGCGATATCGCATATCATCTCTATTTTTCATGATAAGGTATAATATTCATTGCGATATGTCATGTATACCTCGTATTCACTTCAAAAGAATGTAAATCCGACACTTCCTTGCCGGGAAGTTGCGTTTGCAGATGTCTACGTATAGAAGCAATAGAGTTCTGGTGCTTCTCAAAACGCGATATCGCATCACATTCCTATGTTTCATGGTAAGGTATAATATTCGTTGCGAAGTCCTATGTACTCCTCGTCTACACTTGTAATGAATGTAAATGCGACACTTCCTTGCTACGAAATAGCGTTCGCAGATGTCTACGTATCGAAGCAATGGTGTCCCAATGTTTCTTATAGCGCGATATCGCATCTCATTCCTATGTTTCATGATAAGATATAATATTCATTGCGAAGTATCATGTATACCTTGTATTCACTTCAATAGAATGTAAATGCGACACTTCCTTGCTAGGAAATAGCGTTTGCATATGCCCACGTATCGTAGCAAGAGAGTTCTAGTGCTTTTTAAAACGCGATATCGCATCTCATTACCATGTTTCATGATAAGATATAATATTCATTGCGAAATGTCACGTATACCTCGTATTCACTACCAAGCGAATGTAAATGCGACACTTCCTTGCTAGGAAATAGCGTTTTCAGATGTCTACGTATCGTACCAATAGAGTTCTAATGCTACTTAAATCGCGATATCGCATCTCATTTCTATGTTTCGTGATAAGATGTAATATTCATTGCGAAGTGTCATGTACATCTCGTATTCACTTCAAAAGAATGTAAATGTGACACATCCATGCTAAGAAATAACGTCTGCAGATGTCTACGCGTCGAGGCAATAGAGTTCTAATGCTTCTTAAAACGCGATATCGCATCTCACTTCTATGTTTCATGATAAGATATAATATTCATTGCAAAGTGTCATGTATACCTCGTATTCACTTCAAAAGAATGTAATTGCGACTCTTCCTTGCAAGGAAATAGCGTTTGCAGATGCCTACATATCGTTGCAATAGAACTCTAATGCTTCTTAGATCGCGATATCGCATCTCATTTCTATGTTTCGTGATAAGTTATAATATTCATTCCGAAGTGTCATGTATACATCGAATTCACTTCAAAAGAATGTAAATGCGAAACTTCCATGCTAGGATATAGCGTTTGCAGATGTCGACGTATCGTACCAATAGAGTTCTAATGCTACTTAAATCGCGATATCGCATCTCATTTCTATGTTTCGTGATAAGATGTAATATTCATTGCGAAGTGTCATGTACATCTCGTATTCACTTCAAAAGAATGTAAATGTGACACATCCATGCTAAGAAATAACGTCTGCAGATGTCTACGCGTCGAGGCAATAGAGTTCTAATGCTTCTTAAAACGCGATATCGCATCTCACTTCTATGTTTCATGATAAGATATAATATTCATTGCAAAGTGTCATGTATACCTCGTATTCACTTCAAAAGAATGTAATTGCGACTCTTCCTTGCAAGGAAATAGCGTTTGCAGATGCCTACATATCGTTGCAATAGAACTCTAATGCTTCTTAGATCGCGATATCGCATCTCATTTCTATGTTTCGTGATAAGTTATAATATTCATTCCGAAGTGTCATGTATACATCGAATTCACTTCAAAAGAATGTAAATGCGAAACTTCCATGCTAGGATATAGCGTTTGCAGATGTCGACGTATCGTAGCAATGGAGTTTTAATGCTTCTCAAAACGCGATATCACATCTCATTTATATGTTTCGTGATAAGTTATAATATTCATTTCGAAGTGTCATGTATACCTCGTATTCACTTCAAAAGAATGTAAGTGCGACACTTCCATGCTAGGAAATAGCGATTGCAGATGTCTCCGCATCTAGGCCATAGGGTTCTAATGCTTCTTAAAACGCGATATCGCATCTCTCTTCTATGTTTCATGGTAAGATACTATATTCATTAAGAAGTGTCATGTATACAACCTATTCTCTCCAAACGAGTGTAAATGCGACACTTCCATGCTAGGAAATAGCGTCTGCAGATGTCTACACGTCGAGGCAATAGAGTTCTAATGCTTCTTTAAACGCGATGTCGCATCTCACTTCTATGTTTCATGATAAGATATAATATTCACTGCGAAGTGTCATGTATACCTCGTATTCACTTCAAAAGAATGTAAATGTGACTATTCCATGCCAGGAAATAGCGGTTGCAGATGCCTACGTATCGTAGCAATAGAGTTCTAATGCTTCTTAGATCGCGATAACGCATCTCATTTCTATGTTTCGTGATAAGATATAATATTCATTGCGAAGTGTCATGTATACCTCGTATTCACTTCAAAAAAATGTAAATGTGACTATTCCATGCCAGGAAATAGCGGTTGCAGATGCCTACGTATCGTAGCAATAGAGTTCTAATGCTTCTTAGATCGCGATAACGCATCTCACTTATATGTTTCGTGATAAGATATAATATTCATTGCGAAGTGTCATGTATACCTCGTATTCACTTCAAAAGAATGTAAATCCGACTATTCCTTGCTAGGAAATAGCGTTTGCAGATGTCTACGTATCGTAGCAATAGAGTTCTGATGCTACTTAGATCGCAATATCGCATCCCATTTATAGGTTTCGTGATAAGATATAATATTCACTGCGAAGTGTCATGTATACCTCGTATTCACTTCAAAAGAATGTAAATGCGACTATTGCTTGCTAGGAAATAGCGTTTGCAGATGCCTACGTATCGTAGCAATAGATTTCTAATGCTTCTTAGATCGCGATATCGCATCTCATTTATAGGTTTCGTGATAAGATATAATATTCACTGCGAAGTGTCATGTATACCTCGTATTCACTTCAAAAGAATGTAAATGCGACTATTGCTTGCTAGGAAATAGCGTTTGCAGATGCCTACGTATCGTAAGAATAGAGTTCCAATGCCTCTCAAAACGCGATATCGCATCTCATTTCTATGCTTCATGATAAGATATAATATTCATTGCGAAGTGTCTCGTATACCTCGTATTCACTCCAAACGAATGTAAATGCGAAACTTCCTAGCTAGGAAATAGCGTTTTCAGATGTCTACGTATCGTACCAATAGAGTTCTAATGCTACTTAAATCGCGATATCGCATCTCATTTCTATGTTTCGTAATAAGATGTAATATTCATTGCGAAGTGTCATGCACACCTCGTATTCACTTCAAAGGAATGTAAATGTGACACTTCCATGCTAGGAAAAAACGTCTGCAGATGCCTACATATCGTAGCAATAGAACTCTAATGCTTCTTAGATCGCGATATCGCATCTCATTTCCATGTTTCGTGATAAGTTATAATATTCATTCCGAAATGTCATGTATACCTCGAATTCACTTCAAAAGAATGTAAATGCGACACTTCCATGCTAGGAAATATCATCTCACTTCTATGTTACATGATAAGATATAATGTTCATTGCGAAGTGTCATGTATACCTCGTATTCACTTCAAAAGAATGTAAATGCGAATCTTCCTTGCTAGGAAATAGCGTTTGCAGATGTCTACGTATCGTAGCAAAAGAGTCCTAATGCTTCTTAAAACGAGATGTCGCATCTCATTTCTATGTTTCGTGATAAGATATAATATTCATTGCGAAATGTCACGTATACCTCGTATTCACTACCAAGCGAATGTAAATGCGACACTTCCTTGCTAGGAAATAGCGTTTTCAGATGTCTACGTATCGTACCAATAGAGTTCCAATGCTACATAAATCGCGATATCGCATCTCATTTCTATGTTTCGTGATAAGATGTAATATTCATTGCGAAGTGTCATGTACATCTCGTATTCACTTCAAAAGAATGTAAATGTGACACTTCCATGCTAGGAATTAGCGTCTGCAGATGTCTACACGTCGAGGCAATAGAGTTCTAATGCTTGTTTAAACGCGATGTCGCATCTCACTTCTATGTTTCATGATAAGATATAATATTCACTGCGAAGTGTCATGTATACCTCGTATTCACTTCAAAAGAATGTAAATGTGACTATTCCATGCCAGGAAATAGCGGTTGCAGATGCCTACGTATCGTAGCAATAGAGTTCTAATGCTTCTTAGATCGCGATAACGCATCTCATTTATATGTTTCGTGATAAGATATAATATTCATTGCGAAGTGTCATGTATACCTCGTATTCACTTCAAAAAAATGTAAATGTGACTATTCCATGCCAGGAAATAGCGTTTGCAGATGTCTACGTATCGAAACAATAAAGTTCCAATGCTTCTTAAAACGAAATGTCGCATCTCATTTCTACGTTTCATGATAAGATATAATATTCATTGCGAAGTGTCATGTATACCTCGTATTCACTTCAAAAGATTGTAAATGCGTCACTTCCATCATAGAAAATAGCGTTTGCAGATGTCTCCGCGTCGAGGCAATAGGGTCCCAATTCTTCTTAAAACGCCATATCGCATGTTACTTCTTTGTTTCATGATAAGATATAATGTTCATTGCGAAGTGTCATGTATATCTCGTATTCACTTCATAAGAATGTAAATGCGACACTTCCTTGCTAGGAAATAGCGTTTGCAGATTTCTGCGTATCGTAGCAATGGAGTTCTTATGCTTCTTAAAACGCTATATCGCACCTCATTTCTATGTTTCATGATATGATATAATATTCATTGCGAAGTGTCATGTATACCTCGTAGTCACTACAAAAGAATGTAAATGCGACTATTCCTTGCCAGGAAATAGCGTTTGCAGATGTCTACGTATAGTAGCAATAGAGTGCTAATGCTACTTAAATCGCGATATCGCATCTCATTTCTATGTTTCCTGGTAAGGTATAATATTCATTGCGAAGTGTCATGTGTACCTCGAATTCACTTCAAATCAATGTAAATGCGACACTTCCTTCCTAGGAAATAGCGTTTTGAGATGTCTCCGCATCGAGGCAATAGGGTTCTAATGCTTCTTAAAACGCGAAATCGCATCTCACATCTATGTTTCATGATAAGATATAAAGTTCATTGCAAAGTGTCACGTATACCTCACAAACACTCCAAATGAATGTAAATGCGACATTTCCTTGCTAGGAAATAGCGTTTGCAGATCTCTTGGTATTGGAGCAATAGAGTTCTAATGCTTCTTAAAACGCGATATCGCATTTCATTTCTATGTTTCCTAATAAGATATAATATTCGTTGCGAAGTTTCATGTGTACCTCGTATTCACTTCAATAGAATGTAAATGCGACAATTCCTTGCTAGGAAATAGCGTTTGCAGATGTCTACGTATCGTAGCAATAGAGTTCCATTGCTACTTAATTCACGATATCGCATCTCAATTCTATGCTTCGTGATAAGATATAATATTCATTGCGAAGTGTCATGTATACCTTGTATTCACTTCAAAAGAATGTAAATGCGACACATCGTTGCTAGGAAATAGAGTTTGCAGATGTCTACGTATCGAAGCTGTAGAGTTCTAATGCTCCTTATGAGGCTATATCGCATCTCATTTCTTTGTTTCATGATAAGATATAATAATCATTGCGAAGTGTCATGTATATCTCGTACTCACTTCAAAAGAATGTAAATGCGACTATTGCTTGCTAGGAAATAGCGTTTGCAGATGTGTACGTATCGTAGCAATAGAGTTCTAATGCTACTTATATCGCGATATCGCATCTCATTTACATGTTTCGTGATAAGATATAATATTCATTGCGAAGTGTCATGTATACATCGTATTCACTTCAAAAGAATGGAAATGCGACTATTGCTTGCTAGGAAATAGCGTTTGCAAATGTCTACGTATCGTAGCAATAGATTTCTAATGCTACTTAAATCGCGATATCGCATCTCATTTACATGTTTCGTGATAAGATATAATCTTCATAGCGAACTGTCATGTATACATCGTATTCTCTTCAAAAGAATGTAAATGTGACGTTTCCATCCTAGGAAATAGCGTTTGCAGATTGCTACGTATCGTAGCAATAGAGTTCTAATGCTTCTCAAAACGCGATATCGCATCTCATTTCTACGCATCATGTAAAGATATAATATTGATTGCGAAGCGTCATGTATACCTCGTATTCACTCCAAACGAATGTAAATGCGACATTTCGTTGCTAGGAAATAGCATATTCAGATGTCTGCGTATCGTAGCAATAGAGTTCTAATGCTACTTAAATCGCAATATCGCATCTCATTTCTATGTTTCGCGATAAGATATAATATTCATTGCGAAGTGTCATGCATATCTCGTATTCACTCCAAACGAATGTAAATGCGACACTTCCTTGCTGGGAAATAGCATCTGCAGATGCCCACGCATCGAGGCAATATGGTTCTAATGCTTCTTAGAACGCGATATCGCATATCACTTCTATGTTACATGATAAGATATAACATTCATTGCGAAGTGTCATGTATACATCGTATTCACTTCAAATGAATGTAAATGCGACACTTCCGTGCTAGGAAATAGCGTCTGCGGATGCCTACGCATCGAGGCAATAGAGTTCTAATGCTTCTTAAAACGCGATATCGCATCTCACTTCTATGTTTCATGATAAGATATAACATTCATTGCGAAGTGTCATGTATACCTCGTATTCACTTCAAAAGAATGTAAATGCGACACTTCTTTGCTAGGAAATAGCGTTTGCAGATATCTCCGCATCGAGGCAGTAGTGTTCTCATGCTTCTTAATACGCGATATCGCATCTCATTTCTATGTTTCGTGATAAGATGTAATATTCATTGCGAAGTGTCATGTACACCTCGTATTCACTTCAAGAGAATGTAAATGCGACACTTCCATGCTAGGAAATAGCGTCTGCAGATGTCTACGCGTCGAGGCAATAGGGTTCTAATGTTTCTTAAATGCGATATCGCATCTCACTTCTATGTTTCATGATAAGATATAATATTCATTGCGAAGAGTCATGTATACCTCGTATTCACTTCAAAAGAATGTAAATGCGACTACTCCTTGCTAGGAAATAACGTCTGCAGATGCCTACGTTTCGTAGCAATAGAATTCTAATGCTTTTTTTTAGATCTCGATATCGCATCTCATTTCTATGTTTTGTGATAAGTTATAATATTCATTCCGAAGTGTCACGTATACCTCGATTTCACTTCAAACGAATGTAAATGCGACACTTCCATGCTAGGAAATAGCATTTGCAGATATCTCCGCATCGAGGCAATAGGGTTCTAATGCTTCTTAGAACGCGATATCGCATCTCACTTCTATGTTACATGATATGATATAATGTTCATTGCGAAGTGTCATGTATACCTCGTATTCACTTCAAAAGAATGTAAATGCGACTATTGCTTGCTAGGAAATAGCGTTTGCAGATGTCTACGTACCGTAGAAATAGCGTTCTAATGATACTTAAATCGCGATATGACACCTCATTTATATGTTTCGTGATAAGATATAATATTCATTGCGAAGTGTCATGTATACCTCGTATTCACATCAGAAGAATGTAAGTACGACACTTCCATGCTAGGAAATAGCGTTTGCAGATGTCTCCGCATCGAGGCCACAGAGTTCTAATGCTTCTTAGAACGCGATATCGCATCTCTCTTCTATGTTTCATGATAAGACATGATATTCATTGCGAAGTGACATGTATACCTCGTATTCACTTCAATAGAATGTAAATGCGACTATTGCTTGCTAGGATATAGCGTTTGCAGATGTCTACGTATCATAGCAAGAGGTTTCTAATGCTTCGTATATCCTGATATCGCATCTCATTTCTATGATTCGTTATAAGATATAATATTCATTGCGAAGTGTCATGTATACCTCGTATTCCGCTCAAAAGAATGTAAATGCGACACTTCCTTGCCAGGATATAGCGTTTGCTGATGTCTTCGTATCGTAGCAATATAGAGCTAATGCTTCTTAAAACGCGATATCGCATCTCATTTCTGTGTTTCATGGTAAGATATAATATGATTTGCGAAGTGTTATGTATTCCTCGCCTACACTTCAAATGAATGTAAATGCGACACTTCCTTGCAAAGAAATAGCGTTTGCAGATGTCTACGTATCGTAGCAATAGATTTTTAGTGCTTCTTAAAACGCGATATCGCATCTCATTTCTATGTTTCATGGTAAGATATAATGTGATTTGCGAAGTGTCATGTATTCCTCGTCTACACTTCAAATGAATGTAAATGCGACACTTCCTTGCAAGGAAATAGCGTCTACAGATGTCTACGTATCGTAGCAATAGAGTTCTTATGATTCTTAAAACGCGATATTGCATCTTATTTCTATGTTTCATGGTAAGATATAATATGATTTGCGAAGTGTCATGTATTCCTCGTCTACACTTCAAATGAATGTAAATGCGACACTTCCTTGCTAGGAAATAGCGTCTGCAGATGTCTAGGTATCGTAGCAATAGAGTTCTAATGCTTCTTAAAACGAGATATTGCATCTCATATCTATGTTTCATGATAAGATATAATATTCATTGCGAAGTGTTATGCATTCCTCGTCTACGATTCAAATGAATGTAAATGCGACACTTCCTTGCAAGGAAATAGCGTTTGCAGTTGTCTACGTATCGTAGCAAGAGAGTTTTTATGATTCTTAAAACGCGATATCGCATCTCATTTCTATCTTTCATGGTAAGATATAATATGATTTGCGAAGTGTTATGTATTCCTCGTCTACACTTCAAATGAATGTGAATGCGACACTTCCTTGTTAGGAAATAGCGTTTGCAGATGTCTACGTATCGTAGCAATAGTGTTCTTATGATTCTTAAAACGCGATATCGCATCTCATTTCTATGTTTCATGGTAAGATATAATATGATTTGCGAAGTATTATGTATTCCTCGTCTACACTTCAAATGAATGTAAATGCGACACTTCCTTGCTAGGAAGTAGCGTCTGGGGATGTCTAGGTATCGTAGCGATAGCGTTCTAATGCTTCTTAAAACGCGATATCGCATGTCATTTCTATGTTTCATGGTAAGATATAATATGATTTGCGAAGTGTTATGTATTCCTCGTCTACTCTTCAAATGAATGTAAATGCGACACTTCCTTGCTAGGAAATAGCGTCTGCAGATGTCTAGGTATCGTAGCGATAGTGTTCTAATGCTCCTTAAATCGCGATATCGCATCTCATTTCTATGTTTCATGGTAAGATATAATATGATTTGCGAAGTGTTATGTATTCCTCGTCTGCACTTCAAATGAATGTAAATGCGACACTTCCTTGCAAGGAAATAGCGTTTGCAGATGTCTACGTATCGCAGCAATAGAGTTCTTATGATTCTTAAAACGCGATATCGCATTTCATTTCTATGTTTCATGGTAAGATATAACATGATTTGCGAAGTGTTATGTATTCCTCGTCTACACTTCAAATGAATGTAAATGCGACACTTCCTTGCTAGGAAATAGCGTCTGCAGATGTCTAGGTATCGTAGCGATGGAGTTCTAATGCTTCTTAAAACGCGATATCGCATCTCACTTCTATGTTTCATGATAAGATATAATATGATTTGCGAAGTGTTATGTATTCCTCGTCTACACTTCAAATGAATGTAAATGCGACACTTCCTTGCAAGGAAATAGCGTTTGCAGATGTCTACCTATCGTAGCAATAGAGTTCTAATGCTTCTTAAAACGCGAAATCGCATCTCATTTCTATGTTTCATGGTAAGATATAATATGATTTGCGAAGTGTTATGTATTCCTCGTCTACACTTCAAATGAATGTAAATGCGGCACTTCCTTGCTAGGAAATAGCGTCTGGAGATGTCTAGGTATCGTAGCGATAGTGTTCTAATGCTTCTTAAAACGCGATATCGCATCTCATTTCTATGTTTCATGGTAAGATATAATATGATTTGCGAAGTGTTATGTATTCCTCGCCTACACTTCAAATGAATGTAAATGCGACACTTCCTTGCAAGGAAATAGCGATTGCAGATGTCTGCCTATCGTAGCAATAGAGTTCTAATGCTTCTTAAAACGCGATATCGCATCTCATTTCTGTGTTTCATGGCAAGATATAATATGATTTGCGAAGTGTTATGTATTCCTCGCCTACACTTCAAATGGATGTAAATGCGACACTTCCTTGCAAAGAAATAGCGTTTGCAGATGTCTACGTATCGTAGCAATAGATTTTTAGTGCTTCTTAAAACGCGATATCGCATCACATTTCTATGTTTCATGGTAAGATATAATATTCATTGCGAAGTGTTATGCATTCCTCGTCTACGATTCAAATGAATGTAAATGCGACACTTCCTTGCTAGGAAATAGCGTCTGCAGATGTCTAGGTATCGTAGCGATAGGGTTCTAATGCTTCTTTAAACGCGATATCGCATCTCATTTCCATGTTTCATGGTAGGATATAATATGATTTGCGAAGTGTTATGTATTCCTCGTCTACACTTCAAATGAATGTAAATGCGACACTTCCTTGCAAAGAAATAGCGTTTGCAGATGTCTACGTATCGTAGCAATAGATATGTAATGCTCCTTAAGACGCGATATCGCATCCCATTTCTACGTTTCATGGTAAGATATAATATGATTTGCGAAGTGTCAAGTATTCCTCGTCTACTATTCAAATGAGTGTAAATGCGTCACTTCCTAGCAAGGAAATAGCGTTTGCAGATGTCTACGTATCGTAGCTATAGATTTCTAATGCTTCTTAAAACGCGATATTGCATCTCATTTCTATGTTTCATGGTAAGATATAATATGATTTGCGAAGTGTTACGTATTCCTCGTCTACACTTCAAATGAATGTAAATGCGACACTTCCTTGCTAGGAAATAGCGTTTGCAGATGTTTACCTATCGTAGCAATAGAGTTCTAATGCTTCTTAAAACGCGATATCGCATCTCATTTCCATCTTTCATGGTAAGATATAATATGATTTGCGAAGTGTTATGTATTCCTCGTCTGCACTTCAAATGAATGTAAATGCGACACTTCCTTGCTAGGAAATAGCGTCTGCAGATGTCTAGGTATCGTAGCGATAGTGTTCTAATGCTTCCTAAAACGCGATATCGCATCTCATTTCTATGTTTCATGGTAAGATATAATATGATTTGCGAAGTGTTATGTATTCCTCGTCTACACTTCAAATGAATGTAAATGCGACACTTCCTTGCAAAGAAATAGCGTTTGCAGATGTCTACGTATCGTAGCAACAGATTTCTAATGCTTCTTAAAACGCGATATCGCATCTCATTTCTATGTTTCATGGTAAGGTATAATATGATTTGCGAAGTGTCATGTATTCCTCATCTACACTTCAAATGAATGTAAATGCGACACTTCCTTGCTAGGAAATAGCGTCTTCAGATGGGTAGGTATCGTAGCAATAGAGTTCAAATGCTTCTTAAAACGAGATATTGCATCTCATATCTATGTTTCATGATAAGATATAATATTCATTGCGAAGTGTTATGCATTCCTCGTATACGATTCAAATGAATGTAAATGCGACACTTCCTTGCAAGGAAATAGCGTTTGCAGCTTTCTACGTATCGTAGCAATAGAGTTCTTATGATTCTTAAAACGCGATATCGCATCTCATTTCCATCTTTCATGGTAGGATATAATATGATTTGCGAAGTGTTATGTATTCCTCGTCTGCACTTCAAATGAATGTAAATGCGACACATCCTTGCAAGGAAATAGCGTTTGCAGATGTCTACGTATCGTAGCAACAGATTTCTAATGCTTCTTAAAACGCGATATCGCATCTCATTTCTATGTTTCATGGTAAGGTATAATATGATTTGCGAAGTGTCATGTATTCCTCGTCTACACTTCAAATGAATGTAAATGCGACACTTCCTTGCTAGGAAATAGCGTCTTCAGATGTCTAGGTATCGTAGCAATAGAGTTCAAATGCTTCTTAAAACGAGATATTGCATCTCATACCTATGTTTCATGATAAGATATAATATTCATTGCGAAGTGTTATGTATTCCTCGTATACGATTCAAATGAATGTAAATGCGACACTTCCTTGCAAGGAAATAGCGTTTGCAGTTTTCTACGTATCGTAGCAATAGAGTTCTTATGATTCTTAAAACGCGATATCGCATCTCATTTCCATCTTTCATGGTAGGATATAATATGATTTGCGAAGTGTTATGTATTCCTCGTCTGCACTTCAAATGAATGTAAATGCGACACATCCTTGCAAGGAAATAGCGTTTGCAGATGTCTACGTATCGTAGCAATAGAGTTCTTATGATTCTTAATACGCGATAATGCATCTCATTTCTATGTTTCATGGTAAGGTATAATATGATTTGCGAAGTGTCATGTATTCCTCGTCTACACTTCAAATGAATGTAAATGCGACACTTCCTTGCTAGGAAATAGCGTCTGCAGATGTCTAGGTATCGTAGCGATAGTGTTCTAATGCTTCCTAAAACGCGAAATCGCATCTCATTACTATGTTTCATGGTAAGATATAATATGATTTGCGAAGTGTTATGTATTCCTCGTCTACACTTCAAATGAATGTGAATGCGACACTTCCTCGCTAGGAAATAGCGTTTGCAGATGTCTAGGTATCGTAGCAATAGAGTTCTAATGCTTCTTAAAACGAGATATTGCATCTCATATCTATGTTTCACGATAAGATATAATATTCATTGCGAAGTGTTATGCATTCCTCGTCTACGATTCAAATGAATGTAAATGCGACACTTCCTTGCTAGGAAATAGCGTCTGCAGATGTCTAGGTATCGTAGAGATAGGGTTCTAATGCTTCTTTAAACGCGATATCGCATCTCATTTCCATGTTTCATGGTAGGATATAATATGATTTGCGAAGTGTTATGTATTCCTCGTCTACACTTCAAATGAATGTAAATGCGACACTTCCTTGCAAAGAAATAGCGTTTGCAGATGTCTACGTATCGTAGCAATAGAGTTCAAATGCTTCTTAAAACGAGATATCGCATCTCATTTCTATGTTTCATGGTAAGATATAATATGATTTGCGGAGTGTTACGTATTCCTCGTCTACACTTCAAATGAATGTAAATGCGACACTTCCTTGCAAAGATATAGCGTTTGCAGATGTCTACGTATCGTAGCAATAGATATGTAATGCTTCTTAAAACGCGATATCGCATCTCATTTCTACGTTTCATGGTAAGATATAATATGATTTGCGAAGTGTCATGTATTCCTCGTCTACTATTCAAATGAGTGTAAATGCGACACTTCCTAGCAAGGAAATAGCGTTTGCAGATGTCTACGTATCGTAGCTATAGATTTCTAATGCTTCTTAAAAAGCGATATCGCATCTCATTTCTATGTTTCATGGTAAGATATAATATGATTTGCGAAGTGTCATGTATTCCTCGTCTACACTTCAAATGAATGTAAATGCGACACTTCCTTGCTAGGAAATAGCGTCTGCAGATGTCTAGGTATCGTAGCAATAGAGTTCTAATGCTTCTTAAAACGAGATATTGCATCTCATATCTATGTTTCACGATAAGATATAATATTCATTGCGAAGTGTTATGCATTCCTCGTCTACGATTCAAATGATTGTAAATGCGACACTTCCTTGCTAGGAAATAGCGTCTGCAGATGTCTAGGTATCGTAGCGATAGGGTTCTAATGCTTCTTTAAACGCGATATCGCATCTCATTTCCATGTTTCATGGTAGGATATAATATGATTTGCGAAGTGTTATGTATTCCTCGTCTACACTTCAAATAAATGTAAATGCGACACTTCCTTGCAAAGAAATAGCGTTTGCAGATGTCTACGTATCGTAGCAATAGATATGTAATGCTCCTAAAGACGCGATATCGCATCCCATTTCTACGTTTCATGGTAAGATATAATATGATTTGCGAAGTGTCATGTATTCCTCGTCTACTATTCAAATGAGTGTAAATGCGTCACTTCCTAGCAAGGAAATAGCGTTTGCAGATGTCTACGTATCGTAGCTATAGATTTCTAATGCTTCTTAAAACGCGATATTGCATCTCATTTCTATGTTTCATGGTAAGATATAATATGATTTGCGAAGTGTTACGTATTCCTCGTCTACACTTCAAATGAATGTAAATGCGACACTTCCTTGCTAGGAAATAGCGTTTGCAGATGTTTACCTATCGTAGCAATAGAGTTCTAATGCTTCTTAAAACGCGATATCGCATCTCATTTCCATCTTTCATGGTAAGATATAATATTCATTGCGAAGTGTTATGTATTCCTCGTATACGATTCAAATGAATGTAAATGCGACACTTCCTTGCAAGGAAATAGCGTTTGCAGTTTTCTACGTATCGTAGCAATAGAGTTCTTATGATTCTTAAAACGCGATATCGCATCTCATTTCCATCTTTCATGGTAGGATATAATATGATTTGCGAAGTGTTATGTATTCCTCGTCTGCACTTCAAATGAATGTAAATGCGACACATCCTTGCAAGGAAATAGCGTTTGCAGATGTCTACGTATCGTAGCAATAGAGTTCTTATGATTCTTAATACGCGATAATGCATCTCATTTCTATGTTTCATGGTAAGGTATAATATGATTTGCGAAGTGTCATGTATTCCTCGTCTACACTTCAAATGAATGTAAATGCGACACTTCCTTGCTAGGAAATAGCGTCTGCAGATGTCTAGGTATCGTAGCGATAGTGTTCTAATGCTTCCTAAAACGCGAAATCGCATCTCATTACTATGTTTCATGGTAAGATATAATATGATTTGCGAAGTGTTATGTATTCCTCGTCTACACTTCAAATGAATGTGAATGCGACACTTCCTCGCTAGGAAATAGCGTTTGCAGATGTCTAGGTATCGTAGCAATAGAGTTCTAATGCTTCTTAAAACGAGATATTGCATCTCATATCTATGTTTCACGATAAGATATAATATTCATTGCGAAGTGTTATGCATTCCTCGTCTACGATTCAAATGAATGTAAATGCGACACTTCCTTGCTAGGAAATAGCGTCTGCAGATGTCTAGGTATCGTAG
The DNA here is from genome assembly GCF_050948175.1 of Xylocopa sonorina. Lineage (NCBI taxonomy): Eukaryota > Metazoa > Arthropoda > Insecta > Hymenoptera > Apidae > Xylocopa > Xylocopa sonorina. The sequence goes on along the minus strand of NW_027490092.1, from coordinate 670,278 downwards.
AGATAGGGTTCTAATGCTTCTTTAAACGCGATATCGCATCTCATTTCCATGTTTCATGGTAGGATATAATATGATTTGCGAAGTGTTATGTATTCCTCGTCTACACTTCAAATGAATGTAAATGCGACACTTCCTTGCAAAGAAATAGCGTTTGCAGATGTCTACGTATCGTAGCAATAGAGTTCAAATGCTTCTTAAAACGAGATATCGCATCTCATTTCTATGTTTCATGGTAAGATATAATATGATTTGCGGAGTGTTACGTATTCCTCGTCTACACTTCAAATGAATGTAAATGCGACACTTCCTTGCAAAGATATAGCGTTTGCAGATGTCTACGTATCGTAGCAATAGATATGTAATGCTTCTTAAAACGCGATATCGCATCTCATTTCTACGTTTCATGGTAAGATATAATATGATTTGCGAAGTGTCATGTATTCCTCGTCTACTATTCAAATGAGTGTAAATGCGACACTTCCTAGCAAGGAAATAGCGTTTGCAGATGTCTACGTATCGTAGCTATAGATTTCTAATGCTTCTTAAAAAGCGATATCGCATCTCATTTCTATGTTTCATGGTAAGATATAATATGATTTGCGAAGTGTCATGTATTCCTCGTCTACACTTCAAATGAATGTAAATGCGACACTTCCTTGCTAGGAAATAGCGTCTGCAGATGTCTAGGTATCGTAGCAATAGAGTTCTAATGCTTCTTAAAACGAGATATTGCATCTCATATCTATGTTTCACGATAAGATATAATATTCATTGCGAAGTGTTATGCATTCCTCGTCTACGATTCAAATGATTGTAAATGCGACACTTCCTTGCTAGGAAATAGCGTCTGCAGATGTCTAGGTATCGTAGCGATAGGGTTCTAATGCTTCTTTAAACGCGATATCGCATCTCATTTCCATGTTTCATGGTAGGATATAATATGATTTGCGAAGTGTTATGTATTCCTCGTCTACACTTCAAATAAATGTAAATGCGACACTTCCTTGCAAAGAAATAGCGTTTGCAGATGTCTACGTATCGTAGCAATAGATATGTAATGCTCCTAAAGACGCGATATCGCATCCCATTTCTACGTTTCATGGTAAGATATAATATGATTTGCGAAGTGTCATGTATTCCTCGTCTACTATTCAAATGAGTGTAAATGCGTCACTTCCTAGCAAGGAAATAGCGTTTGCAGATGTCTACGTATCGTAGCTATAGATTTCTAATGCTTCTTAAAACGCGATATTGCATCTCATTTCTATGTTTCATGGTAAGATATAATATGATTTGCGAAGTGTTACGTATTCCTCGTCTACACTTCAAATGAATGTAAATGCGACACTTCCTTGCTAGGAAATAGCGTTTGCAGATGTTTACCTATCGTAGCAATAGAGTTCTAATGCTTCTTAAAACGCGATATCGCATCTCATTTCCATCTTTCATGGTAAGATATAATATGATTTGCGAAGTGTTATGTATTCCTCGTCTGCACTTCAAATGAATGTAAATGCGACACTTCCTTGCTAGGAAATAGCGTCTGCAGATGTCTAGGTATCGTAGCGATAGTGTTCTAATGCTTCCTAAAACGCGATATCGCATCTCATTTCTATGTTTCATGGTAAGATATAATATGATTTGCGAAGTGTTATGTATTCCTCGTCTACACTTCAAATGAATGTAAATGCGACACTTCCTTGCAAAGAAATAGCGTTTGCAGATGTCTACGTATCGTAGCAACAGATTTCTAATGCTTCTTAAAACGCGATATCGCATCTCATTTCTATGTTTCATGGTAAGGTATAATATGATTTGCGAAGTGTCATGTATTCCTCGTCTACACTTCAAATGAATGTAAATGCGACACTTCCTTGCAAGGAAATAGCGTTTGCAGATGTCTAGGTATCGTAGCAATAGAGTTCAAATGCTTCTTAAAACGAGATATCGCATCTCATTTCTATGTTTCATGGTAAGATATAATATGATTTGCGAAGTGTTATGTATTCCTCGTCTACACTTCAAATGAATGTAAATGCGACACTTCCTTGCTAGGAAATAGCGTCTTCAGATGTCTAGGTATCGTAGCAATAGAGTTCAAATGCTTCTTAAAACGAGATATTGCATCTCATATCTATGTTTCATGATAAGATATAATATTCATTGCGAAGTGTTATGCATTCCTCGTATACGATTCAAATGAATGTAAATGCGATACTTCCTTGCTAGGAAGTAGCGTTTGCAGATGTCTACGTATCGTAGCAATAGTGTTCTTATGATTCTTAAAACGCGATAACGCATCTCATTTCTATGTTTCATGGTAAGATATAATATGATTTGCGAAGTGTTATGTATTCCTCGTCTACACTTCAAGTGAATGTAAATGCGGCACTTCCTTGCTAGGAAATAGGGTCTGGAGATGCCTAGGTATCGTAGCGATAACGTTCTAATGCTTCTTAAAACGCGATATCGCATCTCATTTCTATGTTTCATGGTAAGATATAATATGATTTGCGAAGTGTCATGTATTCCTCGTCTACACTTCGAATGAATGTAAATGCGACACTTCCTTGCAAGGAAATAGCGTCTGCAGATGTCTACGTATCGTAGCAATAGAGTTCTTATGATTCTTAATACGCGATATCGCATCTCATTTCTATGTTTCATGGTAAGGTATAATATGATTTGCGAAGTGTCATGTATTCCTCGTCTACACATAAAATGAATGTAAATGCGACACTTCCTTGCTAGGAAATAGCGTCTGCAGATGTCTAGGTATCGTAGCAATAGAGTTCAAATGCTTCTTAAAACGAGATATCGCATCTCATTTCTATGTTTCATGGTAAGATATAATATGATTTGCGGAGTGTTATGTATTCCTCGTCTACACTTCAAATGAATGTAAATGCGACACTTCCTTGCAAAGATATAGCGTTTGCAGATGTCTACGTATCGTAGCAATAGGTATGTAATGCTTCTTAAAACGCGATATCGCATCTCATTTCTACGTTTCATGGTAAGATATAATATGATTTGCGAAGTGTCATGTATTCCTCGTCTACTATTCAAATGAGTGTAAATGCGACACTTCCTAGCAAGGAAATAGCGTTTGCAGATGTCTACGTATCGTAGCTATAGATTTCTAATGCTTCTTAAAAAGCGATATCGCATCTCATTTCTATGTTTCATGGTAAGATATAATATGATTTGCGAAGTGTCATGCATTCCTCGTCTACACTTCAAATGAATGTAAATGCAACACTTCCTTGCAAGGAAATAGCGTTTGCAGATGTTTACCTATCGTAGCAGGAGTGTTCAAATGCTTCATAAAACGCGATATCGCATCTCATTTCTATGTTTCATGGTAAGATATAATATGATTTGCGAAGTGTTATGTATTCCTCGTCTACACATCAAATGAATGTAAATGCGACACTTCCTTGCAAGGAAATAGCGTTTGCAGATGTCTACCTATCGTAGCGATAGGGTTCTAATGCTTCTTAAAGCGCTATATCGCATTTCATTTCTATGTTTCATGGTAAGATTTAATATGATTTGCGAAGTGTTATGTATTCCTCGTCTACACTTCAAATGAATGTAAATGCGACACTTCCTTGCAAGGAAATAGCGTCTGCAGATGTCTACGTATCGTAGCAATAGAGTTCTTATGATTCTTAAAACGCGATATCGCATCTCATTTCTATCTTTCATGGTAAGATATAATATGATTTGTGAAGTGTTATGTATTCCTCGTCTACACTTCAAATGAATGTGAATGCGACACTTCCTTGCTAGGAGATAGCGTTTGCAGATGTCTACGTATCGTAGCAATAGTGATCTTATGATTCTTAAAACGCGATATCGCATCTCATTTCTATGTTTCATGGTAAGATATAATATGATTTGCGAAGTGTTATATATTCCTCGTCTACACTTCAAATGAATATAAATGCGATACTTCCTTGCTAGGAAGTAGCGTTTGCAGATGTCTACGTATCGTAGCAATAGTGTTCTTATGATTCTTAAAACGCGATAACGCATCTCATTTCTATGTTTCATGGTAAGATATAATATGATTTGCGAAGTGTTATGTATTCTTCGTCTACACTTCAAATGAATGTAAATGCGGCACTTCCTTGCTAGGAAATAGGTTCTGGAGATGCCTAGGTATCGTAGCGATAACGTTCTAATGCTTCTTAAAACGCGATATCGCATCTCATTTCTATGTTTCATGGTAAGATATAATATGATTTGCGAAGTGTCATGTATTCCTCGTCTACACTTCAAATGAATGTAAATGCAACACTTCCTTCCAAGGAAATAGCGTTTGCAGATGTTTACCTATCGTAGCAGGAGTGTTCAAATGCTTCATAAAACGCGATATCGCATCTCATTTCTATGTTTCATGGTATGATATAATATGATTTGCGAAGTGTTATGTATTCCTCGTCTACACTTCAAATGAATGTAAATGCGACACTTCCTTGCAAGGAAATAGCGTTTGCAGATGTCTACCTATCGTAGCGATAGAGTTCTAATGCTTCTTAAAGCGCTATATCGCATTTCATTTCTATGTTTCATGGTAAGATTTAATATGATTTGCGAAGTGTTATGTATTCCTCGTCTACACTTCAAATGAATGTAAATGCGACACTTCCTTGCAAAGAAATAGCGTTTGCAGATGTCTACGTATCGTAGCAATAGATTTTTAGTGCTTCTTAAAACGCGATATCGCATCTCATTTCTATGTTTCATGGTAAGATATAATGTGATTTGCGAAGTGTCATGTATTCCTCGTCTACACTTCAAATGAATGTAAATGCGACACTTCCTTGCTAGGAAATAGCGTCTGCAGATGTCTAGGTATCGTAGCAATAGAGTTCTAATGCTGCTTAAAACGAGATATTGCATCTCATATCTATGTTTCATGATAAGATATAATATGATTTGCGAAGTGTTATGTATTCCTCGTCTACACTTCAAATGATTGTGAATGCGACACTTCCTTGTTAGGAAATAGCGTTTGCAGATGTCTACGTATCGTAGCAATAGTGTTCTTATGATTCTTAAAACGCGATATCGCATCTCATTTCTATGTTTCATGGTAAGATATAATATGATTTGCGAAGTATTATGTATTCCTCGTCTACACTTCAAATGAATGTAAATGCGACACTTCCTTGCTGGGAAGTAGCGTCTGGAGATGTCTAGGTATCGTAGCGATAGCGTTCTAATGCTTCTTAAAACGCGATATCGCATGTCATTTCTATGTTTCATGGTAAGATATAATATGATTTGCGAAGTGTTATGTATTCCTCGTCTACTCTTCAAATGAATGTAAATGCGACACTTCCTTGCTAGGAAATAGCGTCTGCAGATGTCTAGGTATCATAGCGATAGTGTTCTAATGCTCCTTAAATCGCGATATCGCATCTCATTTCTATGTTTCATGGTAAGATATAATATGATTTGCGATGTGTTGTGTATTCCTCGTCTGCACTGCAAATGAATGTAAATGCGACACTTCCTTGCAAGGAAATAGCGTTTGCAGATGTCTACGTATCGCAGCAATAGAGTTCTTATGATTCTTAAAACGCGATATCGCATTTCATTTCTATGTTTCATGGTAAGATATAACATGATTTGCGAAGTGTTATGTATTCCTCGTCTACACTTCAAATGAATGTAAATGCGACACTTCCTTGCAAAGAAATAGCGTTTGCAGATGTCTACGTATCGTAGCAACAGATTTCTAATGCTTCTTAAAACGCGATATCGCATCTCATTTCTATGTTTCATGGTAAGGTATAATATCATTTGCGAAGTGTCATGTATTCCTCGTCTACACTTCAAATGAATGTAAATGCGACACTTCCTTGCTAGGAAATAGCGTCTTCAGATGTCTAGGTATCGTAGCAATAGAGTTCAAATGCTTCTTAAAACGAGATATTGCATCTCATATCTATGTTTCATGATAAGATATAATATTCATTGCGAAGTGTTATGCATTCCTCGTATACGATTCAAATGAATGTAAATGCGACACTTCCTTGCAAGGAAATAGCGTTTGCAGTTTTCTACGTATCGTAGCAATAGAGTTCTTATGATTCTTAAAACGCGATATCGCATCTCATTTCCATCTTTCATGGTAGGATATAATATGATTTGCGAAGTGTTATGTATTCCTCGTCTGAACTTCAAATGAATGTAAATGCGACACATCCTTCCAAGGAAATAGCGTTTGCAGATGTCTACGTATCGTAGCAACAGATTTCTAATGCTTCTTAAAACGCGATATCGCATCTCATTTCTATGTTTCATGGTAAGGTATAATATGATTTGCGAAGTGTCATGTATTCCTCGTCTACACTTCAAATGAATGTAAATGCGACACTTCCTTGCTAGGAAATAGCGTCTGCAGATGTCTAGGTATCGTAGCAATAGAGTTCAAATGCTTCTTAAAACGAGATATCGCATATCATTTCTATGTTTCATGGTAAGATATAATATGATTTGCGGAGTGTTATGTATTCCTCGTCTACACTTCAAATGAATGTAAATGCGACACTTCCTTGCAAAGATATAGCGTTTGCAGATGTCTACGTATCGTAGCAATAGATATGTAATGCTTCTTAAAACGCGATATCGCATCTCATTTCTACGTTTCATGGTAAGATATAATATGATTTGCGAAGTGTCATGTATTCCTCGTCTACTATTCAAATGAGTGTAAATGCGACACTTCCTAGCAAGGAAATAGCGTTTGCAGATGTCTACGTATCGTAGCTATAGATTTCTAATGCTTCTTAAAAAGCGATATCGCATCTCATTTCTATGTTTCATGGTAAGATATAATATGATTTGCGAAGTGTCATGTATTCCTCGTCTACACTTCAAATGAATGTAAATGCAACACTTCCTTGCAAGGAAATAGCGTTTGCAGATGTTTACCTATCGTAGCAGGAGTGTTCAAATGCTTCATAAAACGCGATATCGCATCTCATTTCTATGTTTCATGGTAAGATATAATATGATTTGCGAAGTGTTATGTATTCCTCGTCTACACTTCAAATGAATGTAAATGCGACACTTCCTTGCAAGGAAATAGCGTTTGCAGATGTCTACCTATCGTAGCGATAGGGTTCTAATGCTTCTTAAAGCGCTATATCGCATTTCATTTCTATGTTTCATGGTAAGATTTAATATGATTTGCGAAGTGTTATGTATTCCTCGTCTACACTTCAAATGAATGTAAATGCGACACTTCCTTGCAAGGAAATAGCGTCTGCAGATGTCTACGTATCGTAGCAATAGAGTTCTTATGATTCTTAAAACGCGATATCGCATCTCATTTCTATCTTTCATGTTAAGATATAATATGATTTGTGAAGTGTTATGTATTCCTCGTCTACACTTCAAATGAATGTGAATGCGACACTTCCTTGCTAGGAGATAGCGTTTGCAGATGTCTACGTATCGTAGCAATAGTGATCTTATGATTCTTAAAACGCGATAACGCATCTCATTTCTATGTTTCATGGTAAGATATAATATGATTTGCGAAGTGTTATGTATTCCTCGTCTACACTTCAAATGAATGTAAATGCGGCACTTCCTTGCTAGGAAATAGGGTCTGGAGATGCCTAGGTATCGTAGCGATAACGTTCTAATGCTTCTTAAAACGCGATATCGCATCTCATTTCTATGTTTCATGGTAAGATATAATATGATTTGCGAAGTGTCATGTATTCCTCGTCTACACTTCAAATGAATGTAAATGCAACACTTCCTTGCAAGGAAATAGCGTTTGCAGATGTTTACCTATCGTAGCAGGAGTGTTCAAATGCTTCATAAAACGCGATATCGCATCTCATTTCTATGTTTCATGGTATGATATAATATGATTTGCGAAGTGTTATGTATTCCTCGTCTACACTTCAAATGAATGTAAATGCGACACTTCCTTGCAAGGAAATAGCGTTTGCAGATGTCTACCTATCGTAGCGATAGAGTTCTAATGCTTCTTAAAGCGCTATATCGCATTTCATTTCTATGTTTCATGGTAAGATCTAATATGATTTGCGAAGTGTTATGTA